>NC_136067.1:153752260-154362283 GCF_964261635.1 Lissotriton helveticus | reverse complement strand
CAGTGGGCGTCAGTTGGGAGAACAATATGGCAGCTTTGAGTTTCATGTCTATGAGGCTGCGAAAAGGATGTAGTAGATTTTAAACACTGGCAACATTCCTAGTCCTCCAAGCGGAGGGTACTTGGGTAAACCTCACCTCGGAATATTCCTTAAACTTTCCCTATTTAGTTAAACGTAGGAATTTATTCATTAGTGCACGTCATTCCTGGTTGTATTATTCGGGGTGCCAAGCGAAGTCATATTTTGTAGTTTCCGCTTCAGGCTGTCCTCCCAAGCGCTAAGTTCAGGGAGAGAAATAGTCATTGTTCGCTCGTCGTGTGTAGGTACCATAATCGAACCCCTTTTCCCATCTCTTTGTCCGCTAGATCACCATTTTTCTTTTTCGTACTTTAATCGACGTTCCGATGTGACCTGCAGAAAGAGGGAAAAAGAAGGGGGGCGGGGGCAGCATTTTAAAAACACATCAGCGCGCATAAACTCGAAAAGGCTTTTACTTACTACATACTCGGGCTATCTCCACTGGACGCAATCCCTGCCAACTCGGCGTTTAAGCCCAGGTGGACCATTTAGTGTGGGAGAGATGATTATCGGAAGCCTGTGGATAGCATAGGTCGCCCAAGTGTGGTATTACGGATCGTGTGCAGGGGGGGGGTCAGAATGTGGAAAAGTAAATTTTGCCATGTTCTGTGTCCCTACGCCCCATCCATCATATGTTATGTGTGCATGATCAATATGCATATGTTATTCCCCATTTCTAATCAAAGACGCAATTACAGTTGTGTCCACCTCTGGTATGTTAGTTTCCAGTCCTCGTGAATACTACGAATATCAGGCCTATGTAAGTAATGTTGCCACGTTTCTCAGTGTGCACGTTATTCAATTATAAAGTCCCCGTTTCTAGGCCTCAAAAGGGCCCGGACCACAGATTCAGCTTCTGTCTCCTGAAAGCCTCGCTAAGGAGCGATACAGCCCCCACCTGTATCCTCGACCTTTCACTTACTTCCTGCCTAGCAGTGCCCGGTGCACCCCGGCTCTGCCTCTGAATCTGCCAAAAGTATGTTATAGTTCCTGCTATCAGTTCAGTCCTCCTCTTCTGCATTCCTAAGCTACTGAACTGCATCAATAGTTTCCGTCATTGTCTAGCCTTCTCGTCTCCACGTTAGAGAAATACTGTATTTAATGGTCATTTAATATTCTTCACGCACTACATGTAGAATAATGCATGGTCCAGTCTTAGAATCAGGTTAGCTTTTCCCCTCATGACTTCTAGTTTATATCAACATGTTCCCTAAACATTAGATACCAGATAGGATTAGGTACATGTCGCTCCGACCCTCCAGACTTTAGTCTCTGCTCCTAGCACAGAGTTCGTAGCCCCCAGCTTCTCCTAGTAACACGTCATTTCTAGTTTCCGCGCACCATTAGGTTAGAGGTCCCGGCTCCTTAGGTAGCCCCCTCCTATGTGTCCGCCCATTCATGACATATTCTGTTACGTTTGCATCACATGTCTATGTAAACTCCCAGTTACACCTACTTTCACCCTTATCTTTCGCGACTGTTACACGTCACGCCTTCTACTCCACCCACTGTTACGCCTACTGCAATGTAATGCTATGTGTTTGCGCTATGTATATATATCGATGTTATGTTATTAAATGTTAGCGCGCTCATTCCAAGCTCATCCCAGACCTAGCCCCAGCAGCTGCTGGGCATCTTTTTCCCCTACTGGGTCCCAGTTGTCCTGCTGGGCCCTGTCATTCTGCTCACCCTATGCAGGTTGTCCTGATCCTGTCCTTATGCTGTAATAAACCTGCAGAAACTCCTACTACCTCGAATCTTGACTCTTATTTATTGAGCTATCTGTTATTCATTCAAGCATTCAAAAATAGGGTATTATTTATTTATTTACCACATAATGGCGCCCGAACAGGGACTTGCCCTTTCCCCACGCGTCGGTGAAGCCACGCCGACCCCCTGACCCTCTACAGTCGTGACGGAACTCTTCTGCGCAGTGGCAGATATTTCTTCTCAAGTATCCCTCAGGCCCACGGAGGAGACGGAGGAGGCGGTCCAGCATCCGAACGAGACGGTGGAGGAACGCGGCGAGTCCCGACCAGAGCCCAAGCCGAGAGTCCAAGGTCCGAGGTATCCGGAGGTCCACCCGTAATTGAAGTCCGAAGTCCGAAGTTCGTCGTCGTAGTCCAGTCCTGTCCGAGGCCTTCTGTTCCGTGCTGCCCGGTGAGTACCATTGCTGGGGTAGTGTCTCGACAGGGTCAGTCTAAATTGACTCTGGTCCGTGGGTTGGTGGTACCCAAGCCCACAAACGAAGTGTTCACCTAGGTGGATACGGGTCTTGATGTGTTCCTTTATGGGACCGGTATGTTCCGTACTGTTACAGCAGTGCATCCAGTAACTCTAGTCTGTTCCGTTCTCGAGAATTCTGTTCTGTTTCTGTTTTCAGTATTTTCCAGGTAGTATTCTGTTCGAATTGTTATTTATAATGTTGTTTAATGTATTTCCAATGTCGTGGTATGCCTGAATTGTTTTCCCACTTGTTATTGTTTTTCGTGTATTGTATTGTGTTTCGATTCAAGTTTAGAATGCCGCTCTTTTCAAAGTTACGTCAGTTAAAAACTAGAAAGGGTCTGCTGGAAGCAGCAGTTCCTGTTCCGCCTAGGGACAGTCCAGGTCACTTTATGTATCAGAAACATGGCATAAGCGCCATATTGTATCTAGATTTATGGGTAGAGTATACCAAACAGTTAGAAGAAAAGTATAGATGGCCCGTATCGGGTACATGGGATGCCGAATGTATCATGCGAGTAGAAGAAGCATTATGGAAAAAGAAAGCCAGACAGTCACAGAAAGATGCCATCGAGTTATGGCGTAAGGAAGCGCATAGAAGAACGGAAAAGGAAGTCAGAAAGTCAGAGTTAAGTAGAGAATCCCAAGAACGAGCCCAAGAAAGAGAATTAATCGAGATAGGTGAACAAGTCAAAACCGAACAGTCAGACAGACAGAGGCATGCCCTTATTAAGGGTATGTATCCTCTCCTTGCCGAAGGCTTGCCAAAAGCGACCCTGGAGGCATCCAGTAATTTCCCGCCACCATTAGTTCCAACCAAGCTACGTCACAAACCGACCGCAGCTGATATTTTTATTTCGTCCTATCTGGATGACACAGTCCCTGCATATGCCAATCCTGTTCGCGCTCCGCCAGTCCCTGTAAATCAGGCACTTCCCGCTCTTCCAGGCACCGGAGTATCTGTTACGGTACCCCCGGGTCAGCCCGCCATACAAGTTCAGCCCACGTTACAATTACCGACCCCGCAAGCACGAAGAATGTCAGTCGACGATTCTAGTCTAGGGGCCGCAGGAGGAGGTCCTCCTCAAACCCCGCCGCCACACAAGCGTTTATCAGCACTCGAATTACATGCTCAAGCATCACAGCGTACTCCTAAAAGTAATAAGTCTGTTACAGAGATCAGGCAAGCCCTTGCCGAATGTAGTTATGATCCAGTTCCAGGCGAAAATACTATGGTTTTATATTCCTTACGTGTAAGAAGGGTGACCGAGTATCTAGTCACCTTGCCAAATATGAAAGAAGATCTAGACAGAATATATCGTTTCATCCGTACAGGGGATGATCCAGAAAGTATAGGCGAGATTATGTCTCAAAGAAAAGCCGAGATTCAGCTCATGATATTAAAGTTCCTGATCAATTGTCTAATAAGAGAACAAGATTACCCGACTAAAGATCCCGCCGACATGAGAATCCTAACAAGGTGGAGTGATAATATAGCCGAGGGTAAGCACAAGACCATTAGTGCTATGGAAAGTATGTACAAGAAAATTCGTAAAGAAATAATAAAGTTACATGAACAGCGTAAAGCAGCACAAGTAAGCGAGAAAGAAAGTGCCTCTGATCCTGAAGAGGAAGACGAGAATCCCGTCAGAATAGCGTATGTAGGAAAATCCAGATTTCCAGATCGCCATTTACGTCCAGAACCTAAGTCTATTTTTCATCATCCAGCACAAGAGCCGCGTTCTCTAGAACAAGTATTTCAAGCTACCGATCACATTCTGAAATCACGAGTCGGTTATAGCGAATTAAGTACTATGCACGAACAAGAACTAGCCCGATCAGCAGTCCGATGGATTACTGATTCTACCACTTTTCCAGACGAAATAGTGGCACAAATGTTTCTGAAACTGCCCCCAGCCGAGCAACGACTGGTGGGTATGTATATGATCCAGCACCTCATTACTCTGTATGAGGGTCAACATTCTGATCCAGGCCCGTTACACGATATCCTGAACGATTTACTCCAGTACAGATGGAGAGGTCTAGGTACCGATTTAATTAGTGTCATTCTAGAACAGCGCCACAAGTATAGAACGTTCCTGAACCCGCATTTTGTTCATGTCTCACCCCCAGAAAGTAAACCATTCTACATAGACAGACAGAATCCGCTACGAGAAGTCCACCCAGTCCAAGGGGCGGGTGGCGACATGCAACGAGTGTTTGTATACACTCCGATTTCAAAGATGGAACTCCTCGAGATGAAGAAATTAATTCCCTGTCATGACAAAGATCCAGCAGGGTTCCATCGAGAATTAAAAGACATGCTCCGTATGGGAGAATACACTTACCCAGATATAATTAAAATGTTAAAGGTCCTGTTACCCGCAGGGGTGTATGAAAAGTTAAAGGAAAAAGAATGGGAGGTGGGAGAGAAAAAGATCGATTGGACAGCTCTAGAAGCTGAAGGCAAGGCACGAGTACCAGGTACCGGTCTTGGAGATAAATGTAAAGAATTACCAGAATTATTGATTCAAGTTTTACCCAGATTATTGACAACTAGGAAAGAAGACTGGGATGCAATCTCAGCCTGTAAACAGAAACAAGAAGAAGATATTAGTGATTTTTATTCTAGATTCGAGAAATGTTTCAGTATTAACAGTGGTCTCAAGACAAGTAGTGAGTCATACCCTCATCTTTTCGTTACCAAATTAGTCGAGAATTCAAGTCCACAGATTAAAAACCGAGTTTTGAAAGTCGAAAGCACCTGGCAAGCAAATAGTCCGTCCCAGATGCTCCAGATGCTCCAGTATCACCAGAATAGAATCAGAGAAGAGCAAGAACACGAAAGAAAACGTATGAAAGACACGAAAATGAAAGTGCTAGTTGCACAATCTATTCCCCAAGACAGTCAGAAGAGGGGTCCGAATCAAGCCAGTCATCCTGCAGCTCCCGTTAAAGGGAATTGCAATTATTGTAAACAGCCAGGTCATTTTATAAACGAGTGTGCAGTTCTGAAACATAATATAGCTACTGGTAAGACAAAAGAAAGACCACGTCCGCCGAGACAAGAACAAGTTTCACAGATTCCTCAGTCACAGAATGCACCACAGACAGTTACAGTACCGCAGCCTATTGCTGCAACACAGCACGTTACATCGCAGATGTACCAGTATGCACAGTCTGAGTATCCAGAGTACCAGTCATATTCATGAAACAGCCTAGAGAGGGAGGTAGGCTTGCCTCTCATCGAGATTCCTGTAGACCAAGAAGGTCCCTATGTTCATAGTCAAGTATTAGGGAAAGACAGAAAGTTTTTGATCGATACAGGGGCAAGTAGGACCACAATTAGTCACGCCGAAGTTCCAGGGGCTCCACTCTCAGGCTCAAGAAATGTTTCCCTTGGATTTTCAGGAAAACCCATAGTTAATGAAATATCACAGCCAGTTACTCTAGAAATAGGTCCATTGTCCCGTACTACTGATCTGTTACTTACTAAGTCATGTCCAGAAAATCTGTTAGGCATTAAGACACTGAAAGAGTTAGGTGCAGTTATTTGTTGTTCCCCAGAGGGAATACGATTGTTCCTACGGGACTTTAAGGGTCACTATGTATTACGAGATTTCGATTCAAGATTGGCTAATGTTCCGCAGCATTTATGGGCGCAAGGTCCAACTGATGTAGGTTACATGCAAATCACACCCTATCGTGTGACTCTCAAACCAGGTGTAGTGTTACCCCGAATCAGACAGTACAGATTGCCACCTGAGGCTGTAGCAGCCTTATCCAAAATTATTGACGAGCTCATGGCTCAGGGAGTAGTTGTAGAAACTGACTCCAATGTATGTAATTCTCCGATCATTCCTGTTATGAAACGTACTGATCCAAATGCACCCCCAGTATATCGATTAGTGATTGATTTACGAGAGCTTAATAAATGTATAATTCCTCAGTATCCAGTTGTTCCAGACATTTCTTCCCTGTTAACTGCCATTGATTCCGAAGCCATGTTTTTCACTGTTATTGATCTCAAGAATGCATTTTTTAGTGTTCCAATTCATCCAGACAGCCAGTTTCTTTTCGGATTTTGTTTAAATGGAAGGAGCTATATGTTTACACGCGCTCCTCAAGGTTTCACAGAAAGCCCTAGTATTTACAGTCAAGCACTTAAGAGACAACTAGACAACATTCACATGCCAACTGACACTGCCCTGCTCCAGTATGTCGATGATCTACTGATCACAGCCCGTTCTGAACGTGACTGCGAGCGAGCATCACTTACAGTTCTGTATTTTCTAGCCGAGATGGGGCACAAGGTGTCACCTTCGAAGCTTCAATTCTGTGTCCAGCAAGTGGTATACTTAGGACACTTGCTGTCCAAGAGGGGTAGGCAGTTGACACCCGACCGTATCCAGTTAATAGCGAGTCTTCCCCAGCCCAGAACCCAGAAGGAGGTACGTGCTTTTATCGGCCTTACTTCTTATTGTAGACAATGGATTCCCCAGTATGCATTTCTAGCCAAGCCACTGATACAGTTAACGACACAGGAGGCAGCCGTATCGACTGTCCTCCCTTGGACATCTGACCATACACTTAGTTTCAACGAGTTAAAGAAAGCCCTATGCCAAGCTCCAGTTCTAGCTACACCGAACTACAGTAAGCCTTTTACACTTTTCGTTACAGAACGCGAAGGTACAGCATTATCTGTTCTCACACAAGATCAAGCAGGTCAATACAAGCCCTGTGCTTATTTTTCGAGCACATTAGATCCAGTCGCCCAGGCGTTGCCTGCGTGCCTGAAGTCAGTTGCAGCCACAGCACTAGCTATCAGACAAAGTGATTCCATAGTTTTAGGTCATTCCCTGACAGTACAAGTACCACATTCAGTAGAAGTTCTTTTAAACCGAACACAAACTCAGCACTTGACAATTGCACGTTTAACAGGTTATGAATTGACACTGTTCCAGCCACACATAGAAATTAGACGCTGCAACGTTCTGAATCCTGCTACATTGTTACCATCAGTCAGTTCAAATCCAGACACACATGATTGTGTGGAAGTAGTTAACATTACGACAAAGCCAAGACAAGATCTGACAGACATTCCGTTACTAGATCCTGACCTGACACTTTATGTGGATGGTTCATGTATGAGAACTAATACAGGAGAACTAGTCGCCGCGTATGCAGTGACTACTGACACTGAAGTTATTGAAACACACCGTATTGATACTCTGTCCGCTCAAGCAGCAGAGCTAGTCGCTCTGACACAAGCCTGTATACACGCCAAGAACCTGAAAGTTAATGTTTACACAGATTCACGTTACGCATTCGGAGTTGTACACGACTTCGGAGTGCTCTGGCAGGAGAGAGGTTTTATGACTTCTCATGGAACCAAGATTCAGCATGGTCTCCTTATTCAAGCTCTGTTAGATGCCATACATTTACCGACATCTATTGCTATCATGAAGTGCAAAGCACACACGAAAGTTACAGACATTATTTCCCAAGGTAATGATTTAGCAGACCGCACAGCCAAGCTTACAGCACGGACACCAGACATTCCAGTTAATCAGACACATACTCCAGATCCAATTATATGCATGACAGTTAAGGACCCTACACAAGATGTTATAGATATCCAGTTACATGCTACTCCCGATGAAATCAAGAAATGGTCTGTACAAGGAGGGGTCCAGACAGATCAAGGATGGTTAACGAAGGGCAGAGCCACATGGTTTCTCCCCGATTCTATGGTTCAAGTCATTATCAATACCGCACATAGTCCAGCACATTTAGGAGAAAAAGCTATGTTAGACAGTATCCAGAACATTTGGTTCAACAAGCATTTACGAGCTGCAGCCAAGCAGAAAGTCCGTACCTGTATGATATGTTGTCAGTTTAATCCAGGTAAAAGTGTCCCGGTGGAACAAGGTGGTTTCCAGCCCCCTGACCACCCTTTTGAGGTCCTCCAGATGGATTATATTCAAATGGAGCGATGTCGAGGTTTCAAGTATGTCCTTGTAGTTGTATGCGCTTTGTCCAGATGGACAGAAGCATATCCAGTCCCAGATTACACAGCCGCGACCACTGCCAAGCAGTTGGTTCGTGAATTTTTCCCTAGATATGGACTCCCTAGAGTCGTATATTCTGATAACGGTCAGCCATTCTCATCCGAACTCATGAAGCATGTTTCCCTTTTGTTAGGGTACCAGTGGAAGTTCCATTGTGTACGCCATCCAGAAGCAGCTGGACTAGTCGAGAGACATAATCAGACTCTGAAAATCCGTATAGCAAAAGTCTGTAAAGACAAAGGTGTAGACTGGTTAGTAGCTTTGCCAGTCGCTCTGTTTTACATGCGCATGGTCGCACATTCCAGATCAGGTCTGTCCCCGTATGAGGTCGTATTCGGCCGCCCCCCTAACATGTGGGGTACTCCTAGACCCCGAAGTATTACCGATGTTTCATGTAATATGCTGACAGATTACCTAGCTTCCTTGATGTCTGCCCTCAACTCATGTCGTTCACAGGTTGCCGCCGCATTTCCAGACAATACCGAGGTGGCACCGCATGAAATCGTTCCAGGTTCGATGGTCCTCGTCCGCAACTTTGACCGATCAAGTCCGCTGGAACCGCGTTGGAAGGAACCACGTCAGGTCCTCTTGACCACCCGAACTGCCGTCAAGCTAGAAGGCAGGAAGGGGTGGGTACACCTTTCTCATGTAAAACTTTTCAAAGGACCAAAGCCAATCTTCAAAGACATTGCCAAGAACATTTTCCAGGATTCGACGGATTGCCAGAACATTGTTTTAAAGGACTGTCCCGCACCAGACTTTGTTACAACCCCTCCCTTGTTAGAGAAAACTCCGCAACAGGAGTATAAGTTAAAGCTCAGGTCTAATAAGTCAGCCAGTTTGATTGTATAAGTCCTCCCCTAGGTGAAACGGTTAGACTGTTTCTGACATGTATAAAATAGACCCCCATAGTGAGAGAGTCAGTCGCAGTTCACTACAATGCATCGTTTTTCTGAGTTTCATATTATTTCTCAGCATAATGATTTCCTGCACCAGCTACGCATTTTTTCTGTATTTACCAGTTCCTCATGTAAATATGTCTACTAATGCTACAGTAGAGCACACGTTTAGTGATCTGCCTCCTCACGAATATGCATACCGCCTTGCCATGCGTAATAACACATTTATCCGTATGTTACATTATTCACACCAGACCAGCAATGCCACTAATTGTTGGGTGTGTGGTCGACTCCCCCCTTTCCAGACATCGAAGGGAGTTCTGCCACTTTTTCCTTATCCATTCTCACACAATGGTTCGTGTGGAGCATGGTCCACGCTAACGTCATCCTCAACAGATATGTCTTTTCTTAACAGTACATGTTTTCCAGACAAGCAAGGTTTCCCCCACAGAACAGGTTTAGATTTAGAAAATGAGGTATATAATTTAGGAAATTATTCGTCGAATTTCATGGTCCTGAATGTTCAGTCTGATACTACTTCAGACTTACCTGCTATTTCAGTACTACCAGTCAAAGGCGAATTATGTGTCCGTAGTTATGGTTCTGTACATATAGGTCATAGTGAATGTACTACTGTTATCCAGTATAGTGACAGTAGGAAATCTATTTTTAGAGCTTCACGTCATTCTTATTTTGTTTGTGGTCAAACTGCATATGTCCGTCTGCCCCTCGATTGGGAGGGAACCTGTTACATTGCTTTCCTACTGCCACCTGTTTTCCTAGCCCCACCTGATTATCATAGGAATTCTTTCTTAGTACACACTAGATCTAGAAGGGAGTCCCCAATTGTCGATCAAACTGAAACTACTCTAGAACAGTATACAGATTTCAATAAAGGTTTCTTCTTCTTCATAGGACCTGTCCAGAATAGTAAACTGATCCGTAGGTTAACAAGAACCCTTGAAGCTGTAGTAAATGAAACTGCTTCTGCTCTAGGTAACCTAACCGAAGAACAATCTGCTATGAGATTTGTCGTTTTACAGAATCGTCTCGTCCTTGACGTCATACTGGCCGATAGGGGCGGGGCCTGTAGAATTCTCGGATCCAGTTGTTGCATTTTCATTCCAAATAACGCGCCGTCTGTTTATTCAGCTATAACCAGACTTCATAAAATTGCCCATCTGTTACACCAAGATCCAGGCACCTGGACATGGTCCGGTTGGTTCTGGAATGTAATTTCCGCCTGGGGATGGAAAGTCCTGTCCTTTCTAAGTATTGCAGTAGCGGTCATATTTAGCTGCTGCCTCTGTATACAATGTGGCCCTGCGATTTGCAGCATGTGTGCTACCTCTTGTATCCCTAGTCCCAAGCCCCGTTCTAAATCCCGTTCCAAGACAATTCGAGACGAGCAAATGGTACTGTATGAAATGATAGACGGTATCATGAATATTGATGTTTCCTGATGGAAACGTAGTGACAAGGAGGGAATGTGGAAAAGTAAATTTTGCCATGTTCTGTGTCCCTACGCCCCATCCATCATATGTTATGTGTGCATGATCAATATGCATATGTTATTCCCCATTTCTAATCAAAGACGCAATTACAGTTGTGTCCACCTCTGGTATGTTAGTTTCCAGTCCTCGTGAATACTACGAATATCAGGCCTATGTAAGTAATGTTGCCACGTTTCTCAGTGTGCACGTTATTCAATTATAAAGTCCCCGTTTCTAGGCCTCAAAAGGGCCCGGACCACAGATTCAGCTTCTGTCTCCTGAAAGCCTCGCTAAGGAGCGATACAGCCCCCACCTGTATCCTCGACCTTTCACTTACTTCCTGCCTAGCAGTGCCCGGTGCACCCCGGCTCTGCCTCTGAATCTGCCAAAAGTATGTTATAGTTCCTGCTATCAGTTCAGTCCTCCTCTTCTGCATTCCTAAGCTACTGAACTGCATCAATAGTTTCCGTCATTGTCTAGCCTTCTCGTCTCCACGTTAGAGAAATACTGTATTTAATGGTCATTTAATATTCTTCACGCACTACATGTAGAATAATGCATGGTCCAGTCTTAGAATCAGGTTAGCTTTTCCCCTCATGACTTCTAGTTTATATCAACATGTTCCCTAAACATTAGATACCAGATAGGATTAGGTACATGTCGCTCCGACCCTCCAGACTTTAGTCTCTGCTCCTAGCACAGAGTTCGTAGCCCCCAGCTTCTCCTAGTAACACGTCATTTCTAGTTTCCGCGCACCATTAGGTTAGAGGTCCCGGCTCCTTAGGTAGCCCCCTCCTATGTGTCCGCCCATTCATGACATATTCTGTTACGTTTGCATCACATGTCTATGTAAACTCCCAGTTACACCTACTTTCACCCTTATCTTTCGCGACTGTTACACGTCACGCCTTCTACTCCACCCACTGTTACGCCTACTGCAATGTAATGCTATGTGTTTGCGCTATGTATATATATCGATGTTATGTTATTAAATGTTAGCGCGCTCATTCCAAGCTCATCCCAGACCTAGCCCCAGCAGCTGCTGGGCATCTTTTTCCCCTACTGGGTCCCAGTTGTCCTGCTGGGCCCTGTCATTCTGCTCACCCTATGCAGGTTGTCCTGATCCTGTCCTTATGCTGTAATAAACCTGCAGAAACTCCTACTACCTCGAATCTTGACTCTTATTTATTGAGCTATCTGTTATTCATTCAAGCATTCAAAAATAGGGTATTATTTATTTATTTACCACAAGAACAAAGGGCAGTCGGTGCAAAGTGGGGGCGAGCTCGTGCTCTAATTTGAGGAAAAGGGATAACCTACAGTGGTACGGGGTCGTTTGTCATTCGTACCAGGGGGGGGGGGGGTCAGGTGGCACTCCTTCGGGGCGACCTTGGGGCATTTTTAAAACAACTTTCCTGACACAGGTAGCATATAAAGTATAGGCTAAATACCAGGATCTTTAGCAGTTGCTTTAGGCTTGTACAAAAATGAAAAACACATACAACAAAAACCTGGACCATTCATATTTGCAATATTTCTGCGTACTATACTTTTTAACCCTTAACTAGTCGAGCTGAGCCATTTCACCTGTAATCTAGTTATATCGGAAATAGTGGTCATTTATTCGAAACTTACCAATTTACGCGCGACAACTACGTTTGCTTTTTCCAAAAATCTTTAATAAAAATGTCGGTGCATAAATACGGGCCTACAACCCCGTGGGCCGGCCAGAACTGTACATGTGGGGATACTTATTAGTGGAAAACCTAACGGAGTCGGTGGTCGTTGATTTCAAAATAAAAAGTGCGACAGGTGCAATAAAATCATATCGAAGCTTCAGTGTGAGCGAGTATCATAAGAGTTGAAATTCGAACTTTCAATAATCATGATGCGCCAAAACGTAACAACAATTCATTGTCCGAATGTTCAATCAGTACCCATCTCACTTCAATTCATTGTCCGAACACATAATCAGTACCCATCCCATATCAATTCATTGTGTTTAAAAACTGCATACATATTTCATGACACCAAGGCTGAGCAATCGGGGTACAACAAGGAGTTGAAAGTTTCATTTGTACCAGCGCCATTTTGGGAGCAGCCAGGCAGATCTAGGCATAGTCAAAATCTTCCCCAACTCGTGGTTGGCCTAGAGGCTCTTTCGGCAGTCCAAAAGTTCCGTTAAAGGGCAACAGAAAGGATCGGCGGTATGAACCATCAGTCAAAAGGGGGAGGGAGGCAACAATTTTTCTACCGGGTCATACTGGGTTTTCACCGGAACTGATCCGAACTGTAGTCTGCAGGATTTTAGTCATTCAAACTGAGGCTGGCGTCAGCATGGGAGCGCCGACGTCTCGCGGCTACATTTTCATCGTTCCGCGGGTAATCATGGCAGTCATTCCCCATTGGGGGTGTCTGAGGGGGTCGGGGGTCCCCGTGGCTCCTATAGAATCTTCAAAGTCGAGGAGAACACTTCTGATTGTGGGACTCATTTCTTAATCAACAAGCAACCGGGCCATCTCTTCACGCCGGGCCCGCTCCTGCAGGGTCGACCGCCATTTTACGAGTGGGCGAACCCTCGTCGGGTGAGTGGAGCGTTGGGGGTGCCGCTGGGGGCCTCCACCTGGGGAGGTGGGAGAGGCTCGTTCGCGCCGCCGCTCCCTCCCAGCGCACCCCACGCCGTTTTTCTCGGCGCTAATATTCATGATGGCCGGACCAGGCGATGAGAGGGGGGGGTCGGAGGCATAGGCAAGACATCCCCCCCCCCCGGTGGCCTGCAAGGCGCCGCTTCAGGGCCGAACGGGGAGCTCATACCAAGCCGTGGCTGGACCAGGAGATGCGAGGGGGGGGGTCGGTGGCATGAGCAAGACATCCCCCCCCGTGTTGTCGCAGCCATTATTGAAGAAAGAAGAGGGGACGCCCGGATCCCGTCGGCCTCGGCTCCTCTTCTGGCCCACCTTATGCGACGACCTCCGGCCGACGGCTGGCAGCAGGACCCGCCCTACACGTGCCGAAGATCTCGTCTTCCGGATGGGCGTAGCCGCGGACCTGTTGCACTTCGGGAGTTTCCAGAAAGGGGGTAGGTATCTGCTGATTTGTATCTATCTCATGTTACCGTTTTTGGGGCGTGGCAGGCGGTGGGACAGATATGTTTGGAGCAGTGAGGGGTGGTGAAGCCTAGTTGCCTCGTGGCCGTTGCGATGTCAAGCTTGGCTTCTTTCACCATTTTCATGTTTCCTATTACGGGCTTATTTCTAACATTTCTTATTTCTAGCGAAATCATGTGTTTTATCGTGAGCTATTTCTAACGTTTTCCTATTTGTAGTGAAATCAAAAACTCATCAGTGGCCTACTGATTTTGCTTTCTTATTTCTTTCTTCCCTTTTTTTCCTAGCGTGTTTCATGCTAAAGTTTCTGTTAACAGGATACGGTGATTACTTCGTTATTGTTGCATATGTCCTTTTTATTAGGGGTGCCCTCAGGTCGAGCCAGATGACCTACCTCTAATAAATGGTCCGGGTGGAACTAGTTTACCAATCAGTGGGGAGTAGATAGGCCCGAGAGATTACAACGGGGGACAAAGGTCCGCATTACCTACCCTTCACTTCTTGCAAAGATTAGACAGAATATTTCTTTTCTACGTTATTTGCAAACAGAGAATACCTCAAAAGAACTATTCCTTGAACAATAAATGTCCAGACAATCAATCAATCAGTGGGGAGAAACATGACGGATTACAACGGGGACAAAAATCTGCATTACCTATCCTTCACTATCTGCAAAGGGGGCAGAATATTTCTATTCTTCCCTGTTTGTAGACAGGGAATATCTCAAAGAGCAATAATCGATAAAAATCGATAACAAACAATCAGTGGGGGAGAAAGATAGGCATGACGGATTACAATGGGGGACAAACGTCTGCATTACCTATCCTTCACTATTTGCAAAGAAAGAGGAACGTTCCTATTCATCGCTGTTTGCAAATAGAGAATGTCTCAAAGAGAACCAATACTTCAAGTACAATCAATCAATCAATCAGATGGATAAAGCCATCCTACCAATCGGACGTAAAGACGTCCTACTTAACCTTACCCGGACCGGACCGTGTGGGCAATTCTTCGCCTTCCCTTTTCCAGCGCCCAATCGTTCTCTTTCTCCATGTTTTTACCGCAGCATTCCTGTGGGATTCCAGTCAGGACAGTAGGTCACTTGAGAGAGGTCCGTTCGGAATCGGTGAAGTTCATTCAATCGGCAGCCGGACGAGGGCCCTCTCAAGGCAGGTATACTCCAATCGTTTAGATGTTCACCCCATCGTCTGGACCTCTCTTACCGGACCTTATGTCGCTGATGGACTCCGCATTGGGACGCCAATTGTGGAAAAGTCAGCCCATAACGCACCTGATGCCCAGGCTGCTGGCGCAGGACGCCTCTTAGTTCCCATCTTGAACAATTACCAAACAAAGAGATGGGCGCTGGAAGCAGGAAAACAAGAACAGAGTTTTATTTCTCATGAGGAGAGCCTGTCATTTCGGACACTCGCATAGTGTCTTCAGGAGGTGCTCTCTCTTGGTGCCCTCCACAACCCACACCTCAGTTTCTCTGAGGCTTCGTCTTTTATACACATGTTTATGATGCACAAACATTCCTTATTGCAATAAAGACGCTTTGAAGTAGGAAAAAGCATGCTTGGAATCCCAGCTTCAGGCCTATTCCCATACCAGTCGCTCAGATGTCATCCTCCCCTCCTCAATGTAACAAGGGATTGTGATCTCTCAGCCGGACATTCCTACAGGACACGAGGGCAGGAGGGGATGATCAGATCAAAGGTTGGGCAGGCGATAAGATCGGGGACTTCGGCTGGTGTATCACGGTTTTGTTATGCTGGGCAGGAAAAGGGGGGAGGTGTACATCCACGAGGCTTGGTCTTAGGACTTGGGACCGGGTCGAAAGGCCAAGTACAGCTGGGGGGGGGCTCGTCAGCTGAGGGGAAGGGTGTTCTTGGGAGGAAATGGGGGGGTGTGGGTCAAGCAGGAGTGTTACTTCTAGAGCAGGGTCACGCAGAGGGAGAGGGTTTCATGGCCGATGCATGAGCAGTGCGCGCGGGGAGGGGTGCCGGGAACAAACGGGCAGAGAGGCCATGGTGCCTAAAATGGCTGTCGTGTACGTGTGTGCATGGGTCTATGCTGGCGGGATAACACAGTCAGTGTTTAGCGATATCCGTTCTGCTTACAACAAGGGGTACAGTGAACACAAATGAACGCCGCTTATGTGCATATACATTGCCATTTTCAACAGCTTGACCAGGCTCACTTACACCTGAATAAACTGTGCCCTGTGTGGTAAATTAAATTACCTGGTATCTAATTTCTATGCGGTAAAGTTCATTAAAATAGCTCAATCAAAATAAGAGACACAGAGTCCGTGGCGTCTGAGTTTTAAGGGGTTTTATTCCATAAAATGGAATTGGTTCGAACCAGGTAGCATGATCCATCACCACGAGGGTTCAGGAAGGGAATCATGGACATGTACAATGATTTATTAACAGCACGCAGTATATATAATATCATTACAGTGGTGATGGGTTCAGAAGGCGTAACGGCTGAAAGAAAACAAGATAAGAAACATGTGCGTAACAATATGTAATCAGAAGGCGTGCACAAGGGTGAACACGGAGGTGGGTGCCAGAAACGTCACATAGAAGAAGAAATATTTCAGCATTTCAATCATAGAAGTGACGCAAGTGGGTGGATCCCTAGAAGAATCCTGCAGTGTCAGCAGAAATATATGGCAGAGATGCGCACGCAGCAGCATGACGTGTGACTGACGTGGAACTGGAGGGTGAAGGGGACTTGACATTTAACGCTAGGATTAGAGACAGAAGTCTGGTGGGTCAGATCAACTTGTTCCTAAATCATATCTGGTATCTTGTGTTTGGAGAACTGTATTATCTTAAAAGAAAAGGTCTCTCGGGCAGAGGCTATTCTATACTGACTGCTAATGCGTGTATGTGTGTCTACGTGTAATGCGAGGGTCATGGGCCTACCATGGCAACAGGAGCTATGAATTACGTACATGGAGACAGAAAAACCGGGCCCTTTACTCTGCAGCTGGGGGAATGTTTACCTAAACTACTAGACAGGAATGTATTTTCGAGGAGCGGAGCAGATAACTTGAAGGCTGAATACAGTTTTGGCAGGCAGTCAGACAGAGCCGGGCACCACTTGCTGCGCAGGGAGTAAGTCAAAGTTCAGGGATGCAGATGCAGGTCCTCGCTGCAGTTTTTAGAGGCAGAAGTCAGGAAAAGGTTCGATGGCAGAAATCAGGGCCTTCGCCAGAGCCATGAAAACATGAATGTGTACCATGTAAAGACGGTGGCCCGGCACACTTAGGAACTGAATTATTGATCCATTCATGGCGGATCAGAAAGAGGACATGTTAATGTTGGACGCAAATGTATTTGCGTCTTCATAGCGGGTTATGGAGGGAACTTACATGCACTTTAAGCACATACATGGAGCCGTTGGGGTACATAGTAGGGGACACAATTGAGCATAAAAATTCATATTACCTCATTCCCTCCTTGTCCCCTACGGACCCTTCATGATATATCAATCTTCATTAATCCATCTATGTGTTCATATAACATCATTTGCTCTTCCTTTTTCTGACGGGAATTTGAACTTGAACTTGAATGGGGAATACATGATGTGGCGCACAAACCGCATATCGTCGGCCCACATTGTAGACATAGGCAACAACTGAATACTATGAGAAGGGCTATCCCTAGGAAGGATAGGACTTTCCATCCCCAGGTGGATAACACGCTCCAGAACCAACCGGACCAAGTCCAGGTGCCTGGATTCTGGTGTATCTGACTAGCAATTTGGTGAAGACGGGTAATGGCTTTATATACTGAAGGTGCGTTTTGTGGAATGAAAATACAGCAACTCGATGCGATGACTCTACAAGCTCCGCCCCTATCGGCCAAGATGACGTCAAGAACAAGACGATTTTGAAGGACAACAAGTCTCATAGCAGACTGTTCCTCTGTTAAATTGCCTAGGGCGGAAGTAGTTTCATTCACTACTGCTTCAAGGGTTCTGGTCAATCTACGTATCAGTTTACTATTCGAGACAGTACCTAAGTAGGGAAAGAAACCTTTATTGAAATCTGTATATTGCTCCCATGTAGTTTCAGTATAATCGACAATCGGGAGTTCTCTCTTGTGTCTAGTATGTACTAGGTGGGAGTTCCTATGATAATCAGGTGGGGCTAGAAAAACAGGTGGCAGAAGGAATGCAATGTAACAAGTACCATCCCAATCTAGGGGTAAACGTATGTATGCTGTATGGCCACAAACAAAATAGGAATGACGGGAAGCTTTGAATGTAGACTTGCCTTTATCACTGAATTTGACTACAGTGGTACATTCGCTATGACCTAGGTGTACTGAACCATTCTTTCTGACACATAATTCACCTTTAACAGGTAATACTGACATAGAGGGTAAGTCTGACTTGGTTTCGGACTCGACATTCAGAATCATGAGGTTAAGTGTAAAATTACCTAATCCATATACTTCGTTTTCTAGATCGGTCCCTGTCCTTTTGGGAAGACCCTCCTTGTCAGGGAAACATACTTTGTGCAGAACAGTGTTCAGATTTCCCCATACCCAATTGCCTTGGTAAACTACGGAATCAGAATCTAAGGAATTTATTAAACTAAACCATGCACCACAGGAACCATTGTGTGTGAACGGGTATGGAAAGAGGGGCAGAACTCCCTTGTATCTCTGATAGGGGGGGAGTCGGCCACATATCCAACAATTGGTAGCATTGCTGGCCTGATGGGAATGTTGTAACATACTAATGAATGTATTGTTGCGCAGCGCAAGTCTGTATGACAATTCATGCGGGGGTAATTCACTGAAAGTGTGCTCGGTAGTGACATTTGAAGAAGAATGTGTATGCTTGAAAATAGGGTAATACAAGTTTAACAGTATACTTGCAGCAATAATCATAAGACTCAGAAAAAACATAATCAATAATGTCACTATGCAGTGACTGCGGAGAGATTTACAATATTCACGTTTCTTGAGCTGTTTCTGTCTATCTCTCTCTCTATCGGGGTCTAGCGGGAACATGTCAGAATCAGGTCTAACCGATTCACCTAGGGGAGGACTTAAACAATTAAACTGTCTGACTTGCTAGACCTCAGTTTGGATTTATACTCCTCGGACGGAGTTTTCTCTATCAGGGGAAGTTTAGAGTCACTGAAATCTGGGCAGTCCTTAGAGGGGGAGGGCTGAGAGTCTGTAACTGGAAGCAGTCCATGAAATATCTTGACGTGGCTGGAGTGGAGCCACCCTTTGCGGCCCTCGACCTTGATTGCAGTCCTCGTGGTTAGCAGGACAAGTTTCGGCTCCTGCCAACGGGGCTCCAGCGGACTCCTCCGATCAAAGTTCCTGACGAGGACATGATTCCCCGGAATAATCCCATGTGGCTTTACATCGGTGTTGTCGGGAAAGGCTGCAGCAACCTGTGAACGACATGATTGTAGTGCAGACATCAAGGAGGCAAGGTAATCTGTCAGCATATTACAGTCAACATCTGTGATTTTTCTAGGCAGAGGAGTCCCCCACATATTCGGTGGCCTGCCAAAGACCACCTCATACGGGGATAGCCCTGTTCTCGAATGCGCTACCATCCTCATGTAGAAGAGGGCAACGGGTAATGCAACTATCCAGTCTACGCCCTTTTCTTTGCAAATCTTGGCGAGACGAATTTTCAGAGTCTGATTGTGACGTTCCACGAGACCTGCTGCCTCGGGATGTCGGACACAGTGAAACTTCCATTTATAGCCGAGCAGGAGTGATACCTGTTTCATTAACTCGGACGAGAATGGCTGACCGTTATCTGAGTACACGACACGGGGCAAACCGTACCGTGGGAAAAATTCACGTACCAGCTGCTTGGCAGTGGTCGGAGCAGTGTAATCTGGGACTGGATATGCTTCTGTCCAACGGGAAAGTGCACAGACAACTACGAGGACATATTTAAATCCTCGACAACGTTCCATCTGGATATAATCCATCTGGAGGACTTCAAAAGGGTGATCGGGAGGGTGAAATCCACCTTGCTCTACGGGAATGCCTTTACCTGGGTTGAACTGACAACAGATCATGCAAGTACGCACTTTCTGCTTTGCTGCTGCTCGTAAATGTTTATTGAACCAAAGGTTTTGAATACTGTCTAACATGGCTTTCTCTCCTAAATGTGCAGGACTATGTGCTGTGGTAATAATGACCTGAACCATAGAGTCGGGGAGAAACCATATGGCCTTTCCCTTCGTCATCCATCCCTGTTCTGTCTGGATCCCTCCCAGTTCAGTCCATTTCCTGATTTCGTCTGGTGTAGCATGTGTCTGTATGTCGATTACATCTAGGGCGGGATCCCTAACTGTCATGCAATGAGTTGGCGTCGGGACTATTGTCTTTGTCAAGTCAGGTGTGTGAGTCTGTGCTGTGCGCTTGGCTGTTCGGTCTGCCAGGTCGTTGCCCTGGGAAATGTTGTCAGTGACTTTAATATGTGCTTTACACTTCATGATGGCTATTGCTGTAGGCAAATGTATTGCTTCTAACAGAGCTTGAATGAGGGGACCGTGCTGGATCTTGGCACCGTGTGAAGTTAAAAAACCTCGTTCTTGCCAGAGGACTCCGAAGTCGTGTACAACTCCGAATGCATAACGGGAATCTGTGTATATGTTAACTTTCTTGTTCTTAGCTAGAGTACAAGCTTGGGTCAGAGCAATGAGCTCTGCCGCTTGGGCTGACAGGGTGTCAATACGATGTGTTTCTATGACATCAGTTTCTGTTGTTACTGCATACGCAGCCACTAACTCTCCTGTGCTTGTTCTCATACATGAACCATCCACATAAAGTGTCAGGTCTGGATCTGGTAATGCGGTATCTGTCAAGTCTTGTCTGGGTTTCGTCATGATGGTAATGACTTCGACACAGTCATGTGCCAAAGGGTCTGTCATATTTAATGGCAAAAGTGTAGCTGGATTCAATGTGTTACAGCGTCTGATTTCTATGTGTGGCTGAAATAATGTCAATTCATAACCTGTTAGTCGTGCTATAGTCAAGTGTTGAGTTTGTGTACGGTTTAAAAGAACTTCCACGGAATGTGGAACTTGTACTGTCAATTGGTGTCCTAACACTATAGAATCACTTTGTCTGATTGCTAGAGCTGTTGCTGCTACTGATTTCAGGCACGCAGGCAAAGCCTGGGCTACTGGATCTAATGTGCTGGAGAAATAGGCACACGGTTTGTGTGACCCTGCTTGGTCTTGAGTGAGGACTGATAATGCAGTACCTTCACGTTCTGTGACAAAAAGTGTAAAAGGTTTGCTGTAACTTGGTGTCGCTAAGACTGGTGCTTGACATAAAGCTTTCTTTAATTCGTCAAAAGCCTGTGTATGTTCCTGAGTCCAAGGGAGGACAGTCGATGACGCTGCCTCCTGTGTTGTCAACTGTATAAGTGGCTTGGCTAGGAATGCATACTGAGGGATCCATTGTCTGCAATAAGAAGTGAGGCCTATAAAGGCTCGCACCTCCTTTTGTGTTCTGGGCTGTGACATATTTACAATTAACTGGATACGGTCGGGTGTTAGCTGTCTCCCCCATTTGGACAGCAAGTGCCCAAGGTAAACCACTTGCTGAACACAGAATTGCAACTTCGAAGGGGACACCTTGTGTCCCTTGTCAGCCAGAGAATGTAAGACTGTCAGTGAGGCATGTTCACATTCGTGTTCACTTCGAGCGGTGATCAACAGATCATCGACGTACTGGAGTAGGGTAGTGTTGTCAGGCATGTGGATACTGTCAAGCTGTCTTTTCAATGCTTGGCTATAGATGCTGGGGCTTTCTGTGAATCCTTGAGGTGCGCGTGCGAATTTAAAACTTCGACCATTTAAACAGAATCCGAAAAGGTATTGGCTGTCCGGATCAATGGGGACACTAAAGAAGGCGTTCTTCAGATCAATTACAGTAAAGAACGTGGCTTCAGAATCAATTGCAGTCAATAAAGACGATATGTCTGGGACCACAGGATACTGTGGCACAATGCATTTATTCAATTCGCGCAAATCGATCACTAATCGATAAACTGGTGGTGCGCTTGGATCAGTGCGTTTAAGAATCGGAATGATAGGGGAATTGCAGATATTGGAGTCGGTCTCTACAACCACTCCTTGGGCAATGAGCTCGTCAATGATTTTCAGTAAAGCCACTACAGCATCTGGTGGTAACTTGTATTGGCGAATTCGGGGTAAGACAACTCCTGGCTTGAGTGTAACTCGATATGGTGTAATGTGCATACAACCTACATCAGTTGGGCTTTGTGCCCATAACTGTGCAGGAACATTCTGTAACCTGGGATCAATATCTCTCAACACATAGTGACCTTTAAAGTCACGTAAAAATAATCTAACTCCTTCCGGAGAACAACATATGACTGCTCCTAGAGCCTTCAGTGTCTTGATACCTAACAAGTTTTCTGGACATGATTTCGTAAGCAATAAGTCTGTAGTTTGTGATAACGGACCAACTGCTAGAGGAACTGGTTTTGATACTTCATTAATAATAGGTTTTCCTGAAAAACCAAGGGAAACATTCTGTGAGCCTGAGAGGGGTGCCCCTGGAACCTCGTCGTGACTTATCGTTGTTCTGCTTGCCCCTGTATCAATCAAAAACTTTCTATCTTTCCCTAATACCTGGCTATGTACATAAGGACCCTCTTGATCTACAGGAATCTCAATGAGAGGCAAGCCAACTTCCCTCTCTAGGCTGTTTCATGTGTATCGCTGATACTCGGGATAGTCAGTTTGTGCATACTGGTACATCTGCTGAGTTGCATGTTGTGTTGAGGCAATTGGCTGTGGCTGGGGTACTGCTACGGTCTGTACTGTCTGTTGTGGAGCAGGCATAGGCTGTACATTCTGGGGTGCGTGTTGGTGGACCTGATCCTGTCTAGGAGGACGCGGTCTCTCCTTAGTTTTGCCTGTTGCTATATTGTATTTTAAAACAGTGCATTCATTTATATAATGGCCTGGCTGTTTGCAGTAGTTGCAAGTCCCTTTAACGGGAACTGCTGACTTATTGGACTGTGTCATGCCGTTTTTCTGACTGTCAGCTGGAACTGACTGAGCAACTAACATTTTCATTTTTGTGTCTTTCATACGTCTTTGTTCATGATCATGTTCTTCCCTAACTCTGTTCTGGTGGTACTGTAACATTTGTAACATCTGGGAAGGCGTGTTTGCTTGCCATGTGCTCTCGACTTTTAATACACGATTCTTAACTTGAGGCAAGGAATTCTCAACTAGTTTCATTACAAAAAGATGTGGGTATGACTCGCTACTCGGTTTCAGGCCACTATTAATAATAAAACATTTCTCAAACCTAGAATAAAAATCACTAGTGTCTTCATCGGGTTTCTGTTTGCAGGCTGAGATTGCACCCCAGTCTTCCTTTTTAGTAGACAATAATCTTGGCAGAACCTGTACTAACAATCCTGGTAATGCTTTAGTTTTGTCCCCAAGCCCTAGACCTGGGGTTCCAGCCGTTTCTTCATTCTCTAATGCAGCCCAATCAATCTTTTGCTCTCCTACCTCCCAGTCTTTTTCTTTGAGTTTCTCGTAAATACCGGCAGGCAGTAATACTTTCAATATTTTCATAATGTCGGGATAGGTATAGTCTCCCATAAGTAACATATCTTTTATTTCACGGTGAAAACCTGTTGGATCTTTATCATGACTAGGCACTATTTTCTTCATTTCTAATAATTCCATTTTAGATAACGGTGTGTACACGAAAACACGTCTAAGGGTGTCATCGGCATTCTGGACTGGATGTACTTCTCGTAAGGGATTCTGTCGGTCGAAGTAAAACATTTTCCTTTCTGGGGGTGGGGCTGAAACAAACTGTGGGTTCAAGAAAGCACTATATCTGTGTCGCTGTTCTAGAATTACTTTAATTAGATCGGTACCTAGACCTCTCCATTTATTCATGAGTAGTTCTATTAGTACATCAGATAAGGGACCTGGATCAGAACGTTGGCATTTATACAATAAAAGAAGGTGTTGTATCATGTATATACCAGCCAGTCGCTGTTCGTCTGGGGACAGATTCAAAAAGGTTTGTGCTACTGTGTCATCATTATACATACTAGAATTGTCAGCCCATTGCACTGCTGACCTGGCTAATTCTTGTTCATCCATAGAATTGAGTACGTGGTACCCCATCCGATGTTGTAGTACTTTATCGGCAGCCTGAAATAGATGTTCAGGCGTTTTCGGATTTGACATAGCAGAGTGAAACAGTCGCTTGCTTTCTGGGCGTAACGTTTTATCAAAGGATCTACCCTTACCTACATAGGCTATCGTGTCTTGACTTATATGCTGCGATGTTTCTACTGTTTTCTCTGATTCATCCTCCTCCTGGGAGGAGGCTAGATCGTCTGATTCGAGTGGCTCCTCAGTTTCTCGACGAGCATGTATATCTATGATTTCTTTACGGACCTTTCTAACCATAGCATGTATACTTTTCTCTCTATCATGTTTACCCTCAGCCATGTTCTGACTCCATCTGTTCAATTTATCCATCTCACTTTGTGGAAATCCTGCCTGATCTTGTTCTCTTATCAAACAATTAACCAAAAATCGCATAATTAAACCTTTGTTCTCAATTTTCTGACGTGACATGGCGTCACCAACACTCTCGGGTCCTTCTCCTGTTCTAATAAAGTGATACATTTTGTCTAGATGTTCTGGCATTTCTGGTAACATTATCAGATAATCTGTAACTCGTCTTAAGCGTAAGGACGCTAACAACATGGGTCCTGACGTACCAGGCACAGTGTCGTATCTACAATCTGTAAGCTGTTGTCTGAGCTG
Source organism: Lissotriton helveticus (assembly GCF_964261635.1). NCBI lineage: Eukaryota > Metazoa > Chordata > Amphibia > Caudata > Salamandridae > Lissotriton > Lissotriton helveticus. The sequence goes on along the minus strand of NC_136067.1, from coordinate 154,337,560 downwards.
TTCTGCTGCGGCACCTTTAGGTGTCCGCGCCATTGCGAAATCTCTCATTGTCACTCGATGTAACTGCGGCGGGGTTCGAAAACCTCCGGATGCGCCTCCTGAGCCGGAGGCTTGACCATAACCTGGCTGCGTTGGGACCTGAACTAGGCCCATCCCAAAAGGATTAAGAGTATTTATAGGGGGTGCAAGATTCGGAACAGGAGGGTTAGGTGGGAGGACCTGCTGTTGCGGACCCGGGGGCTGCTGATTATGGGGTGCAGGTACATGTGGGACGGGTACATGGGCAGGTGCATGAGTATAAGCTGGAGCTGCATCATCCAAATAGGAAGAAAGAAAAATCTCTGCTGCGGTCTTGTGACGTAATTTAGTCGGAACCAATGGAAGGGGCAGATTCTTTGGTACTTCTGGGGTCGCCTTGGGCAGGCCCTCGGCCCGAACTGGATACATGCCTTTATTAAGCGTACTCAGTTGTCGGTCTACTTGTTCTGTTCGAACTCGTATACCTTCCTTGACTAATTCGTTTTCTCGAGTCTTCTCTGAATCTTCTCTATGTTTCTCTGCTTTTCTGAATTCTTTTTCTGTGCGTCTATGTGATTCTTTACGCCATAATTCTATGGCGTCTTTCTGTGACTGTCGGGCTTTCTTTTTCAATACTGCTTCCTCTACTCTCATGATGCACTCGGCATCCCATGTTCCTGAAACAGGCCATCTATATTGCTCTTCTAAGTGTTTGGTATAATCGACCCACAAGTCTAAGTACAGTATGGCACCTAAGCCATGCTTGTGGTACATAAAGTGCCCTGGTGTGTCCCTAGGTGGAACAGGCACTGCTTCTTCTAGAATCCCCTTTCTAGTTCCTATCTGTCGTAACTTACTGAACAGCGGCATTTTTGAACCTTGATACTTGATACTTACTCGAATTCGAACACCATAAATACAATATACACAGTAATGCAGATCAAACAATCACTCATACCACGACATTAAAACCATATATTAACTAGTAACATTTACTTGATGTACTGCTAAACAGCACAGATACACTGCTAAACAGTGCAGACCGGGTCTATGTACCCAAAACCCGTCTCGACCGGGGCAAACTAATGCACCCGTCTAGATGCGTCCCCAGCAAAGGTACTCACCGGGAAGCACGGAACAGAAGGCCTCGGAAAACTCGACACTGGACTGGACTGGACTCGACTCGTGACGTAGGTACTTCGGAACTGGTGGGCCTCAAGACACCTCGGACCTTGCACTCTCGGCTGGACTCGGGTCGGGATCCTCCGCACTCCTCACCGCCTCGTCTGGGTATCAATTGCAGTCTCAGTCACCTCCGTTGGCCTGAGGGAGATACAGGAAATCCTGTGGATGCGCATGAGTGTCCGTCCGGCTGTGGCAGGGGACTAGGGCTGCAACGCACCGCCGGCGCGTAAGGTGGGGGAGCGTCCCATCTGGGGTGCCATTCACTGTGGTAAATTAAATTACCTGGTATCTAATTTCTATGCGGTAAAGTTCATTAAAATAGCTCAATCAAAATAAGAGACACAGAGTCCGTGGCGTCTGAGTTTTAAGGGGTTTTATTCCATAAAATGGAATTGGTTCGAACCAGGTAGCATGATCCATCACCACGAGGGTTCAGGAAGGGAATCATGGACATGTACAATGATTTATTAACAGCACGCAGTATATATAATATCATTACAGTGGTGATGGGTTCAGAAGGCGTAACGGCTGAAAGAAAACAAGATAAGAAACATGTGCGTAACAATATGTAATCAGAAGGCGTGCACAAGGGTGAACACGGAGGTGGGTGCCCGAAACGTCACATAGAAGAAGAAATATTTCAGCATTTCAATCATAGAAGTGACGCAAGTGGGTGGATCCCTAGAAGAATCCTGCAGTGTCAGCAGAAATATATGGCAGAGATGCGCACGCAGCAGCATGACGTGTGACTGACGTGGAACTGGAGGGTGAAGGGGACTTGACATTTAACGCTAGGATTAGAGACAGAAGTCTGGTGGGTCAGATCAACTTGTTCCTAAATCATATCTGGTATCTTGTGTTTGGAGAACTGTATTATCTTAAAAGAAAAGGTCTCTCGGGCAGAGGCTATTCTATACTGACTGCTAATGCGTGTATGTGTGTCTACGTGTAATGCGAGGGTCATGGGCCTACCATGGCAACAGGAGCTATGAATTACGTACATGGAGACAGAAAAACCGGGCCCTTTACTCTGCAGCTGGGGGAATGTTTACCTAAACTACTAGACAGGAATGTATTTTCGAGGAGCGGAGCAGATAACTTGAAGGCTGAATACAGTTTTGGCAGGCAGTCAGACAGAGCCGGGCACCACTTGCTGCGCAGGGAGTAAGTCAAAGTTCAGGGATGCAGATGCAGGTCCTCGCTGCAGTTTTTAGAGGCAGAAGTCAGGAAAAGGTTCGATGGCAGAAATCAGGGCCTTCGCCAGAGCCATGAAAACATGAATGTGTACCATGTAAAGACGGTGGCCCGGCACACTTAGGAACTGAATTATTGATCCATTCATGGCGGATCAGAAAGAGGACATGTTAATGTTGGACGCAAATGTATTTGCGTCTTCATAGCGGGTTATGGAGGGAACTTACATGCACTTTAAGCACATACATGGAGCCGTTGGGGTACATAGTAGGGGACACAATTGAGCATAAAAATTCATATTACCTCAGTCTCCACACATAGGGCACCCCCATTAATGAGTCTGGAGCCAGGACAGGTACTCTGTGCACTTCAAAGGCATGTCTTTGAAGTCTCCCCAACTTAAAGGCACTAATGGGTATAAACTTTTTTTCTCTACTAAAATCGTTGAGGCTTATAATAAAAGCAGATATCTTTTTAACATTGTAAAAAATGTTTTCGCTCCTAAGTCCACCAGCAGCTTGTTTACGCCAACTAACGAATGGACCAATCTGTTGGCATGTTTCTTCCATACTAAAATCAAAATTATTCAAGACTCTTTTGAAACAGAGTTGCCGGCACCTGTTCCTGCCATTGTTTTATCGCCTGTCGCTAGGCGTTGCACCAACCCATTTTGGTCGCAGTTCCCTGCCATTTCTCTGGAAAAATCCCTCTCAATTATGAAGGCTCTCAAATCTGGCTCACCATCCGACCCCTGTCAAGCTAAAATACTATAATCTACTGCAGAGGTACTCAATCCTTTTTTTTATTTTTATATATTTTTATTCGGGTTTCCCCCACCTCCTTTTTGTTGTACAGGGCAAATAAATTCATTCACAAATGACATGCAAGAATAAAGCAAAGCATACAATACATAAATATAAAATATACAAAGTGAAACATGAAGTCTGGTAAAGGTGAAAAAGACAATTAAATAAGCAAAACTAATACTAAGCTTAATCAGAAATGTGTGTGTCTATATGTACAAATTATCTCATTCATAATCATTTCATTTCGATGCTACCCCGGATCTCCCTCCTTCCATTTTTGAATAGGTTCCCATATTTGAATTCCTAATTTCTTGCCTTTTCTACCCCTCCTTGCATATATTGCTTTTTCGAGATTATACGCTGCTAATAATTTTTTTTTTTTAATCTGTTTATTGAGTTTGTAACATACAAAACAGGTCAGAACTACAACATACATGGGTATGGAGCTTCGAGACATCAAGATAGCATTTGCAACAGTGAGCAATGACAATATATAGCAGTACAAAATCATAAGCAGCAAAGTCATTTGGTTCACAGGGTGAGTGCAGTACACAATGATTAGAGGTAAATGTCAAAAGGAGGAGTATGCATGGTATGGAGGGCACCGCATAGCACAATGTGGAGGAGTATGTAATGCCAGTAACTGATGGTGTGGGTACAATGACAGCGTGCAGAGGTGGACCACGCTAGCCGCTTGGGCATGGGAGGCTGGAAGGGATTGCTGAACTCAGTCAGAGGGCCAATCAAAGGGAGATGGAGCGATGGGCAAAAAAAAACCCTATACCCTCAAACGTCAGTTTGCTCTTGAGTGATATCCCCCTCAGGGTTGTTATCTCCATCTGCTTGAGCTAGTAAGTAGCCCACCAGAGGCCCCCAGATGTCTTTGGGTTGACTCGAAATCGGTAGCAGCTCAGTGAAAGTGATGTGTTGTTCCTGGCAATAGCTTTGAAAAAAGGGGGAAGTGTACCTTAGCCTCCGATAGCAATTTGCACAATAAATGCGGAAAATGGGGATAAACACAACTTTATTGGTTTACCCTGACATTTAATTATGTCACTTTTTTAAGGATGAATCATCAATAATTTTAAGATCTAGGCAGTGAAAAGAACGTAATCAACTTCATGTATAACCATATACATTTCAGGGTACATTTCTACGTAAAAGAAATATTTACACTCGTGAAAACATAACGAAAATTGTGAGACAATAATGTGCATACAATTTACAAAAACATGGATGCAATTTACAAAAACATGGATATATATACAAGCCGAGTCATCAAGTATAAATCTTTGAAGAGATGAAGGCTAGTGGAAATCACTTCCAAGACCTGAAACAATCTAAGTCTATTAGAATACAAGGATGTTAATGTATCATGAATAACTGTCGATAGCATTTAATGTCACTATTTGAATGAGGAATGCCGACGCGTTTCGAGTCCCACTGTCTAGATCACAGGACTCTCATCAGGGCAGTATTATTCGTATCCATGGGGGCTGTTAAAACAAGGGGAGACAAGGGGGATAGTTTTACTACAAAATCCTCAATCCATTTCATCTTACATAAGGTTGCATCATTATGACGCGGCGTACCTTGTTTTCTTATTGCCAAAATAGTGTACTTGCTGATTTGTTTGATAAAATGATTTTCTAGGCTGTGGCGGTCACACTGCAAAGGAAGTGTACAAGGGATAAGCCAATTTTCCCAGAATGAGCCACCTAGTGTTCATATGAACCAAGCGAACAAGAGGGGGTTTACCTTTCAAGTTGTTGCGGCGTGTCTGCCGTAATGCAGAAGTCGTGCCGTTTTCACTCGATTTGCATTTCTGTAAAAATGAAATTGGGGTAAACTGGGTGCCGGGTGGAACTGTCTGTCGATAAGTGTCCCCAAACAAATGATGATAACTTACTCGTCATGGGGCAAGAAGAAGCGCGGAAATTAATGCCGCTGTTACTTCAAAGAACTTCAGTTCTAAAAAGGAAAAAGATACGGGCAGGAATCACTGGGCTGGTTCGACCAAAAGTTATTGCACTTGGAGGCGGGGTGTTCATGTTGTGCTTACCGTTCGCAGGTAGCAGAGACGCCGAGATCGGTTTCCTTCCAACTTGGATTGAAGCGGTTGGGAGGATCAGAAAGTTGTCAGTTAGAAAAAAGTTCCGATCACATGGTGTCTGGTATAGCCAATCAGAGCATGGAGGGAAGTCCATGCAATTGCTGTGTCTTATGGGCTTTGTAGTTAGACCCCATCGTTATTATGATGTGCTTGAAGATTAAGCCCTATTTACTTCACTGAGACAATTAAGGCCCTTATTTACACTGTCGAATTTCATAATAAGATAAGCCTCTTTGCGCAATAATGTAGTTTCGACACTAGGCTGATGTTTAGGATCAATCCAGACCAAAACGGTCTATTTGAAATCATTTTCACTATGATTGTTGTTTAAAAAGTGTTCCACCATCGGCGCTGACATGACTTTTTTCTTAATACGGGAACGATGTTGCGTAATCCTTACATTAATCGATTGACTGGTCTTTCCAATGTACACCCTCTTGCAGGGACACACCACAGCATAGACCACATTCTTGGTCTTACAATTTGTGAACGCATCATGCTTCCATTTGACCCCATCATGGTCAAAAATGTTTCCCTCAAGTGATGTCGAACAGGACACGCAAGTGCCACATTTATGGTGCCCACATATAGGTTTTAGGTTCCACTGTGCTATTAAATCACTTCTCTGCTTTGGAATGTAACTGTCTGCCTTTACTAGCTGTTGACCTATACTTGTATTTTTCCGCATGGCGAAGATAGGTTTGTGAAGGGGATGTTCCAATGTTTCTAACAGGTGCCAGTTTTTCAAGATGATGCGCTTGAACTGGTTTGTGTGCTGGCCGAAGGTCGTCACACACACCAATTTCTCCAGCTCACCCTTTTCTTTAACCTGAAGTAGATTCTCTCTGGGGGTGAAGCTTGCTCTTTTTGTTGAATGTTTTAAAAGCTTTTTTGGGTAACCCCGTTTCGCCATCTCATTGCAGAATGTAGTGGCATGTGACTCAAAATCAGACGTGTTTGTACAATTGCGTCTGATCCTTAGCAGTTGCCCATAGGGCAAATTATCTTTCAAGCACTGTGGATGTGAGCTTGTATAATGTAAGATAGTGTTTCTATCTGTTTCTTTTTTGAAAATGGTGGTTGTGAGCACTGATTCGCGAGTACCTACTGTGACATCAAGGAAAGTCATGCTGTGATTGTTGGAATTTAACGAAAATTTGATATCATTGTGCCGCGAATTGAGCCAGGCATGGAACTGATCCAACTCAGTCTGGCTCCCCTGCCACAGGAGCCAGACGTCGTCAATGTATCTCAGCCATTGATGTATATTGGCGGTGAAGGGGTTGTTGTTATATATAAATCTTTCTTCATATTGTGCCATGTATAATACTGCCATCTCCGGCGCATAAGGACATCCCATGGCAGTCCCTTTGATTTGGACAAAAAAGTTGTTTTCGAATTTGAAATAATTACTACGAAGGGTGATTTCTGCCAATACCACAATGAATGGAGTAGGTACCCTGTGAGGTCTGTCACGCTGCTCAAGATATAATTCTATCACCTCCAAAGCCTCTTCTTGAGGAATTTGGGTATAGAGTGAGGCGACATTGAGTGTCACCATCAGCTGTGTTTGTTCATCAAATGTTTGCCCCTCTATTTTAGTAATAAAATCAGTCGTGTCTCTTAAGTACGATTTAACCTGCAGTATGAACGGTTTCAGAAAGAAATCGATATATTTAGAGACAGGCTCTAGTGCAGAGTCGCAACCCGACACGATGGGTCTGCCTGGTGGTGTCCGTTCGTTTTTGTGTATTTTGGGCCATCTCTTCATCCCTGGTCAGTTGTTTTTCAGAAAGGTTAACTATGATTAACCTAGAGAAAGAACTAGAGAAATCCACCATAGTTAACCTTTCTGAAAAACAACTGACCAGGGATGAAGAGATGGTTTTGAGCCTGGGCCTCAAGTTTGTTCCTAAGAAAAGAACTGATTTTACCAAACTCAAGCTAGAGGCACTTGATTTTTGCCGGAAAATTAGGTTGAAAGCCTTCTTCGCGGGTTCCGAGGTGACGGAAAGTCATGAAACTACTGGACTTAGAGTCAAATCGAGATTTACCCCAACGCAAAATATTCCGAGACAAGTCATTGCTTTTGAACAAGCGGTTCTATCATCACTCACTAAACTTGAAAAGACAAAAAGTTTTGTGAAAAACAACATTAGTAAAGGTCAAACTTCAGCTATCCGTGACCTAAAACGTGACACATCGATTTTAATCAAACAAGCCGATAAGGGCGGGGAAGTTGTGCTGTGGCCTCGCTCCATGTACCTCGACGAAGGACTAGCACATGTGAATAACAAAGAATGGTACCGACAGGTTCAAGAGGACCCTCTGCACGCTATTCAGGACAAAATAGCAAGAATTACCAAGACAGGGTTGGATCAAGGCTTTGTAGGCCCAAAAGAGTTTGAATACCTAAACAAAAAGTTTCCGAGAACGCCTGTTCTCTACTTTTTGCCCAAAATACACAAAAACGAACGGACACCACCAGGCAGACCCATCGTGTCGGGTTGCGACTCTGCACTAGAGCCTGTCTCTAAATATATCGATTTCTTTCTGAAACTGTTCATACTGCAGGTTAAATCGTACTTAAGAGACACGACTGATTTTATTACTAAAATAGAGGGGCAAACATTTGATGAACAAACACAGCTGATGGTGACACTCGATGTCGCCTCACTCTATACCCAAATTCCTCAAGAAGAGGCTTTGGAGGTGATAGAATTATATCTTGAGCAGCGTGACAGACCTCACAGGGTACCTACTCCATTCATTGTGGCGTTGGCAGAAATCACCCTTCGTAGTAATTATTTCAAATTCGAAAACAACTTTTTTGTCCAAATCAAAGGGACTGCCATGGGCTGTCCTTATGCGCCGGAGATGGCAGTATTATACATGGCACAATATGAAGAAAGATTCATATATAACAACAACCCCTTCACCGCCAATATACATCAATGGCTGAGATACATTGACGACGTCTGGCTCCTGTGGCAGGGGAGCCAGACTGAGTTGGATCAGCTCCATGCCTGGCTCAATTCGCGGCACAATGATATCAAATTTTCGTTAAATTCCAACAATCACAGCATGACTTTCCTTGATGTCACAGTAGGTACTCGCGAATCAGTGCTCACAACCACCATTTTCAAAAAAGAAACAGATAGAAACACTATCTTACATTATACAAGCTCACATCCAAAGTGCTTGAAAGATAATTTGCCCTTTGGGCAACTGCTAAGGATCAGACGCAATTGTACAAACGCGTCTGATTTTGAGTCACATGCCACTACATTCTGCAATGAGATGGCGAAACGGGGTTACCCAAAAAAGCTTTTAAAACATTCAACAAAAAGAGCAAGATTCACCCCCAGAGAGAATTTACTTCAGGTTAAAGAAAAGGGTGAGCTGGAGAAATTGGTGTGTGTGACGACCTTCGGCCAGCACACAAACCAGTTCAAGCGCATCATCTTGAAAAACTGGCACCTGTTAGAAACATTGGAACATCCCCTTCACAAACCTATCTTCGCCATGCGGAAAAATACAAGTATAGGTCAACAGCTAGTAAAGGCAGACAGTTACATTCCAAAGCAGAGAAGTGATTTAATAGCACAGTGGAACCTAAAACCTATATGTGGGCACCATAAATGTGGCACTTGCGTGTCCTGTTCGACAACACTTGAGGGAAACATTTTTGACCATGATGGGGTCAAATGGAAGCATGATGCGTTCACAAATTGTAAGACCAAGAATGTGGTCTATGCTGTGGTGTGTCCCTGCAAGAGGGTGTACATTGGAAAGACCAGTCAATCGATTAATGTAAGGATTACGCAACATCATTCCCGTATTAAGAAAAAAGTCATGTCAGCGCCGATGGTGGAACACTTTTTAAACAACAATCATAGTGAAAATGATTTCAAATGGACCGTTTTGGTCTGGATTGATCCTAAACATCAGCCTAGTGTCGAAACTACATTAATGCGCAAAGAGGCTTATCTTATTATGAAATTCGACAGTGTAAATAAGGGCCTTAATTGTCTCAGTGAAGTAAATAGGGCTTAATCTTCAAGCACATCATAATAACGATGGGGTCTAACTACAAAGCCCATAAGACACAGCAATTGCATGGACTTCCCTCCATGCTCTGATTGGCTATACCAGACACCATGTGATCGGAACTTTTTTCTAACTGACAACTTTCTGATCCTCCCAACCGCTTCAATCCAAGTTGGAAGGAAACCGATCTCGGCGTCTCTGCTACCTGCGAACGGTAAGCACAACATGAACACCCCGCCTCCAAGTGCAATAACTTTTGGTCGAACCAGCCCAGTGATTCCTGCCCGTATCTTTTTCCTTTTTAGAACTGAAGTTCTTTGAAGTAACAGCGGCATTAATTTCCGCGCTTCTTCTTGCCCCATGACGAGTAAGTTATCATCATTTGTTTGGGGGACACTTATCGACAGACAGTTCCACCCGGCACCCAGTTTACCCCAATTTCATTTTTACAGAAATGCAAATCGAGTGAAAACGGCACGACTTCTGCATGACGGCAGACACGCCGCAAGAACTTGAAAGGTAAACCCACTCTTGTTCGCTTGGTTCATATGAACACTAGGTGGCTCATTCTGGGAACAATGGCTTATCCCTTGTACACTTCCTTTGCAGTGTGACCGCCACAGCCTAGAAAATCATTTTATCAAACAAATCAGCAAGTACACTATTTTGGCAATAAGAAAACAAGGTACGCCGCGTCATAATGATGCAACCTTATGTAAGATGAAATGGATTGAGGATTTTGTAGTAAAACTATCCCCCTTGTCTCCCCTTGTTTTAACAGCCCCCAGGGATACGAATAATACTGCCCTGATGAGAGTCCTGTGATCTAGACAGTGGGACTCGAAACGCGTCGGCATTCCTCATTCAAATAGTGACATTAAATGCTATCGACAGTTATTCATGATACATTAACATCCTTGTATTCTAATAGACTTAGATTGTTTCAGGTCTTGGAAGTGATTTCCATTAGCCTTCATCTCTTCAAAGATTTATACTTGATGACTCGGCTTGTATATATAACCATGTTTTTGTAAATTGCATCCATGTTTTTGTAAATTGTATGCACATTATTGTCTCACAATTTTCGTTATGTTTTCACGAGTGTAAATATTTCTTTTACGTAGAAATGTACCCTGAAATGTATATGGTTATACATGAAGTTGATTACGTTCTTTTCACTGCCTAGATCTTAAAATTATTGATGATTCATCCTTAAAAAATGACATAATTAAATGTCAGGGTAAACCAATAAAGTTGTGTTTATCCCCATTTTCCGCATTTATTGTGCAAATTGCTATCAGAGGCTTAGGTACACTTCCCCCTTTTTTCAAAGCATAACGTGGCCCGACCTACCCTCTGTCCCATTGGGCCCAACTCCTCCTATTGTTTCAGTTCCTGGCAATAGGTCATATCCGCAAGCCAGTCATTGAATTTAGGGGCTCTTCCCCGACTCCAGCGGCATGCCACTCGTCGTTTCGCTAGGAGCAATGCAATATCTAAGAATTTCCTACAGGTCTTAGGGACATGTGGTGTGTGCCCAAGGAGCATAAGCAACGGGTCATAGGTATGGCTTCTCCGGTCATTGATATGAGGGCGTTGTGTACTTGTTGCCAGTAGAGGCGAATAGAGGGGCATTCCCAAGCAAGATGCAGGAAACCCGCACGTTCTGCATGGCAACGTTCGCATCTGTCGTTATCGGTCAGTCGGAACCTATGTTTTTTAACCGGGGTGTAGTATAACCTCTGCAGAAATTTGTAGTGTATCATCTTGAGTCTACTACTAGCCGATATTCGTGCCGTGTGGTTGCAACAATATAGCCACTGTTCATCAGTAATGTCGATTGCTAGTTCAGAGGCCCAGTGCGATCGAGCCCTGGCTTCAGGTATCGGGCCGCTCGCCCTGAGAGTACGATACATGCCTGATACTAGGTGCGAACCATCCTGTGAACTTTACATAAATTGAAGTGGAGTCAGGACGTCAGGTTCACTGGGGAATTCAGGCAGGATGTCTTTCATCCCTTGGCGCAGTTGCAAATAATAGAATATCTCGAGCGGGGTATGTGCGTGAGTAGTGAAGAACAGGTCCGCAGATTTGAACTGACCATTCGAGAATAGGCCACCCCAACAGGCGATCCGCAAGCATTCGCAGAGCCGCTACAAGCCACGTTCCTGCAGGAGCGCAAGTTTAGGGTGAAATGCCAGTGGGAGTCTAGGGGAATATATTAGGCCGCAGTGCAGTCTCTTAGCTATACAGTGCCAAGCATCCAAAGTACATGTGACAGAAGTATACGGCGTCGTTATGGATGATTCCGAACAATGGAGAAGTCCATTGAGGGGGAGCGGATGTGCAATCCAGTCCTCCACCGCCAGCTGAGGCATGAAGGGAGTGGGAACCATCCAATGATAGGCATAGTGCGCTTGTGCACATAGATAATAAGCCTCCTTTATCGTATGGCTGAATCAACGTGGTCCATCTCAGTCGCGGGCCCCTACCCCCCAAGAATAATCGACATAGTTCCGACTTTAGTGTTTTAAAGAAGAAGGCTCCCGGATAGTAAGGGATGTTAAGGAAGAGGTAAAGAAATCGGGGCAGCACTATCATTTTAATAAGTGATGCTCTACCCGCCATGGAAAGCGGTAAGGCTATCCAGCGGTCCACAGATGCGGTAAGTTTCGTGACTGCTACTCCGTAATTGGAGCGTAGCGTTTCATCTTTATCACGTGAGATCTGTATTCCCAGGTATCGTAGATCCGTACGACACCACTCCAGGGGGTAGTCAAGGGGAAAGTCGGCAACCGCATCCGTGAGCGGAAAAAATTGTGATTTGGCCCAGTTTATGCACACACCAGACATCCTACCGAATACAACAAATTATCTAAGTAAGGGGTTGAGATTCTGGGCTGGATGTTTGACAAATAGCGTCATGTCGTCAGCATATAACGACACGTCAATCTGGCGGTGAAAGCATCGTATCGCACTTTCGCGATGTAATTGACGGATCCTACAGGCAAGTGGCTCGACAGCAATGGCGAATAAAAGCGGGGACAGCGGGCATCCTTGACGGGTGCCCCTGGATACGGCAATGGGAGGCGAAAGGCGACAATTGATGAGGGCCTTCGCCATTGGTTGTGTATAAAGCAGCTGGACCCAGGAGATAAATATTTTAGGAAATCCCATTCTTGCCAGAACGGTGAATAGATACGGCCACTCGACTGAATCGAAGGCCTTGGTGGCATCTAGGAAAACTGCTGCAACTGGGAGGTCAGGGTGCAACGTGCGAAGCAGGGAAAAAAAGAGTGCGTAGATTATGAGAGGTGGATCTACCCGAGACGAATCCGGACTGATCAGGTAAGACAATCCGAACCCTCAAAAGGGACAATCTGGTAGCTAGTACCTTCGCAAGTATTTTAACGTCGCAATTTAAAAGGGAGAGCGGGAGATAAGAGTCGCAGGCACTAGGGTTCTTGCCAGGTTTTAAGAGTGAAGTAATAACGACTTCACGCATAGAACAGGGGAGGATGCCATCAGCCAGCGATTCCTCAAAGACCTGGCGAAGGACAGGGGCCATGATGTCGATATACGCCTTGTAAAACTCGGCCGGAATCCCGTCTAAGCCGGGCGCCTTCCCATTCTGGAGTGACATGATGGCATCACGAATTTCATCCAATTCAAAAGGGGCAGGTAGGAAGGCCCTATCGCCATCACTTAGCCAGCAGAGGGCCACATCACCCAGAAAGTCATCATATGGTACATCAGAGGTCGTAGCGGTGGTGTATAGTGCGTGATAATGAGAAACAAAAGCAGAAAGAACTTCATCTGAATTCCTGACTGTGTGTCCCTGGTTGTCAATAATTTCCAGAATCGTATTGTGAGCATGCGGCGTACGTGTCATCATCGCCAGGGCCCTACCCGGTTTGTCACCTTCACAGTATTTCCTAGCCTGCCAGTGTTTTCCCCTAAATTTTGCTTCCCTGTTGGCCTCCTCCTCATATTGTGTCAGCTTATCCCTGAACTCTGCATGAGTGTCTGCCCTGTTGCTCTCCACCATTCGGGTTTCTAAGGCTTTCAGCTCACCATCAAGTGTATGAATAGTGCGCTGAATGTCGCGCAGGACCCCAAAGCTCTTAGATATACAATACCCCCTGATCGTTACTTTGAATGCCTCCCAGATGTGTTCAACTGAGTCAACAGAACCCTTGTTCCTGGGAAAAAAATCAGCAATTTCCTCACCGAGTTCCGTGCGAAACACAGTATCTAATAGGGCCGTTGGCTGTAACCTCCAGCGTGGCCTAGGGTTGTCCCACCCAGGCATTCGCAGGTGCATCAGAACAGGGCTGTGGTCAGAGTATGTCCTCGGCAAGTGTGTCACCCCTGCCACCCCCGCATAGATCTCCCTAGTTGTAAGGAAATAATCCAGACGTGCCCATGTGCCTGACTGTGAAGTGAAATGTGTGCCCTCTCTCCGGGTAGGGTGTAGACATCTCCACACGTCAACCGATCCGCCCTCCGAGACCACGCCCTGCAGTGCCTCTCTGGATCTGGGCTTGTAATGTAACATGCCATCTGCTCTATCTAGTTGAGGTGCCAGTGCTAGATTAAAGTCTCCCCCCCAGATAATGTGTTGTGACCCCACATCCATGATTTTGCCCCAGAGTGTTGCAAAAAAGATGGGCATATCAATGTTAGGTGCATAGCAATTCACTAAAGTAACAGTGTCGCAGCCTAATCGCCCCCACAGCAAAGCAAAGCGTCCCTCCGCATCCATCAATTCACCACACTTCTGGAATAGGACAGTGCGCCTAATGAGGATAGCAACTCCCCTCGCATAGTTAGAATAAGAGGAGAGGACTCGGGTACCCGCCCATCTACTTGCAAAGGTGGTACGCGTCTGCGGCGATAGGTGTGTTTCCTGTGACATGGCAATCTGTACGTGGTGGCGGTTTAAGTAGGCAAGCACATTTCGACACTTTATTATTTAACCCTCTAATATTCCATGACATACATCTCAATTGTGTATCAGATCCCGAGCCCACCATAATGTAAGCCATATCATATTATAGAAGCTTGCTACCATGAATGCAATAAAGCCAGTCTTGCTCAAGTGAGGACAATTAGCGTGACGCTCTGTCAGTCTACCGCCCTTTCCATGTATTAAACTCCCCCCCCCCAAAAAAACCCAGCCCCCCTCCCACTACTGCATCCCAATCATGCCAGCAGCTGCCCATCCCAACCCTGCCCCTCCTCTTTTCCCACAACTCGGTCCCACGTATGGGGTATACCCGTAAGGGAAACAACATTAAGGACGCACACCCACTTCTCCCTCCGACAGCCTCCCGAACTGTACCACCCTTGGTGGAGGCCAGGGTAGGGATAGTGGTCCCTGAAATACGTTACCACTGAAGAGTTTAAGGAGTCCCGTTCTGCTGTATATTGTCCAAGCCTTCCGGGACAGCGTAGGAAGGGCTGAGTCCATCAGCTCAGGAATACAGCAGATAGTAACATGCGGACCGTATCAGGTCAATGTTCATCAGCCTTCCGAGGATGGGTCTCCCTCGGGAACCTCCGCACCTTCCCGATCCCCCTTCCGTGCCTTGCAGATCATCTTCAAGTAGTCCTCAGCTTTTTGCGGATTTGTGAAAAACCGCTGCTGTCCCTGGTGTGTCACCCTGAGCTTCGCCGGGTAGAGCAGAGCATAGTCCAGCTGGGCCTCACTCAACTTCTTCTTGACAGCCAGGAATTTGCGTCTTTCCTCCTGCACTAGGGGAGTGAAATCAGGGTAGATGGAAAAGGCGACACCATTATAGTGCAGGTTCCGTTGAGTCCGGGCTGCTCTCAAGGCGACATCGGGATCGCGATAGTTCAACAAACGTGCGATGATTGGCCGAGGTGGCAGGCCCGGTTTGGGGATTGGGGCCAGCGATCTGTGCGCTTGCTCGACGATGAATTGAGGTGAGAAGGCATCCTCCCCTATCGAGCCTTTGAGGAGCTTCTCCACGTATAGTTCCATCTTGCCCGTGTCTGTGGACTCCGGAATTCCCGTGACGCGTATGTTATTGCGTCGGCTACGGGCTTCCAAGTCCTCATTCTTAGCTGCTATGATTCGTAAGAGATTGTCCATTCGGGCAAGTTGGGATGTATGGGATTCGGTGACATCATCATTGTCTGAGATCCGCTGTTCTGTGGTCGTAATCCGCTCCTCATGCTGGTCTACTTTATGCACTAGGGCATCCATTCTAGAGGACATCCTGTCCACCTTCTCCACCACTGTGGCAAATCCCTGCCGCATCTCTTGGAATAGGCGTTGCATATCTAATTCCTTAGAGGGGGATGTTGCGCCAGCAGCGTTCGCGTCGCTAGTCCCTGGCTCGGCGGGGACCGTCTTCGTTCCCTTTTTTGCGCCCTCAAAGCTAATTTTCGATTGGCGATTTTCGGGGCGCACCATCGTGCTTTTGCGCCTCCCGCCTCCAGTTGTCACCGGATCCACTGATGCAAGTGGGAGCGTCTCTGATCCGGAGATGGTGCAGAGGGAGTAGGAGGTCCCCACTACGTCACTCCCAGAGACCCTGTATGCCGAGGTATCCCCCTTATGGGAGGAGAACTGCGCAATAATATGCCCAAACAAGTAGTGCGTGTCAGGTAAACGTCAATAAGCAGGGACTACTCACAAAGTACTGCTACTAGTGACCTGAGTCCATTGACAGCCGGTGAAGGCTCCTCCCGGACAGCGCGCAACCAGGAGCGCTATGTGTAATTACCCCCTCCGACCAGACTGTGTGGGGCCACAGGCGATGGTAATATCATGCAGTATGGCTCATGGTAGGTTCAGTAACCTCAACAACGCTGGAGCGGGAGCAGCGAAGTCTTCGCCCCAGTCTGCAGAGCAACAGGTGTTCATCCGGGCAGAGTTGCACTCAGATTCGCCCCCGCCGGCGCCCCCCACCTTCCAACAGTGAGCCGGCCCTAGGGGCACAAAGAATCCGTGTGTGCCTCCAATACAGCGCTCCTCCTGGCAGGGCGAAGGGTAAAGCTCCGTCTCGCCGCACTTGGCTCCAGACAGGGCTCCGGTATCTCACCGCAGGCGGCGGGAGGTCCACTCCGCTTCCCCCAGGATCGCTGCAGTATCAGGTCCGCTGCCCCCGACAGGCGTCCGCCACCCCGCACAGCCAGCGGGGGTCAGGGCAGCAACGAGGAAGCTCCGCTCAGAGGCCGCCTCCCGGTGAGAGTCACGCGGGGATCAGGAGCACCCCCACTCAGCCGGGTCCGTCGGCCCCGCCGGGCGCGTAGGTGAAGCCGGGGGCCAGCGATCAGGACAGGGCAGGCAACACTTGTCCAGAATGCAGGGCAGGGATCGATCGCCGAGGCCACAGCAGGCGCCGCAGCCGATTTCGTGCTCAGGGCCCAGCACCTCGCGGCAAGCACCGGACTCGCGTGCCAGTCCGCAGCCGACCTCCCCGCCTCGCCAGTACCAAGGCTGCCACCGGCAAATGTTAGCAGGCTGATATCTCGGTCCCAGGCACCGTCAGCACTCCGAGGAACGGATCGAGTGTAGAAGGGCTTCCTCAGTGCCGATTAAGCAGCTGTAGGGGAATATTACTCTCCAGTAGCGTAGGATCAGTAAAGGATTACTGTTCCAGGGAACGGGAGCCCCACAGCTAGGCGGCCATTCCGTGTGCGCGCCCTCTAGCGCCCCCTACGCTGCTAATAATTTAGCTAGCCATTGGTGAAATGTCGGTGGTATACGGTCCAGCCATGCTGTGGCGATACACAGCCTTGGTACAGCCATGGCCACAAAGATAAAATGTCCGTACTGGGTCTGACTATCATTGTCTACTACTCCGAGCAAAACCACTGCCGATGTTAAATTTATCTCTATCCTTAATGATCTCTTAAGGAATACCTCTATTTCATCCCGTGTTGTTTTTAGGTGGGTACATGTAGAAAACATGTGGACTAAGTCTGCCTCAGAGCTATCGCACCTGGTGCAGGTAATACCAGCTGTACCTCCCCATTGCGCTATCCTGGAGGGCGTATGGTACAGGAAATACAGTGTTTTATAGTGTTGCGCCTGGAGTGGTGCTGAGCACAGAACTTTCTGCCCCAGTTCCAATGACCTACGGAAGACTTCCTTTTCTGTACCTATCTTCTGAACCCATTTGTCATCATACTTTTCAAGGTCATCTGTTTTATGTTCTATTAATTCAGCATAGCATCTCTTAATTGTACAATCTGTACCGTCCTGAATAATATCCAAGATGGAATTCGTACCAAATCCCGCCGGTCCTCCCTTTTTGGTTAACTTAAAACTTCTAATTTGCAAAAACTTAAAAAAATGACTAGAATCTAAACCGTATATTGCCTGAATGCCATTAAACTGCATCACCCCCTGTGATCCCATCATATCTCCCATTTTACTTATCCCATGTTTTCTCCATTCTGTAAACACAGCATCTGCAAATATATCACCAGGGAGTGTAGCATTATTACTCAATCTACTGTACGCATTGTATCTACCTAAGCCATAGTTCTTCGCAAACGCCGTCCAAATCTTATGTGCGGCTATCACCGGTTTAAATTTGGTCCTTTTAAAATAACTGTGTTCAGTAAACTTCAGGAAAAGGTTCTCTGCATCTGCCCCTAACACCAATGCGTAAATTGCTAAAGTTCCTGTCTCGTCTTGTCCTTCCATTTCTGCTCCTCCTAATAAACCAGTCATATATTGTAGGGACGCTGCCCAGTAATACAATCTTAAATCAGGTAGGGCCCATCCGCCTCTCTTCCTAGGGAGTGCCATAAACCTCAGAGCTCTTCGGGTCTTTCCGTGCGTCCACACAAATCGGTTTATCATATGTTCTAGGACCTTAAACCACTTCACCTCAAACAATAAAGGGATGGCCCTGAATAGATAAAGAAATTGTGGGAGGAAAATCATTTTAACTATATTGGTTCGTCCTACTATTGAAAAGTGTATGTTATGAAGTCTGTCTAGATCCTTCTTAGCCTTATTTATTACTGGTGTTATGTTTGCCTCTACTAACGTGTCCAGTTCTGCCGTTATTGTTACCCCTATATATACTACACTCTGCACCACCCGAGGATCTGAGCATTCCACTTTACTAATTTTAATGATCTGAGTCTTGGAGGCATTCAAAGCATATCTGGACACCTCTCCAAACTGTTGCGCTGCTGCCTCAACCAATCTTATAGCTTCTGTAGGATTAGGGGTAACGACCGCCACGTCGTCAGCGTAAGCCAGGATTTTGCACTGTCCCCTATAGGTATCTAATGGACAGATATTGTCATTTAAGTCCATATGTCGTATATAGGGATCCATATATAAGGCAAACAGAAGTGGGGAGCCCTGCGGCGTTCCCCTCTTAATCTGAAATGGAAGCATATATCCTGCGTTTACCCTTATACGGGCAGTAGGAGCTGCATATAATACTTGCAGTGCTTTCACGAATCCCCCCCCAAAAACCAGCCCTCTTTAAAATGAACCACAAGAAGTCCCAGGAGACCGGATCGAAAGCTTTCTCAGCATCTAATAGCATCACCGCCATCGGGTCTCCTGCAACTTCTGAGGCCTCGAAAAGGGTTATAACCTTTCGGGTGTGATGTATGGTACCTCTCCCTGGTATAAAACCGTGCTGGTTAATGCTCACTAGTGTATCCACTACTTTCGCCACTCTAAGTGCCAGAGCCTTAGAGTACATTTTTGTGTCTGCGTTCATTAAGGTTATCGGCCTATATGAGCCAGGTTCTCTAGATGGTTTACCCTTTTTTAATATTATTACAATGTCCGCCCCTGCCCAACTGATCGGAATCGATGTCCCTACCTGCGCCTGTTGCATTGTATTGATCAGATCCTGCTTGATTACCTCCCAGAAAGTTTTGAAAAATTCGATTGGAATTTGGTCCGGCCCTGCAGCCTTACCAGAGGGAAGGCTCATCAAGGCGGCCAAAATCTCTTCCGTACTCAGAGGTGCCTCTAATCTCCTTGCCTCATCCTCATCAAGAATAGATAGCGGGATATCCCGCAAGTAATCGGCTATTTTAGAAAGATCGCTTGGATGCTCTTCATCGTACAATGAAATATAAACTTTTCTGAATACTTCTCGTATCCCTTCAGAATCTGAAAATATTCTCCCCGCAACATCGGGAATCTCCCTCACTTCCCCCGTAGATACATTCTGCCTAGTGTGGATAGCAAGAGTGCGACCAACAGATTCATTGAATTCGTAGCACCTCTCCCTATTTGCTAAGTATGTTTTAGCGGCCTTGTTAGCTATACTTTCCTCTGCTTCCATCTTTGCCTTCGCTATTTTAATTAGTACCTGATCTAAAGATGCCCCACGTACCACATTCTGGGTTAATTCATCCTCTGCATCTGCTACAGCCTTAGCTAACTCTGCCTCTTTTTGCCTTTCCTTCTTCCGCTTAAAGGCACTGAAACTTACTGTCTTCCCCTGTTTAGCCACCTTAAAAGCATCCCACATATTTTCTGCCGCCGTGCTACCCCTGTTGATGTCCAAAAAGCTCCTAATCCATTCAGTCATATGTAGAATATAAGCGTCATCTTTCAATAAACCTCTCTCAAATGTCCATACCCGATCCGGGCCTCTAGTTGCTGCAGTATTCAGTGTTAAAATCAGAGGCTTATGATTGGAGATTATCCGGGGGAGTCTTTCAATTTTAAGTTTAGATAGCAACGAGTTTGATGTAAAAAAATAGTCCAATCTTGCACATACTTTGTGCGGGGCCGAGTAAAAAGTAAACCCACGTTCACTAGGCTCCCCATACATCCAATAGAGCATTATTCCTTGCGAGATTACATATTGCACGACAGACTCTTTTTTTCCTGCCCTGATATCCACCAATAAGACCCATACCCGCTCCCCCTCCCCCTCCCCCTGCCCCGTTGATATTAAAATCCCCGGCCAATATAATAATTGGGGACCAGGTGGCTAGCTCCAGATCCAAAAAATCTAAAATATCCGGGTCTTCTTCTGTCGAGCCATATATGCAACCTAGGGTAACCCACTCTTCGTCGATTTTACATTCTATAAGCACTTATCTACCCCATTGATTTTCGAGCTTTTTCCTTATTGTGATATCCCTACGCTTAGACAAAATTGCCACTCATCTGTTTCTAGCCCCCTGTTTTGAATGTGCAAGTACTTGGTACCCCAGCTGCTCTAGCAAGTATCCTTTTGCCCCCTCTATATGGGTTTCCTGAAGACACACTACATCCACATTCAAAGTTCCTAACAATGTGGCCACCCGCTGCCTCTTACTACGGTCGTTCAGCCCACAGACATTTATCGTAATAATTCGAGTACACATTAATGAACAACCGGTAATTGTCCCAGCCAATCATCCATAATACAAAATGATGCATTGCCATTATCCCCTTCTTTAGATACTTCCATCACCTCCCTCACCCGTATTCTGCCATTGTACATTTTCTTTACCCTCAATTGTATGTTTCTTCCCTGCATATCAAAATCCAACCATAGTGCAACCTGCCCTGTACCCCTCCCCCTACCCGTCCCTTGCCCTCTACCCCCACGCCCCCCCCCCTTACGGGCAAATAGGTCAATCCTGACCTATGCGTGACAGCTGTAGCCCCGAGTGCCAGCCACCCCCCCCCCCCGCTCCTGTCAACACCATCCTGTGCCTATACTATTGCTGATGTGGCTGCTGCCACCACTACCACCTAATAGCCATATCCTTTTCCACTATTGATGAGCCTTTTGATTTGTCTGTCTCAAGGCAACCGTCATACTTTTTTGGCCCCCTTACCTTTCTTTTATCTCATTTAAGTATGCCTGGGCTTTGATTTCAGAGGAAAAAACCTTGATCTGGCCACTATCCACTATTTTGAGCCGACAGGGAAACATCAAGTAGGCCTCGCAACCCATGTTTTGAAAAGGGGATATCATTTACCTCATCCACCACCTCCTTTCCACTGTCGCATGACAAAAATCTGGGCGGGCAAAGAACGTACTGCCATTGTAGGAGCGTCTGGTCTCAGGCTTAGCCCTATCCATGATCTCCTGTCTCAATAAGAAGTTTCCGACATAGATCAAAATTGCCCTAGGCTTCTCAGTTGCAGGACCTTTCCTTTGCACAAGAGGGAACCTATGGGCTCGTTGTATCTCGTTCTCCCAGTTCCAAGCTGCTAACTCTGGGAAGGCCACCCTAAGCAAACTGATAACAAATACCCGCACATTCTGCCCTTCCTTTCCTTCTGCAACCCCAAGTAATCTAACATTATTCCGCCGTTGGCGATTCTCATAGTCCTCGAGTTTCCAATGTACATCAGCTGCCATCTTTTCCTGTTCCCTTTTAAAATAATTCCATTTTCCGACGTCTTCCTTTAGTTTCTCTGTTCTTGTTTCTACCTCAGTGACCCTTGTTGCCATGTCTGTATAAAGTTTGTTCACCTTCCGTAGTGATCCTTGAATCTTTTGGTTGGCCTGCTTTGCCCTCCGAGATTCACTCCTGGCCTCCCTCTGCATTTGTTTTAGGGTAGCGTATAGCATGTCCATAGTCGTCGCCTGCCCTGGGGTATTAGTCTGCATTTGAGACAAGTTGTTACTTCCCTCTTGGTACAGCTGAGAGGTAGCTGAATAGTCCCAATCCAGTTTTTTGGTCACTTCAGGATGTGACGGGCTCATGTTGCCTTTTGAACTGTTGCGGGATCTATTTTTCAAGCTCTTAACTCTCCGTTTAGTGCACACATTATGAGCTTCTTCACTGTCGGGTGTCGATGCTTCAGACTCCAATCCCACTTCCGAACTCCCAATATCACTTTCTGTTATTGAAGCAGATGCATCCTTATCCTCATCATCATCGTCGTCATCATTTACGGAGAAGAAGCAATCATCTCTGGGAGACCCCGGGTTCACAGATACACAGGCCACCCCTTGCACAGGGCCTAGACGTTTATTGCATTCTCTTAGGTCTGCTCCAAGATTGCTACCTATAGATAGAATATCTTTAGGGCGTGCTGCCTGCGACATACTGCAGTCTGTGACCCATCTAAAGAGGTGGCAGGACTTTGTGAAATGAACTTGAGCGTGTGTACGGGCTTCTTGTTGCTCCTCTGTTGGTTGAAGATGAAGTCTCTCCCTTTCTGTGTGGCAAGAGGGAGCACTGAATAGATTTTCTCTGGGTTGCAGAATTGGCTCCCAATTCTTTGCCTCTTTTTGATGGTACCTTTGCTATGATATGGACACATATCCCTGGTAGTCTCGATAGTCCCTTTAGGCTGTAGGGGAGTAGCAGCTGCGCCTACATTAACTAGGGAATTATTCTGGAGCCTAGGTGTTCCATACGAGCCCCCATCCTCCGTGATACTCTCCGCCCCAGCCGGCATTCCGATGAAGACGCTGAGCCAGGCTCAAAGGATATAGAATCCTAAATTTCCTGGGTAGCACATATCAGCGGAATTTTTCAAACATCCGAATGTCCTCTAGGAGCGAAGAGAGGAGCGACTGCTCCCTACGGCCTGTCAGCGGCCATCTTGCCCTCTACAGAGGTACTCAATCCTGCAGTAAAAAAAATTCTGAATACCGCTCTTCGAGAGGGCCTTATGCCTCAGTCCTGGAAACATGCCAAAATGCTCCTGCTGTTGAAAAAACCCTCGGCCGACTCGGGTGCAGCTTGTAACTACAGGCCCATTTCTTTATTGCCTTTTTTCTCCAAGGCTTTGGAGAAATATGTCAATATGATCACCACAGAATATGCGGAGGCTAACCATCTGTTTCACTCTAGTCAGTCCGGTTTCAGGGTTAACTTTAGCATGGAAATTGCACTACTAGAAGTTGCTGAAGCCATTAAAGCCACATTGGACAAAGGAGGAAATGCAGCACTGGTGTTGTTGGACCTCTCTGCGGCCTTCGACACCGTACTCCATAATAGATTGCTGAGCAGACTTGAGGAGTGCGGTGTCGGAGGAACCGTATATAGATGGTTGACCTCCTTTCTTAATAACTGAAAACAAACCATTTGGTCCCCTCCTTTTACCGCCGATATACCGTCTATGAACGTTGGAGTTCCCCAGGGCTCAATTTTGAGCCCTACTCTGTTTAATCTGTATATGGCCCCTCTCGCACTTATAGCCGAGAAGCATAGCGAAAATAATATCATATGCAGATGATACCCAACTGTTGTTCACATGTGAGAAGGGGGCCGAGTCAATGGCGATGCTATTAAACACTGCCTGTCTGAGGTTTTTTTCTGGCTCAGAGTTAACCAACTGAAATGTAAATCTGACAAATAAGAAATTATTTTTGTTGGCTCCAGCCCGTGTGATGCATGGCTTAATTGGTGGCCGCAAGATATGTCCACCCCTTCTGCACCAGTGACTGCGGTGAAAAATGTAGCGGTTAAACTGGATGCCACTCTTTCAATGAAGGCCCAGATACAATCAGTGGCCGGAAACTGTTTTGGGGTGTTGAGAATGCTGCGAAACTTTCTCCCCCTTCTTCCTGTCTTGCATAGAAAGACGGTCGTACAGGCCCTGGTAATCTCCAGGATTGATTATGTCAACTCTCTCTACCTGGGCCTTCCTGCGTATCTGGTCCGCCGCCTTCAAATGATCCAGAATGCGGCGGCCAGAGCCATTTTTCTTGCAGGACCCAGGACTCATACGACCCCTTAGCTGGTTTCCGTCCATTGGCTTCCGGTTCAGAAGCGTATCTATTTTAAATCACTGGTGCTGGTCTTTAAGGCCTTCCATAAGATTGGGGCCCCTTACCTCAATGAAAGATTTAAACATTACATTCCCCAACACACTCTGAGGTCATCCACTAAGCTTCTGACCGCCACACCTAAGGTCAGACTGTCTAGGATCGGGGGCAGATCCTTTCATGTGGCAGCTTCGCGTTTATGGAATACTCTGCCACTCGGTCTTAGACAAGTGCAAGACCTCCTCACGTTTAGGCAGAAATTAAAGACCTGGGGGCATATTATCAAGGGGGTTTATCTCCGCTTTTTTGGCTTTAAAAGCCAAGAAAGCGGAGATAAAATTATCTCCCTATTACCTAGCTGTCGCTAACACCAGTTAGCGACAGCTAGTAGGAGATAGTGACCATCTTGGGCCCCACTTTGCATGTCAGTGATATTTATCACTAATGACATGCAAAGTGGGCGTGCCAAGATGTTAGCGACTGGAAACAGTCGCTAACATCGCTATCTCCTATTACCAACTTTTGGAGATATTCGCGCTAAGCGCGAATATCTCCAAAAGCTAACACCTGCCCTGAGCAGTTCTTAGCCATGTTATCCAATGGGAGGTGGATAACATGGCTAAGAGCATTAGCTCGGTATAGCATGAATATCGCTGACTTTTCAGCGATATTCATGCATTACGGCCATTTTTTATCGCATTTGCGATAAACCTTGGTAATACCAAGGTTTATCTGCGGTAAAAATCGCCGCAGCTCAGCGGTAAAATTTTGTCTCTAACCAAGCAATAGCGATAATTATCGCTATTGCTTGGTAATATGCCCCCTGGCTCTTTCAGCTGTAAAGTCTTCGGTCGACTATTTGTGAGTAGAGGTTTCTTGCTCTGGTTAGCGGTTACGTGGTCTTCTTGCTCTTAGCGCCGGGCCACTCTTGGGAGTAGCCGTGCACTTTTATAAGTGCCATATAACATAACTGTACTGGACCTCTGACACCACCACTTCAGTACACCTCTGCAGCTCTGGATACACTACCAGGAAGAAGGACTGCTGTGCTGCATAAAGGATTGCCACTCTGAAGAGGCCTGGCTGTGCTGCCTGTTGCCTTCATGCCTGGAGAGGACAAACTGGGCCTGGAACCCATCTTGAACCCAGGACCCCAAAGTGGTTCAAAGGGCTAGTCTGCTGGCCTCCTGATCTGAGCCTCAAGGACATAATAAGCTCCTAACAGTCCTAGGCACCTCTTCAACAAGCTTCTGACCCCCCCCATCCCCCAAGAGGCACCTCTCAAAAGTCTTGTTAGTGGCCTTTTTGCTCTTTAAATCAAGCTTCTGAGCTGTTCTCGAATGGGCCCATTCACTCCGGAACTGTGCTGTTCTCACAAATGATCAGTGCGAGCTGCCACAAGTTTCGTTACCATTTAATGAAAAGGTATTATTATGTGCAGGAGCAACAGAGATATTCAAGCCATAAAAATCACATATCAGAGAAAACATCATCCTCATAAAAATTCCAATCTGAACGTACAAAGGTAAAATCAACTTAGACAAATAGACAACCAATGTAGATCAAGCTACTGGGGCATAATCAAAAACAACCTTTAAGTCTTTTCTGAAGCAAGGAATCTTTGCGATTCCTAATAGGTCTGAAAACGTTTTATATGAGTAAGAAAAAAATATCCAATTCATAAAATGAGTTTTGTATATTACAAAAATGAATTCTGTGGTTGCAAACCCAGTAATTTTGTGAACCACAGGGTTTGCCTTTCCAAAGTTCTTTATTTCACCTGACTCCTAAAATATCCTGGGTGCAACAATGCGGTGGCCCAAAACAAGGCTGCAATCAATTTCAATTTGTTTTTATTTGTTTGATTAATTAAAACCTTACAAACAGCTAAAACTTATACAAATATAAAATGCTGACACAATGCATATATTCAAATACTACTCCTAAGACAATAAAATATTCTGTCCTTTAAAATTATTAATTTAGTAGAATCATCTTGACACTGATTATTGTCTATTCAAAGACAGGCTTCCAACTTTTTTTGAACCAATATGAGAAATTTCACAAAAACTGAATTAATTGATAGGTCTTCTGGATCTAAGGTTGCCATTAGTGCCTGTCTACAAGTCCTTACTCCTCGTTCGTTAAACAGTTTCTTAAGTATACTTTTTCTTTCCGCTTCCGGGTTCGGGCAAAGGCACATTAAGTGTAAAATGTTTTCTTGACCACATTTACATAGCCTACACAAACAGATATCATCCGTTCTTTTCCATGGTGCCAAATGGCATAAGCCTGGAAAGATACCAAACCTAGCATTGATAAACATGTGTTTTTTTTTTTTACCAAGATGTTTCCAGATAGGTTTGTATCTTTTTTTTCTTAAAACCATTTACAATTGGCCACGCATGTTGTCTTTTAACAAAGTTATCTTTGTCCTTTATCAAGGAGAGATAGTCCGTAATTTTATTTACTGTCTTTTTAAAACTCTCCTGCTTAACCATGGAGTTCCAGATAGGAGCTATACCATACTCATTAATTGCTAGATTTAAATAGGAGGCGGTAGTTAAGGAGCAGTTATGACTTATTTCTTGCCAAAGTAGGCGAGACATTTCATTGTCTTAATCGTTTTTTATTCTGTTCCACACTTTAATTATGTTTCCTTTTCTTGCACAAGATTGGTCGTTTAGGCCGAATTCCAATCTCACTTGGGTTTGTGAGGCATTCTTTGGGAGAGAAAACAAAAGTCTATAAGTTTTTGCAACCGAGGTGTTGATAATCTCTGCATCTTTCCCATTGAGCACCTCACTACCATATGACAGAGTAGGTAGTAATTTTGCTGCAATAGATTTTAATATCAAATAATCAAATGCTTGCACACAACAGCAAACTGTGGAAGGACAACCACACGATTGGTCAGGCAATCTATTTCTTTCTACCTCTCAAATCAACTGAATTGCTCAACGTTACACTGCAAGATGGTTTTACAAGCGATCCCAGTCAACCATCAAAAACATAACCATAGAGAAGTGTGAGACTACCTACAGAGCAAATTAAGAGAGTCACAGAATGCTGGCAATCTGAAGCATTGCAGAAAATCATCTTCAGAAATACCTAGCTCTTTGTACAAGCCACCTGATACTTCTGAAATACCTAACTTTTTGGACAAGCCACCTGATCCCTGAACAACAACAGCCCAAGTCTCGGGTCTAAGAAGGTACAATCTACACTAAGACACAGAATAAAGGCTACTATGAGAGTCAAAGAAGCTAAAAAACATACTTCATAAAACAAATCAACTTACCAGTAACTAACCTAGATGCAAAACATATCTCCTCCAGAGCCAAATGCTGCAAGGACAAATTGACATTAAAATACACAATGATTAAAATCAAGACTATAACAAATATAAAATAAAACACACCTTACTCTGTATCCTGCTTCTGATGCTTTAATGAACTGGCCACATTTAAAAAACCTGAAGTTGGGGGACCATCTGGGCTAACACTAAAAATATTACAAGTGTCCAGAATTCTTGCGGAGCCATGCAGTTTAGTGCATGAAGAAATTCCTTCTCTGACTCATGTATATATTGCATCCATAAACATTGAATCATGCCATAAGCAAGTCCATTTGTGAAGCTATCTTTAGACCCAGTTGTGGGTAACACCAGATTATTCTACCCTAACTCAAAAAAAACTTGGAAAGTGGTGACACTACAGCTTGACAAAAACATGGATTACTGTCAGTGAGGGTTCAGGCCTTTGAAGGCGCCAAATGCGTACTGCCCAACCTCAATGATAAGATTTCCCTCTTCCTTGATGAAGGCAAGAACACAGGCATTAGTACTGTGATATCTCTGTAGTCTATGACACAGTGGATGACGACATATTGCTTGTAAGGTAAAGAGTGGTAATGTGTGTCTATGGCCGTCCTAGAGTGCAGTCAACTCACTCTTTGATTAGAAGTGTCACCCATAGCACTGTCAAGCAGAGTGCATCAGAGGGCAGTTGTTAGGACTGCTGCAGTTAAACAGCTACGGATATTCCATAAACAACAAGTTACTTACCTTTGGTAATCCTCTTTCTGGTGGATACTCTAACTGAAGATTCCTCACCTTTAGATTACCCTCAGGTGTCAGAGACAAAATTGCTTTCACATGCAGGGAGGTGGTGCCATGCAAGTCAGCGTTGACTTCGTTCTGCACCGGAAGTGATAATAGATCCTCACATTAGCATGATCTCTACTCGTTGACGTCATTTTCTTTCTTGCCTCTGTCTGTGCACTGGGACATGGACCCCAACAACAATCATAAGTACCACTGTGCATAGCTCTAATTCGGGACCTTTTTAGATGGAAAAAAGAGACCATTCCACAGAACGGAGAGGGGGGAGGGAGGGAAGTGAGGAATCTGCGGTTAGAAAGAGTATACACCAGAAGCAGCTTTACTGAAGGTGTGTAAGTTGTTCTTCCGGTCTAACCACAGATTCCTCTCCTTTTTTTATTTTTTATTTTGTTTTTATTGTTTTTTTACGTTCACAAAACTTAGAAAAACAAAACAGTTCAGAACGGTCCGTATACATATTATATATCGTCAGATACAAACTTCCAATATAACTCACAATACGCTTTCTGTCAATAATAGGGTATAGATCCACCATGGGAGGAAGTCATACACTATACCAATAATATAGTAAGAAAACGCGGGAAAAGAAAATGGGGGAGAGAGGAGGACGGAAGGATAGTACAGGTGGAGAATCGTAATTGGTGGTTACATATGCACTAATTTTTTATAACGATACACTTCAATTGCCTGAATTACACAAATTATCAATATGGGTCTACTCCTTCAAGGATGTGTTAACCTGGTGGCAAATGTTAGGACCGGTATAAACACGTCCGCCTGCGTGGGTGATGTGCGAGGTTAAACATCGCAGATTCCTCTCCTTTAGAATAGATATCAAAGCAGAACCTCACAAGAAGGTGGGTCTGTGAAATGCCTCACATTAAACATTCCTGCAGGACCGAAAGGGCAAAATGTCCTTTCCATTGTACCTGGTTGTCAAGGAAGTAGTGCTATGAGAACATGTGCACTCATACCCATATCTCGGCCTGAACAGGCACGCTGAATACCTACGCATTGGTAACAGCCTTGGCCCTGGTGGAATGGGCACTCAGTCGTTCTGAAGGCTACTTCTTGGTAAATGCATAGCAAATTTAAATGCAGAGTACTATCCACTTTAACAAAGTCATTTTCTGCATGGCCTTGCCTTTCTCTGACTCATAGAACCACAGAAAGAGCTAATCAATCACTCGATGGTCTTCGGTGTGATTGATGTAAAAGCTCAAGGCTCTCTTGGGGGACAGCCAAAAGAATCAGTCCTTCTCTTTTGAGGGTTGCGGTGGAGCAAAGGACACTAGGAGAGTAACGTATTGCCCAACCTGAAAAGGAGTCATGCCTTTGGCAAAAAGGCTACCCTGGTCTTCAACACAACTATATCTGGCAAAAAGGTGGTATAATGCAGCTAAACTTAGAGAGATTGGAGTTCCCTCATGCAACCAACAGAAGTTGAAGCGACCAGGACTACAGTCTTTCGATTAAGGGGACATACTGGACAGCTGTGCATTTGTTCAAATGGAATGCACATGAGGAAAGCGAGGATCAAACTGAGATCCCACTGTGGCATCATAAAGAGTTTGGGCTGGAAACATATGTGTCAGAACTTTTATAAACATGATCACATCAGGTGATTTTAGCAAGGATGGTTAGTCCAGCAAAAGCAGAAAGGGCCAACAAATAAACATTATTAGTGCCCACTGCCAGTCCTTGCTGGGGCAGAGATGAAACAAACAACATGACATCCAACAGTTTGGCCTCTAAGTGGTCCGTACTGCGGGTGTGACACCAGGCCACAAATTTGTCCCTCACCCGAGGTAGACCGACTTTATAGAGAGACGCCTGGCAACATGGATGACATCCACAACTTCAGGAGGGAGATCAAATGCAGTAAACAGATGCCACTCAGTCTCAACTCACAGAGGTGCAGGATCCTGCTGAAGCGATAGCCTGATTGGATACCCAATTCTCATTGCACAATCCAAAGCTACTATGATAACTTTGGGCCAGTCGTTCCTGATCTTCTGCGGAAGTTGTGGCATGAGAGGCAGAGGCGGAAAGCCATGCAGAAATCCTGTGCTCCACGCTATCTGGAATGCGTCTCAGAGAGATAGCCCTCTTGGAAACTCCAGCATGCAAAATCTTTGTCACTGCACATTATTAGCAATGGCAAGAAGATCTCACCAGGGCTCTTCCCATTGATGGAAGATATCCTGGGCTACCTATGTGTGTAACTGCTATTTGTGATTCACCAGGTACTCACAGCTGAGTTTCTCAGCTCAGGATTTTAAAGATCCCATGAGGTGGTTTACCCACCAGACACATGCCCTTATGCTCCAGCCAGCTCTGAAGATGAAATGCCTCTTGGCACAGAGCCCATGACTCTACCCGGCCCTGCTTGTTGCAGTACCACACAGTGGTAATGTTGCCCATGCAAACCTGAGCCAGCCTCCCTTTAATTGACAGTAGGGAGCCATTCTGTGTCTGCTGAATGGCCCACAACTCCAACAGATTGATGTGAAGACTGGTCACCCCTGGAAACTAGAGTCCTCTGATCTCCATATCTTCCAGATGAGCAACCGTCCCAGAAGTGACACATACATCACCACAGTCAGCTCTCTGTGGAGCAGGGAAAGGGGTATGCTGCTGGCCGAACTGCACTTCTTTTGCAGCCAACTCTGAAATATGGATGGAATTCAACAAATTTCACTGGTGCTGGGCCCACTGAGACCTCAGATTGCACTGCAGACCCTTCGTATGCTAGCTGGCATGTTTGATGAGCAGGATGCCGAAAGGACCAGAAGCCTCAGAGCCACTCTCACTAAGACTGAAACATCAGGATCATAACCTGAGTGTCCTGGACTCATAGTGAAGGGAAGGCCTGAAACTGCACTATATCCAGGATTGCTCCAAAGAAAGAGCCTCTTCAAAGGCGTCAGGTGTGACTTTGGCATATTGATAGTGAACCCCAATGATGTTAGGAGGTTTGCTCTCCTCTGGAGGTGTTCTAGGACTGACTGTGGTGTGCCTGCCTTCAACAGTCAGTCGTTGAGGTACAGTGTATTAGAAAGTTGGAATCCCCAACCTCCAAATGTATGCTGGGACCACTGCCATCACTTTTGTGAGCACCTGAGAAGCACTGGCGAGGCTGAAGCGAAGCATGGCAAATTGAAACTGCTCCTGGCTCACCCTAAACAACAATTAGAGCTTGTGAGACTGCAGGCAAAGTACATGAAAGTAGGCATCCGGCAGGTCCAAACCACCATCCACTCACCTGGATCAAGGGCAGACAGGACCTGAACAAGTTTTAGCATCCTGAATTTGTCCCTCGGAAAGAAGGCATTCGGAGGGTGGAGATCTGAAATAGGATAGCACAAGAAAATAGAGGGAGTAACAGCAAGCCCCTTAGGTCCGGGTCCAGCATGCTCTTTATGACTGCTTTGGCCAAAATAACCTTCACTTCTTGAAGTATGAATTACCAACATCGCAGGTATGGTGAACACAGAGGCTTATGATGGAGAAAAAAGCAGTAGCCATTAGTTCATGACAGTGCTACATCTGGACAGAATGAAACAGGACTGCTTATGTTAAGACTGGGAATTATCAGAGTGGCATTATTACATACTGATAAAAAATATTCAACAGGAATTTGTAAATGAACAAGTGCACAGAACTGGAGCTGAGCTTCAACTAGGGTTAGTATAGTTGAAAAGTAACTTGGATTAGAGCATCACTATTAAAAGACTGGTGGAAATCTGCATCACCATTGCTGAGCGGCAGCAGGGACAAGACCCCACCAAGCACATAGGAGCAGTGGCATCAGTCAAGCCATCCAGTTTGTGGGAAACGTATGCAACAGGAGTCCGAATAAACATTCCAAAATGTCCCTCTGTAGCCAATTACTGCAGAAAGCTTTCATAAGGGAGTCAACAGGCAGCACCAGCTCCTAGTTTGGGCAGCAGCTAATCAAGCAGCAGTATAACTCAATGGGAGCCTTTCCGAATAAAGTGAAAGACCAATGAAGCTCCTTCCATGCATTCATGCTCTGCCCTCCTTCACAAACAGAAACAATAAAAAGGCTGCTTAGTTCCATTGGAACCATCAGGGATATCCTGTGGGCTTATTAAAGTTGTAATGGACCTCCCATCCAGTTAATTTCTAAAGCGACTCACTCAACCTAGCCAATGGCTGAATAGGGATGACCAAAATTCCCTTTCTGCATATTTACATATATATTAATGTGTAGGAATTTGGTTTATTGACTGAGGGGGTGAAACCCCTACCGTTAGTGCAAAATAGCACTAATAAGATCAAAGCGGATATTTGGTTGTGCGAAGTCAAAAGTTACGGCTGACCATGATGGAGCATGGGTTGACTATAGAATGGAGACCGGGCCCAGTGTTGGCTTACTTTAGACTTAGAATTTTTTTTTAAGAGAAGTTCCTGAGAAGGAAAAAGTTCAGCAGGGCAAGGCAGCAGGCAGTGACCGAGGAGGAGGCGTCGTCATTGGGGAGCCACTGAACGAAGTCTCAGTGAATATTTCTACTTTCGGTCTTAGTCATTGTTTTGGAAATCGAAAATCTCTAGCGGGACGAAGCATCAGGCTGTGGCCGACAAGGGTTCCAGGAGACCAGATACCTTCTCTGTGAGGTCCCACTAAACAGGATTGCTACAGGAGAGAAGAACATAGCAAGAGATGCCGCAAAGTCAAGCCAACATGCGATGCACCTTGGTCGAATCAGCTAAAAGGCTGGCCCTGGTGCTCTGTCGGCTCTTAGGCTATTTTTCGGTGAAAAAAGTTTTTGGAGAGGTTCCACCAACACCACTTCCAAGGGTCAAGTACATGGGGGCACCACTTGGAAGGTGCACACTCACTCCAGCAGAGGCCATTTGCAGGGTTCAAGGCCCCAGTAACTTGTTAATGACCCTGAAGCTTACTCAGAGGGCCAGTCAACTAACCCTTAGAGTCACTTCTGGTGGGTTGTATGTCATTACATCGCGTGGTTTTACCATGCTAGGCTTTACTTCGCTATTTATACCACGCATACTGTAATTATATTTAATTCTCTGCAATGCAAAATGCCTCCTCCACGCTAACCTCAAGAACGCAAACATCAACCACACATCGTATTTTCGTAGTGAAAGTAAGGTTCAGTGCTGTATTAAAATCTTAAATAAAACATTTCTGGGACATATTTTAGTTTAAAAATAGGTTGTATGGCGAGTACATGTATAAAGTTGGCTCCCATTTTGTGTGCATTCCAAAGCAACACACTGAGGTGATCGGACGGGCTATGAAGGACTGGCGTTTTATTCACAGACTAACAGTGCCACCTTTTGTCCAAAGTAAGTATTTTAAAGAAATCATTCCTAAATAACCCTATTTTAGTAAATTAGAAAATTTATATTTTGGTTTTATAAAAATGAAATCTATCATTTCCAGGTTATGTTTAATCTGTTAATTTTATATTGTTATTAAGTAAATACTCAAGTATTTTTAGGAAACATACCCGAGTATTAACACACCCACCTTCAAAATCCAGTCCTGCTTTTTATTTTTATTTTACAGGTATCATGCAGAACTATTAATTTAGTATGAAACTAATACACACTTTTTTTATATGAAACTTGAATATTAACATGCTTACCCACCCTTAGCCCCTAAACCTACTGCACCCCGCCCTGAAAGTATACTGCTTAATCTGTAAATTATACATTTTTAAATTAATACTCAGTTATTTATTTAGGTTTAAAAATGCCTGAGTATTAATACACTTACCCACCCACTGCCCCATATCTTCTGCACCCCATCGGGGTATTTTTTTAAAATTTAATAGGCATCGTGCAGAATTATTTATTTGGTATCAAATTAATACTTGTTCTTTTTTTAAAATACCTGAATATTAACATGTTTACCCACCCATAGCCCCTAAATCTCTTGCACTAACGTAAACTGCTTAGTCTATTAATTAAAAATTGTTTTTAAATTAATATTCAGGTATTTTTTAAACAAACATAAGTATTAACATATATACACATCCACTGCCTCTATACCTCTGCATCCCATTCTGGTTTTTATTTTTTTTAACATACATCATACATGACTATTTATTTGGTGTCACATTAATACTCAGGCTCTTTTTTAAAAATACCTGAATATTAACATGTTTACACACCCATAGCCCCTAAACCTCCTGTTCCCCGTCCTGAAAGTATACTAATTAATCTGTTAATTATAAATTGTTATTGAATTAATACCAACATTGTTTTAAAATATCTGAATATCAGCATACTCATCCACACATAGCCCCTAAACCTTCTGCATTTTGAATTGTAAATATACTGTTTAATCTACACTCCTGCTGCTTCTATTCACAATCAAGTCATATCAGAGTCTATGCTACTTTTCCACATAACCCTCACAGAGCCCCCAGACACAACTCCAATGCCTTAAACATGCTAACCTTTTGCAAGTTCCTATTACGCAGACTACTTTCACAGACTACAAAGCACACCTGAAATGCATGTTACTCAACTGTAGATCAGCTGTGAAACATGCCACTGACCTAGCTGAACTCATCCTTGATCAGGAACTTGACCTCCACTCACAGAAACCTGGCTTAACGACTCCTCAGGTCCTTTCCTCGATATCCTAGTCCCTCCTAGCGACAACATCATCAGACTCGATCGAATTAGGGGGACTGGTGGTGGGATTGCCTGTATCTACCATAACAGTCTCTCAGTAAAGCAGTCCCCCTCTACTACTCTCTCATCCTGTGAATATCTGTGCATAGACATCATCAGCAAACACAGACACTTTTGAAACCTGCACATCTTTTACCATCCTCAGGGAGACAACCTCCCACTGGTCGAACAAACTATGGAAACCATCTCGTCCAACTTAAGTCTCCACTGCCCCCAGATCTTTCTGGGTGACTTCAACCTACACTGGCATGACCCGAATGATCAGACTGTGAATAGTCTAAAAAATTTCATAGCCGACCTCAACATGACTCAATTCAGTGACAGCCTGACGCACAATTTAGGCTCAACCCTCAATTTAATCATCTCTAATCCCAACGCCATTCAACTTGAATCTATTGTCCCTTGTGACTGGTCGGATCATCATTATATCACCTTCCGAATCCTAGAAAGTTGGAACACCAAAAGAGTCCAACCATTGAAACAAAAACCTGAAAAAGATTGTTGCAAAAGGCAAACATAACTGAGCTCATATCGCGGTGCAATCTGTCCCTACCTCCTCCTGCAGGAATGTCCGACGTCCACAAACTCACTGATCATTACAACCACTCCATGTTGACAGCCTTGAATGGAATTGCCCCCCTTCAGCTAAAAAGAAAGTCCAACAAAGACTCCAAACCATGGTTCAATGACAGCCTAAACTCTGACAGACGCAACCTGAGACTAGCGGAAAGTTCTTGGAGATCCTCTCCATCTACTGATCTCCTGATGATTTTAAGGCTGAGAAGGAGTGCCTACAACAGACACATAAGAACGGCGAAAGCGTCCTTCTTCAGAAGACAACTCGACAAAGCCAAAAATCGCCCCAAAATGCTGTTTGATCTGATTAAGGTACAATCCAATTCACGCCCAACCTACCTCCACTCTCCTCTTGCCCACAGCCAAACTGTGAGGACTTTGCCGCTTTCTTCCTTGGTAAGTTTAGCAAGATTGAATCTGAACTGAGGTCTCCCCTGACCGATCTTGCCCTCTCTCCAGACTCCAGACCCCTGAGGCATAAACCCAGCCTGGTCGGGGTGTACCAGCGTGGAAATTTGAGGCAGAAGATGGTTGGTCACCGCCTTGGCCAGAACCTTCGCCTCCACATTCAAGATTGAGATAGGCCGGTAGGACGCATTCTGCTCCAGGGGCCTACCCGGTTTATGGAATACTACCACCTCCGCGTGTCTCCAGTCCGGGGGGAGCGAGCCACGCTCCCGCGCTTTCTCTTATCACTGGTTTAAAATGCGGGGCCATCGGGCCCCGGAGCCTTCCCGGGGTTCAGTTCCCCCAGAGCAGTGCCCAACTCCTCATCTGTCAGCGGCTGCTCCAATCGGTCTCGTACCTCATCCGACATGGCCTTAGGCGGTAAATCATCAATTAATTTCTCAATGACAGCAACCTAGAGGCATTCCTTGGGGCGTAGAGTTCCACGTAATACGCAGCAAAGCTTTCTGCAATAGCCGGGGGTTCCGTAAGCGGCTTCCCCACCAGGCGAAGGACTCCCGGCAGGGCCTAGGAGTGAAAGGCACCCTGGCACAGTCGATGCAGCATTTTGCTGGACTTGTCCCCCCATTGATACACTCTACTACGCGTCGCCATCCAGGCTTGGCGGGCTTCATCCATTAAAAGGGTCCCATCGTTTTGTTGTGCCAGTATTAGTTGCTGCCGGACCGGGCCCCCCTCAACCTCCTGGTTCCTATGTTCCAGAGCCTCTATTCCTGCCTCCGCTTGCAGTAGCTCCTCCCTACGCTCCCACCGCCGCACACCAGGCAATATCCACCCCCGTTGACCACTCTCCAACACCCCCACCCCTCTATCTATCCTGACCCAGCTCCATGACATCATTCCAGTCCCCACCAACCACTGTAAGCGCCTCTGGCATATCCGTCCAGATGTTCATGAGCCGCTCCACCAGATTCCATTGCAGAGGGGGGAGCGTAGATGCTGCCCAATGTCAGAAGATCATCCCCAACCTTGCCCCGAAGGAAGACATATCGACCCTGTGTATCTGACCAGTGTTTTTCATGTGTGTAGGGGACCCTGCGGTGAATCAATATCGCCACCCCCCGTGAACCTCTCGTAAAACCAGCGTGGAAAACGTGTTGGAACCCGTATCTCTGCAGACTGAGGGCCTTAGTGCCCAGTAGGTGGGCCTCCTGCAATAGTAGCACGCCAGCCCCAACCCGTTTGGCCTGCTGAAGTATGGCCCCACGTTTAACTTTGTCAAGAGCCCAGAGAACATTCCAACTAATAATGTGGAGGGTACCAGGGGTCACCCGCATCCTATGCGGTGTATTGGCCATCTGGGCAACCAATACTCACCAAGACGGGATGGGGACTTCTTCAGTGTGTGAGTGAAAGTGTGTGGACCCACAGTGGACGCGCAATCTAGAGACAGAAACAGAAACAACATCCCCCCAACAACAAACTCCCCACCCCATACCTCAAAAATGCTGAAGTACCTGTCACGGCCGGGTAGAAACCTAATCCCCAACAGGGGGACAGGAACTGCACCAGCCAATGGATCCCCAAATCACAGCCCATGCCCTCGGGCCCCACCCCAGCCAGCAACGGCCTGGCATAAGGGCCAGCCCAAATTCAAGCCCATCCAACACTTATCCCACCAAACATCAATCCGCTGGTGCCTGTCGCTCCGTGACCTCCTGTTGCCCTGCAGCTGGCCCGGGGACCTCTCCGGGCCACCTCGCTCGACAACGAGTCAGATTCTCTACCAGGTGGCGTGTGGACCCGCACTGTCATCATTCCATTTGAAAACGTCCTCTGGGGTATACAAGAAGTGCGTGTGGGAGCGGAATACCACTTGCAGGCGTGCGGGAAACAACAAGGCGTAGGGGCGCTTAAGGTCTCTGAGGCAGGCCTTCGCCGGAAGAAATTATTGTCGCTGCTACTGCACCTGTTGTGTGTAATCCCGGATTATAAGGATGCGTGCATTGTTGCAGGGAAGAGGTTCCTTGGCTTGGGCTTGCTTCAAGATTGTGTCGCAGTCCAGGTAGTTTAAGAGTTTCGCTATAACTGGCCGCGGACGAGCACCCGGCGGAGGCTTCTGCATGAGCGCCCTGTGGGCCCGTTCTACAACGAAGCAGCGGGAGAGAAACCCCAGGGGAAGCCAGCCCTCCAGCCACTGTGTTAGAAAGCGTTCCATGTTATCCCCCTCGCATCCCTCAGGAAATCCAACAAAGCGGAGGTTGTTACGCCTGGCGCGCTCTTCAGCGTCCTCCACCAGCATCGCCAGTCCCTTTTGAACCGTCTCCATAGCAGCAACCTTTTTTTCAAGATAGTGACATCATCTTCTACCCCAGAGATGTGGGTTTCGGCCTCCGTGATGCGCGACACCGCATTACGCAAGTCCTGTCTCAAGAGCATTACGTCCGATCCAACTGTGCCGATTTTGGCGTCAAGCATATCTCTGGACTGGGTAATGGCCGCCAGTAGAGTCGCATTATCCGGCTCCGACCCCTGCTGTCCCGATGTTCCAGCCGCCACTCCAGCGCCAGTGAATTTCAATGGGGCCCTGCTTGGTCTGCCCCCGCAGCCCTTGTCATGCATCATGGCTGCTTACGGGGCTCTCCGCGCTGGCACCAGGGGGCGGTAGATAGTGCACCTACCCACATGCAACTGCAGCCCGATCCTACCGCCGTGTGGCTCTCCCCGCAAAGGCCTCCCTCTCCCCTGCGGTCCAACACGACCGCCAAATCCCCAGCCAGCACCACTCCTGGAAACAGAAATAAGGGGGGGGGGAGAAAAGTAAGGTGGTCAGGCACCCCCCACCCATGTGCCAACACTTGCCCCTCGTCAGCTCCAAGATTCGGCAGGGCTTCAGGCACATTAAGGATCCAGCGGGTATAGCTCCAACGTCGTAGCGGTGTCCCAAGATGGCGGCTAGCACCCCAACAATGCCTTGTATCCAGGTCCTGCCGCCGCTCACCCGCTGATGTCGTACATGGGGGAAAGTGTCAGGCACAACCCCAGTACTTTGTTTTATATAAACTTGTGTGGAGTCCATTTGTGGTGACATCATTGGGATTGCTGTGGGCGTGGTTGCACATAATGAACACTCGTGCCTTGGAGATAAGCCTGGCTGCTCGTGTCAAGCTACTAAGGGGGTGAGCAGGGCTGTGTCGGACTGTGTCCTTTTTTGGCCTAACGTGGGAGCGGGGGGTCCGGGTCTCGCACTTGACAACTACGGTGCACGCGGGAACGCCGGCTTCTAACACAGAGCAAGACCTATGCCCCCTCCCACTGGAGAGTAGCATATTAGGAGGCCCAGTGAGCCAACACCCTAAGAAGGTCCTCCAAGCCATCCTAGCCTGGATCCCAGTGACCTCTAAACCTCAACAAGCTCATAAACCCAAACTGCAACCAACAACTGGAGGATCCCTTCAACCGCGACTGAAGGCGATTCCCTGACCGACTCCATAACCGAAGCTGTCCAGAAAGACCAACCA
Organism: Lissotriton helveticus; assembly: GCF_964261635.1. Classification (NCBI taxonomy): domain Eukaryota; kingdom Metazoa; phylum Chordata; class Amphibia; order Caudata; family Salamandridae; genus Lissotriton; species Lissotriton helveticus. Next base: position 154,298,177 of record NC_136067.1, on the reverse strand, counting down.
CAACTGTCCTACTGATTCCATCTCCCAAAGCTTGCGGTCACAAGAGAATGACTCCCAAAGACCCCATTCACCTCATGAGCAGCAGACCAACTCCAAGGGACCCTCGACTGAATCTGCAGCTTCAGCCAAGACCGCATCCTACACCGGCTGCCACAGTGCCACTGGTGGTGTAGTTCTTGTGTTGGCCATTTGGCCTCTGTGCTGACCTCGACCTCAGGAGTCCTCGTTTTCACTACCTGGTGGCCTGCTGGCTGCACTCCTCATATCCACGACCAGGCGTAGCCCATTGGCTAATGTGTGATCCCTGCATGCTGCACCCAGCTGCCTCTGTGCAGCTGGTGGTGCGACTCTAGTGCTCAATTGGCCGAATCTCACCACGGACCCGTAATCCCGGTTCTGCCTTCTCAGGACTAAATGTGGCTCGAGAGTAGTACTGTAAGCTTGTGTTGAGTTTGCAAAACGCATTGTCTCCCCTTTCCTTCCGTCAGGAAATGCACCAGCCTGGCATTTAGAGATACCTGGCTGCGTAAGAAAAGTAATTGCAAAGTAATTTTGACTATCTGCAACTACAAAGTAATTCTACTGTAAACCAATTCATAGCATCCGAATTGTATTTAAGTTCCATATGCTGTAAAGTATTTTTGTATTTACCTGTATCAGGCCTGGCTTAGTTCTAGACAATAAATATAACTAAATAATATTTTGTTATACAAACCAATTGGTCAGAGTTCAGTCCTTGAGTGTGTGAAATCATTTCTTGCCTGATTTTGTACAATAAATGCTTAGCACTACCCTCTGATAAGGCCTTACTGCTCACCCACACTACCACAAATAGAGAGTACGGTACTACTTTTACCTCCGCCTCCCTTTAGGGATCCACTGGATTCTGTGCACACTATATCTTCCTTTGGTATAGTATATACAGAGCCAGCTTCCTACATCAGGTTTTCTTAAAGTGTAAATGGGGCAGGGAACAGCCTCTCCCGAAGCCATCCAAGCAGGATGTTCTACCTACACCCAGTACCCTTTGTCTCACTGTCTGGCAGGAATACAGAAACCCCAACAGTAGAGCAATTAACAGTCATGTGACCAAAGTCACTGGCAGCAGGCATCAACTGGTTGGCGCAAGAAAATAACAACTTTCTAAAAGTGCAATTTTCGGAATTGTGACTTAAAATCCAACTTTACTATCAAAGAGGATTTTAAATTACAAATAATTTGATTCTAAACATGATATTTCTACCTGATACCAATCAGAACTTAGACCTTACTAAATGTGATAAGGTAACATAATCATCTGCGGTCTGTGCAGGTAATATTAACTATTTAATTTTCCCTCAACATCGTCCCGCGAAATCCCTCCCAACCTAGCCACACCGTTCAACCGTTTTTACCTGCACGGACTGCAGCTGAACATAATTTATCCAAAGGGAGAGATAGTCCGTACAGTAGTGAAAAACTAATTTAGGAGATTTTCATTGCCAAGGAACGTAAAACTAAAACCCACATGTCCTACTTTTTAACTACAGTGCACCCTGCTCTATGGGTATTTAAGGCCTACTTTATAAGTGATTTACATGTATTAAACAGAAAGCTGAGGCCTGGCAAAAGGCTCATTTTGTCGGGTTTAATTAGCAGTTTAGTTTAAAACTGCACTACAGGCTGGAGTGACAGGCCTGATACATGTTTTAAAGGCCTGTGTTAGTGAGTGGCATATGGGTGCTGCAGGCCACTAGTAATATTTAATTTACAGGCCCTGGGTACATGTAGTACAAATTTACTAGGGACTTGGTAATAAATGAAAAGTGTCTTTTAGGTGTAGGCCAATTTTACCAATCTTAAGCGAGTGAGTATAAGCACTTTAGCACTGGTTAGCAGTGGTGAAGTGCACATAGTCCTAATGGCAACAAAAATTAATTCAGAAAACAGGAGGGTTAAAGGCAAAATGTTTGCGGGAGCCCAACTGAAATGGCCTATGCGCTGGCTAGCCGGAGGTGGTACAAAGGTGGTTAGCGTTGTTCCGGCGGACCTGCAGAGTGTGTGCGTGCTGGATTGGTTGTTCATGCCAGGAAGACCAACTAGAGAACTGGGTCTGCTCACTCGAGTGATTAAACTCATTTGGAAGCACTATATGCACCTGGGGCGGAAACCGCCCCCTTATGCGCTACAACTGCCCCTTAATAACGTGCCTGCTCTAAGGTCTGTGCTGACTATCCATGACCCTTCCCAATGGCGGAAAGCAGGAGTCACCTACTAAGATGACATATTTAATGATGGGAACCCGTTAACTTTCCAGGGCCTGCAAGAAATATACGGCCTTGGTGCAGGTCTTTTTCTAACCTACAATGCACTTATAACGGTCATTGAGGAGGTATGGCTCCAGGACAAGTGGAGCCACCATTACACCTGGGATTGCTTTTGACAAAGGGGCTGGGCCGTCAGGTGATTTTGGTTCTTTAAGTGACTCTACAGGGGGGTAGCATGGACCCATTGATCCAGATAAAACTTAAATTGGAGGCTTCTCTTGGCTTTGAACAGATGTAGGAAAGTGGGTTTCTGTTGTAGTAACCCCCCACTTTTTTGCCAGACTACTGATGCACTTTGACTTGATGTGCCCTGGGTCCCTGCCAATCAGGTTCCAAGGTGTTATCGCAAACAAATGATAGATAGAATGCTGACAATGCAAACATTCTCCCCCAGTCAAAAGATCTCGGTTAAATCCATCGTTCTTTTGCCCACTACGCCACCCCAGTTTGGACCTAGCCATACACAAATCAGTCTTGACCCTATGCGCCAAGGAAACAGTCCAGACCGAACTGCCAGGCCAGGTCCTTCCTGGACCGGAAACAAGCTGCCTGGGACTGGTTTCATGGGAATGTCACCCTTCTTCAGCCAGGCTAGCTAGAATCCAGTGGCACAGCTTCCAAGGGCCTGTGTTCTTTCCCCATAACGAACCCCATTGGCATCTCTAGCCACAGGTCAGCCCCTGGTAAGTGGTACCACAGGTACCTAGGGCACCGTGACCACAGAAGACCGCTAAGGGCTGCAACACTTATTATGCCACCCTTAGAGGCCCTATAACTTTCAAAACACACACTGCCTTTGCAAGCTTCGTGTTTTGGTGCAGAATAAAGTGAAGAGTCGACATAGCACACATGCCTGTGTGCCATGCCTACAACTAACTGCCCTGGCAAAGATCAGTCACCCCTCCAGCTCGTTGCCAGATACCACTGGTGATGGTGCAGGTGCATGAGCCCTGTACCCCTACAGTGTCTAAGTCCATTTTTAGATAGTGTAAGTGCAGTGATGTCCTTAAGAGTATGGTGCTGGGAGTTTGTCATTACAAACTCCACAGCACCAAAATAGCTACAATGAAAACTGTGAGGTTTGGTATCAAACTTCTCAGCACATTAAAACCACTCTGATGCCAGTGTGGGATTTAAGGAAAATGCACACAGAGGGCATCGTAGAGATACCCCCTGAAAAACAACCAGCCTCTGGTGTGTTCCCTGACTGGTACACACCAGCCTGCCACCACGAGACATGTTTCTGGACCCCTATGGCGGGAGCCTTCACTCCCTGAGCTCAGAAACAAAGCCATCGGTGGCAGGGAAGCTTCAAAGGCCTGGCAGCCTTTGTAATGTACGCCCCAGCCTCTCCTGCTATCAGGAGCAGGCTCTCTCCCTGTCTCCCCTCCTTTTCAGCAGGAAGGCAGGCGGGAAAACCTAGCCAGCCCAGAAGGTGTGCCCACCTCTGCCAACTCCACCCCTCAGGTGGGGGAGGCGAGGTGAAGCCCTCTCTTCAGTGCCGATCGTCTTGCAAATGTCAGGCACTCCCCAATCAGGATTAGGGATTGTGCTCACTCCCCCAAGTGGGGTGAGAACACCCAGGGTGTAGTCACCCTAAGGTCAGTAGCCCATTGGCTATTGATCTCGAGACCCCTAAAACGGCCCCCTAAATACAGTATTTAGGGGCAGCCCTGAACCAAGAAGGCAGATCTACGCAACCTAAGAAGAAAAAGGACGAAAGAAGACACCAAGCAGAGGAGACTGCAGAGAACATTTGACTTTGCCCCAGCCCTACCCGCCAATCTGCTGTTTCCAGAGATCCTGTGCCAAAAATCATCTTGTCCTGCAGCCATCGACCTCTAGCACCCCTGGGAGAATTGACTGCCTTCATCAAAGACTGGATCTCCTGTGAACAGCAGCTCTGTTCAGAAAAAACACCAAATAAAGACTCCAAGCCTGCTGAGGTAAAAGAAACCTGATGCCTACAACCACCATTGCACCCGTTGCCTACAGCCCGAGTTCGAGTGGCCCACCGGTCCCAGCGAGGTCCCCCAGCGCTTTAGAGTCCGAGTCCACCATGGGTTGACCCCTCCAGGACTCCCTGATGTCGCCTGCAGCCTCTGCACGAAGCCCCCCCCCCCAACCGTGAGTGGCCGCTAAGGTGAAATCAGACCTCAAAAGACACCCCTGCATCCAGCCACCCTGCACCCTGGAGAAAAGAACCTCAGATGCACCTACGTCCCAGGCACTCCAACTTACCTGTCCAGCTGTTGGTTCCTCCCGGAAGTCTTCCTGGACCGAGCCTGCAGCTGAAAACCAAAACCGAAAATCCCCATTGAAAACTACAGGGCACCCGACGCCAAAATAGCACCCTGCACACAGCTGCCCCATGCGCTGCTGCGGGTGCACTTTGTGTGCTAAACCAGATCCCCCTTTGCCCTGAGTCTAACACCAGGAGCTTGGCTTCCACAACCTTGTGGCATGCTTGTCAGCAGCCACCAACCGGAGGCCCCCTGACCACCAATGGATAGCACTCTGCACCCGGCCGCCCTAGTGCCGGTGAGGGTGTAACTAGAGTACATACTCGGCCCTGGGGGAGCCCTAAGTCTGCACCCAGAACCTCAACTCCCACTACCAAATACTTACCTCAAAACCAATAACACTATTTAATTCCATTGGATAATATTGACTGTTTTTCTTGGAAAGGTTTCGAAGTGTGAAGTTTGAAAACCTAAAAAAATCTTTAAAATTGTACTATTAACCAAGACCATTTTACTTACTTACCTATTTACAGGAAATGTTCCAGCGAGGTATCCTGGTATACTACTCTGAGTAAGAAAAGTAATCTAAAAAGTAACTTACCTGGTATTTCACTGGAAAGCCCATTCAAGTCTATTTATTGTATTTACAAAGTATTGCATTTCTCTGCAACCATAAGTCAAAACAAAGTGTACATACATTTACAATTCAAACTGTTTACAAACTGCATTACTACTGTAAAGTATTTATTGCTTACCTGTGCCATGGCTTGCTTCGTTCTAGAAAATAAAATAACTAAAAGAACATTGTCCTACAAAACCAATTGGTCTGAAGTTCAGTCTTTGAGTGTGTGATATCATTTGCTGATTGAGAGTGTACAAGAAATGCTTAACACTACCCTCTGATGAAGCCTTACTGCTCGACCACACTACTACAAATAGAGAGTAAGGTGCTATCTACTTTTACCTCTGCCTACCTTTGGGATTCCACTGGACTCTGTGCACACTATGCCTCACTTTGGTATAGTATATGCAGAGCCAGCTTCCTACAACAGACATCCAAGCAATGGTCCATGGCTCTAGAGCGGGTGAAGAGAGTTTCTCGTAATGCTCGTTTTAAATTCACTCAGTTCAATTATGTACATCAAACTTACTTTCACACTGCTTCGCCCCCACAAAATGTTCCCTGATGTGTCCCCGACATGTTCGAGATGTGGCCACATGAATGCCACGTTCATAGACATGGTTTGGGATTGCCCCCATTGCTGCACGTGTGGACTCAGGTGCTACCACAAGTGTGGTCCATGATTGATGTTCAGTTTCCAAAAGACCCACTCCTCTGCCTTCTGGGGATTAAACAAAGCACCAAATGTACTAAACATTACTTGAAGTTCGTCGACCTGGCTTTGATCCTCTTTAACTCCATCCGCGCTAAGCGTTTTACCGCTGTGCGCTAAAGATTTGTAAATACCGCGTTACATGACAAGCTCAGCTCGTCATGAGCGAACGACAGGCGTACCTCATGACGAGCTGAGCTCGTCATGAGCGTGGAAGGGGGGGCACCTTACTGCCATGTAATGGAAGTCCCCTCATCCTCCCACGATCACAAACTGGTTACAAGTGACTCATAAGTGGGACCTGGCAGAAGGAGATGTTCTGATACATGAGCATATGGTGCGAAGAGGGGAATGTTAGAGGGGTCCAGCGTCCCCCTGGGCAGAGGTGCATGAGGGTTACTTTCCCCTCCTTCGCCCCCGAAGGCATTCGTTATATTCCATCTCTTATGTTATGAAATGCTTATTTACTTTGCATTCCTTTGGTTCCTAATAGCTGCATTGAGCAGCGCCAGCTGGACCGTTTTAAGGAGTTATTTCTTTTCTTTGTCTTTAATGTTTTATGATTGTATTAAAAACCTGGCTATTTCTTCAGGAGACAAAATGTTTGAGCTTCTACCCTGTTCTCACTCCCTCCTCCTGGATAACCTTGAATAGTCCCCGACGCATTGCGCAATTTGCGAACACAAACTATTTCATGTCAATTTATAAAGATGTGTGTGTGTACCAGTGCTTGACTATGCACATAATTGAATCCTGCAACAAGTGAAAACACATTTTAATTGAAAATGCCAATAAATAGAATAAAAAAAAAAAAGTATATACCTGTTTTTTGTTTTGATCGCTGGTAAATTTGTTCTGTTTGGGTATATGACAATTACTGAATATTTTTGGAATAGGGATCACCTTTGAACACACAACACATATTAGTGTATTTCTGTAATAGGTTTTTGATGAATTATAACTTAGTCTTGTACTGAGTTCAGTTTGACTTGTAGTGGATGAAAACAGTGATTTAGGATCTATGAAATTAAGTAGAAAGACATAGCACATGTGAAGTTTCAACGGTATATTAAGTAGAAAGGTTACTGGTTCGAACGGCTATAGAAAGAGGCATATGTTTTTTGGGGTATTTGTTTTTTTTTAATACATTAGTTTTTATTTTTATCTATTATGAACATAAGCCAAATTGAGGTATACATTTCTGAGTTTATAAATTGTAAGGATTGGGACAGAATGATTTAGAAATATATTTACTCTAGATATATATTTTGTCTATATCAAGGAGGCACTTCGGTGCCCGGGTCAGAACGCGTGGAGATCGGGTTTGGTAGGAACAGCTGGGAGTATAAAAGCAGTGGCTAAGAGGGCGCCGCAACCACTAAGAGCTGGAGTGCACTCATCTCTTTGAAAGTTTGCCTTAGCTCCCGGCAGGTTAACATTAGGACTAATTTGTTCTGATGTCTAAATTCCCCCCATACAGAATTTGCAGTTCATCTTTTTAGTTTGTTTTCTGCTGTTAATTTACTATAAATGGAACTCTGGCCTGTTTGTGAGACTTTAAGCCCTTCATGACTTTTTTATCTCTTACTCGGAACTCCTTGATTAAATCTTAACGTTAGGATATCTTAGGTACAAAGTATGCTGTACTTATAATATCTATACTGCAGTTTCTAGATTCCATATATGGGTGAAGCCAAAAATGACTTATCTGAAAGACTCAGAAATACAGAGTAACTTCATGAGATTTGATATTGGATAAGGTGAGTTATGATTTTTTTTCGTAACCGGTAAAAGATTTTTAATGTATTGTGTCAACTGTTAACCTAACTATATGCGTAAAGTGTAAAGAACAGTGTAGAAATTTACTGGAATTGTAATCATCGGAATGTATACACTAAAATGAGGTCAAATGTAATAGGGAGGCTGTGGCTGTACCAAAGGCGTGGATAATGTATTGCACTGAGTTATAAACATAGTACTGTAAAATTAATTGACAATTCAGTGCTAGGTGAATTGTTGGAACTTATGCTAATATTTATGATTTTAGATGGATCTCATTATATTGTTATTTTTCATTTATTTATTCAGTTTCATTTACTTTACAATTTTTGCGTTCACATTAACACATATTCAGCAAACTACTGACAGTTCATAGCTGTCTCAATATTTACAGTAACATAAATGTGGGGCCTGGTGCCAGAGGTGACCAGGACTCCAACGTGCAACAACAATATCAAATTATCCAATCAAACAATATATTTCATGTTATAGTCACATATTTAATCGTTAATCATTGTATTTTTTCACCAATTGCATTACATTTGACATGTAACGTTTGTAGTATACCGACCCATCTTGCCAGGTCTTGTCTTCAAGGATGTAATCAAGTTCAAATTTCGCCATAAATACATTGGCGTAGATACATGCCCCAGGAAATCCCATGGCTGTTCCCGACAATTGGATGAAATAGTCATCAAACCATGTGAAATAACTGTTAGTTAAACAGAATTCAAGAAGTTGCATAATCATCAATTTCATCTCGACTGGCTTATCAATTCTCAGTAATGCCCACTCCATGGCTTCTAGACCTTGCTTATGCGGGATCGAAGTATATAATGACGTAACGTCAATTGTGCATAGTGTCCATTCCATGCAGTTGTCTGTTGAGATTGTTGAAAGACTTCTGAGGAAGTCGGAAGTGTCTTCCAGATATGTCGGCCATTCTCTGATGAAGGGCTGCACCGGAAGTAACTCAGTTTTCCTTTTCTCTTTTTCTTTCTTCTTCTTCACACAGACCCCTGACGAAGGGGCTAAAAGCCCCGAAATGCATTGGGTTTATGCAATTTATGATGCTATAATTTGATGATTTATGTTGCACTGGACTTTATTGATTCATGATATTCATTTGAAATGTAATGCAATTGGTGAAAAAATACAATGATTAACGATTAAATATGTGACTATAACATGAACTATATTGTTTGATTGGATAATTTGATATTGTTGTTGCACGTTGGAGTCCTGGTCACCTCTGGCACCAGGCCCCACATTTATGTTATTTTTAGTGTGCAGGCACTAATCCAACGCGCACACATACCGTACAAACAGGCTAAATTGGTTCCACGAGTGCAGTCCCCACATACATTCATTGTCAATATTTACAGTGTCAATGAGAGCATTTTTACAAAAGTATAACTAAACAAAAAAAACAAGATCCCAACAGTAGGGTCAAAATCCTCCCCCCGCACCTTCAGACCCTTTTCCCGTCCTTGACATTTGAATGATCCACAGCCCCTAAAGAATACATGTCCTGGGATCACAAAGGGAAATTCACAGAAACATTGGATTATCATTTACAGAGGTCTTACCTTTGCTAAACTGTTTTGCTTTTCTTTCAGTCTTTCTTGGGTGACTTTCAGTACTTCCTGAGCTTCTGCCACGCGGAGCTGTTTTGGTTCGACCGTCTGGGGAAAAAACACATAGAATAAAATTAATTGTACCGTAACTGCCTCACACTACAGCACTTTATATCCAGCCACAATCCCTCGCAAATTGGCCACTGTGCAGGACTCAACCACATGAATATCACTTGGTCAGTTTGTCACTTTTACCACTACACCATTTCCAACGCTCTACTAGGTGCAGTTTTTGTTTTCTTCATACTTTTTTAACCCTACATCTGACATTCTTAATTTTGCGATAGTTTGGTTTTGACCTTTCCTGTTTCATAACTAAATTGATGTGCAGCTAAGTACCACATACCTTGTCTCTGATGAACCATTGCTGCTTGAGCCAATCTATCAAGGTGTGAGTCGGATTGTTTTGACCTTGAGAGAGCTTATTTACAGCACACAGGAACACCTCTCTTACTCTTAGCCTAACACTCTGATTTTTTTAAGAGGTTCGTACTACAGAAAGAGGCAGATGTCACACGGGATGTGTTGTTAGTTCTGTCTGTATCAGAAGGTGGTCCCAAAGTCAAATTAGAGAACATCACACTATCAAACAGGATAGTAAATGAAACAAAACCAAACTTATTTTATCAGCTAGAGCTAAGAATTTAATATCTGGGCTTCTGAGAAACAGTTCCTTACACATAGATAATGCTAGGGGCAGAAACTCCTCAGAATCTTAAATGCACTATATGCAACCTGCCCATAACTTGTGAAAAAATGTTCCTTCTTTTTTAGGATTTTTTTTAAAAGTATGTCCTAATATGTCAGTGTTTGAAAAGTGAGAATACTGGGAACTTCAACACAGCCATCACCTTCTATGGGACCATCTTGTTCTTCACCAAACAGAAATGTGTTGCTAGGAGGATGCAGACCATCATACTTCACCATTGATGACACTGTGACATGGGCCCCTGCATTTACCAAAATGTTATCCACCTTTAGAGTGTAAATAGTAATTTCTTGAATGGGCACCACCATTTGGGCACCTTAGTTTCAACACTCGGGTATAGTGTATAATATCAAACAGCAGCAACTAGGACACTCTGGACATATTTTGTAAAACCTGGCAAAGTGGCATCAGTTCCTCCTCAAGGAATGAATGATAGAGGTGACTTCAGTTATGGAGAAGCCAATGAGGCAGTTGTTGTGTTGTTTCCTTCCAGACTAAATCCTCATATTCTCGCATACGAACAATCTCTTCAACAGTATAGCACGAGGATATCTATAGATAACTGGAGAATTCTTTTATTCTACCGACTACCAAGAGGTAGCAGTCATCTGATTACTAATCCTCCAACAGTGCCTAGTGTTATGACTTATTGCCAGACCTCCCTCTTTGAACAGGAGGATGGACAGACAGGCATGAATATTCTAATCCTTCTTTATAGCAGAAAGGATTTGTTACAGAAAAAAATGAGCAAAGCTCATTCTTCAATAATGACTCAATACTGTACATAAACATCAAAAGGCCCTAGAAGACGTCTGCACACGATCTCGATATCAAACGAGTACAGTAGCCCTACAAGTTAAAGATTTGACACACACTAAAAGATATATTATAATGTATAATAAAATACAAACTTCTGGAACACAATTGCTTAGTTTAACTGAACACAAAGTCATTCCTGAATGGAGAAGCAATGAAGTGTATATACTTTTTATTCAGCACATTACAAATGGGAATTTCAGCAGGGCCATATTGATAAAGTGGGGCCAGCAAATATCTGTTATTTTAATTTAAATGGTAAGCAGCTTTCATGAACCAAAAGACCTGAAATGCATATCTGGTATTAATTCAGTTAAGGACTTAGTTAACACATCTATGTATGCACTTAAAAGTACAGTAATATGGAATGCCTCAATATGGCAGCGAAACCTTTGAAATCTCATATGATGACTAGAGGGAAACAGTAACATGGGGAAAATGGAATATTGGGATGTTAAATGGTGTACCTACAGAATGTAGGAGAGTGTGCCTGCCTAATTTAATTTCCAAGCAATCTCAGACCAGTGTTACTTAGATTGTTAATGCATGGTCACAGATTCTAGCAACTCGTTCATATGTTATTTTAAAGAATCTCATTATAGAAAAGGAGATACGAAAACACTGACAGTAAATATAATGGTAAAATATCACTCAGTGTCAAAAGCTACTTGGAGACCCCATGATTACAGAGTATTGGTTTTGTAAAGAACACTCCGTTTTTGGGGTATAACTCAAAATATTTTGGTCTGATGGATCCAAGGACCTCCTGTGTATAATACACAAAGAGTGACATTTCGGTCGGTCCCCTTCAGACATTGATTTATTTGGGATATCCTCTTTCCCTTCTGTTTAAAGACATTGTTACTCCCACATGAGTATTACTCTATCATCATCAAGCTAATGGCTCTGTACTTATAATTCCTCCTGTAGAATTGCTTCCATTGCAATACATGAAGTGCATTGTTTGCCGGTGCAGTTGCAGCTGGCAAAGGCTATTTGGTGAATGTGAAAGCCATCTTGAAAGAATGCTCTTCCCACTAAAAGCACATCTTTCTGCACAATAAACATATGGTTACTCTGAAGTATGAAATGAAACTAGACTATTTATCAGGTGTTATTATTGTAGTGTGTTTACATATTTATTTAAATTATACTGCAGGTAAGAACTTTTTTTTAATGTGCTGTTCTGTGGGGGAACTTGCCTTTTCAATATTAATTTTTGTTCCATGGAATGCATCTAAATTCTGTGCCTTGGTCACAATGTGTTTTTTTTACTATTTCTTCTCAATACTTGCTCTCATCTAGCCCACGTAAAGACTGAAGGAGGCCTGGATCGTGTCAGCGTTTAAGAAAGAGCACAAATGAAACTGCAGTAGCAAACGATTGCGAATATACACCTTATTATTTCCTTCTATTTTCTCGGAAAGTTTAACGTTTTCTGAATTGTAAGTGATAGATGCTTTTAATTGGATGTTTAATTTAAAAAATATTACTTATGTTAAAAAACAATGGTTTTAGGGGTTTATTATGTTTAAGGGGAGTATAGGAGTTAAGGGTGGTAAGAAGTTTTCAGGATTCAAAAGTTGGTATTCAAGGTATTAAGGATTTTTTAGGTTTAACGAAATGGTAGTAGTAACGGTTGGTAAGGCATTTTTTAGGGTTCAGGAATAGAGTGGGGTAAAGGAAGAAGTATGTTATTTTTAGGTTTAAGGGATGGCTAGGGGTAAGGGAGTAGTAAGGGGTTTAATAAATTACATAAACAGCATGAGACAAAGCTGATGGCAGTGTGAAGGCACATGCCCTGCTCTTTACATTTAGAAAGTCTGACCAGTTCTCATTGGCCAATTGCTATTTGTGTTCTCATTAGTTTCTTGATCGTGAACTGCAACATATACCTTATATGTAGCCGGCAAGACTGGTGATGATTTTAAAGTACAGTAATGGTAAAATGCTTGAAAGTGTTTAGTGATGCTGGTCAAATTGTGGACTGAATGCTGAAACAAGCAGTCAAAACCTTCATCCGGTCTACTTTTGTGTGTGTAAGGAAGGATGGAAATGGCTGTGAAGGCTGGCTTGTGTAAGAAAGCTGGATACAACCCTGTTGCACAATGGATAACACCACAAGCAGAACAACACTGGTTTACTCACACTAAGTGCAAGTGCAAACTGTACACAGTTATCAAGCTATTATGTCTATGCAGGTATAGACAAATGTTTCTACATGTTTTATTGCACCCATACTTGACTTTACATAGGTTTGGGGTAATTTCTGAGGTGCCTAGAACTGCGTTTATGGCCAACATATCACTATCTTATGTCATAGCTTCAATAAGGAGGAAAAGTGCTTGGTGACTCAAGATGTTTCTCCAATGTAGCTCAGGAAACCTTGGTCTCTGAGATCATCAATGGGCCTACAGTTGCTTATATTTAAGTAGCAAGCAGACGCTTCTGAGTTTGATCTGTTTAGCATGGGTCCTTTTTTCTGTTTTCCGCAAATTGGAAACACTTTGTCAGTACACCTTCTCCTCTTTTCCATGCTTATAAAGGTAAATTGATGGGAGGCCGAGAGACGCCCAAGAAGTCTCCCTGCAGTCCCAGTAAGAAAAGGAGTTATAGGACAGCCTGGTACGTACTCTTACAACAATATAGGAGCCACATTCAGAGGTGAGCTTGTCTCTGCGGAGTCAACCTAAAAGTAACAACGTTCATGGCAGGGGCATGCAAAGGGAATATTGATATAACAAGCATTGGCGAAACTAATGGTCTGGCCTTTCCATTAGGAATGTAGTGTCAACATCACATGCAAATATACATGCTCAGAGATCATAAACACCACCAGCACATAGTCACAAGATAGATAGAAGCCATATATGCAAGGACCGCACATACAAGAGTGTTTGCTCCTAAAGATATGGATACGTATATGTACTGTCTGTGCAGTACATAGATGCATGATGTATGAGCAACTGAGGGCCAATCTCTGTTATGAGTGCATGCATTAATGTATGTGGTGCTGGTCGGTGTATTTTCTGTGCACACATGTATGCCTGTAGCTTGTACATTCACTATAGGAAAGCTAAATATGTTGACGTTGTCAATGCTTGTTTTTGGCGATCTGTGTTTCTCTCTTTACTATAATATGTGGAAGGTTATGTGAAGGTTAACGGTAGGTACTTCTTTGGTGATTCATTCACAACCATTCTTAAAACAGGTTTCAGTGCAAGATATTAGTTTAAAACATAGAAGGAAGTTATAATGAGGGTTAGAGCGGTCAATTATGGGTCACTTGAGAGCCCAAACAGTAGTCTTTCTGTTTGTCATTTTTTCCATATTGTTCAATCACTATAGATAGGTTAAGTTTACAATTTCTGACTAGACAAATCTTCAGCTACCAACAGAAATGCAGAACTTTGGTATTACCCAGCTGTATGATTTATACTAAAATGTGATCCCTGGAGATAATTTCATATGTTTTGAAGGCAGTATAGACAGGGTTCCAGTCGTGTTAAAGATGGTAGTACAAGCAGCACCGAAAATACTCATAGCCGAGAGATAGCTAGAGAAAAGTAAAGAGAGGCAGGAGACAAGCGAGAGAATGAAGACCAGTGAATAGGATAGTTGGTTGTTTCAAAAGTAGCAGACACGTCTTAAATAACTATGAGACATCACAGGTAGAAACAAGAAAATCAATAGGTTGTACAAGGGTAGCTACTGCGGAGCAGGATCGGTGAAACCCAGATTAAGATGGAGACAGGAGAGGTTGCGGATGCTAGTAAATTGAAAGCTGATTATCGATTACAGGTTCCAAAAGTCTAGAAGACACAGAGGCGGAAAGAGGTGAAGATTAGATGGAGCAGAATGGTTAAGGGAAACGTTTAAAGAGACAACAGAAGTGTGTTTGAAAGAACCAGGAAAAATACCAAGAGACGGAACATGAGAATTGAAGTGGAGAGTGGGAAGGAGGAGAGGGGAAATGAAAGGAATGAGTGACGTTGTTAGGAAAACATTCTCTTCAGGCTCTGACCCTACACACAAGCACAAATCACTTCAGCCTCCTAAGCAAGGAACTGTTCCAAGGACACATTGTTTCAGCAAATTCTTGGACCCTTTCTGTCCCATTTCTTTGCTTGTTTAGCACATGCACAATGGACCCAATTTAACAATGGTTTCTTGATATCCAGAAGTGGGAGAAGTTACCAGAGTTATAGTTCTGAATGCAGGATCCACTTTTGGATGCGGAGCTTACATTAAGCCAAACATCTTGACTCTCTACTGTAAGACTTACATGTAATAAACAGATGAAGTGGTCGGCCTCAGTAGCTGCTGCTTTTTGATGTTCTGCAGCATAATGACACATTAAGCCTGGTGAGTTTGTTGCCTGGGCTACTGTGATGCCTGGCACTACATTTTATACAAACTGTTTTGTTAATGTTTTTGTTTTAAGTCTATAGCAAACCTTCTCCTGGCTATATAAAATACAATCTGAATACATTCACTGATCACAAAAGGGGTGTCCAAGATTGATACAGCCGGAATATATTTAGTATAACCACTGGCTATGTAAATTATGAACATTTAGATTCATTGTATGCAATTTTATCTTATGAGGATAGCCTGACAAATTGGAGGTATATTTTCTGGTGCTTAATAAACACTGGTGGGCAATCAGAACATTTTATTTTTCTATGGATTCAAGTGATTACAGATGTATTCTTGCTTTATAATCCTTGGATTGGTGATTTCAAAATGAGGCATTTCGTCAAGTGTCTCTCTCAAACAGTTGCTAATGTTGCTCTCTTTGGAAATCTGAAGTGTGATTCCCAGAAGAAAATCAAAACAAACTACCTACCAGATAACTCTCAAGAAGAAATACTTTAAATTCAAAGGACAATTATAAAATGCTCTTGTTCACATATGAAACATGAACCTTAACATGTAGACATTCCACAATACTCACCCTTTCACACCTATTCATCAAAGAGTGTCATTTGAGTTTATTGCAAATATTTAAACTGATATATAAACTATATAAACTATACCACACCACATGTAACCTCAGAATTCATGTGTTTGTGATCTGCATTTATTAACAAAATATGGAATTATTGAAAGGCAAGCTTGACTGGTGATGACATAAGGCGTAAACACAATTTTTTATATCATAAAGCAGGAGACCCAAGACTGAAGAAGCCAGGATCGAGAGTTAACATAATACACTTGTTCTTATGTACTTTCTTCTACATGTGAACAAAAATTGAATTTTAAGATTTTAAAACTGTGATTTTAATTTGATTTTCATATCATTGACAAAATCAGAAAATAAATGAAAATGTGTCAGACTAGCATCTTTCCAGTCCTGCTTTTTTCATCTAATTTGTAGGCAACCCATGTCAAAGAAAGTCAGTGTTGTCCCCCACTGCCTATACATCAAAATATGTAACACAACAATCAAATGACAAATTGTAAGACCTGCAGGTCAATGGAGCTTGCCAAGTCCCTGTTCTGACAAAATATGCATACAAACAAGAAGGGCAATTTGGAAGTAAACACTGAGGATTCAATGAAATAGTACATGAACTATTTTGACTGCCAATGTTTTCGAGTCTAATCAGGTGGAGTAAATATTCTTTGTACTAAAAAAGCTGAAAAAGTACATTTTAATACGGTTTGTCCTAATTCACTTTACTCATTCACAACAGCATCCTTGATCTTAGCTATCAGTACAGATACTATGATGGAAGCCAGAGTGTGTTGCACCAGTCTGAGGGATCTTTTGAGTTGACCCCTCATCATGGAACCACTGGTAAAGAAAACTGAGTTCATTTCTGGCACCCTGGGTGATATATCCAAATTATGTTTTGTTGGTCAAAACATACAATGTTACATACAATAATGTTCTTTGATGGCCTGTTAGCTGTTGATCACATGAGACCCCGCAGCAATTACACATCCCTTGGGAACCTATGATGGCACCTACATCACATGTGCACATGTACAATGGTAAGGTTCTGACACTCATTAACAAGTAAGAATGAAAATTATCTATAAAGATAGAACCCAACTACATTACATTTGTAGACAAACCTACCTTTTGCACCTCGTGGTAATGCTCGATTGCCAAAACCCATTGACACAGCGAGCGGCAGGCGGTGGACACCATACCCACTTTATATGGATTAAAATCAGGGGTTTTTGAAAATCTTTTCAATTGCTGAAACACCTAAAATGGAGAGAGGCAGTTCATTTTCCAATATACAAACATCTGTGGTCTTAAACATTATAGTTAAACAGGACAAATGTAAGATGTCAACCAAAGTCATGGATCAGGAGTCAAATTATTGTGGTCAGCAATTAAACATGTATGATTGCTCTGTAATTCCTGATGGGGTAGGGGTTTTCGGGCCCCACTGGCAAGCACCGAATCTGCTGGAACACTACAGTCCAGGGCATAAAGCAAAAACATGCACAAATGGGTGTGGAAATATAGATATCCCCATGCTATTCCCCCAAAACATGTACTGTGGAATAATTCAGCCACCTGAAGTTACTAATGCCCGTGGTATATATAATTCTGTGGCAGAGGTTGTGGAGTAAATACAGAGTCGTTTTCCAGCTCATCCACCACAGATCCCTTAATGGCAGACAAGAAGAGCAAAAGGCCTTATTTAGAGTTGGGTGGGTGGGATACTTAATCAAAATTGGGCAGATATCCTGTCTGCCATATTACAAGTGTCATAGGCTGAAATGCACTTATGATAAGTGTTAGAAAGTCATCCTTTTGCCATGTTCACCCCTATTGGTTGCTGAATGATACTGGTGGTAACTGACTCTGACTGGACCCTGGGCTCCGCTACAATGGCCCAGGGCCAGTGTTATGCTTAATAAAATACTTTTAATAGGGTACACTTCAATTGGTAATGACAGACCCTATAAGTCCCTAGTAGATAAAAGGGCTAGGGGGTGCACTCTACCTATAATTCCCTAGTATATAATGGGGTATGGAAGTTTAAAGGCCCTGCAGGTTTCCTGCACTTGCATATGTGCGCTGCTGTCTGCCTGCTGTCCTTTTATAGACAGCCCTGCCTTGCAGCTTGTTTTTAAAAGTAAATTCAATTGGTATTGACTAACCCTATAAGTCCCTAGTATATAATAGGGCTAGAGGGTTCAAACTACATATAAGTCCCTATTATATAATAGGGCATGGACGTTTAGAGAACCAGCACATTTCCTGCACTTGCATGTGTGCACTGTTGAGTGGCTGCTGTCATTTTAAAGGCAGCCTGGCTTTGCAGACTGTCTGTAAAAGTAAATTGTATGCAAATTCGACTTTGGTGATATGGGCACTTTAAAAGTGTAATGCACCTTATTGTTACATATTAGGCACCCCCAAGGTCTCCCCTAGGTGGCTGAGGGGTGTAGGGGCATGCAACTATAAACAGGGACCTTATAAAGGATATTTTATATGCCCCGGTGAGGGTAAACTACCCATTACATTTTTTCCCTATTGTAAATACTTAGGTCCATAGGCTAATGTTGAAATATTTTATTTAGGTATAACTATTGCTAGGAAAGGAATTACATATCATTCAAAGACTTAAAAGATTGGTATAGATAAATTCAACAACTTGCCACTGTTGAATTTGTTTTAAGAAGTACAGAAGGGAAGTTATGGAACGTTCTCTTCTGTAAGCCAAAATCCAGTCGTCTACCTGTCTCTGCTGATTGGTCAGTCTTAATAGGCTTAGCTAGGTTGCTGTGATTAGGTGATAAGTGGCAGAGGTCGGAGCAGAGGTTATCTATGGAGAGAGATCTGAAACTGAGGAGGTTTGGTCATAAAGAGGGGGCTGGATAAATCAAATTGAGCTCAAAGAGAGAGTAGATCAGTAAGGAATGCCAGGCATACCTACACCCACATCTTGTACCTCCAGCCAGATGGCAGGCTTAGGACAGGAATTTGCAGATGACAGGGGGAGGAGAGCTAATTGAAATGAGCCATTGTGTGGGTTGGTTTAGCCAGCTCTTACTCCTCTAGGGAGAAATCAGCCATGTTGGATTTTTGGAAGTGCAGTGCTTTGTAGGACAAGAAGATGCCATACATTGGTGGAACTTGTCATGCTTTTGGGTGGCAACAAGCATCTCATTGGACAGAGGTGCCCCCTGCTTGTCACCCCAGAATACTGAATAAATATGTGAGAGCTGCATAGTCTTTCAGATCTGCTGCCTGAAACTACAAGGAAAAGAAGAACTGCCCTGCTGGAATCTGGTTTTGCCTTCAAAGGCCTGCACTCTGACTGACTACACCTGCTGCACAATCTGGTACTACAGCCCTGGGGACTGTATACCTTGCTTCACGGAGGATTAAGGAGTGGACTTCCTGCAAGCTACACGTTAACAGAGTCCACCTGTATCATCTCCACCAAGAGCCCCATCCAGGAGTGCATCCAGTGGACATTTAAGGATTTGGCAAGGTGCATTGTAGGAATTGTAGATCAGACATCCCAGAGACCATCTAGAAGATTACAGACTTTTGGATTGGTGATTTGGACACTTGGAATCTACATGGATACCTTCAGGAAGCACCTCCTGAAGTTTGGAGAACCTTTTGTGAAAAAGCTCCAGGAGGTGACCGACCCAACATCAGTAGTCAAGCCGACTACCTTCAACCGTGACCCGGTCAGTATTTCATTTTTGTCTAGATCAGAGCTCCAGACTTCCAGGATTTGACAGAGGTCTCTCAGAAAGTCAAGCCGGCGAACCTTCACTGAATCCAGCTTGCGGTGGAGGGTCGAGTGACATTGGAAGAAAAAGCTCCACAAAAGTTTCTAAGTGCTTAGTGCATCCCACCAGGGCTCCATCTTGATCGGCCTCAAACTTTGACTTTGTCCCAGTCAAGCGTGACCAGATGTCTCAGAGTGGCGCAATATGTTTTTAAGCATTACAAAGTGGTTAATCCCTAAAAATTCTCCTGTTCCCTACACTGGATTTTTGTCATTTTGGTGTCATTTCAAAGATAAAAATATGTGCTATTTTATAAATTGTTGTGGGATTTTTACTGTGTGTTGTCTTACTTATTTGATGTATTGGTGTTTTTAAATACTTTACATACCTAAATTAGTCCTGACTGCTCGTTGTCAGCTACCAAGGGTTGAGCAAAGGGCTAATTTACTGAGAACTTTACTGGACCCTATAACAAGTTGGTGACCTTATTACTACTGGTAGGTGTATACTTACCCCTACCAATAACACACTTTCCAACAATAAGGCCAATGGGACATCTGTCATGTTGTGAAGCAGTATCTCTTCCGCCAAATTTAAATGTGGGCCAAAGTCATCAGTCCTACTTCCCTACAAAGCAATGTCATACTGGCTACATTTTCTGCAGCACAATTTCTATTTTTTTTATTCAAAGTGCAACTAAACCCTGAATCTAGGAGCATTTTTAGAAGAGTATTCAGAAGAGGTGGGTCTTAAAGAATTGAAGTGAAGAGTCAACATTCACTGGACTACCAGATTTAAAATCTATAATTGATGCATGTACATTTTAAACACATTTTCGACTTTTAGGATTTCACTAAGACTTCCAGGCGCATACCTGGAAATCTACAACTGTCACTGGATTACAGGGTAAGCTACATTTATACAAATGGAAAGGTGTAGGGGCTGTATCATGATCCGATTTTCAGTGCTGCATTGGACCAGGAGGGGTGGTGTATTTATTTTTTGCGTCTTCAGAGCAGACATTAACTTGAAAAATATCCGTATTAGTAAATAGGCTGCAGACAGCAGATCTTGGAAACCTCTGGTGCATGATGGGACAGTTGAGCAAGGGTGAAACCCTTAACCACTTGGCTGCTAAGGGTGCTCGATGAGCTCCATTGACTTTCCATTGAAATCAATGGAAAGTCCATGACGAGTTACCCTTGTCATTAGCGCTGAAGGGGTTAAAGGCACAGTTTCAGTTTTTTATTCTCTAGAAGTGCAGCCTATGTACTAGTATTCCCCTGCATTCCTTTTGGTTTCCATTTTGTGAAGGTTTGTGACAGTAACGGTTTATATTTACTGAACGTTTTCTTATAATAAACATAAATAACATTTTGCAATTTCTAGATCCATCGTAGGCTGCAAAGCATATTAAGCTTATGTGCAAAAATTAGAAATTGTGATTTTTACCGAATAGCAATTAGTAAATCACTATTCCTAATGTAAGAAAATTTGCATATTTTAAACAGCGTATCCTAGTGGGTCGAAAATTGACATACCTCATGAATATTAATGAGGTAGGTTGCAGTTTGCGACACATTAGGAAAGATAACCATCCCAGGATGGTGGCCTACCAGGTCTGTAATTGCTTTTTAATAAAGCAATCTTTTATTTTTTTTTAAATGCAGCCCACGTTTTTTAAAGGAAAACGAGATGCACTTAAAAAATAGAAAATAAAACAATTTTTTAAGAGTAGGCAGTGATCTGTGGGACCACTGCCTGCTCTTTAAAAATACTTTTGTTTACGCTCTCAAAGAGGAAGTCGTCTCTTGGGGACCCCTTCCCATTTGTGATTGGTTACCACTACCTTTTAGTAGTTGCTAAATAATTAATGTTTTGCAACCATAATTCGGTTGCAAACATTAATACATACAACGGCGATTCAGAAGTTGGAAGGGATGCCCTAAAAACGCTCATTCCAAATATTGAATCTCTAACCCAAATTGCGATTTGGTAACAAGTTCGCAATTTGGCATTTGTGCATTATAAAATGCTTTTTTTTAGTTGCAAATGGGTTAATTCTTTTAATTAACCAGTCTGCAACCATATAGCTCATTGTTATATATATATATATATATATATATATATACATATATATATATATATATATATAAATCGATAAATCGATACAAAGGACTACAGAGTTGAATGGAGAGATTGAATATTATTTCCTCTACTGCGCAGTATTAAATTTTGTATTAATAATGAATTTATTGCTGCAGTTGTAAAAATGTGTGAGGAGTAATCTTATGGAAAACCGTTAGAAGAAAAGAATAATTATTTTATACTATAATGATAAGAATTTTATATGATTTTACCATATTTATTCATCTTAAATTTATTCAAATGTGGCATTTGTACCGAACATGTAAATTTGCACAAGTATTGAATAGTAGTATTTTTTCTATGTTGTACGGATGACACTCTGTATTCCCCATGCACTGTCACTTTAAATATTGATCTCTGCCTAACGCAATTTGCCATGTGATCAAGCTTCGTTGGAAGTGAAACGCGTAATGGCGGCTGGCTGGCTGGCTGGAAAAATAAAACCACCTTGAATTAGCACAGAATTCGGGTCTGCTTTTGTCATTTGTGCGAAGAACTTCGGCGGCTGCCTGGTTTGAGTGACGAGTTACGTTTATATATATATATATATATATATGAAAAAGCAATGCGCTCCAGCGCTTTCAGAAGGGCTACCCACGGCATCCGACCATCCGGCCTTCACATGGCTCCCGAACAACTCCACAGCCTCCCTCCAACTGATAAAAGAGTCCGACGCGTTTCGGGGCCAGAGCGCCCCTTCCTCATGGACGAGCATAGAAACACACCCAGCTCACCTTTGTGATTCAAATGCGTTTTATTTGAAACGGGTCCGCCCTCAGTGGGCGTAGTTCAACAAGGTTAGGTCGCCAGGAATTCTGGTAGCTTACTTACTTACTTTTTATTTTTGAATATGTGTTTCAAGGGTTACATTTCAGTGAAAAGAGGTCTGTCACTCTGTCACAAGGATGGTGACCATGTCATGAGTGATGTAATATGTGACGTCATCAGCAGTGCATTGCACGCGCAAGTTATAGTGAGTCCAACTAACTATAACGTTGGAATTTCATTGGTTTTATGCGAGTAAAACTTCCAGCTAACTATAACTGATGTGAAACCTATGGTTTTTTAAAATGAATGTAATTGTTTTTTTAATGCTAATTCCTAACTATAACTGGTGTGAAACCTATGGTTTTTTCAGTGAATTTCAATGTTTTTTTAATAGCAAATCTTTATAGTTATAAAAAAGAATAAATTTTAATGCGAAATTTATATTGTATAATTATGTCAATTTTTTAATTTTTTTTATTTTTAACCCGGGGCGCTCCCGGGGCGCTTACCGGTGAACGCACAGGTAAGCGCAATATTGCGGCGCGCCCTGGGGCGCGTACCGGGGAGCGTCCCGTTAGCGCTATTGCCGCGATCGAAAAAACCACATCGTGATGCGACGCGTAAGCGTGACGTATCGCGTAGCCACGTGATGCGTCTTATGGCGCGTCGCGTAAGCGCGACGTATCGCGTTGCCGCGCGATGTGTCTTATGACGCACTGCGTAAACGCACCCGGAAGCGCTCCGCGGCACGGCCCGGTGCGCATAGCGTAAGCGCGCCGGAGCGCGTAACGTAAGCGCATCGGGTCATGTGTCGGGTCATGTGACCTGAAAATAACACTTTTCATTGGTTCTCATCATTTTTTTTCTCCAAATGATGAAAACCCCCTCCTTTTTTCCTCATTCTAACTTTCTTCATTGAGAGAGCAAGAGCTATTTTTGATCACTGCAATGGCATCACTTGTAGCTGCAGCTGGTGCACCCCCACCACCACCACCAAGAAAAGAAGGTCCACCACCACAGTTCCTTGGAGGAGAAGATGAAGAAGAGGAAGAAGAGGAGGAGGAGGAACAATCAAGGCGCTTCCTGCATGAAGAACCAAGGCAAAGGCACGTTAAAGTGCACTATATTTGGCAATTCTTTTCAATCCCTGAAGACAAAAAAAAGGTGAACGCCCCCAAAGTCACCTGTCTAATTTGTGGCTCAGTCCTCTCCAGGGGCAATCCCCTAAAGAAATATTCATTTGGTAATTTTACCATGATCCGCCACATGGAGAGGTTTCATCCCAATAACTTAGCCCACGCCGAAGTACAGGAACTTCAGAACAACCCACCCCCTGTGGCCAGCACCTCCTCTACTGAAGACTCACTTTCTGGTCCTGAAGCACGCCGAATGGTGCCAAATATACAACAAAAATTTGGAACCATAAAAATTGTTTGCATTTTCTGTGGCAAAACGTTATGTTATGGTGAACTTAGTGTCACCTTAATAAATAATGCTGTGGACAACCACCAATGCAACAAGAAAAGGAAGCACTAATTATTTTCTTTTTTTTGCTCCTGTTGAGCCATTTCCACTTTCCTGTTTTTTGTTTGTTCCCTTAAAAAACACAAAAAAAATATAACATTGTTCAAAAATACAAAAAAAAAACAAATGTTCAGTAAAATAATAAAAAAAATATAAAACAACAAAAAGAATTTAAAAAAAGTTCTTTTCAGAACTACCTGACATTTATAAAATTAAACCTATATTTTTAAAGGATTTTTTGTCCTTAGGGTACGCGTACCGGGGCGCGCCCCCCAAAAAAAGAAAAAAAAAATTAATGAAGCAGTTAGCATGAGGGAAGGACACAAACAGAGTTATGTTAAGAGGAAAAGAGCTACAAGATGACCACAGAGGGATTGTTTATTACATAGTAAAAAATAGAGACGGTGTAATTGGATGAAAGTGAGAAAAGTAAAATGACTAAAGGAAATGAAAGAAAGGAAGAGAGAGGAAGAACACTAAAGTAGAGATAGTGTGAGACTGTGATTGGCTGTTAAAAGAAAAAGAAAGGACAGTAAAAAATGGAGAAAGAAGGGTAGTGGCTGAACCACGATAAATGAAGAATGATGAGGGAAAGTGAGAAAAGACCAGGTAGTAAAGAGGGGTGAAAGAGGGAGAAAAATTTAATTAGGATAACACATGGGGAGTGACAAAGAGAGAGGACAAAGAGAATAAAGGAAACAGTACCTGAATGGGCTTGAGTAAAACAGCAAAAAAAGATAAGTAATCCAGTGTGTGTGACTTATAGGGAGTCAGTGGGTGTAGGTCGCGGTGTGGGTGTGTAAGGTGTGTCTGTGGGTGTGGCTGTGTGGGGTGTTTTGGTGTGGGTGGAGGTGAGGGTGTGTGAAATATGTGTGAGGAGTGTATGAGTGTGGGGTGTATATGTGTGCATGGAATGTGTGTGTGTGTTTGAGGAGTGTGTGTGGGAGGATTTTCTATGTGTATGAGGTGTGTGTGTGGTGTGTGTGGGGTGTATGTTACAGATGTGTGTATGTGTTGGAAGGGGGATGAGGTGTATGTGTAGGAGTAAGGTAAATAATTAAGAAAAAGAGAATGAGTGAAGAAGCAAAGGAAGGGAACAGAGGGTAAGTGAAGTAAAGAAAAGGGATTGAAAGAAGTTGAATATGAGATGGGAAATCGGAAAAGGGGAGTAAACATGTAGAATAAGAATAAGTGAGGGAAGCAGAGTAAAGACACAGGAGTGTGGTAGATTGAGAAAATGTTAGTGAGCTTAAAGCAAAGGGTGATGACAAACTACATTTTTTTAGTCATACTTACCATATAATAAATATAACTTTAATTAATTTTTTTAACTACACTTTGTATCTGTGAAAGAAAGAAGAAAAAATAAGTTATAATTAGTAAAATATGTATTTTAAATTAAAAGATACAAATGAAGAGGTTAAAAATCATAACGCTCTATTTAGAAATAAAGTTAGAGTGAAGAACACAGAAAGGGAAATAAACTAAGGTGGAAGGACAAAAAGAGAGAAAAAGAAATAGAAGAAGAGGAAATTACAAAGAATAAGGCATATAGATTCACTGACAAAAAGAGAGAGAAGAACAGAGAAATGAACTGAAGGTAAGAAAGATACTAAAACAATGTGAGTTAGCAAAACTAAATCAGGAAACAAAAGTAAGTAAAAAGATAATGACTGAGACAGAAAACAGTCTAATTAAGAAAGCATTTAGAAGAATGAGGAATAGAAGATAACTGAGAGTAAGTGAAGAACAGTCATAGAGTGAAAGGATGAAGGGAGACAGGATAATATACAACGATTGAGGGAAATGGACTGAGGAAGTTATAAGGTAGACACACTAAGAGAACAACTGAGTGAGGTGGAGTACAATGAGGGAGAAAAGAAAATGAGTAAGTGAGCAAAAAGAAGGAAAGAGAGGAGAAGACGACTAAAACAGTGGTACTGAGAGAAAATAATTTGGTGATGAAAGTAAAGAGAAGGACATTGAAAGAAAAGGAAATGAGGGATAGTAATGGAACCAGAGTAAAAGAAATGGGATGAAGAACGATGAGAGAGGAGCAGTGAAGTTGTTGTAAAAGAAGTGATAGAAGGTAGATAAACACAAGTGAAAATAACACAAGTAGAGTGAGGCACTGAGGACATAGAAGTAGTGAACGAAAAATAGAGAGAAGAGGTCAAAAGTAAGGAGCAAACAAAGATAAGTTAGGGAGAGTGGGTGATTTATAGTGATAGAGTGCAATAATACTGCTGAGTGAGTAAACAGGAATTACTAAAAGAGCAAAGGAGGAAAATACGGAAAAGAGAAGTAAAGCAGAGAGACTGAAAGCTGAAAAGTTATGCAAGGGAGAGACGGGATACACACAGTTGAAATGAGAATGAGGGGTTGTCAAAGAAGTGGAGTAAGGGAACGGGGGTTACAGAGAGTGAGAGAAAGACATTATAAATGAGTAAAAAGAGCTGAAAGAGGATGGAAAAAGGAAAGTAAGTGTCACAGAATGGGAATACAATTTAATTTACACAATCCAAAGTATAAAATAACTTGTACAACATGTTACATAGTTTATTTTTGCTGTTCTCAGAATATATTGAATTTCACTTAAAACAGTGAGTTCAAATTACTCATCATATGACAGCGGGGAAAAAACCCCACAATCTAAAAGATTGTGTTTTTAAAAAAAACTTAAATACTGACAAATGACAAATGTACGCTAAAGTTAGATTGACTTACTTTTCCTTGAGGCCAAATACTGTATCATGGTGGTCCTTTTCTCGTTGGAAAGTACTTTGCTGTTCACTTAAAAATCCATTTCATCGAAAAGCTCCAAGAACATCTGAAATATTTTCAATATTTTCATACACTCCTTTTTTTCAGTCATGACTCTTTACTCATTCCTGCACCTTTCCATTTGGCCAAATAGTGTCAGATGTATGAATATATGTTCAAATTAATTCTAAGGCACTCTGAAATGACCTTTTTCCCGACGTTCTGAAAGAAAGGCTCTACAACATTTTCACAATATTTAAGTATTTGTAAAACCATCTCTGACTCACTCATGTTCATCATTTTGTATAATACTAACATCACTTACTATGAGATCCACTAACAGTACCTATATGACAAGTCAATTTTTTATATTGCCTGGATCACTTTTACTCAGAATATATTTTTAAACAGCAAAATAACCTTTATTAACTGCTCCCGTCTTCATTAGCCAATTACTTTTACCTAAATTTTGGCTGTAAAAACACTAGGTATGAATTTATAAAGCCAAAAGGCAAACGTAGTTTGAAAGTCAAATGAGTGTCGTTACATTGGGTCCAACCTTTAGAAGTTTTTAAATAGCATGTGTAATGCCCTGATGTTGTAGAAGGACCATCATGAAAAATAATAGCTACAGTTGCAAAGGTTCTTCCTGATATCGATAACTGAGAAGCCACAACATTTTTAATAGAAGTTGTCAATTTAGTTCCATCAGGTCTACATCGTTGGAACATTAAAATGACATAGTGACCATAATTTTGTCGAAATAATGTGGACAGCATTGTAGACTTACATTGGGTACACACCATATTGTGATCCGCTGCTTTAACTAGATTATTAAAAGGCACTGATTTGCAGTCTGGTAAAGTCAAATATATAAATCTTTCAGAGTCTATTCTAGTACTACTTGATGAAGCACAGTTATCACAGTCATGTTGCCATTGATAAGAAAGGTTAAAAAGATTTTTTATATCTACTCCTTCATCTTCCAATACATCAAACATATACATTAAACATTCCTGACAATCCTGCTGAATTATCTGTGAAAATTGATTTTGACCTGAACATATGTCTACAAGATTCCTAATTTCTGAAACACTTTCTATTTTTCCTCTATCACTACTACATTTCTCTAACATAGAATTCAATAAACAGCACAATGTTTGTTCCCGATTTTCGACAATCTGTTTTTGTAAATTTTGAAGAAAAAAACAACATTAACTACTACATTAGCATAGCAGTTGACACCAGAACTGTTTTCAAACTGAAATCCAACAACATCCTCAACAGAATCCTTTTTCCTTCTGCTTACAATTACAGTTTCATCTACTTTTTGTCTTTTTGCTACTACCTCACTGCAATTACTCTCATTTCTTCTTTTTCGGCCTACCACACGTTTTTCAATCAGAGGATATTGAGGCAAATGTGGAACATACTCTCTTTTTAACCTATTGTATTCTTTAACACAATCTAGATCAGCACAAATCTTTGTTTCATCACACTCAATCAAGTACAATCCTGATAAAGTTCTGACTCGTGATAATGCCACATATGCCATACCCTCTTTAAACACAGAACTTCCAATGTTCACCAAAGCACTATCTACACTTAAACCTTGAGATTTATGAATTGTCACTGCATATGCCAAACCAATAGCAAACTGTTTTCGGCGAACATATAAGTCTTTCACGAGCAAAAATCTAGCTGAACAACGACAAATTTGTTCTATTTCATCAATGCCATCAAATTTAATTTTTAAAATTTCAATTCCATCTCTATTTTTGTAATTCACAAAACCAACAACATGACCCATTGCTCCATTTACCAGAGCTCTTTCAACATTTAATTTCCTTCTCAAAATGACACGACAATTCAAACACACATTCAGTCTTTTCAAAACCAGCAGTTTTAGATATACTCTTCTCTAATGAATCCAATTTTGATTTCTAATTTTCAGACAAAACAATTGTTGCTCCCATATGCTCTATTTTATCTGTAGCTTCCAGTTTCACTATCTCTTCATTTTCTAAATTTAACATTTTGTTGTTGAACATGGAACTATTCTTTCAGAGTTGGCATCAAACATATGGCAGATTTCCTCTCGTTAATTTTCTTAAAAATATTCTCTGGAAGAATGTTTTCATTTGGGTACAAATTTGAAATTAACCGTCCATGTAAAGCTTCTTTCCCTTGCTGACTTATTTTTCCTACTCTTACATCTTGTAAAATATTTTTATAATCTTCATCCTTTGCCTGCCGCATATTTTGAAGCAGTTCTGCATATTTGAAGTTTAACCATATATTAACGTTTCCAATGCTTCCTAGGCACTTCCTGGTATCTTCATGCATGAGCATTTTGAACACAGGTTGTCCTTTCACTGGAGTCAACTGCAGAAGATCTCCAAAAACAATATTATGTTTTCCTCCAAATAAAACATCATAGTCTGTTCTAAGAATTTCTTGCATTCTCAAATGCACAAAAGCAAGCATTATATTTGACACCATGCTTACTTCATCAATGATAAGAAGTTTAATTTTCTTCAGGACTCTCGAAACTTCGGAACACGCATCTCCAGATAGCTTGTGATATTGCAATTTGTTATCATGCTCCACTGGCAGCATCAGTAAACGATGTAAAGTAATCCCTTTAATATTATGTGCTGCCAGCCCAGCTGGAGCGGTAACAACACAAGACAGCGGTGATTCAGTCCTTTTCTGCAGATAAGATGCAATTGCTTTAATCAGAAAACGTTTTCCAGTTCCCGCTTCTCCACTCACGTACAGTCGGACAGGCTTAAATGATGTACATGAGCACTCTTTCTTCTCATGACTCAATCCATGTTCAACCTGTTCTGTGACTTCGTCATATATCAGTTTCTGCTCAAGGTTTAATTGTTTCACCAAATCTTCTAAATTAATTACATCCTCTTGAGCTTGCTCCATAGCTCTTTCCACCTCATCCATGGCAGTGGCAGCTTCATTTTGGATAATTGGTCCTCCTAGTGGATCCTGACTCAATGAAGCAGAACTCTGACTGCCTTGAGAACTGTCTCTCGCAATCTCTGCAGCAATTTTTGCTTCTTGCTCTATTTCTTCATTCAACATTTGCAGATAATTTAGAAAAACAGGACATTCTATGGTATCCTTCGTAGCATTAAAAGAGTCTTCATAACAGAGAAAATCTCCAAGTAGTTCCTCTTCTTCTCGCCATGGTTTAAAGAGTTGCAAAAGAGCCAAATAATAAAATTCTCTTTTATCCGGATTTTCACAACTCAATTTTCGATGATTAATCAAATGACCTTTTTTCTGTTTCACTAGACATCCTTCACATCCAATGACTCCATATATTCCATTATTGATATCTTCTCTGATGTTCCTCTTATAAATATATCTTTGCAGAACTTCATAGAGACAGGCATTCTCAAGGTGATGACTTCTATTTGGATAATATGTATCCAACATGTTTGTCTTCAAAATATCTGTACTTTCTGGTTCTTTCTCCGCCAAATACTCTATCTCTTGTACAGATTTCAAAACTCGATTTCGTGTTGCAGCAAGACCTAGACTCACCCAAATGATGGTTCTAGATTTCGCATAGAGACTTGCTGACGACAATCGATCAGAACATTCATATGCTCCAATTTCTCGATGCGACAACATCTTCAGACTGTAACTGTATAATTTCTTGCTTAGACTCTTTTCATGTGAAATGTCCTCCCACATTTCCTTCAGTTCTGTCTTTTCTTTTTTTGTGATGTAAGACGTCACATATCGAGCCACAGCAATAGAGTTGTCAGCAACGAACTGAATATCCATGTTAGCATTCCACATGGACAAAATCACTGGGTTGTAGTCGTTGATGTACTTGGACTCTTCGTTTCTTTTTAAATTGTATGTATTTTTTGGTGATTTCCTCGTCACAGTATGTCGCAGAGAAGACATCAAATTATTTACTCTTCCTTTAGAAATCACTTGTCGTGGAAAGCCGAAACAACATTTTGTGTAGAACTTGCCCTTGTTTCTGAATTTTCAACGACAGTACTTTCCACAACGATGGGATTGAAAGCGTAAAACTTGTTGCCTTAAACTGTTTTCCTCTGTAGTTTTCGGAACAGCACATGTTGAATACTCTTCAATGAAGCTCATCACTGTCTCATCCGAATCTGTTCCAAATTAGGGTGCATCTTTAATCCATAACAACATATGTATGTGAGGAGCACCTCTCGCTTGATACTCCTTTCTCCAAAAGAAATCCAAAACCTCTCCAAGGGGAGGATTTTTTTTGTTGGTAATAAAAGACATCATAGCTTCAAATCTATGATTGAAATATCTGCATACATTCACTGGATCCAAAGAACACAGTTATCCAGGTGTTTTGAATTCTATATTTTGTATATTTGCATTTGCCTCTCGTAGAAATTGAAGTAAGTCGTCCCATGCATACTCGGTACAGCTAAGAGTTAGGAACCATGTAGGAGTTCCTAAGTTTCTTAGCATACATTTCAATTCCCCATGACGACGGTACCAATACTCGTTTGTACCACGCTGACATGCCATGAGATTGATTAGATGAGATTCTAAAATATTATCTTGCAGATTCACTTTCTCCATAAAGTCCCTCGCCGAAACATTTTGCAGATGTGCTCCACTTTTCAGTATATGGTTTACTGCATAAGAAAGCCCAGACAAGTCACTTTCATACAGTAGATGAAACAAATAGGGAATGCATTGACAAAACCTTGGATCTTCAGCATATAATCTTACAGTTCGATATTCAGATGCAGGAATTTGAAGTGGTCGATCGTCATATCGTCCACCTCGACCTGTTGGAAATAGCTGTGGAAAACAACGAGCTTCCAAACTTTGTTCCCATACACTAATGGGACTTCCTTTTGCTGCTTTCATTTGAAACAATTCAATTGCATTCCCCATTACTTCTTTGGAATGCAAAGGATGAACAGTATAATGTACATATATTTCGTCACTTCTAGACACATCAACTTTTTCAATTTGGCCGCCTGAACAATCACTGTCTTCATCTGCAGCTGTTTCCTCTGCTGCAACACATACATCTTTGTAATACTCATTGTTTTTGACTAAATACAACGTTGCCTTTTTGACTTTCCTAACATCCACTACATCTTGCCAGATTTTTTTACTCTTTGTCGGAACTCCATTAACTAGAATAACTAAAGGTTCCTCTTCTACTTTTTCTATACCAATTGTATCAATATTTTTTTTTAAATCTAGGGGCAAATAAACAACTCTTCCCTTTAATCCTCTCTGCAAATCTGTAGGAGGCAATTTCCCTATCTAAGGCTCCATGCGAACAATTGCCTGAAAAGGATGGACACATTGAATCAAAATAGACTCATATGTATTTAAATCCATCAATTCACGGGGAATGTCTACCAACTCCAGATTATTATGAACAGCTCTAGCAGGCATTCTGTTTTGATTTAATTTATCATAATATTTACAAATACGCTGATCAGAACTCAAATCAAAACAATTCTCAACCCACAAATAAGTTGCAAAATCTTTCCACTCATAATTATTCATCTTTTCACTTTTTACATATAAATCAACTAATCTAGTTTGATGCTTATAATGACTTCGTCGACAACACACACAAGTAAAATTCGGCCTTTCACTTGATTTCACCTTAAACCTGGTAATTTCCTGCTCAAACTTTTCTGTATTTGAAATCTGGACATTGTCTTCCACATTACCTTGAATTGCTGTGTCAATTTCTACACTGTCCTCTTTTTCACCAAAATAACAAATCTCAATTTCTTCACAAATCTTCTTCACATCTAATTCAGTTCCATGCAAAAGAGCACTGTTTAATTGTTTAAGCTTAAGTGCTGGACTTTTTGCATAATACAACATTCTCACTAATTTCCTCATTTTGGTATGATGCACTGCTAACATCCTAAAATGATGAAAAACACTCTGACAGACTTTTCTAGAAAGACAAGCCAGTGAATGCCCTTGCAAACCTGTGTTTTCTCTCACTCTGCAAGGATCTAAGTCTTGCAACAACTTCACTTTCTGCTTTAGACTTGTCTTACTATCTGTACGTAAGAAATTACAAAACAAATCAATTGATTCCTGTCGCACACTACAAATACTACTACACTTCCAAGTGTACACTGGACCCTTAGTACGTCTCCCTAAAACTTCATCAGTTAACACCTCTTCTGGTTCTCTAGGCACAAGTTTCTCTTTTTCAATCGGACAACCGTCTTTCACTTCATATGCTCGACCACAGGTGTCAACTGCATGCACTAAATCATTATCCTGGAAGTAACTCTCCTCATTAAAAAATGGCTCACAACTTGAACTGTGCATCCATTCTCCCGAAAAAACTTTACAAAAATTAGTCCGATTAATTACTCTTTTCCATCTACTGTTTGATTTGAAAACATCAATTGTCTTGTTAAGTGTCCTAATTCTATTGATTATTAAAATAAATAATTTTTTCTTAACTTCAAAAGCCTGATCAACAATCTTCTCTACAATTTTCTTTTTCTTATAAAAAGCAGCTCTCTGTTTACCTTTCTTAATGTTTTTTAACAAATTTAAAACCACCCTATTGCGAAACATTCGTTTACTGATTCTGCCTTCTATTCCTATACATATTATTCTCTCCTGCTCCAGTTGTAGAATTCTTTGAGGGTCTCTCCTTCCTTTTCAAATTTACTCTCTCATTCTCTTTTTCTACATGCTGTCCATCATTTATTTGCGATGTACATATGTTACGTATGAAAGACTTAGTTCTCTTACCAGGAGCTTTGTTCCTGTTTTTTGAAGTATTTGTTGTGGAAGAGTGCTGTAATTCCGTTGCTCTTTTTGTTTTTTTGCGGTTATCTTCTTTTCTTCGCCTTTCCCTTGAAGGCATTTTGTCTTACTCTTGAAATCTTGATTTTAATCTGTGTTAAAGAAAAAAATAGCACATTATAGATCACTATTACCAAACAACAAAGCAATGACAAAAACCAAACAGTCTATTCAGGGTTATAGATCAAGTCAGGATTCTCCAGGGGTGCAGAAGAGGTGAGGCCTGTATTGAAGAGTGTAGTGGAAAACAGCTCTGTCCACAGGTACAAAGTAGGTGAGACCTGTTTCTAAGAGTCCAGTAGGGGATAGACTTCATGAAGTCTAGTCCACTGCACTCTTATACAAAGGCTTCACCACCTATGCTTCCCAGGAAAGGCCTCTCTCCCACTACAGTCTTGAACATAGATCTCACCTCCTCTGTCCCTCTGGACATGCCTCACCTCATCTCCACAATCTACTTCCTAATCTCAGGTGAAACAGGTGACATGATTGTGAAAAGATCAAATTTTTTTATGTAATCATGCACACACAATTTATTCTGTCTCAAAAATGTAAAACACATTACTTTGCCCTATAAATGTTTCAGTAGTGTAATGAAAACCTTATACATATCACCTTATCTCTGTTTTTCAAATTTCATTCTAAAACAAGATTATGAGGCCTAAGCAGGACTGCTCATGTGATGAATCCTGTCCAGGGGAGCACAAAACGTGAGGCTTCTGTCCAAGAATGCAGTGGACAGGACTAAACTGGAGTAGTGTGCAAGAAAAAGATGAGCCTCATTTATAAAACCATGCGTCAGTTTTGCGCTACTGATGCGTCACTTTTTGTGACGCATTGGCGGCATAAAACATATGCCTTGTTGCACCATATTTAAAAAGTGACGCATGTAGGTAGGTGCGTCATTTTTTAAACCTCTGCATCACATTATACCTCTGTCAAGTGTAATGTACTTTACAATGATGTTACCTGTGTTAACTCGGTGTAGGAAGCATATTGAGTTTGTTTGCATAGAGGAATTGTATTTTGTAAAATAGTGAGGTTTCAGTAATGACATGCAATGTTTGTACATAGGACCTGTGCTGTGTTTCCTAAATGTGATGTCAAAAACGATTTTGAGGAAAATTAATGGCTTTTACATTTTTGAGTATAATGTGGCGCAGAGGTTTAAAAAGTGACGCATCTACCTACATGTGTCATTTTTTAAATATGGCGCAAAAAGGTACATGTTTTATGCCGCCGATGCGTCACAAAAAGTGACGCATCAGCAGTGCAAAACTGACGCAGGGCCTCATAATGAGATTCTTTTTTTTTTGCACACTACTCCAGTTTAGTCCTGTCCACTGCACTCTTGGACACAAGCCTCACCTTTTGTGCTCCCCTGGACAGTCTTCATCTCATCTGCACTCCTTCTTAGGTGTCAGAATCCTATCACATGGGCAAAACTCTATGTGAAAGCGTTTGCCTCAGTCTTATCCCTGCTGTGAGGCAGATGCTTGTACATAGGACCTGTGCTGTGTTTCCTAAATGTGATGTCCACGAAGGAGCTTAAAATGCTGCCCCCAGACCCCTTCTGCCCCGGGCAACACTGGGGCGGGCTGCTAGTATATAATAAACCTCCTGACGCTACCAAACTCCAATGTTTTTTCTCAAAACAGAGTATAGCACTCGCGTACAAAGTTCTTTTTGAAATTTAATCAACAGACACGTTTTGGAAATTCCTTTGTCAGTGTCTAGTTAGCCCACTGCGAGGAGCCATTTAAATCCATTTACGTCACTTCATCATTGACATAGACAAAGGGGTGCATATTTCAGTGAATGTTCTCTCACTGGCGGCCATTTTAAGACAGTATTTCTGTTACATACATATATGCAGTTACACGATTATTTTACCACATATATAACCAACATATGACCATTATTTTACCACATATATAACCAACATATGACCATTATATGACACAAATTCACAATCATGAATGTAAATCAATATCCATGAAATTCTACTGTGAATCGGCTACGCCTGCCATATAGATGTTGTGCGTGTCAGTATTAGCGAACACCACCCTCAAAAGGCAAACCATAAATTACTTAGATTGCATCATGTATACGTGCACTACTCAGACGACTTCGATTAAGTTGTCATTAGTCATAGAACAATATATGCCCTCATTG
Organism: Lissotriton helveticus; assembly: GCF_964261635.1. Classification (NCBI taxonomy): domain Eukaryota; kingdom Metazoa; phylum Chordata; class Amphibia; order Caudata; family Salamandridae; genus Lissotriton; species Lissotriton helveticus. The sequence continues at coordinate 154,262,417 of NC_136067.1, read as the reverse complement.
GTTCATGTATGTATATATATATATATATATATATATATATATATATATATATATATAACAAACACAGGTTGCCCAAAAGAGGATATCGCACTGTGAAGGGGTTTAACACACACAGCCACTGGCAGCAGACCCTTCAGCCAGCTCTCCGTTTCCTGTATCGTGACTGCCATACGCGTTTCGAGAAGGTAATTCTCTTGTTCACTGGCTCTCGTCAAATGAATTGTGGAAAGCGGTTTAAAGTGGAACATTAATTTATTCAATTACATAGTCCCGCCCACATAGTCGTAGCAGAACAGGGCATGCTGGTCAATGTAGTAGTGCCCATAGTAGCTTGATACAGTTCCATCCAAAACCCGGTTGGGAACCACTTTGCACATTGAAGAGTTCACTAAAATGTCTTACCCAAGTGGGCACATGAAAATCAAAGGGCTGCTTCCAAGCCCGCCAATGTAAATCCAGCAGCTAGGTCCCCTTCACTTCCAAACAGCGCTCGGCATATTGAACGCCATGGATCCGCACAGATCGCGGCGGGACATCCTCGCGGCTAGGCTGCCGCTCTACATAACAAACACAGGTTGCCCAAAAGAGGATATCGCACTGTGAAGGGGTTTAACACACACAGCCACTGGCAGCAGACCCTTCAGCCAGCTCTCCGTTTCCTGTAGCGTGACTGCCATACGCGTTTCGAGAAGGTAATTCTCTTGCTGGTCAATGTAGTAGTGGGTAAGACATTTTAGTGAACTCTTCAATGTGCAAAGTGGTTCCCAACCGGGTTTTGGATGGAACTGTGTCAAGCTACTATGGGCACTACTACATTGACCAGCATGCCCTGTTCTGCTACGACTATGTGGGCGGGACTATGTAATTGAATAAATTAATGTTCCACTTTAAACCGCTTTCCACAATTCATTTGACGAGAGCCAGTGAACAAGAGAATTACCTTCTCGAAACGCGTATGGCAGTCACGCTACAGGAAACGGAGACCTGGCGGAAGGGTCTGCTGCCAGTGGCTGTGTGTGTTAAACCCCTTCACAGTGCGATATCCTCTTTTGGGCAACCTGTGTTTGTTATGTAGAGCGGCAGCCTAGCCGCGAGGATGTCCCGCCGCGATCTGTGCGGATCCATGGCGTTCAATATGCCGAGCGCTGTTTGGAAGTGAAGGGGACCTAGCTGCTGGATTTACATTGGCGGGCTTGGAATCAGCCCTTTGATTTTCATGTGCCCACTTGGGTAAGACATTTTAGTGAACTCTTCAATGTGCAAAGTGGTTCCCAACCGGGTTTTGGATGGAACTGTGTCAAGCTACTATGGGCACTACTACATTGACCAGCATGCCCTGTTCTGCTACGCCTATGTGGGCGGGACTATGTAATTGAATAAATTAATGTTCCACTTTAAACCGCTTTCCACAATTCATTTGACGAGAGCCAGTGAACAAGAGAATTACCTTCTCGAAACGCGTATGGCAGTCAGGCTACAGGAAACGGAGAGCTGGCTGAAGGGTCTGCTGCCAGTGGCTGTGTGTGTTAAACCCCTTCACAGTGCGATATCCTCTTTTGGGCAACCTGTGTTTGTTATGTAGAGCGGCAGCCTAGCCGCGAGGATGTCCTGCCGCGATCTGTGCGGATCCATGGCGTTCAATATGCCGAGCGCTGTTTGGAAGTGAAGGGGACCTAGCTGCTGGATTTACATTGGCGGGCTTGGAAGCAGCCCTTTGATTTTCATGTGCCCACTTGGGTAAGACATTTTAGTGAACTCTTCAATGTGCAAAGTGGTTCCCAACCTGTGGAAAAGTAAATTTTGCCATGTTCTGTGTCCCTACGTGTTCCCCATCTTATGTTATGTGTGCATGATTAATATGCATATGTATTCCCCATGATCGATTAAAGACGCAATTACAGTTGTGTCCATCTCTAGTATGCCAGTTTCCAGTTCTCGTGAAAGCTACGAGTATTAGGCCTATGTAAAGCTACGTTGCCACGTTTCACAGTGTGCACGTTAAATTCATTGAAAAGTCTCCGTTTCTAGGCCTCAAAAGGGCCCGGACTCAGATTCAGCTCCTGTCTCCTGAACCCTCGCTGAGGAGCGATACAGCCCCCACCTGTATCCCTGACCCTTCACTTACTTCCTGCCTCACAGTGCCCGGCTCGGCCTGGCTCTGCCTGCCAGTCTGCCAAGAGTATGTTATGATTCCAGTTATCAGTCCAGCTCTCCTTCTCTGCATTCCTAAGCTACTGAATCGCATCAATAGTTTCAGTCATCGTCTAGCCTTTACGTCTCCATGTAAGAGAAATACTGTATTTATGGTCATTTAATATTCCTCAACACACACTACATGTAGAACAATGCATGCACCAGTCTTAGTGTCTGTTAGCCTTTGCCCTGATAACTTTTGGATTCTATCAACATGTTCTCTAAACATCAGATACTAGATAGTGTTTAGGTACATGTCGCTCTGACTCTCCAGACTTTCGTCTCTCCTTCTAGCTCAGAAGTCATAGCCCCCAGCTTCTCCCTAGTTACACGTCATTGCCAGCTTGCGCGCACCACTAGGTTAGAGGTCCCGGCTCCTTAGGTAGCCCCCTCCATGTTTCCGCCCCATTTGTGACATATTCCGTTACGTTTACATCACATGTCTATGTATACGCCCTGTTCATGCCTCTTGTTACACCTCCTTTCTGCCTTATCTCTCGCGACTGTTACAGGCCCCACCCACTGTTACGCCTACTGTATGTACTGTAATGTATTTTGTTTAACTATATATGCTTGTGCACGGTTATTAAAAGTTGCTAGCCATCCCAGATCTTCCCCGTGCAGGTTGTCCTGTTCCTGTCCTTATGCTGTATTAAACCTGCAAACTCCTACTACCTCGAATCTTGACTCTTATTTATTGAGCTATCTGTTATTGTTATATCCAGTCAAAAATAGAGGTATTATTTATTTATTTACCACATAATGGCGCCCGAACAGGGACCTGCCCTTTCCCCACGCGCCGGAGAAGCCACGCAAGCCCCCTGATCCTCTGTAGCCGTGACGGAACCATACCGTGCACGTGCAGATATTTCTGCTCCAAGTATCCCTCAGGCCCACGGAGGAGACGGAGGTTGCGGTCCAGCATCCAGACGAGGCGGTGGAGGAACGCGGCGAGTCCCGACCAGAGCCCAAGCCGAGAGTCCAAGGTCCGAGGTATCCGGAGGCCCACCCGTAACAGAAGTCCGAAGTTCGTCCGTCCGTCATCGTAGCAGTCCAGTCCAGTCCGAGGCCTTCCGTTCTTGCTGCCCGGTGAGTACCGTTGCTGGGGTAGTATCTAGACAGGGTCAATTGCATTGTCTCTGGTCCGTGGGTTTGGGTACGCAGATCCAACACGAAGTGTCCACTTAGGTGGATGCGGGTCCTGACGTGTCTCTTTATGAGACCGGTAAGTTTCGTACTGTTTTAGCAGTGCATCTAGTTTCTGTTCTAGTCCGTTCTGTTCTCGAGAAATTCATGTATTCTGTTTTCAGTATTCCAGGTAGTATTTTGTCAAAACTGTTAATTTAAATGTCATTCATGTATTTCAATGTCGTGGTATGAAAGTGGTGTAATTATCGTGTTCATTGTGTATTGTATTATGTCTAGACTACAGTTCAGTCATGCCGCTGCTCTCAAAACTACGTCAGTTAAAAACTAGAAAAGGTCTGTTAGAAGAAGCAGTTCCTGTCCCGCCTAGGGACAGTCCAGGTCATTTTATGTATCAGAAGCATGGCATAAGTGCCATATTATATCTAGATTTATGGGTGGAGTACACCAAACAGTTAGAAGAAAAGTACAGATGGCCCGTATCGGGTACATGGGATGCCGAGTGCATCATGCGAGTAGAAGAAGTATTATGGAAAAAGAAAGCCAGACAGTCACAGAAAGATGCCATCGAGTTATGGCGCAAAGAATCTCATAAAAGAACCGAAAAAGAAATCAGAAAGTCAGATTTAAGTAGAGAATCCTTAGAAAGAGCCCAAGAAAGGGAATTAATCGAAATAGGTGAACGAGTTAAAACCGAACAGTCAGACAGACAGAGGAATGCCCTCATTAAGGGTATGTATCCTCTTCTTGCCGAGGGCTTGCCAAAAGCAACCCCGGAAGCACCATGTAATTTTCCGCCACCCTTAGTTCCGACCAAGCTACGTCACAAACCGACCGCAGCTGATATTTTTCTCTCGTCCTATTTGGACGACACAGTCCCAGAATATGCAAATCCTGCTCAGCCAGCTCCCGTGAATAATGTAATTCCTGCTCCTCCAGTCACCGGGGCACCTGTTGCAGTACCTGTTACGGTACCCCCGGTACAAATTCCCGCCACATCAGTCACTCTGCCAGCACGAAGAGTATCAGTCGACGATTCCAGTATAGGGGCCGCGGGCGGAGGTCCTCCTGGTACCCCGCCGCCAAGTAGACGTTTAGGAGCAGTCGAGTTACATGAACGTGCGTTACAGCGTACGCCCAAATATAAGACTATTGCAGCTCCCGTTAAAGGGACATGCAATTATTGTAAACAGCCAGGTCATTTTATAAACGAGTGTGCAGTTCTGAAACACAACATAGCCACTGGTAAAACTAAAGAAAGACCACGTCCGCCTAGACAAGAACAAGTTTCACAGACTTCTCAGCCACAGAATGCACAACAGACAGTTCCAGCACCGCAGCCTATCGCTGCAACACAGCATGTTACACAGCAGATGTACCAGTATGCACAGACAGAGTATCCAGAGTATCAAGCGTATTCATGAAACAGCCTAGAGAGGGAGGTAGGCTTGCCTCTCATCGAGATTCCTGTAGATCAAGAAGGTCCCTATGTTCACAGTCAAGTATTAGGGAAAGACAGAAAGTTTCTGATTGATACAGGGGCAAGTAGGACTACCATTAGTCACGACGAGGTTCCAGGGGCTCCGCTCTCAGGCTCTAGAAATGTTTCCCTTGGATTTTCAGGAAAGCCTATTGTAAACGAGATATCAAAGCCAGTTACTCTTGAAGTAGGTCCATTGTCCCGAACTACTGATCTACTGCTTACGAAGTCATGTCCAGAAAATTTGTTAGGCATTAAGACACTGAAAGAATTAGGTGCAGTTATTTGCTGTTCCCCAGAGGGAATACGTTTGTTTTTACGTGACTTCAAGGGTCACTATGTTTTACGAGATTTTGATCCGAGATTGTCTAATGTTCCGCAGCATCTATGGGCGCAAGGTCCAACTGATGTTGGCTTCATGCAAATCACACCCCATCGTGTGACTCTCAAGCAAGGTATAGTCTTGCCACGAATCAGACAGTACAGATTGCCACCTGAGGCTGTAGCAGCCTTATCCAAAATTATTGACGAGCTCATTGCTCAAGGAGTAGTTGTAGAAACTGACTCCAATGTATGTAATTCTCCTATCATTCCAGTCATGAAACGTACTGATCCAAATGCACCCCCAGTATATCGATTAGTGATTGATCTTCGAGAACTCAATAAATGTATCATTCCCCAGTATCCAGTTGTTCCAGATATTTCTTCCCTATTGACAGCCATTGATTCTGAAGCCACATTTTTCACAGTCATAGACCTCAAGAACGCATTTTTCAGTGTCCCCATTCATCCAGACAGCCAGTACCTTTTCGGTTTTTGTTTAAATGGAAGGAGCTATAAATTCACACGAGCTCCTCAAGGTTTCACAGAAAGTCCTAGTATTTACAGTCAAGCACTTAAGAGACAACTAGACAACATTCACATGCCAACTGACACTGCCCTGCTCCAGTATGTCGATGATCTACTGATCACAGCCCGTTCTGAACGTGCTTGCGAGCGAGCGTCACTTACAGTTCTGTATTTCCTAGCTGAGATGGGGCACAAGGTGTCCCCTTCAAAGCTTCAATTCTGTGTCCAGCAAGTGATCTACTTAGGCCACTTACTGTCCAAGTGGGGTAGGCAGTTGACACCCGATCGCATCCAGTTAATAGCGAGTCTTCCACAGCCCAAGACACAGAAGGAGGTACGTGCTTTTATCGGCCTTACTTCCTATTGCAGACAATGGATTCCTCAGTATGCATTTCTAGCCAAGCCACTGATACAGTTAACGACACAGGAGGCAGCCGTATCGACTGTCCTCCCTTGGACATCTGAACATACACTTAGTTTTAATGAATTAAAGAAAGCTTTATGCCAAGCTCCTGTTCTAGCTACACCGAACTACAATAAGCCTTTTACACTTTTTGTCACAGAACGTGATGGTACAGCATTATCTGTTCTTACACAAGATCAAGCAGGACAATACAAGCCCTGTGCTTATTTTTCGAGCACACTAGATCCAGTAGCCCAGGCTCTGCCTCCGTGCCTCAAGTCAGTTGCAGCCACAGCACTAGCTATCAGACAAAGTGATTCCATAGTATTGGGACACTCCCTGACAGTACAAGTTCCACACTCCGTGGAAGTTCTTTTAAACCGAACACAGACCCAGCACTTGACAATTGCACGTTTGACAGGTTATGAACTGACACTGTTCCAGCCACACATAGAAATCAGACGCTGCAACGTTCTAAATCCTGCTACACTGTTACCGTCAGTTACTTCAAATCCTGCCACACATGACTGTGTGGAAATTGTTAACGCTATGACTAAGCCAAGACAAGATCTGACAGATATTCCATTACCAGATCCCGACCTGACACTTTATGTGGATGGTTCATGTATGAGAACGAGTACAGGAAAACTAGTAGCCGCGTATGCAGTGACTACTGACACTGAAGTTATTGAAACACACCGTATTGACACCCTGTCTGCTCAAGCAGCAGAGCTAGTTGCTCTGACTCAAGCCTGCATACACGCCAAGAACCTGAAAGTTAATATTTACACAGATTCACGCTATGCATTCGGAGTTGTACACGACTTTGGAGTGCTCTGGCAGGAGAGAGGTTTCATGACTTCTCATGGAACCAAGATTCAGCATGGTCTCCTTATTCAAGCTCTGTTAGATGCAATACATTTACCGACATCTATTGCTAACATGAAGTGCAAGGCACATACGAAAGTTACTGACATTATTTCCCAAGGTAATGATCTAGCAGATCGAACAGCCAAGCTTACAGCACAGACACCAGACATACCAGTTAACAAGACACCGACATCCACTCTAGAACAGACTACTTGTATGACAGTTAAGGACCCTACTCAAGATGTCATAGATATCCAGTTACATGCTACCCCCGAGGAAATTAAGAAATGGTCCGAACAAGGAGGGGTCCAGACAGATCAGGGATGGTTGACGAAGGGTAGAGCCACATGGTTTCTCCCCGACTCAATGGTTCAAGTCATTATCAATACCGCACATAGTCCTGCACACTTAGGAGAAAAAGCCATGTTAGACAGTATCCAGAACATTTGGTTTAACAAGCATTTACGAGCTGCAGCCAAGCAGAAAGTCCGTACTTGTATGATATGTTGTCAATTCAATCCAGGTAAAAGTGTCCCGGTGGAACAAGGTGGATTCCAGCCCCCTGACCACCCTTTTGAAGTCCTCCAGATGGATTATATTCAGATGGAGCGATGTCGAGGTTTCAAGTATGTCCTTGTAGTTGTATGCGCTTTGTCCAGGTGGACAGAAGCATATCCAGTCCCAGATTACACAGCCGCGACCACTGCCAAGCAGCTGGTTCGTGAATATTTCCCCCGTTATGGACTCCCTAGGGTCGTGTATTCTGATAACGGCCAGCTATTCTCATCTGAATTAATGAAGCACGTTTCCCTTTTGTTAGGGTACCAGTGGAAGTTCCATTGTGTACGCCATCCAGAAGCAGCCGGTCTCGTAGAGAGACATAATCAAACCTTGAAAATCCGCATTGCCAAAATCTGTCAAGAAAAAGGTGTAGACTGGTTAGTTGCCCTGCCAGTCGCTCTGTTCTATATGCGCATGGTCGCACATTCCAGATCAGGTCTGTCCCCGTATGAGGTCGTATTCGGCCGCCCCCCAAATATGTGGGGTACACCCAGACCCCGAAGTATTACAGATGTTTCCAGTAATATGCTGACAGATTACCTAGCTTCCTTGATGTCTGCCCTCCACTCTTGTCGTTCACAGGTTGCCGCCGCATTTTCAGACAATACCGAGGTGAAACCGCATGAAATCGTTCCAGGAAGCTTGGTTCTCGTCCGCAACTTTGATCGTTCAAGTCCGCTGGAGCCTCGCTGGAAGGAACCGAAGCAAGTCCTTCTGACCACCCGTACGGCTGTGAAGTTGGAGGGCCGTAAGGGGTGGGTCCATCTGTCTCACGTCAAGAAATTTCACGGACTAAAACCTAAAACTTTTGCCAAGGACTGCATTTTACCTAAAGACTGCCAAAATACTATTCTCAAGGACTGTCCCGCAAATGACATTGATACCAAGCCCTCCCTGTTAGAGGAAACTCCGCAGCAGGAGTATAAAAAGATGCTTCGGTCTAGTAAAATAAGTCAGCCAGTTTAATTGTCTAAGTCCTCCCCTAGGTGAAACGGTTAGACAGGTATCTGACATGTATGAAATAGACCCCCATAGAGAGAGAGTTAGTCAAAACTCTATCCGATGTATCGTTTTTCTAAGTTTTATATTGTTTCTCAGCCTGATGGTTACCTGCACGAGTTATGCATTTCATTTATGTTTTCCAATTTCTCATGTAAATAAGTCTTCTAATGCTACAGTAGAACACACGTTTAGTGATCTGCCTCCTCATGAACTATCTTATCGTCTTGCTATGCGCAACAATTCATTCATCCGTATGTTACACTATTCACACCAGACCAGCAATGCCACTAATTGTTGGGTGTGTGGTCGACTCCCCCCTTTTCAGACACCGAAGGGAGTTCTGCCACTGTTTCCTTATCCGTTCTCACATAACGGTTCATGTGGAGCCTGGTCCATGTTAACGTCATCTTCAAATGATATGTCCTTTCTGAACAGTACATGTTTTCCAGACAAGCAAGGTCTTCCCCACAGAACAGGGTTAGATCTAGAAAATGAAGTTTATAATTTGGGTAATTATTCTTCGAATTTCATGGTCCTGAATGTTCAGTCTGATCCTACTACAGACTTACCTGCAATTTCAGTACTACCAGTCAAAGGCGAATTATGTGTCAGAAATAATGGTTCCGTACATGTAGGACATAGTGATTGTACTACTATTGTCGAGTATAGTGACAGTGGGAAATCTATTTTCAAAGCTTCACGTCATTCTTATTTTGTTTGTGGTCAGACCGCATATGTTCGTCTGCCCCTCGATTGGGAGGGAACCTGTTACATTGCCTTCCTACTGCCACCAGTTTTCCTAGCCCCATCTGATTATCACAGAAACACACATCTAGTACACATTAGACATAGAAGGGAGATCGAGTCCCCGATTGTCGATCAAACTGAAACTGCTCTAGAACAGTATACAGATTTCAATAGAGGATTCTTTTTCTTTATAGGACCTATCCAGAATAGTAAGTTAATCCGTAGATTAACCAGAACTCTTGAGGCAGTAGTGAATGAGACTGCTTCTGCCCTAGGTAACTTAACCGAAGAGCAATCTGCTATGAGATTTGTCGTGCTCCAAAATCGTCTCGTTCTTGACGTCATACTGGCCGATAGGGGAGGAGCATGTAGAGTCATCGGATCTAGTTGCTGCATTTTCATTCCTAATAACGCGCCGTCTGTTTATTCAGCTATAACCAGACTTCATAAAATTGCCCATCAGTTACACCAGAATCCAGGCACCTGGACATGGTCCGGTTGGTTTTGGAGTATAATTTCTGCCTGGGGATGGAAAGTATTGTCATTTCTAGGTATTGCAGTAGCGATCATATTCAGTTGCTGCCTCTGTATACAATGTGGCCCTGCGATTTGCGGCATTTGTGCTACCTCTTGTATTCCTAGTCCCAAGTCCCGTCCTAAATCCCGTTCCAAGAAAATTCGAGACGAGCAAATGATACTGTATGAAATGATAGATGGTATCATGAATATTGATGTTTCTTGATGGAAACGCAGTGACAAGGAGGGAATGTGGAAAAGTAAATTTTGCCATGTTCTGTGTCCCTACGTGTTCCCCATCTTATGTTATGTGTGCATGATTAATATGCATATGTATTCCCCATGATCGATTAAAGACGCAATTACAGTTGTGTCCATCTCTAGTATGCCAGTTTCCAGTTCTTGTGAAAGCTACGAGTATTAGGCCTATGTAAAGCTACGTTGCCACGTTTCACAGTGTGCACGTTAAATTCATTGAAAAGTCTCCGTTTCTAGGCCTCAAAAGGGCCCGGACTCAGATTCAGCTCCTGTCTCCTGAACCCTCGCTGAGGAGCGATACAGCCCCCACCTGTATCCCTGACCCTTCACTTACTTCCTGCCTCACAGTGCCCGGCTCGGCCTGGCTCTGCCTGCCAGTCTGCCAAGAGTATGTTATGATTCCAGTTATCAGTCCAGCTCTCCTTCTCTGCATTCCTAAGCTACTGAATCGCATCAATAGTTTCAGTCATCGTCTAGCCTTTACGTCTCCATGTAAGAGAAATACTGTATTTATGGTCATTTAATATTCCTCAACACACACTACATGTAGAACAATGCATGCACCAGTCTTAGTGTCTGTTAGCCTTTGCCCTGATAACTTTTGGATTCTATCAACATGTTCTCTAAACATCAGATACTAGATAGTGTTTAGGTACATGTCGCTCTGACTCTCCAGACTTTCGTCTCTCCTTCTAGCTCAGAAGTCATAGCCCCCAGCTTCTCCCTAGTTACACGTCATTGCCAGCTTGCGCGCACCACTAGGTTAGAGGTCCCGGCTCCTTAGGTAGCCCCCTCCATGTTTCCGCCCCATTTGTGACATATTCCGTTACGTTTACATCACATGTCTATGTATACGCCCTGTTCATGCCTCTTGTTACACCTCCTTTCTGCCTTATCTCTCGCGACTGTTACAGGCCCCACCCACTGTTACGCCTACTGTATGTACTGTAATGTATTTTGTTTAACTATATATGCTTGTGCACGGTTATTAAAAGTTGCTAGCCATCCCAGATCTTCCCCGTGCAGGTTGTCCTGTTCCTGTCCTTATGCTGTATTAAACCTGCAAACTCCTACTACCTCGAATCTTGACTCTTATTTATTGAGCTATCTGTTATTGTTATATCCAGTCAAAAATAGAGGTATTATTTATTTATTTACCACAAACCGGGTTTTGGATGGAACTGTGTCAAGCTACTATGGGCACTACTACATTGACCAGCATGCCCTGTTCTGCTACGCCTATGTGGGCGGGACTATGTAATTGAATAAATTAATGTTCCACTTTAAACCGCTTTCCACAATTCATTTGACGAGAGCCAGTGAACAAGAGAATTACCTTCTCGAAACGCGTATGGCAGTCACGCTACAGGAAACGGAGAGCTGGCTGAAGGGTCTGCTGCCAGTGGCTGTGTGTGTTAAACCCCTTCACAGTGCGATATCCTCTTTTGGGCAACCTGTGTTTGTTATGTAGAGCGGCAGCCTAGCCGCGAGGATGTCCCGCCGCGATCTGTGCGGTTCCATGGCGTTCAATATGCCGAGCGCTGTTTGGAAGAGAAGGGGACCTAGCTGCTGGATTTACATTGGCGGGCTTGGAAGCAGCCCTTTGATTTTCATGTGCCCACTTGGGTAAGACATTTTAGTGAACTCTTCAATGTGCAAAGTGGTTCCCAACCGGGTTTTGGATGGAACTGTGTCAAGCTACTATGGGCACTACTACATTGACCAGCATGCCCTGTTCTGCTACGCCTATGTGGGCGGGACTATGTAATTGAATAAATTAATGTTCCACTTTAAACCGCTTTCCACAATTCATTTGACGAGAGCCAGTGAACAAGAGAATTACCTTCTCGAAACGCGTATGGCAGTCACGCTATAGGAAACGGAGAGCTGGCTGAAGGGTCTGCTGCCAGTGGCTGTGTGTGTTAAACCCCTTCACAGTGCGATATCCTCTTTTGGGCAACCTGTGTTTGTTATATATATATATATATATATATACATATACATATATATATATATATATATATTATTACCTACTGGCGGTCGCCAGTAGGTAGTTATAGTTAGGATTGATTTCCATAGGGAAATCGCAACATTCTATTGGGAATAACTTTGGCGCCGGTTGAGGAATCTGCCTGAACTTTTCAGCAACTTTGCCTCGCGGCGCTCCGCTCCTTCTCTGAAAGTTTGGGGGGGATTCGTCAAGCGGGGGTCGAGATAAAAGGGGGGTCCCAAAACGTGTTTTCCCCATGTTAATTTCCATAGGGCGGTCTGTCGCACTTTTAGCTCGAACGGCTGAATGGATTTTCACCAAACTTGGCAAAATTGTAGGGACTGGTAGCCCGATGTGCCTTTGCTATGTCTCAAGATATGTGCTCCAGAGGATTTTGAGTAATTTAGGTTCAAAAAATGTATATATCTATAGCAGCGCCTCGGTACGTGTACCGGGGAGCGCTCCGGGCGCGCTACGCGACTTGCGTACGGCAAGCTGATTGGTTCTCGGGTGTCTGTAAACATTCGAAACAGTCCGCAGCGGCCGCCATCTTGTGTCTCGGTAGGATCGAGACACAAGAGGTGGCGAAAAACATAGGGGGAAATGAGCAAAAGGGGGCAGGGTAGACCCCCCCCTGACCCCCTAGGTTTGATGTGGGGGCCATAAAAGGGTCCCGCGGGGCAAAAAAAAAAATATTTTTTTTTTCGATTTTCGCGGAGGGAGCGCCCGGTACGCGCACCCGGGAGCGTACTACGGGAAAAACAGAGTGAAACAGGAAAATAATAATTCAAAGTGATTAGAGGTAGGGTAGCTCTGCATAGAGTTGTTGTGTTGTTTGGGTGTTTTAAGTACAAACATGTAGGTACCAATGTTGAGTCTTAAATTTAATGTACACCGTTTCCTCTGTAGATATCTTGCATGTTGTTACAGAAGTTATTATGCTATATGGAATCCATATCATAGTCTGTCAGGAAAGCAAAAAGAACATGGAGGCAGGAGATGAAAAAGAGATGTCAAATACACATTGGAGATAATATAGTGGGAGAAAGGAAGTATCTATGAGCAAAATTACTATGTAACACAAAAAAGTTGCACAGTATACTATAAGTCTGACTTTACATTATAATCAATTTGGTACTAGTTTTAGAATTACATATAAAAATGAATAATGTCTCAAACAATATTCGAATTATTAAATATAAATTTATTTTTGAGATTCATTTTCCAAATTAAATATAACGTCTAACATTTGACTGTCCGAAATGTCCTCATTTTGAAGGAGGAAATCCACAGATTCTACACATTGTAGAAGTTCATGGTCTCGTGATTCGTCCATGAATTCAATGTCATTTGGTTCAATGTTTTCTTCATTGTTCTTTGCAAGGACAATTTCAAATGAAACTTTTTGTTCTCCTTCCATTTTGGCTGAAATTTGCATAAAAAAATATATATATCAGTAGAGATAGGGCACTGTTGGGTTTAAGTTTAGATAGGTAGTTTTTAACAGTGAATTTATCTTTGGGCAGTGTATGGTATCAGACTGGAAGTAGAAATATAAAAAAGTGTATGTGATGAAACCTAAGTAAATTCATAATTATACAAGACAAGCCTAAATCCATCCATAACTATAACACAGAAGTCTATCTAAATCTATAACTATTACAGAGGGATAGTATATAACTATCAGAAAAAGTTTTCCATATTAACTTAAAGTGCACAATATACTTCAGTTTTCAAAATAACAACTTACCTTTAAAAAGAAGTTGAAGTTATTACTGAAAATCCTTTTGAAATGTACACCAGGAAGTAGTAGTCAAAATGGCTGTGTTTCCCTCTCTTTCTTTATATATATTCATGTACATAACCAATCAAATGTCAGGTAAAAAAAAGTAGAAAATGAAAGTAACATTTTAATTGGTTGTCAATTCTAACACTTCAGATGTGTTTTTGTGAAGTAATTTACCTCAGGGTATTTAGAGAGGTCTACAGGCTAAATGGCTCAATGGAATTCCATCGAATTTGGGAAAATGGTAGGGATTGGTATGTAGTATGAGCTATTCTATATTTGGTGAAAGTGTCTCCAGTTTTTTTATGTAAATTAACTTTTAACATTTTTTTTAGAGCGCTTCCTGGTGCGCGCCCCGGTACGCGTACCGGCAGCGCTACGGCAGTCCTCCATTTTGTTTTCGGTAGATTTAAGACAGAAAATGGAGGACAAACAACGTTGGGAATGGGTATAAGGGGGCATCGTAGGCACTCCCTGACCCTCTAGGTTTTCTGAGGGGGTCTTAGGAGGCCCAAATAGGCAAAAAAAATATATATATTATTTTTCGCGGGGGGGGAGCGCCCGGTACGCGTACTTTAGTGAAAAACTGTGAAAAAAATTAGAAAAAGATAATCATTTGGAGTGATCAGAGATAGGGTAGCCCTGAAAAGGGCTTTTGGGTTCTGTGGCTGATTTAGGTACCTACAAGTAGGTACCAATGCACAGTCTTAAATTCAGGAGGAATATTCTATTCCCCTCATCTGAGAAGTGCACACCATCTCCTCTGTAGATATCTTGCATGTTGTAACGCAAGTTGTTGTATATTGAACCCATTCCATTGTCTCTCATGTAAGCAGAAACATATTTATTCACATGTTTCCGTGCTTTCTCAAATTGAGGACAAAATTGGTTGGACCACTTCCATTTCTGCCTTTGGCATATATTGGAAAATACCAAGGCAGTTTGAGGAAAAAGTGCCATCAATTGTTCAAAGGTGTCCTTTAAAAGCATTTCCAGACCTACCCCAGTCAAAGTGCCTAAGTCATTTCCACCACAGTGCAGAATTATGAGGTTAGGGTGTGGCAAATGCAAAAAGGTTTTCACCAATGGTATCAATTGGTGACATCTCAATCCTCTCTGGCCAATCCATTTAATATTCACATTTGGTAAATCAAGGTTGTGAAAATTTCTGGTAGCTGCATACCTTTGAGCCCAGTGGATATAGCTATGTCCAATAATCCAGACAGAATACATGGTAGAGGAGGTTCTGGTGCAGTCAGATGAAGTGTAGGAATAAAATGGCAGTTGGAACAGTAGGAGTTTGCAAAAAAAACCTGTGGAGTTTCAGTGCTCTTGAATCACAAGCAATGATTGGTAGATTGAGATAGTTGAAAACTGTATGTTAGGGTGCATGGTTGTGTTCTGTGTAAGAAGTAATTTGAATGGTTAAAAAAAAGTCATTTAAAGAAACATTGCACCAGATAAGCTGGTGTATTCGCAGGTCAAACATCCTTGCTGAGGTGATTTGCAACATAAACTTTTAAACCTTGGAGCTCAGTGAGGAGGGAGTTGCTATGGTAACAGGTAGAAGGGCTGAGGGGGGGAAGGGTGTTGGTTTGAAAATACAGAGGGAAGAGTTTTGATTGGTTACCATGAGCAATATGTGGGTAGATTTAGAGATTTTCTGTGCCATTAATGGTTGCAGTGCCTGGTGAACATACCTTTTGCTCTGCTAAAGAAATATTGGTGTGTGTATCTGACACTGTTGTGAATCTCCTAGAGCATTTGTAAAGGTGAGTTATGATTCATTTAATATACATAGAGACTTGTATACTCTACGGGAACCACAGCGCCAATCCACACACCTAATACATAGTTGGAATCCTCAGGGTGTGCAGATGGACATAGGCAACATAAAATAAAAATAAAACGTACATTAAAAAATTAAAATTTCAAAACAAAGTAGTCCCCTAAAACTACTGCCGGCCGCGAAGTAGCGCTGACCGCGACCTAGACGTGATGACGACATGCGGGGAGGAGCGGTGACGTGCGGCGAGGAGTGGCGCTGAAGTCCGGATCGGGCGGCTCAGGTAAGGCAAAGGCAGGCGGGAGGCGGGCGGGAGGCTCAAGGCGCGAGGCGGGAGGCGGGCTGGGCAATGTCGGGGCAGGTGGCGGGGGGGCAGCGCCAAGGCGGGAGGGATACGGAAGGGATGCGGTCTGGGCAATGTCGGGGCGGGCGGGAGTGCACAGAGGCTTAAAATGCTGCCCCCAACCCCCTTCTGCCCCGGGCAACGCCAGGGCGGGCTGCTAGTGCATGTATACATAAATATATTTTGCCAAGTGCTCCAGAATCCAGCGTGTGGGTGGTAGAATTCAGTGCTTATTACTATTGATGAAGATACCCTGGAAGAAAACAGGAATTTCGGAAGCAGACAAAAATATGTTTTTAGACTTACCTTCTCTGGTAAGCTGTCCTTATCGAGATTAACCATTGTTTTTAGAAATCCTGAATCTCCAAGGAGAAGTTTTGCTGTTGCCCAATCTGGTTTCTTTTGCAAAAGGGTACACACAGCATTCATAACACTTAGCACAAGGTTGGGAGGGTGAGTGTACACTCTAAGACAAAATAAAATGAAGAGCGCTTTAAAAACCAACACATTTACTTGCGTGAAACAAAACATCTAACTAGCCATACTTCAAAGACAATATTTAAATATTAGAGGCAAAAGAAACACAGACACAGTGTGTACATTTTAACTGATCTACTGAGTTTATTGACCAGCTGTTACATGTTTAATCAGAGTATGTTATAGCCTTATAGCCTGCTGCTGAGGGCTATACTGGTTGTTAAAGGCCCTGAACAAGAGTTACAGCCCCGATCCCTAGGCGAGGCCCTATCACGAGGGAGAGGGCTTTTAGGTATAGCCCAAGGCAGAAGGGCTATAAGGCTATTAGAACATTCCAACCTCTAAGGCATGGGTACTCATAGTACGGCCCGCGGGCCGTCAGCGGCCCGGCAAGCCTTCCCTGGCGGCCCGCAGACCTTGCAGATAATTTACCTGTGTTAAAAAATTTTTTTAAATTACAGTGTCTGCAAACACTGGGGGCCGAGACTCTGCTGCTCTGTAGGGGCCCGGGCATTCCGTGATAGTCAGAGTGGAGCTGCAGGAGCAGGGGCGCTAAGAGATGAAAGACAAAAGCCTCATTAACATACAAATGGTCTTTTAAAGACCTGTTAAGTGCTCGTGCTGCTGTGTGTGTGTGTGCCCTGAAGCTGTCTCAGCCCGGGCACAGACAGGCAGGGAGAGATGAAGAGGTGACAGAGGGAGGTAGAGCGTGGAAGACAGAGGGAGTGAGAGAAAGGGAGGGAAACAGAGGGAGAGCAATGGAGGCAGGGAAAAGGAGGGAGAGGAAGGGAGAGTGAGGGAGGGAGGGAAAGGGAGGCAGAGAGAGAGAGAGGGAGAGGGAGAGCGAGGGAGGGAGGGAAAGGGAGGCAGAGAGAGGGAGGGAGGGAAAAGGAGGCAGTTAGACGGAGAGCGAGGGAGGGAGGGAAAAGGAGGCAGAGAGAGGGAGAGCGAGGTAGGGAGGGAAAGGGATGTAGACAGAGGGAGAGCGACGGAAGGAAGGAAAGGAGGGAGGAAAAGGGAGGCAGACACAGGGAGAACGAGGGAGGGAGGGAAAGGGAGGCAGAGAGAGGCAGAGCGAGGGAGGGAAAGGGAGTCAGAAAGAGGGAGAGCGAGGGAGGAAAAAGGAGGGAGAGGGAGATGTAGTGTAGTTCCTATATTCCCAATAGGCTCTGCGCATTGGAATAATATATTCAGCAGTGTAGACGTAGGACTGAGGTCGACTAGGTCTCTACTGACTATATTAGACTTAAGTTTTTGCCAGCTAGCTCAGAGGTCACTAGAAACTTTCTCGAATAAACGAGGAGGAGTTTAACCTCCCTGGATAGACAAGAAGGGATTAGCTTCTGACAACCATATACCAAGACAACTTTGCTCCCTCAGAATAAGAGTGTATCTCTAGAGTCGTGTGAAAACAATAGACAGCTATTTCACTCAGTCAAGTGTGCATACTTAGTTTCACCAGAGTGCAGAGAAAAGAGAGAAGGGCGTTTTCAATAAAAGGTGTAATTTATTGAGCAGTCTTCTTCCTCATACAAGAGAAATGAATTGCTACAATTGCAATACTCATAGTAAAGTAAAGTGCGTACAGTAAAAGGAGGATTATAAAATAATACTGTAAAAGCATTGATATGGTTTCTTAGCCATAAGATACTTTAAAATAGATAGAATATATACATACTTATATACATTGACTAACGTACTCAACTGGTGCTTCTAAATATGCCTTCTCCGGTGTACCTGACCTAAGCCTAATACGTGGGAAGGAGTAAGTAAGTAGCAGTTTAAGTTAAGTTTGTTTTGCCAAGAATCTGACTCAAGAATTCTCTCTAAGGTTTTAGTCAGCTCCGTACCTGGGTATTAGAAAGCAGGAGGTCTTGTATCTCTCTCAGGACTCGATATCCCAGTAACCCGCGAAGGTATCTGGAAACACCGGAGCTGGATTTCTCGGCAGGAGAAAAGACAGCGTCTCTCTCAGTGCGTCAAAGAGGAGGGGCAGCGTCCGTGGGCTCTCGCATCAGCTGGGCTCTCGGGCAAGTAGATAGCTGCTCTGATCCAAAACCACCACCGTGTCTTTGCTTAAGGCAATGTTGGTATATTTATACCTGAAAGGTGCCGGGTTTAACGTAAGGTTTGACATAAGACGTCAATAAAGATGTCACTAAGAACTGGCCGTTCTTACAGTGCTTTACAGGAGTTCTAGGATGAAATCAAAACAAAAGCAAGGGGGATTTCCCAGGTTGCTGGAGGTTTGGATTGTTTAGAGAACTCGTTGTGCTTTCTAGGGGGCCGGGGAAGTAGCCTTGCTTAATGTGACAGCATGTGCTACGACTGAATATCGATATGATTATTATGCCGTTGTATGGATATTACTGATTATAACCGGACAACGGCATAAAATAGGAATATCGGTTTAGGCTCCTGGATAAAAACACAATAGAGGGAGAGCGAGGGAGGGAGGGAAAGGGAGGGAGAGCGAGGGAGGGAGGGAAAGGGAGGCAGAGCGAGGGAGAGCGAGGGAGGGAGGGAGTGAAAGGGAGACAGGCAGAGGGAGAGCGAGGGAGGGAGGGAAAGGGAGGCAGAGAGAGGGACAGCAAGGGAGGGAGAGAAAGGGAGGCAGACAGAGGGAGAGCGAGGGAGGGAGGGAAAGGGGAGGCAGAAAGAGGGAGAGTGAGGGAGGGCGGGAAAGGGAGACAGAGAGAGGGAGACAGAGAGAGACAGAGAAAGGGAGAGGGAGGGAGACAGAGGGAGGGAGGCAGATGGAGGGAGACAGACAGAGGGAGGGAGACAGACAGAGGGAGGAGGGAGGCAGAGGGAGACAGAGAGAGGGCGACAGCCAGAGGGAGGAGGGAGGCAGGGGAGGGATACAGAGGAAGGGAGACAAAGAGAGGGAGACAGACAGAGGGAGACAAAGAGAGGGAGAGGGAGGGCGACAGAGAAAGGGAGAGGTAGGGAGACAAGGAGAGGAAGGGAGACAGAGAAAGGGAGAGGGAGGGAGACAGAGAAAGGGAGAGGGAGGGAGGCAGAGGGTGACAGACAGAGGGAGGGAGGAGGAAGGGAGGAGGGTGACAGACAGAGGAAGGGAGGAGGGCGACAGAGTGAGGAGGGCGACAGAGTGGGAGAGGGAAGGAGAGAGAGGGAGACAGAGGGAGAGGGAAGGAGAGAGAGGGAGACAGAGAGGGAGAGGGAAGGAGAGAGGGGGAGAGGGAAGGAGACAGAGAGGGAGAGGGAAGAAGAGAGAGGGAGACAGGGATGGAGAGAGGGAGTGAGACAGTCAGAGTGAGTGAGACAGAGGGAGTCAGGGAGAGAAAGAAGGGAGAGAGAGGGTGTGAGAGGGAGTGAGACAGTCTGAATGAGACAGAGGGGGAAATAGGGAGAGAGGGAGGGAGAGAGGGAGAGAGGTTGAGAGAGGGAGATAGAGGGAGAGAGAGATGTGTGTATGGTGGCTCAGTGGACAAAGGCGTCCGCTGCAGGGACCTGTGTTCAACCTCATGGTCACAGTTTTATTTGTTGCTCTAGCCCCGCCCCCTCCTCCACTGGAACCGCCCCCACCGGTGCGGCCCTTGGACACAAACCACACAGTAAATTTGGCCCCCGAGAGAAAGTTTGTGGGTACCCATGCTCTAAGGGTAGAATGTTCTAAATTAAAAAGTGAGAAACCTGAAGACAATTATTGAAATGTTGGAGCTCCAGGCTTATACCAGGCATTATAAGCCAGAAGCTACTCCTTTGTCTTCTGAGGTTACGTAGTTTTCGGCCCCGCTTCGCTACAGCCGCCATTTTGTGTTTAGCCGCGATTTTATGTTGCCTCACTCAGGCAGCACGGCTAACGCGGTAAAATGGTCTTTCTGCCTTTTCAGCTGCTCCATATCTTTTCCATCAAAGAACAACCATTGTCCTTGTGTGCGATACTGATGTCAGGGTCTGGCCGAGTTCGCAAAGCCATGTCTAGACTGATTAATCCATGTCTTACTCCACTGTTTGGGTCCCACCATTCTTCTCTACCTTATCTTGTTTAACTGGCCTTCACTATTCTCTTCGTGTGTTCTCTTGTTACATAGCCCTTCTTTTGGAGCATTCTACACATGTTTTGCCACCTGCAAATTGAATTACGGGCACTAGTGTTGATTAACCTAAGGGGAGGAGAGCACACGGGGTCTGAAAGGAGGGTGTGTTTTAGACATCCGATAGCTTGTTTTCGAACTATTCCTATTTGTCAGTTTTGTGTATATTGGGAGTTGTCATTGTAAACTTGTGCTGTATAAATAGACTGTGCGCCACGGATTGAAGTGGCAGTCTCTTGAGAACCTACCTGTGTGATACTTCTTAGATAACTGTACTTAGATGCAGGTAATAAAACTACTTTTCTACGCCTAACAGAGTGTCTCTTGTCTCTGTTGGTCGAGGCAGGTGAATTCGGAGATCTTAGGCGTGCCCTGAGCCGCCTGGCCCATAAGGTCAGGTTCTCCAATTGGCGCCCAACGTGTGGGCGACTTCAGCGGTAGTAGTTTTTGCCCGAGAGTCGTGAGGAGCTTCGCAAGAAAATTCCGGAGGATTTCGTGAACCACGTGAGCGACCCCTGCATGTCGAAGTGGACCGAAGGTCTTTTGAACCGTGGCTACTCCTTCCCGACGGCTGCTGACGACTGCTGCCCTGACTGTCGCCCTGCCTTGGCCCTTTGGTGATGATTGGTATTGCGAGACGTTAGACGGACATCTGTTGGCGTGAGAAAAGCATTTAGTTAAGTATTTGTGGGTAGCGCCCACTCTCTTTGTTTTTGTATTTGTTATTCGATTAGCGCGCTAACCGAAGCCAAGGGGTAAGTACGCTTGTGCTGTGACTCTATTGTCTGAAAATCCCTTGACGTTTGTAAGGAAGTCCAGTTCGTTAAGAAATGCCTGGATTTAGAAAGTTTGAGAAATTTTGCTGTTTTGGTTGTTCTAAGGATTCCCGGCTAGAGGATTCTTGTATGATTCCTCCAGTTGGAACTCCTACTTACGAGCTGTACTCGAAACATGGTCTGGGTCCTATTGTTTTTAATGAAACATGGATCCGATATACTAAAAAGGATGGTGTTTTACAGTTGCCACAAAATGGTTCTTTTGAGTCAGATATATTAGATCATTTGGAAACAATTCTATTCAAGAGAAAAGCCCGGCCGGCAATGTTTCACTCCTTTCACCTATGGCGTAAGGAAGCCAAACAGAAAGAAATTAAGCAAATGAAGAAAGATAAGAAAGAGCAGAGTATGTCGATTCTACAGGCTGCCCAACAATTTAAAAATGACGAAGCTGATCAGGTGATTGAGGTGTCGGAAAGAAAACATTGTATGGCAATAGATAGATGCTATCCTGTGTTACCTACTGTATCAAAGAGTAAAACCCCTGATGACGATTCTTTTATGTCCCATTTGTTGACATTACCTCCACCTTATGTGTTAGGTGCTAAAGCACCGCCATTGCAACCTGCTGTTAATCCAGCTGTTTTGGTTCCTGCACAGTTGCCTATTCCTGTGATTCCAGTTCCGCCCCCTTTGCCAGCGACATCTGTACCCCAATCTCCTGTGCCTCAGCCTCCTCCATCTGTCGTTTCCTTTGCTACAGATTCTTCTTCTGTTTTACAGAATATGTTGTCTCCTGTTTTGGTGTCAGATTCCCCAACAGCTCGACAACGTTTAGTCGATACTGTTTCAGGTCTTTTGTCGCCTTTTCTTGGGCCTCTTTACTTTTCTCCTGCGTCGTCTAGGAGACAATCCCGTAGTCAGTTTCCGGATTTGGAAGAACGGACTAAATTATATCCTCTTGCTCGGAATTGGATTATGAGTAGTGTACAATATAGTGTAAGTGATATTTTAGATACTTTCCTTCAATGGAACGCGCCCACACAGAGATACGTATTTAATGTTATGTGCAATACTCTGATTAAAGAATGGGGAGATGTGGATCTAGATTCACCTCCTCAGGATTTATTCGAAATACAGGATCAATTTGATAAGGGACTTATTGTGGGTCCTGCTGTAGAGCGTGCTGTTCAGAAGCTTGTTACTTTTCGATCCGCCTTTTTCTCTCAAAATTCTCTTGAGCCTGATCCCGCGGTTCGTCGTAAGATGGCACAATATCCTATGCGAGAGGTTCCTCCAATATGGAGAGATGAGGTTCCACAAGCAGGTAATGTTCCTGGTGTTCCTGCTCATTTTCAGCGTATGACCCTTGGAAAAGGTCAGAAGTATTGGCACTTAAACAGTCTTTATCGGACCCTCGTAAGAATCCTGCTGGGTATTATAAAGAGCTGTCCCAGACTGTTGACGCTTGTATTATGAATTTGGCAGATATTGACTTACTTATGGGAAATGTAGTCCCACAAGCAATATGGACCAAGATTCGTAGGCAGGATCATGCTGCAGCTTTAGGTGGTGATTGGGCTGCCATTACAGCTGCGGATGCAGGACAAGTAGGTGGTGCCAAACCGGATGACTTGATTACGGAATTACCTGGAAGAATAATAGATTTGATGAAAACTATGATGCCTGCGGTGCGCGTTAACTGGGATAAGTTAGCGGCGTTTAAGCAAAAGACGGATGAAAGTGTCTCCGACTTCTTTACTCGTTTCGAGGAGACTTTCATCGACCATAGTGGTCAAGACATGAGTACTGAAGGTGGACAGCGATTATTCGTAGACAAATTTGTTTTTAATTTACTTCCAGAATTATCGCATAAGTTAAAACAATCGGAGAGTTCGTGGGCTGTTTCTTCCACTGCTCAGATATTGGCTACTGCTCAATATTATGAGAATAGGGATAAGGAAGATAAGGAGAAAGCGGAGAAAAAGACTAAAGACTTAAAAACGAAGGTTCTTCTGCAACAGGCTTATCCCCCTCGTTCTGCTCAGCCCCAATTTCCACAGCCCCCGCAGTTTCAGAGGTTGTTGCAGAAGCCGGTACCCTCAGTTCCACAAGTTCCATTGGGCCCTAATCAGTGTGCCTGCTGTAAGGAAGATGGTCATTTTAAGAATACTTGTCCGATATTATTGCAGCGGTATGGTGGACCATTAGCACCACGGGGTCGTGGTGATTCTCGGTCCATATCCAGAGGTAGGGGTCGTGGTGCGTCGACTCAGGAACGACATCCCTCTCCCCCTCAGGATTCTACAAATTACTTTGATCAGCAGACTTCTCAATCTGCACAATATTACAATGATGACTATTGTCATGATAATGAGGACGTTGATTTTCATACTAGCTAGGACAGCCATAGGCAAAGTAAGGGAGTCGTATCAGTTCCAGTAGATCAGGAAGGACCTTATGTTAATGTTATGCCATTAGGTGTTATAGAACCATTTCTCTTGGATACTGGTGCTATGAGAAGTTCCATAATGCATTCTAAACTCCCTGGGGCACCTTTGTCTGGCTTAAAAAATGTTTCTGTGGGATTCTCTGGCGCCCCATTTTCAAATCCGGTTTCTTGTCCTTTGCCCATTTCCATTGGTCCATACGATTTGGAAGCTCCACTCCTTTTAACAACAGGTTGCGGAGAGAATTTATTGGGTTTGGACTTATTGAAATGTTTACATGCTACGCTGTATTGTTCACCCTCTGGTGTGCACCTCACTTTGGGTGATAAATTGACTTCTCCGATGTATGTATCTAAAGAACAGCTACCACCTGAATTGCGTTCACTTCCTGCTACACTTTGGGCTACGGGTCCGAATGATGTTGGCTTATTGCAAATTCCACCATATGTGATTACTGTTAAAAACAATGTTAAGATGCCAAGTGTTCCTCAATATAAAATATCTAGTGATGGTGAGAGAGCTTTGTTGGCCATTGTTCATGATTTGGTTCAGAAGGGTGTGGTTGAAGAGACTAGAGGGAATGTTTGCAATAGCCCTGTCTTTCCTATTCTTAAACGTACTGATCCCTCTCAGCCACCTGTGTACCGTTTTGTAATTGATCTTCGAGAGGTCAACAAACTTGTTGTCCCTCAGTTTCCTGTTGTGCCAGATATAACAGCCTTGCTTACTATGATTCCTGCTTCAGCGGTTTGGTTTTCGGTTATTGATCTTAAGAATGCTTTCTTTAGCATTCCTATTGCTGAAGAAAGTAGGGATCTCTTTGGCTTCTCTCGCGGAGGCCGAAGCTTCCGGTTTAAGCGTGCACCTCAGGGCTATTGTGAAAGTCCTTCCATATATAGCCAAGCTTTGAAGTCTCAGCTTGACACCTTTTCTTTACCCTCAGGTGCTACTCTTATCCAATATGTGGATGATTTGTTGATCGCTGCTGATTCGGAAAATGTCTGTAAAACTGCAACTGTGTCGCTCTTACGACATTTGTCTGATTTACATCATAAAGTATCATCTTCTAAGTTGCAATATTGCCGACAAGAAGTCACCTATTTAGGTCATCTCTTGTCGAAGGAGGGAAGGCGATTGACTCCAGAACGTATTCATGCAATTGCACGGATGCCTGTACCGTCCACACAAAGAGAAGTGCGTGCTTTCTTAGGCATTACCTCTTACTGTAGACAGTGGATTCCAAATTTTTCCCTACTTGCTAAACCTCTGTTGGCACTTAAAGATATGCCCCAGCCTCTGCCTTGGACTGATGAATGTCAAAAGAGTTTTTCAGATTTACGTACTGTCCTGTGTTCTGCTCCTGTGTTGGGTACTCCAAATGACAGTAAACCTTTCACGCTCTATGTCCATGAAAGGGAAGGTTGCGCATTATCAGTACTGACGCAACAATTTGGCGACAAACAAAGGCCGTGTGCCTATTTTTCTGCAACATTAGATCCAGTAGCTAAGGCATTACCTAGTTGCCTCAGAGCAACAGCAGCAGCGGCAATTTCTATTCGTCAATCTGCTGGACTAGTGCTAGATCATACTCTTAATGTTATGGTGCCACATGCAGTAGATACTCTTCTTAACAGGACGAAAACTCAGCACTTAACGAGTGCCCGTTTGTCTGGATATGAGCTGACACTTCTAGCTAGCCATATACACATAAAAAGATGTAACGTTCTGAATCCAGCAACATTGTTGCCTATTTTGAATGCGAACCATGTACAAGATCAGCATGATTGTTTTCTTCACACTGAAGAAGAAACGAAGGGTCGAATAGATCTGAAGGATACACCACTTGTGGATCCGGATGGGATCCTATGGGTAGATGGGTCTTGTATCAAACTTCCTAATGGCGAAACCACAGCTGCCTATGCAGTAACGACTTTGTACACAGTGGTAGAAACTGCACGCATTTCGCACAATTCAGCGCAAGCTGCAGAATTGATTGCGTTGACACGAGCATGTGTGTTGGCGAAAGGGAAAAGAGTGACTGTCTATACTGACAGTCAGTATGTATTTGGCGTTGCCCATAGTTTTGATCGTTTGTGGAGGGGAAGAGGATTCTTTACCCTCCACGGCACCAAGATACAGCATGGTCAGTTGGTAACTGACCTTCTTGAATCACTTGCTTTGCCTACTCAAATAGCGATTGTGTAGTGCAGTGCACATAAAAAGATTACTGATGACGTGGGTCAAGGAAATGCATTTGCAGATGAGATAGCGAGGGAGACAGAGAGGAATGTTGAAAGTTGCATGTATGTTGCGGGCCCTGCAAGATGGGTCGCAGAAGGTGATATGTGTGAAGACACAGTGGAAAGTGTGAAAGCGATTCAGAAGGAGGCCACCGAGAAAGAATTGAGTATGTGGAGAGAGAGTACGGAAATGTTGGATAGTATGGGATGTTGGACGGAATTGTCAGAGCATCAACGATGGTTGTTACCAGATGCGTATGTACTGCCTGTAGTTACTATGGCCCATGGACCAGCCCATATTAATGCAAGGGGTATATGCAAGCTTTGAGCTCCAGTATGGCAGAATGAGGGTATTCCTAAATGTGCAGAAAATGTGGTGAAACATTGCATTGTTTGTTTGATGCACAGTCCAGGAAAGGGAACCCCAACTCCAGCAGGTCACTTTGCACCCCTTACGTACCCATTCGAGGTACTGCAAATAGACTATATCCATATGGAATGCTTTAACAATCTCAAGTATGTCCTGCTGGTGGTTTGTGCCTTTTCCAGATGGATAGAGGCCTACCCCCTAAAGGACAACACTGCCTTGTCCACTGCAAAGATACTTTTGAACGAATTCTTCCCGAGATTTGGTTTGCCGCGCATTGTCTGGAGTGACAATGGAAGTGAATTTGTAGGTCAAATTATGCAAAAGGTGTTTGTAGGTCTAGGCATTAGGCAGAAATTCTATGCGGCAAACCATCCTCAGTCAGCGGGTCTGGTAGAGTGCTATAATGGCACTCTCAAACTTAAGTTAGCAAAGATTCAGGCCAGCACAGGCCTTTCTTGGCCTGATGCCTTGCCTTTGGCACTCCTTTCAACTAGAATGACTGTTCATTCTCGTTTGGGGCTTAGCCCATATGAGATTGTGTTCGGACGCCCAGCTAATGCTTGGGGAGTCCCCAGACCCAAAAAGTACTCAGATATTCCATACCCGTTGTTGGTTGACTATTTGCATGATCTCACCACTAAATTGCATGTTATTCGTCAACAGGTCCAAAATGCTTTACCGGAGGCCTCCTCAGATCCCGGACACCTCATCCAGCCTGGGGACTGGGTGTGTCTGAAGAACTTCCAGAGGAAAAAGAACTTGGAACCTCGTTGGGGGCCGCCGAGACAAGTGTTACTCACAACTCGTACAGCTGTCAAGGTCCTGGGAAAGAAAAACTGGATCCACGGTGTGCATTGCAAAAGGGTACCATTGCCTTTACCTTATGACCAGTGGGTCCGAGAAGGTGTCGGTGATAGTGAGTGCGAGAAGGTACCCAGCTTCGTACCGTTCAGCAGTGCATGCCTGGATTGGACTAGCTCAGAGAAGGAAGACGATGACGTCTTACAGGAAGCTGTACCTGTTCATTTGCGACTTAACACAACCGATCCCGAACATTTGTTTAAGTACCAAACGACACCTGGAAAGAGACGATACAATCTGAGAAAGAGATTGCCTAAAGACAATTCATTTTGGTTTTCTTTAATTTTGTTTAAAAAGAAATGTTCCTTTTTCCTTTATCCATCAAGTTGCAGGGTCACGGTAGGAGTCTTGAGCTGTGACCTGAATAGTGACTAGGTCAACAGGACTTGCAGTGTCGTAGGACGGCTAACAATCACAGCCAAGTGATTAAGGAAGATTATCGTGAGCAACGCCTTTAGAGTAATGGATAGTACAGGGAAAGGAAGTGATATTAAAATGATGAAGAGAGCTCATTATAAGAAATTATTATTCGGTCGTTGTGGCGTAGCACTATGTATTTTAGTATGTTTATGTAGTTTATTAGCATGCATAGGATGGCTTATTCACGTCCTACAGTTAGTACCTGTTCCCGCTTCTGTCCCTCTAACTCTCTCTACTACTGTTTCTCCGCATAAATTTTACTCACTCCCAGACCACGAGCAAATGAGAAGAATGGAATATCTTAACAATTCGTTCATTCAACTGTTACACCAGCATCAATTGATAGTAAATGTTACTGATTGTTGGGTCTGTGGTCTCATACCACATAATACACAAAGAGGGATGCCGTATCTAGTCCTCCCCTTTTCATACGAAGGTTCTGCTTGGGCCTATCTGGCTATGTTTTCCAATGCATACCAGAACTTACTTCGATATCCTTCTGGTGGATCCTATAATGGTGGAGTGGATTTCAGTCACAGTTCTTTGATAAAGGGTATTGTAATGATGGCAAAGATTGCTGACATTATCAAGATTCCCAAAGACGAGAAGAGAGCATACGATGGGTGGAATATAACTCGTTATACTCTCAGCCTCACCGACAAGTTTAAGCAACAGAGTTTTACACCAATTTGGGTACTACCCCAAAGAGGTCGTTTGTGCTTGCAAATAAATGGCCAGAATACCAAAACTAAGCAAGAGAGGAGTAATTGCTCCCATACTTATGTCTATACTCCTTCTACCCCCGCACCATTGGTGGCATCGCAAGGTACATATTGTATCTGTCATGACAAAGCTTATACATGGCTTCCCACATACTTCTCGGGGACGTGTTATATAGCTTTTCTCCTCCCCCCTACATATACTTCTCCTGCTGATTATCATAAAAAGAGAGTTGCTAGAGGAGTTGTAGATTCGGAAGATACAGCAGGACAAGAAGGAGGGGATTTTCTGAAAGGGTTTCTTCCCTTTTGGGGTCCGATGGCCAATAGCAAAAATATCAGACAGTTGGTCCGCGTGGTTGATGCCACAATCAATGTAACTTCCGGATCATTAAAGAATTTGACCGCCGAGCTTCAGGCGGATCGACTTATGACTTTACAGAATAGAATGGTTTTAGACATAGTCCTTGCAGATAAAGGAGGAGTCTGAAAACTGATTGGATCTAGTTGTTGCATTTATATTCCTGACAATGCCCCTACAGTATACCAAGCCATCTCTAAGCTACATGTCATCTCTGAGTCTATTCACCAAGATACTGGAGATTGGTCTGTGATGGGATGGTTTTGGGGACTACTGTCCACTTGGGGATGGAAAGTGCTAACTTTCCTTGGAATGATTTTAGCAATCGTCTTTTCTTGTTGTCTTTGTCTACAGTGTGGTCCAGCCATTTGTGGACTCTGTGCCACGATCTGTGTCTCCAAACCAGTAGCACAGCAGACAGAACATATTAAGATGATGGTGCAACAACATCTCAATGACCTCATGACCATTGATATCGACTCAGACTAACATGGGTTCCTTTGTGCATTGCCTGAGTATGGCAAAAGGAGGGTCTGAGGTTACGTAGTTTTCGGCCCCGCTTCGCTACAGCCGCCATTTTGTGTTTAGCCGCCATTTTATGTTGCCTCACTCAGGCAGCACGGCTAACGCGGTAAAATGGTCTTTCTGCCTTTTCAGCTGCTCCATGTCTTTTCCGTCAAAGAACAACCTTTGTCCTTGTGTGCGATACTGATGTCAGGGTCTGGCCGAGTTCGCAAAGCCATGTCTAGACTGATTAATCCATGTCTTACTCCACTGTTTGGGTCCCACCATTCTTCTCTACCTTATCTTGTTTAACTGGCCTTCACTATTCTCTCCGTGTGTTCTCTTGTTACATAGCCCTTCTTTTGAAGCATTCTACACATGTTTTGCCACCTGCAAATTGAATTACGGGCACTAGTGTTGATTAACCTGAGGGGATGGAGAGCACACAGGGTCTGAAAGGAGGGTGTGTTTTAGACATCCGATAGCTTGTTTTCGAACTATTCCAATTTGTCAGTTTTGTGTATATTCGGAGTTGTCATTGTAAACGTGTGCTGTATAACAGACTGTGCGCCACGGATTGAAGTGGCAGTCTCTTCAGAACCTACTTGTGTGGTACTTCTTAGATAACTGTACTTAGCTGCAGCTATTAAAAACTACTTTTCTACGCCTAACAGAGTGTCTCGTGTCTCTGTTGGTCGAGGCAGGTGAACTCGGAGATCTTAGGTGTGCCCTGCGCCGTCTGGCCCATTAGGTCAGGTTCTCCACTTCAAAGGAGCTCTCTACGTTCCACTGTTCTAATATACATTTGCAGAGGCTGCAATCAAGGGGGAAAGTCATAAATGAGGCAATCAGAAAATGCACTGAGTCCACATTCCAGAATAATCTTAACTAATAGAGGTTGATCTTTGATTTACAATGCTCTAACTGGTGGACTGGGTTTGAGTCACAAGTTGCGTGCTTATATGTTGTTCAAAGGGGCAAAATGGCAACCCTAGTGGAAAAGGAAAAGATGCCAAGCGTTACCTTCGTGTGACTCTTTCGGCAAATCAGAGGACTTTAGGGAAAAGTCAGAGACATTTGTTTTGATTTATTTTAATATGTTTTTATAGTGCCTGTCCACTTCCAGGTTGCAGGATAAAGGTTTACATAAGTGATGTGCCATATTATGGGAAGGGGCATTCAGCCACTGGGTACACAAGTGAACATCCAAAATGCATTCAGCGCATCAATGCCAACCCCCTTTTTCTTACAAAAAAAATGTGTGGGTTACCATTCAGATGCACTCTAAGGCAGAATGATCTCCTGTGCGTGGGCAAGTATAGCAGACACATTGAAGAGGCGGTGAAGGTAATGCTCTTCTCCAGTATGCAGACTGCTTCCCTGCCGCTGAAGGGGGCGGGGGTCATCAGAACTGTAATGGGGAGTTGAGCTTCCAGACTGCATATACCTTTGTGACAGCCCTCAGGTCCCCTCTTTAACCCCTCCCCTGCTGGTGACGGAACCACTCCGTCATCAGCTGCGGTCGTGCTGCGCTGATGACGGAGCGGTTCCGTCACGGCCCGCTCGGAGCGCCTGCGCGGCGCGGATTCTGCGTCTGCGCTGAGCGTTCCATTGAGTGGGCGGGGCCGTGACGGAACCGCTCCGTCATAAGCACAGTGCAACTGCGGCTGGTGACGGAGCGGTTCCGTCACCAGCATGCGGCCGCCACGCGGCCGCCCCGCCCCCTTAGCACTGCGGCGGAATAGCCGCCGCAGTGAAGGGGTTAAGTGCCATGATGCAGTGTGCACATGTGTAAATACTGCCAGATTAGACTCTGGTGCACTGACAATGTGAACCCGCATGAAGGAGGAAGCACTGGAAAGCTACAGGAGAGACATCGAAAAGCTAAACGGGAGACCTAGTTGTTAATGAGGAGAGATTATGGTGAGAAATGAGGTGGTCATAGGTAAGACCTGGTGGCTGTTGAGGAGAAATCGCGGAGGGGAGCAGAGAGGGAGACAAGGAAGGTCATGAGAATGCTAAAGAATGAATGAGGAAACATGCAAGGTAGTGGTGTATGGCAAAATAATGGGGACCCTCTCCAGAACGTGAAGAGGTTTCCCCAAGTCTCCCATACCTTACAGATATTCATTGGCCTTGGACTGGATGGGGGCCTCCTGAAGCATTAGGGGGGGCGTGAAGTGTTTGGGGCTCCTTGCAACACAATAACTGTAGGAGCTTGATGTACAACCCTGATACAGTATGAGGATACAAGCTAGGCTGAATAAGAGAAATGTGAGCAACACAATGAGCTATGGGGAAGTTAGAGTACTGGGGTGTTGAGTATTAATGGGGGACCTAGAGAACCTATAGGGCTAAAGGGAAAGCATGGGACTGAGTGGGACATTTAGCATATGATGAGATCAAGGATCATGGAGCTGACAAAGAGTCATAAGGGCTAACAAGAAGCCACAAGGGGCCTTATTGGAGACATCAGGGTCATAGGATGTTGGGGACTAATGGAGAGGTATGGGGCATTTAGATAAGACATAAAAATGAAACATGAGGAGCCACTGGTGCAAATGTTCTTCTGCAGCTACAAGGTGGGCATAAGGAGTTGATGAGGAAAAATGGAGAGATAACAGAAGCTAGGAAGCACTGATAAGCAGACATGGAAGGCTGTCAGGAAAAACTTAAGGGATGATGGCGAGATGAGGGCGGACGACGGAGAGACATGGGAGGAAAAAGATAAGCAAGCGGGGATTACAGCGATGCTGTCACAGATAAAGATGTCTCACAATAGGCTCTTTCTCTGGCTCTGGTAAGACATACCTAACCAGCAGGCCTGGAGGAGTAAAATATGACACCAGCTGTGGAACAAACAATATCTAGGCAGGTAAAGCAGACCTTCCCATGTGATCTACGTAAGTAAATTGGGAGTTGATTGCAGGGGATATTGAACCAGTGGTTGGTAGGCAAAGAATGGAATGGGCAATATATTTCCATTTTTACTTTTCACGATAGAGCACTGATAATTTGGCATTATATGGCACTTTCAACTTAGAGAGCATTTGTAACCTGTTAGAGGATTGTCAGCTGCTATAACAATCATTTAGCTATGAATTTGTATCTTGCCCATTTATCTGGTGGTCTAGGGGCACTGATAAGTTCTCTGTATGTGGGAACAATGTATGTTAGTGACATCTAGAACACGTTTTGTTGTGTTTAGAACTGCTTCAGTGAGATTTTGAAGTTATTTTCTTCATTCTCCACTATTAGAAGGCTTTTTATGCATGCATACAATGAAAGTTCAAGTGGTTGCATCAGGGCCAAGAGTCGTTCAGTGTCACTTTCTGTGATGTCACTATAGTCATGGGTCAGGAGAGGTTTCTTCTTGTACTGCCATTGATAACCTCACCTGATTTCAGTGAATGGCACTGGTTAGGTAGGTTGTAAGGAGAGGAGGCAAGTGTTATAGGACTGTAGTTAATTCCAGAACTACTGCAAACTGACTGAATCTCTTATTAGTGTGTTTTTCCATTACCAGTAGTGCATGCTGCGGCATTAGTACATTACACACACAACACTGCTGCATCACAGCACTGAAGCACGTGCTGATGGGAATTCTGATGTATGTAAATTAATGAAAAACGAAAACTGAAAACCACATTGGAAGACACCAAATAATGGAAAACCAATATTCAAGAAAAACAGTTTTAAGAAAATACAAAATTAAAGGAAACATTTTAAAGGATTGATAATTTTAAGAGAAAAAGTCCTAAATTACATTACACTTGGTTGAATTTGAGGATTGTGAGGGCTTTTTGGGTTCAGTGTTCGGTGATGTTTAGGGTGGATGAGGTTTTTTTACGGGACGGGCATGGATTAGGGTTTTTAGGGTTCAGGAATGGGTGGAGTTTAGGGATGGTGAGGGGTGTTTAAGGTTCACAGATGAGTGGAGTTTCGAGATGGTGAAAGTTTTTGGGGGTTTAGGCATGGATGAAGTGTAACAGTGCTTTGGGGTTTTTAGGGTTCACAGCTGGGCTGCTTTTAGGGCTGGAGAGGATTTCTTAACATTTCATGATGGGTACTGTTTGGGGTAGTGAATTGTTTTTAGGGTTACGGAATGGGCGAAGTTTAGGGATACTGAAGGTTTCAGGGGTCAGAGATAGGTAGAATGTAGATATACATTGGATTTTTAGAGCTCAGGAAAGGATACAGTTTATGGGTGCTGAGGAGTTTTTAGGGGTCAGGAATGGAATGTGTTTAGGGTGGTGAATTTTGTTTTCTAGGGTTCATGGATAAGTTGGGTTTGAGATGGTTTTAGGGTTCAGGATGGGTGTGGTTTGGGCATTGAAATGACTTTTTAGGGTACAGGAATTGGAGTTTAGAAGTAGCGAGTTGTTTTAGTGTTCTGGGACAGATGGAGTTTAGGGGTGAGGGATACGTGTAGTTTAGGTGTAGGAAGGTTTTTTAGGATTCAGGGATGGATGGAGTTTCGGGGTAGAAAGTGCGTATAACGTTCAGGAATGGGTGGCATTTATCGGTCGGAGATGAGTGGAATCTAGGCATTGTAAGGTGTTTTTAGGGGGCAGGGATGGATGGTGTTTAAGGGTTCTGAGGGGGTCAGGGATGGGTGGTGTTTAGGTGTGGTGAGGGGGTCAGCAAATACAAAGCATCCAAGTAATTGTTTGACAAAGTAAAATATATACATTCACAATAATGCCCCTTGAAGTAAAGCACCAACATAAATACTTCCAACAAAAAATGTCTCTTAAATTAAGACTCGAAACTATTGCATTTACACCATATAAATGAACCTGCAAAAGTACATTAAAAAAAAAAGATTATATGAATTGGTTTAAATTAGATGGTAAATGCCATTGAACCTGCACATTTCCAATAAACAGTTTAGGTAAAATGTTTTCGAAGTAATTAAATACTCTTTCTATTAAATCACTTAAACAGTGAAATCGGAACAAATAACCCAAATAAACAAAATATGCTTAAATTATCCCCTTTTATAGGTTCATTCTGAGCTGGGCGCGTAAATGGAAAGACCTGTTTGGGCCAATTTTCAAAAAATAGTCATTCCTAATTTTTGCTTGACAATTTTCTCCAGGTTCTATCTTCAGGAAATTCTGCAGACAAATGAGTGTGGTACAGGTAATGCAATGCAAAAAACAGTGCAAATATCTGCATGTTATTTCACACTGTTCAGAGCAAATGCAATAATCAGGCACAAACACTGAACTGCACAAGCAGTATTTCCACTATGGTGTTTTTGCAGCCGTAATAGCCGACAAGCACTGGATGAGGTTGGAGGAATCCAAGTAGGTTCAAAGTATGGTAACATAATTACGTCAACTGCAATATGACCACAGATTTACCGGGCAACTGTAAATGTGTTAATGATCATTAGAGCAAGCCAATTAAGCTGTTCTTCCGTGATTGGTTGATGCACAAACAATGGCAGAAAATGGTCAAATTGCATGTTTGCTTTTCAGCAACTTGTAACTTTCTGAAGCAAACTGCTGAAATAGAGCCCAACAGATTACAATTAGTTTTAGGAGTGGCTTGAGAGATTTATAAAATTTACCTTAGGCTAGCACGAGAACAGTAAAGAAGAATGAGGCCCATCATACACAGGGAGTAAGGTCCTTTTCTTGAAGGATCCCACAGTTCTAGGCGCTAAGGGCTGCCTTACCTGATCTCAGAGATGTCTGCCTTATCGAGTGAGTCCAGAGCAGACATTGCCTTCTGCAGCACTGGCAGCACGTCATTCAGCTCTTTCGTGGCTTGCTGCATCAGAATTAGAAGACTTTATTATTTAATAGTTAACTACTGACAATTTACAAAAATATAAAGAAAACCTTTCACTAATCACTACAAAAAAATTGCAACCTTATAAACCATTATACTATACATCTTTTTTAATAATGAATATGCAGTATATATGCAGACGCACAGATTGTAACATGCTATTGGGAGGAATTGGGGTATTAGTTGTGGGGGGTGAGTATCCACCTCAAATAATAACCACACTTCTTGTCAGGGTGAATCACTAAAGTCAGTAAAGTAACCTGAGCGCAAGCCCTGTTATCTACGTCACAGAGCAGACAGGTTTAACTTCGAGGCAAGGTGTAAAGAATTTATGCAGTACTCCAACAGTAATAAAGTCAAAACACAATACAAGAAAAATCCCAATCTAATTTGATAAACAGAATACATTTCTACAAATACAATGACACCAGAATAGGCAAAATCCAATCAGTAGAACCAGAGGTAGGAATTTTTCAAGTTTGAGTTTAAAAATAGCGCCAAAAAGTGTTAAGCACCAACCATGGTCATGAGATTGCCCTTGACCAGCACAAAGGTAAGTTTTAAGGCTGACAGCAATGGTCAAATATCATAAGCAAGTATGTATCGTGGGAAAGTTTCCTCACAACTGCGGCAACATTGGAGAAGACCATGTTATGTTATTATGTTAATTCAATTTATAATGCGCAGAAATCACCGCTGGAGGAGTATCTCGGCACAACACAGTAAAACTGAGTAAAGGAGAAAACTGATAAAGCCTGGAATAATAAAGTTTTGAGAAGGTCTTCTACTAAAGAGGAGCCAGGTAAAAAATGGATCTGCTCCTGAGCGAGATTTCGTGATACGTGCGGTTGTCAGCACGGGTTTGTCACAGGTTCTCAAATATCTGCAAGGACGATAGTTAATGAGCTTTGCAGAAAGATAGCTAGGTGCAGTGCCCAGCAAAGACTTGTGAGTCAGGAAGCAAACATTGACGGTGATTCTCTTACAAATCGGTAGGCAATGAAGCAAGCGCAAAAGAGGGGCAGATGCCGCTCTTGCTGGAAGACTGAGGATGAGAACTACTGCCATAGTTTGGATGACTTGCAATCTACTTAAAGCAGTCTCATTGATGGAAGCCAGTAGAGCATATTAATAGTCAAAGCGACTGATGATGAGTGCTTGGACAAGTGTCTTTCTCGCAGAATGAGGAATGAGGGAAAAGACTTTCCATAATAGGCGTAGCATGTGAAAACAAGTGCAAGTAGTGGCAGTAATTTGAGCTTTTATGTTAAGTGCTTGGTCGCGGTGTACGCCCAGATTTCTTGCAACCAGTTTGGAGGAAGGAGTCTGTCATTGATGAGATGGGGCTCGACATCAACAAACTCCAGC
Organism: Lissotriton helveticus; assembly: GCF_964261635.1. Lineage (NCBI taxonomy): Eukaryota > Metazoa > Chordata > Amphibia > Caudata > Salamandridae > Lissotriton > Lissotriton helveticus. The sequence continues at coordinate 154,226,078 of NC_136067.1, read as the reverse complement.
GTCATAATGGAGTCTCTGCAGAACCATTGAGCTTCACAGGGAAAAGCTCAGACGGGAGAAGTTCAAGTTTATTCACTCTAGCGGCCTTTGAGGGCGTTACTCTTTACACCCGGCATTGAGGGAGTGGCCTAAGAGGCAACAGATTTAACTGTCGAGTGGAGAACGCAGAAGTACCTCCAGCCAAGTCAGGTCCAGCTGCAATGTATCCTCGTCTGATGGGCTGGACAGATTTGTTCCGCTTTCCCGATGCTTCCTAAGGGACAAGGTCCACAGAAAGTTTCTAAGTCCCAGGTTTGAGGGAAGAGTACACTCTGACACCAAAAAAGGGTCCAGTACCTTAGGGACAGCACTAGGGGGTTCAGAACTTGCTCCAACAGAGGCCAGCAGCAAGCTCCTGTGTGGACCAGTTGGAATTGGTCAACTGGTAATGCAAGTATAAGGCCTCTTGAAGCTTGTTGTGTTCTTTTAGCTCCAACAGGACTTCGGACATCTGACCCTTGGAATAACTTCTGGAGTCCTGGGTACAAGTGAAGCAGGTCCAGTCTTCTAAGGTCTTCAGACAGCAGGGCAGGCCTCTTCTGAATCTTCTTCAGGTCCAACGGTGGTCTGAGGATGGTGCCATAGGTGGCACATTTATGCCCAGTGCCAGCCTTGCCACTCCCTAACCAATAGGAAAAAAGGTCCCAGGGGTGACCCTCCTCACTTTTGCAGCACTTTATGTGGGTTTAACTACTAGCAATCCCACAGTATCCAAAACCAACACCCAAGAGCTGTGGCCAGAGAAATAAGCAACCCCTTCCCTGTGGTCACACTAAACCAGTTCTTAATGTGGGCCCCCTCCCACTGTTCCTGGTGCCTGACGAAAGTCCTCCTGTACCGGACAAATTTTCTCCCCGAAATAGTTCTTAATGGTCATGCCAAGAGTGTTTTGCAGGAGAGTTCAGCCAGCTCTCGAGGAGATCGAACCTTAGAGACGTCTCTAAGAATCTCAAAGAGTTCTCTGGTGCATTTGCTGGCCGCTTCAACTCTACCATTACAGTAAGCTGACTTAGCAGCTTCTGTGTTGCTTCTGTAACACTTTCTACTTAGGTTAACATTCTGGTTTTCTGCCTCAAAAGCAGATTTTCGTCATTTTATGGTTGCCGAGAGAAGCTGTCCTTATAAGTCCAAAACCTTTGTGTAGCATCTTTGAGATATCAGGTCTTTTTTGTAAGCTAAACTCTTCCTGACAGGGCCTAGGGCATCATATATAACCTCCACATATCTATTATACATAGGCACCTACTCCTTGATAAGGTAAATAATGTTTAAAGGGTTCTATTAGCAAATGTGTTAGGACACAGGGGGGACATTATGTCTGTAGTATCTTTGGACATTTGTTAAAACATCGTAAATGACAGACATCATGGTCTCTAAAAGGCACAGTCCAAGTAATAGTCAAATTCATCAGTCTATGGAATGGTAGCATTGCTGATTGAATGCAGGTTTTTACAAGTCAACAAACAGTCAGTTAAACATTTGGTGAGTGCTAAAGGGAAACAGTTTCCAGATGATTCATGAGGCATGTGAGCCCTTTCCATTCCCTATGATTTGCCCACAGGTTAAAATCACTGATCATAGGTTAAAATCACCTATCATCATTAAATGATGATTAGGTCCTGATATGGAGTAGATAAACTTCTGAAAGTTATTTTCAAATGCTGTACTTGACCTAAGAAGTCTATAAATGTAAACAACAGTCCAACACAATTCAGTAATGTTAGTAACGGAGACAGGTAATTTTCCATCCTAGAATTATTTGCATACGACTTAGCACCTCCTCCCAAGACAACAATTCTTTTTTTACAACTCCCAGTCACATGATGGAGTGTACATCTTTACTACTTTACAATTCCAAAATAAGTGAAACTCATACAGTGACATTTCAATAGTTTTAACTGGTGACCAATACAAATGAAAGACAATACGCTGTTGGGTTCATAGGGTTGTATTAAATACATGGTGTGGGGCTGCATAAAATATTAGAACTATGGAGCAGGTGGTGGTATTTATCTAAAAAAACACTGGGTGGCTTATCTCATCTAGTCTCTGCTGGGGCAGATGGCCTTCTTCACTCAAAATACTTAATACTATTTGGGGTATATTTACTAAGATTTTACGCCATTTTTGCATCACAAAAGTGATGCAAATTGACACAAAAGTGATGCAAATTGACGTAAAATCTTTTTTTTATGTATTCACTTGAAAGTAACACAAAGCAGCACATAGCACTGCCTTGCTCAGACAAGACGGAAGTCCTCATCCTTGGCTCATCACCCTCTGCCTAGAACGACTCCTGGTGGCCCCCTGCCCTGGGCAGCGCACCCAAACCAACAGACCACGCACGTAACCTAGGCTTCATCCTGGACTCCTCCCTCTCGATGACCAGACAAGTCAACGCCGTCTCATCATCATGTTTCAACATCCTACGCATGCTCCGAAAGATCTTCCGATGGATCCCCACCGAAACCAGGAAGACGGTCACCCAGGCCCTCGTCACCAGCCGACTGGACTACGGAAACACCCTCTACACCAGAACCACAGCCAAACTACAGAAAAGACTCCAAAGCATCCAGAACGCCTCCGCACGACTCATCCTTGACATCCCCCGACACAGCCACATCTCCGGACACCTGAGAGACCTGCACTGGCTCCCCGTCAGCAAGAGAATCACGTTCTGACTCCTCACCCATGCACACAAGGCCCTCAACGACCAGGGCCCCAGGTACCTCAACAACCGCCTGACCTTCTACACTCCCACCCGCCAGCTACGATCAACCAGCCATGCCCTCGCCGTCGTTCCACGCATCCGAAGAGCCACCATGGGAGGAAGATCCTTCTCATACCTGTCAGCCAAGACTCGGAACTCCCTCCCCATCCACCTCCGTCTGACCCAAGACCACCTCTCCTTCAGGAAGCAACTCAAGACCTGGTGTTCGAGCAGTAGCGGACCCCCCTCCCCCAAGCGCCTTGAGACCCTCCGGGTGAGTAGCGCGCTATACAAATATCTTGATTGATTGATTGATTGCAACACTTAGCACTAAGGATGGTGCATGGGCGTTCCCAAGCAGAATGTATGACGTTACAACACATACATTTACAACGCATGCCGTTAGAAGGCAGTTTTTACATCGCAACATCCTTTACAACGCACTCCATTACATCGCATGACACTACATCGCATTTTTAGAAACTACCTTTACAACGCATTCTATTACATCGCATTATACCTTTACAACACGTACCATTACAACGCATACCATTACATTGCATATAAGGTAAGTGTTGAATAGCGTAGGGGTAAAAATTACTATTCTAACTCCAGGGGATTCAACAGTAGGGTAAGTGTTGGCTAGTTTAGGGATACAAATTACTATTCTAACTCCAGGGGGTGCAACAGTAGGGTAAGTTTTGGATGGTGTAGGGGTACTATGCGTTGTAATGGTATGCGTTGTAATGGTATGTTTTGTAATGCCTGCGTTGTAGTGACATGCGATGTAGTGTCATGCGATGTAGTGTCATGCGATGTAGTGTCATGCATTGTAATGTCTGCGTTGTAGTGACATGCCTTGTAAAGGATGTTGCGATGTAATGACTGCATTGTAAGTGTAGTGGGATGTAATAGTTGCGTTGTAAAGGATGTTTCCCTCCCATGCAACCACCCAAAGTTTTTGACACAAAACCCTATTTACCTAAAAAATTAGGCAGGGAATGCTGCAAAAAACTGTGCCCATTTCAAAAAGGCACTATGAAGGAAACATGCTTTAATTTCTCCTTTTTTCCAATTTTGTATGTGTGCTACACTGTACAACACACACACAAAGTGGGAAAAGGTATAAAGTTAGTCTAACCATAGTATTTTGCACGGAAGGTCATCATGAGTGGGGGTAGTTCTTTCTGTGTTCGGTTTTGGGTGTTCAATTTCTTCATTTTGTAATTTAGTTTGTTGAAAGGTGTACAAATAGTTTCTCCCCACTCGAACTCCTTCTCTGAATTTAGAAATGAGGTGTACACCCTTCAACAAACTAAATTATAAAATGAAGAAATTGGAGGGAAGATCAAGATAGGTGTGGGACTATTCTTAGGCAGTGACTTTGATCCAATGGCCAACAGCAGGTTTTATTGAGAACACTTGTAGTGTAATAGTAGCATCTCAAATGTGACTTGCTCTCCATGGAAAAGTGTGACGAGGTTGGTCAAGGAGGTATCCAATGTTGGAAGGATTTTGCTGTGCTAAATGAATTGTCAGATTTTGCTAACATGTAATTTGGACTTTGCACCTCAAGTTGGTATTTACATGTTTATGACACACACACACTTCCAAGTGGTGGTACATTGCTCACCTCTGCATATTCCTGCACAGTGTTGGTTTCTTCAGTCATAATTTCCTCATCTTGTTTAACAATAGCTCGAACTTGCTCCACTACCAGTGAATCTCTTTTAAGTTTCATCATTAACTCTTCTATATCCTAGTAGGAAAAGGATCATTGATTTAGCATGGACAATTAAAATACAATTTTAATTCAGCATTTTAAGTGTAACGTGTTACAGCATAAAGTTAAATAAAACACAACACCTTACTATGTGATGGAAACACATGAGAAAATAGTGTTTTGGCAAAGGAGATGATTTGTGATTGAAGCATTGGAAAAGGATAGTAAAGTTAAAGGAGGAGTTAAAGGCAGGGATGTATTAAAACGATGAGTAACTTCTCCATCTCTCTATTGGACCCATCAAAGTAGATAGCACTGCCCCAAGTCCAGAAATCATATTTACCATTTAGAACCGTTTCAATATGGCATCTTTTCAAGTCCATGAAATGTCATTAGTGCTATTTTAGAGGGAAGCCATCAACTCCTTCAGAACATACAAAATGTGTAGATAAAGCACAACACATCAGAATAAACTGCTTTCATGTATGTTGCTGAAAGGAAGAGTACAGCTAAAGATTATGACAAAGGATGGAGGGTACCTGCTTTCTCTAATGAAAATTGTGTTTTAACATTACTTGAGGGGAATCCTACTCCTCCTGTGGCATCTCATGCTCTACTTACAGGCTCTTTTAAGCAAATAACCTTGTTTAGTAAATAAGGTACTGCATACATAAAATATTTTTGCTGTACTTTTTATGTGGCCTGTTTCCCATATATTGATATCAGATGATGAGGTGTAGGACGTACCAGCCGTCAATCATTAGTGTAACCACACATTTTCAAAAGGGCATTCTGAAATATAATGGTGCTCATTCGCCCCCACATATATATCTATTTTTCTTTCCCACTTTCTGTATTTAAAACCAAAATGGTAGTAGACCACAATTTAGCATGTTGCAGTCAATGGTTTAACTGGATTATCATTCTTTTAATCATATTTGTACACTTATAAAACATATTAATTGAATCCCCTGCAGATACTGTTCAATATCTGAATTATTTTTTATACAGTGTTACTTTATCGAATAGTTAGCCTATCCTATTCTAGCTTTTTCACCAAAAGACATTCTCCAAGGGACACATTAAAAAATAAAGCTATTCAAACCCCTCATCCATGTTCAAACCCTTCGAAAACCATTGGATCACTAATTGAATACTATCAAGCTCACTATCTCACAGGCACAGACTACATCAAAGACGGCCCACTTGTATAACCTCCAGAAGTCACAGCTTTCTTCCATACACAGAAATCCAAAAGATACGATTGTCTTATAATCATTGTAATCAATGTTATCACACTCATTGGAATGTTGAAAGTGGAATAGATATTGAGAAAAACCTCTTAACTGTAGGAGAAGGGTTTGGCAATGTCCCTCATGATCCTTATGCAACAACATCCATGCTTTGGCACTTTTATCGGCAAGGAACAATAGTGTTATTGACTAGCTTTACAGACGCAATGCTGGACTAAAACTGTTAGAGTTCAAGATTTTGCAGATCAAAAACACAAATCTGCAATGAGAGGACCGCTGCTTTTGGCCAGAGGGTATATTAGATGCTTTGAAATCAGACAAATGGAAGAAGAGCTGTTGAGAGAGACAGAATACAGCCCATTACATATTAAAAGGTACAATGATGGATGATCTGCGCTCCAAAAATACAGACTCCGACCACTGAATTTACACTATAGTAGAATTCAGTACACCCCGAATTATCTAATTGTTTGATAAACACACATGTATCTCAGCCCAAAGCTCAGCAATAGCCAAACAAAACGGATGATAAATTGTCACAATTTTATCCAAATATTTTCTTTTTTTTCTGCTGCAAAGAAAACATTTTGTAAACCGGGCCTGCCTTTCCGATTCTGTGTTGCATTATGTACTTTGAGAGGCAGTACAATCCTGCACATGTAAATAACTTTGATTTAGTATATTAAACGCTGAGTGACTCCTTTCTTAAGCTTTAAATGGCATGACATACATTCCAGTAGTGATCGCAATAATGGTTGGAACAATAAAGTTACCCGAATGGTTGATTCCTACCTCCCAAGGATCCCTTCCATTTCTATCTAATGGGCCCACTTATCACTACATTATGGATGTCTAGTTAGTTCTACTATAAATACACACAATGTATCCTTCACATTTACCCATCAGTCAATGAAACAATACCTTTGATTTTTGCTCTATTTGTGGACCAAGTGCTACCAGCTCTTCTTGCATTATTTCAACCATTGATGTTGCCTCCAGAAGCTTTGAAAGTCCATTATGAAACCGATCTCTAAAAGAAAGGACTCAGAAAATAAATGTTACTATGAAACTAGATAAATATCTTGCATTTATATTTAAGCATTAAATTGACTACATAAAGTGAATATAGAGCTCTTTGGCACGAAAACAAATCATATAATTTACAGCATGTTGTTAGACATTCACGTAAACTATATAAAACTGAATAACTGTGAAGGAAATATTTTTTTCTTTGGATGATGCAACCTTCTCTTGGGTAGTTTAAAATTAAAGGTGCATCTCAAGGCATTAAAGGCAGACCTTGGGACATGGACTTTATTGACAACAATATAACTAGTGAAGGCAAGGTTTTGAGCAGTGGCTTCTCGGTGCTGAATTCCTGGTTTTATCTGAGTGGTCCAAAAAATATGGCCAAAAGCTAGGCAGAGGTAAAGGCTGATCACGCACCAAACAGATAACAAGCCAAAGTTTAAATGAAGGGGCAAAGAAAATCCAAACACATCAATTGACAAAAAAGGAGAAAGTGGTGTTTGGTATACAAAGAAGAGAAGAGTTGCCCAAAACAAGCTAGGTGGCGCCTGGGTACTACTGATAAGTGGGTGGATGATTGGATTATTCTAAGGGGACAGTGGTTAGTAGACGAAGTAAACCAATTTACCTCATCTGACCTAATGTTAGATACATAAAACGAAAAGCATCTAAAACTATCAACACAAATGCAGGAGGGTATAGTTCTTGGGAGTATTTAAGGGAGCAGGGTTTTAATTTCTTTATTTTTACGGTGGGAAAAGTAATTCTATAATTTTGCTTTTGCCACTTTACCATTTCTCTTCCTTGTTGCCCTCACTCCCTACATCATTGTTGGGAGGGCAGGATGTCCCATAGAGGTTTCTTCCTCCTTTGTCCTTTTTACCTTTATATGGCTTAGTGCACGGATGCTCTTGCCAGAAGCCCCCATTTACACATTTCAGCATGAAAAAGGTTTTTTTGTAAACATTTATTTATTTGTGGTATTTAGAGACCACACATCTAGTCACAGGGCAGTAGATCTTTAACACACATTAGATGATAAGATTGAAAATGCTAGCAATGTAAATATGACAGATTAGAGGATAACATATAAGAGGATACCATAGAATATACTGAAAAGATGACTATCAGGTGTTAGTCTGCAAAATTATACTCTGCAAGTTTATACTCTGCGCATTTTACTCCATAAACATTTACTCCACAATTACGTGCACAAAAAAGGGCATCTTAAGTTTTCTGTTCTTTGCATCAAGGTAACTCTTTTTCTTAACACATAAATGTCACCTTTTTTAAATCAAACTACCAACCTTAACCTTTTTTGCAGGTTAAAGGGGGTAATGACAGCATTTTACAAAGTAGAATTTGTTATTAAGTGAAAACATTCTTAAATGTGAACATTATTTTATCAATGTTGTAAATTAGAAAAAAATAACCACATATATTTTCCCAGTGCTAACGTTTTGTTTTTTAAACAGTGGCGACTTGGAAACAATAAAATAAACCATATTACATTTTTTTCCCAGGTTTTGATGAACAACAAAACTGAATTTTCAATTCATCTATATTTAAAATACAACAATTTATTTTCTCTTTCTTTTTAAGGTCTATTTCACATGAAAAAGAAAATGAAAAACATACCACTGGCCATATATGTGCAATCAAAATGAGGAAATGTTGTTAAAGTACAACAGGTATATTTATAGTGAATACTGAATGTAGGCCTGGACTAGAAATGTGTTAATTATCACTCCGCCTATTCAAAGGCAGAGCAATCACAGTTGTTGACGGAACTGTTAACACACATAATTACTCTGCCTCTGCAACAGATTGACGGATAGGATACTCCACCACAAATGTGACGGATATCCCTTCGCCCCTTTCAAAAGTTCCATGAGATATATTGGAATTGTAATATGGCGGACAGGATATCTGTCACATTTGTGAGGTAGTAACCCTGTCCACAAAACTCCTGTTCAGGTCCTTAGTTAAAAGAGGCACAGTTCAACAGCTAAAACATTAGTAAGCACCTCCAGTGAGCTTTCCGGCTCTCTAAAACTACAGGAATCCACAAATGTTCCTTCACATGTTGCTGGGCAACTGCTCAAAGTTCCACTAAAAGTTACTTTGACAAAATAATACCTCATCATCTTAAAGAAACTTACTCTCAAGAAGTCTTTCCAGTCTACAATAACATTACCTCTGTTAAAAAATACACATTTTTGCCACTGCTCACAATCCTGTTACTTACCTCTGAAAATACAAATATTTGGATGATGGATGTACATTTAAAACAACATCTCATCCAATAACCCATTTAAACACTATTCGTGGTTCTATTAATCAAAGCACAATCCCATTAGCCTATGCTTTATTACCTGACAATAAATCCTCAACTTGCAGTGAGTTTCTATCAATCAATCAATTAACAACCACTTATAGAGCACACAGCTACCTCAAAAGAGGTGCCCTGGTGCTAGCAGACTCAAGAGACTAAGAAGCTCCAGATACTACTACCCCTGCCTAAAGAGCCAGGTTTTTAAACCCTTTCTGAAATCCTGTTCTGCATCCAGCATGCGTAGGTGGCTGGGCAAGGCGTTCCTCAATTTGGACGTCCTTACAGGGAAGGACCTACCTCCTTGTCACATTTTTGCGAAAAGGGGGACATTGAGCAAACACTGCTGATTAGATCTCAATCTCCGCTCCTGACGATATAGGATGAGCCTTGACCTGAGATATCCTGACCCCTTGCTGTGATAAGCTCAAAAAGCCACGGCGAGTGCCTTAAACTCATTCCTCCTGGCCTTAGGGAGTCAGTGAAGCTGTCTCAGATGTGGAGATGTATGCTAGTGAAAAGGGACCCTAAGGATTAGCCTTAGGGCCGCGTTCAGCACCATCTGAAGTTTCTGAGTCAGGTAGCCTGGCAACCACAGATACAGCCAATATGCATAGTCCAGTTGGGAGGGTAACCAATGCATGGACCATGATCCTTAATATCTATCTGATGTTAAAACTAAACCAATGAATAAAAGTCCTGCAAAAATAATAATTGACTTTGAATTGGCAATAATTACTACAAACACCAACTTCTACCCTAAGACGCAAATCCAAATATATTATTTTCCATGTTTCATAGGAAATATTGTGTAAAATACCAAAAACGTCCATAGCAGAGAGTTACATCGCAGAGAGTTATGTTATGTTATGTTTAGATCTACTTCTATAGTGCACGGCTGCCCCGAGGGGCGTCCCGGCGCTTTGGCAAAGAGAAATGCAGCAAAGAGACACAACACAGCAGCTCACGGAGGTCCCACCAGGAAATCATACCGAGAAGAGCCAGGTTTTAAGCTCCTTTCTAAAAGCAAGGAGACTGTTTGACTTTCTCAAAGAGACAGGTATCTCATTCCAGCAGCGCGGGACCAGGTATCGGAAGGCACGCCCTCCGATCCGGGCAAAATTAATCCGGGGAACGACAGCTTTGGCCAACAAGGCCGACCGGAGCGACCTCCTGGGGACATAAAAAGCCAGGCGCTTCTCCATATACTTTGGACCAATTGAATGGAGGGCCTTAAATGCCAGGGTCAACACCTTAAAGGTGATTCTTTTGGCAATGGGCAGCCAATGCAATCTCCTTAGAAGTTCAGAGGCTTTTGCCCTGCGTGGGAGACCAAAAATGGCTCTTGCAGCCGAGTTCTGCACAATCTGTAATCGGGCCAACAGGTATTTAGGCAGCCCGATATACAGGGCGTTCGCGTAGTCTAGTCGCGAGCCAATCAGAGACTGCACAATGATTTTTTTGTGCTGCAGAGACAGCAAAGGAAGAAACTTCCAAAGCATTTTCAAAATGCCAAAGCATTTCCCCGATAGACCGATGATTTGGGGTCCGAAGGAGAGGCTGTCGTCACATTGCACCCCAAGGTTTTTAGCTTTCACAGAGGCCACATCGGGCGGAAACATGTCCTGGGGCCACCAGGTCTTCCAGTTAGGATCCGGCGGACAGCCGAAAAAAAGCAGCTCCGACTTGTCGGAGTTGCATTTCAGACTGTGCCGCCGAAACCAGTCGAAGACCGCACCCAGGCATTCCCTGATCAGGCCACCATCAAAAGCCTCACCCTTTTTAGATGTAAAAAGGAGCTGGGTGTCATCAGCGTAGGATATGATCCGGGCACCGAAGGACTCCGCTACCGCCGCTAGAGGGGCCATATAGATATTGAAAAGGGTGGGGCTCAGGATAGACCCCTGCGGAACCCCCACCTCGAGCGGCGGCATTTCCGCGGAGAACGGAGGTGCCCAGACCACTTGTCGACGGCCGGTCAAAAAGGATTTAAACCAGTTCCACACCGTCCCACGAAAGCCGATCTCCCAGAGACTAGAAAGGAGACCGGCATGGGGGACGGTGTCAAACGCCGCTGACAGGTCCAGCATAACCAGAATTGCCTTCCCCCCCAGATCAAGCGTCTCTCTGATGGCATCGGTGATCTCGACCAGAGCTGTCTCCGTGCTATAATTAGCACGGAAGCCCGATTGGGAATCATGTAGAATGTTATTGCTCTCTATATAGTTGGAGATAGAGAGCTGTACATGTTTCTCGATCACCTTTGCCAGAGCAGGGAGAAGGGAGATAGGCCTGTAGTTAGCATGGACTAGAGGATCCAAAGTGGGCTTTTTGAGAAGTGGCAAGATCAGTGCATGCTTCCAGGCCGACGGAACTTCGCCCGTAGTCAAGGAAAGGTTAAGCAGCGGATTAAGCAAGCTGTTAATTGCAGGCGCTAATTTTCCTAGACATTTCGCTGGGCAAAGATCCATCGGCGAGCCGACAGAAGGTCAAGGGAAGAAGTCACGGATAGGGAAGGAAAGTCCGAAAGGACTGTACTCCTATCAACAATTGATGAGCAGACAGTGGTCCGATGACTAGCCGAGGGACCAAGGTCGACGTCTGAGAAAGAGTCCTGTATGGACTTAATTTTGTTGATAAAAAAGTCCCCCAGCTGACTGATCCAGACCTCGGAGTGGGAATGGGAGGGAGAGCTCGACGGCAGGGAGATGAACTCCTTTACAATCCTAAAGAGTTCTTTGCTCCTGTTTTCCGCATCGTCGATTCTGCGCTCCAGGAAAACCTTTTTACCCTCGAGAATATGCTTGCGATAGCTCCTAATTACCTCCCGGTATTTAGCTTTGTCATCCGGGTCGTACTTGCGCCGCCACATTCTCTCTGCTTTCTTACAATCCTGGCACATTTTCCCCATAGACGGAGTAAACCACGGGGCCGAGAGAAATCTGGCCACTGATTTAGCTGGTTTCCTCGGGGCCAGCTCATCAAATCTAGCTACCAGCCACTTTTGGACGGAATCTAAATTTTCCTCCAGATTGCCCGAAACCCGACAAGGATGACAACGCAAAGCATCGGACAGCATTTCCACCGTGACTTGATGGAAAGGCCGCCCCGACCGTTTCACCTCTTTCTGCACTCTGGAGCCAGTCAAGGCGAAAGAAAGAATGCAAAAGAGTTACAATACAGATAGTCCACTGCACTTTGAATTGAAGAAATAACATCCTTAGCTTTTGTACCCTCTGAACACATAGACGAATACCACTCAGAACTTACTATAACACAGTTTTTTAGAAAACAATTTAGAAAATTGGTGCCACTACTTAATTATTTTGCGCAAAACTGGATTGGCCATCTAAACAGGTTGGGTCGTAGGAGACTACAAAGGCATCCTGTTGAATTATGGAACTGCTATTCAACCTTTTATAGAGGGGAGTGCAAAATCTAACAATGCTTTAGAGGGGTGGCATAACTCCTTCTCCTGTGCAATAGGTAAAGCCCATCTAATTGTGTACCATTTCTTGAAAATGTTGAGAAAGAAGCAACGTTTTCAAGAAACGAGACAAGCACAATCTTTTTTTCAAATAGTCTCCAACCCACAGTATCAAAAACACATAACACATGAATGAGCAACTCTTTTCCAAACTTCAACTATTTGGAATGTTTGCGGTGCAGACCATTTGGAAAACATTGTATACATGACAAACTATTAATCACTAACTACTCATACTAAACACAACACATTCTTTTCATTTGCTCTCCTATTTTATTCTCAAATATACAACTGGCTGTATTTTTTAATTTTGAATGCTCTACCTGTTGTTATCTTTTTTTTCAAGCTTTGGTGATTTGTTAAGAACCATTTACTGAGGCTTACTTGTAATCCACATTATTATTTTTAATCCAAATCTCTTTAAAAACCTAAACATTATTTCATAAAATTAAAAAATGCCTTGTTTAAGATGAAAACAGGGAGGTTACCTTTTTGCCTAAACATGCACCATCTCAAAAACAAAGCACTTTATGAAATCAAAGCTCAATGAAAACATGTTTTGAGAAAAACATTATTTAAAAAGGAGCTGTATACCACAAAAAGGATAAATAAATGTCACTTTGAAAAAAATAAAGATTGATTTTTGTCAAAAATAAAATGCACCAAAAGTAAACTTTTGCTATTAGGCTCCTAATGTGCGTAGAGTTAGGCAACCTATGAAAGTAAAATTGTGTAAACAAAAACATACATAACAGTTGTACACAGACATATCTCTTAGCCTATCCTTACTATAAATATTACTCTATATACTATTTTTGTTTCAAACTTAAAGTTACCAACAGAACTCAGCTGCATACCTCAATCCTGTATATCTGACTGCTAATTGAATGAAGAAAATTACGCAGCAACCAATTAACGAAAAAGGTCAATATTCCCCATAGACTTCCATGGAAAACAATATGAAAAGTTAATATTATTTGTAATACTTTGAAAATGTTTGTTTAATGTTTATAAAATGTATACAAAATATTATTAATGTTATTTGCTTTATAATTTTTATTTAAATAAGTAACTTTCAATGTTCTACAAATTAATTGTTGACTATTTTTAATGAATGAATGATTTTTGTATTAATACATATTTAATCATACTAGTACAAATATATAATTAAAACATTTGAAGTATTTTTTTCACAGGTAATAGCATTATTCAAAATAACTGCGTAATAATACACTCGCCTCCCTATTCCTTTATACCATCCAACTCCTAATTTGTTTATGTCAAATTTGATTTTTAAAAATTTATTGGGAGGTTAACCCCATCAACTGCCCATTTCTATATTTAAAAATATACTACACATAATTTAACAAACTTTTATAATTAATTTATATTTTGAAAACAGCATTAATTATAATACCTTAGTATTACAATTAATATTATTATTATTATTCGGTTTTGTGCAGCGCATGGTTACCCAAGAGCATCCCAGCGCTTCGCCAAACAGAGTAACAACACAGAGAGGAACAGATAAGAAATTTAACAGAAGAGGAAGGTTTTCAAGTGTTTCCGAAAGCGTAGGAGACAAAGCTCCGAACGTAGGGCAAATGGGAGTGAGTTCCAAAGAGAGACGACATTAACGGAGAATCTCCTTCCTCCTGAACGGGCCTTTTTTACCCTGGGAACAACGACAAGATGTTGTTGGTCCGAGCGTAAAGATCTACTGGCTTTGTACGGGATAACCATCTTTTGAAGGGCGGGAGGGCCTTTGCCTTGCAAGATTTTATGAGCAAGGCAGAGGGACTTGAATTTCACCCTCTCTCGTACTGGCAGCCAGTGTAGGGCCTTCAATGCTGGTTTAGCCGAACGTGACATGGGGATGTTATAGAGCATTCGGGCTGCCGCATTTTGAACTTGCTGAAGTTTGTTCAAAGTAATCTCAGGGGCACCTAGGTAGATCACATTATTGAAGTCTAACCTAGACATGATCAGACCCTGGATTAGTAACTTCCGAGATAGATAAGGAATCAGGGGCAGCACTTTGCGTACCGATCGGAGAAGGCCGAAGCAGACACCAGCTAGTTTGGAGGCCTGGGTCCTAAAGGAGAGATCTTGCTCCAGCCAGATACCCAGGCTCTTGATCTCGGCCTTAGGTTTGGGAGGGGATCCAAGGCAGCTGGGCCAGGCTGAACAGGGGAGAGAGGGATTTTTCAGCCCCACCAACATTATCTCCGTTTTAGAACCATTCAGCTTTAATGCTGATTCCCCCATCCAAGAGTGGACTTTGGACAGGCAAGAGTGTAACACCTGGGAATTATCCGTAGATTGGGAGAGGGCGAACATCAGCTGGGTGTCATCGGCGTAGCTCACGATCTTGATGTTAAAAGGCGCCACCACATCCTCCAGAGGGGCCATGTACACATTAAATAATGTGGGGCTCAGGGAGGAGCCCTGGGGCACACCACAATGGAGGTGGGTGGATGCCGATCGTGCGCCCCCTTCCCAGACCTGAAAGGATCTTTCATTGAGAAATGACCTAAAACCTTTGCATCCTGCTCATATTTATTTCAAATGTTAATTTATAAACACATTTGATTTTTTGGGGGGGTTCTACTGTTTCTATATTTTAAAATATATTGCACATAATTTAACAACTTTTATAATTAATTTATATTTATTTTATTTATTTTATTTTTGACATTTGTAGAGCGCGGCGAATACCCTCAGGCGTCTCGGCGCTAACAATTCATCTGTTTTCTACTCATAACTAAAGTCTCATTGGTTAAACTGTTTTTGATCGTGGGATTGCTAATTGGTGTAAAGTGGAGGAGCGAAGCTGTCTGCAAGGTATATAAGGTTTCAATTGGTCCTTTAGAGAATGCGGTCCTTGGTTGTTAAGTGCCTTGTAAACTATACATAAGGACTTAAACTTTATTCTGTTTTGGATCGTTAGCCAATGAAACTGCCTTATTGTTTCTGATATGGATTCGAACTTCGAAGTTCCAGACAGCAAGCGTGCAGCCGCATTCTGTATTGACTGTAACTTTTTTGTGACCCTGACCTGAGCATTAAGAAATAGACCGTTACAGTAGTCTAAAGAAGATAAAACTAAAGAGCTAACCAATGTTTTGATTAGTGCCTCCGGAAGAAAGGGGCGAATCTTTCTAATCATTTTCAGTTTGTGATGGGCCGTGGTTGCAACTTTGTTTGCATGGTCCATAAAGCTGAGGCCTTCGTCAAAAATGACTCCCAGATTCCTGACTTTAGCTGTCGGAGTAGGAGGTAAACCAAAGGCTGCTGGCCACCAACATGATGGCCATGATGGAAGAAGTGGTCCAAAAATAACTACCTCCGTTTTTTCTGAGTTGAGCTTGAGGCAGTTTGTGGCCATCCATTCTCCTATTTGCAGCAATCCATTTTTAAAATGTTGTGCCACTTGTCCTCCGTCACCCTTGATGGCCAGTACCAACTGCGTATCGTCCGCATAAGATGTTAGGCTCATCCCATAAGCACTGATGACATTCGCAAGGTCCGACACATAGATATTAAATAGTGTCAGACTAAGGGATGAGCCTTGAGGAACCCCGCATGGCAGCGAGAGTTGCGCAGATTGGAAAGGTCCAAGGGTGACCGCTTGAGTTATGTCAGCGAGAAAGGAGGCGAGCAGGTCTCTGGCAGAGTGACAAATGCCCAGCTTTCCGACACGGTCGACCAAGATGTTATGGTCGACCGTGTCGAAGGCTGCTGATAAATCCAGCAGTACTAAAATTGCAGTCCCACCTTGGTCCCGGATGGCCCTGACGTCGTCAGCTGCCTTAATAAGGGCAGTTTCTGTCCCATGATATCTCCGAAAGCCAAATTGTGAGTCATCCAGCAGTCGGTGTCTCTCGATGTAGTCTGAAAGTTGGGAGTTCATGGCCTTTTCAGCCACTTTGGCTAAAAAAGGAAGACTCGCAATTGGCCTATAATTTTTCAGTTCGTTTTTATCTAGGCAGGGTTTTTTCAATAGAGGTTTCAATAGGGTGTTTTTTAACAAAGTCGGGTATGTCCCTGAAGACAGAATAGAATTACAGACTTGTGTCAACACTGGTATAATGACTCCATAACTGGTGGTAGGACTGAGAACGGGCAAGGGTCAAGAGCGGAACCTGTTTTGATAGTTGAGACGATGGTCCTTATATGGTCGCCTGTAAGTGTATGAAAACTGGTAAAAACATTGGCCGAATGTGGGCAAGGTGGGGCCGTGTTCATCGTGGGTGGTTTGGAAGCAAAGGCTTGATAAATATCGTCCACCTTGGTGAAAAAAGATTTCGCCAAGGCATCACATAATGCTTGTGACGGAGGGGGACTGAGGTCAGGGGCGTTACCTGCCAGTGTTTTGGTGATTTCGTACAGTCGCTTGCTAGAGTTTTTAGCTTGATCAATTTGGTTTGTATAAAATAATTTTTTTGCATTAATGATCATAGATTTATAAAGTGCCAAAGATTCTTTATAAACTTTCTTACTAGCCGTGTCATAAGTTTTTCTCGAAAGCCTTTCCAGGGTCCTATTACTTTGTTTTTGCTGTCTTAGATCATCAGAGTACCATGGAGCAGTCGGTTTAGATCTATTCCCAGACAAGGATTTAGTGGAGACTGTATGCTCAGTTGCACGAGCAAGCCAGGTCTGGAATTGTAATGTTGCCGCATTGGGATCAGTGGACACCGTAGGACACGTATTGTCCAACTGTGTTTTCAGCTCCATTTGGTTTATGTTCTTCCAATCTTTGAAAGAACTTTGGTTGGTTATGGTAGATTTCCTATTTCGGTAAATCTTAGTTGTGATTTTACCGAATATGGCGTAATGATCGGTCCACGGCATTGGTAAAGTATTAATTTTAATACCTAAGTAATAATATACTTCCCACCCTATTCCACTATAACGCTTGCATCCCACTCCTAAAATATTATTTAGGATCATTTAAAATGCTATGGTAATTTAACCAACCTACATTTTTGTTATTTTTTTAAAATTATTTTATAAATATTTAAATGACTTTAGAAAAAATAGCTACGTTTTTACACATATTTGTTTTAAAGCGTATAAAATAACTTGCATCATACAAACCAATGAAGCACGTGGAGCAAAAGCATACAGAGTATTAGAATATAGAGTAAACCCACTTGCAGAATAAAAGTTGTAGAGTAAAGGTCCTGTGGAGTTAAAACTGGACATACGAGAAAAATAGTAGGCAATAGACAGGGATGTATAATTTGAAGGGGCATGTTTTCATATCTTTACAGAAGGGCAGTAGAACCTGATTTACTGTGAGGGGGAGGCAGGCATACATTTATCTAAACTTAGAAGAAGACTTGCACAGGCCTGTTTTGATATTTTTCCAATTTTTGGAAAACCATTGAGTTGTACTTTATCCTTCAAGTAAGAAGGTACTCTATTGTGGATTGATTTGTGTGTTATGCATGTGATTTTAAAGTTGACCTGTGCTTGAAGGGGATGCCACTGAAGTTGCTTCAGGATGGAAAATATGTGGGAATAATGTGATCTGACTTTTTGGTGCCTGTAATGGGCCTAGCAGTCCCATGGAGTATAGCTCTTAAAGGAGCAATAAAGGATTTGGAAGGCATGCAAATCTAGCTGTGGGAGAACAATTGCCTGAACTGTGTCTTTCACAAGCCTGAGAGAGGAATGTATGGCTTTAGTGTCTTGGGTAGATGTAGTTGGTGAAGGGGTAATTCAGAGTTAGATAGATTCTAGTCGATGATAAAGCCAAGAGACTTCACGATTACAACCGAAGAAGAGAAAATGCCAAACAATCTATTCGAGCCATTTCTCTACCGGGGATGGAGAATCATTGGAAGGAGTATGCATTACGGGGTCGATTATGATTGCGGTGAATCCGCATCCTCCGGGCCGGTGGAAGCCACCGCCCGCCCGGAGGATGCGGATTCACCGCCGCGTTCCCAGAAAACACCCACCGCCAGATTAGGATGGCAGTGGGAACAGCGGCCGACGGCAGGTCCGTCCGCCGCTGATCCGCGGGGTGTTGACCGCAATTTTGTGGCGGTGTCTGCAAGACACCGTCAGCCAAACTAGGCTGTGTGTGTAAACATGCTTTTCCGCGGCGGTTTTTCCGCCGTGGAAAAGCATATGGACCTTTGCTTCTGGGGGCCCCTTGCGGGCCCCCAGGGTGAAGGGTGGGGGAGTGCACATGGGGGGTACCTATGGTACCCCCTTGCATTTGCATGCACAAAGCGTCAGGCACCACACGGTGCCTGCCGCTTTGTGCATACAAATGCAAAGCATGCACTTTTTAACCTTGCGGCGGGTGCTGCTTGAAGCAGCACCCGCCGCAATGTTAAAGATACGGAATGTGACGGCCAGGGTGGTGGTCACATCCTAATTGGTATGGAGGGAACGCTGCTGCTCCTGCGGACGGTCCCTCCACCTCGGGGGTGGCGGACGACGTAGGTCCGTCCGCCATCATAATCGACGTCTTAGTTTGGGTCTGGCTAATTCTCTATAGTTTGCACCCAGAGGCACGAAGGTAAAGTTGGGTATCATTGGAGATATGGCATAGCCAAATTGAAGTGTCTTTAAATACTGAGGTAAGAGGTTACATACATAAGGTGAAAATGTAGGGTGAGAGAGTGGAATTTGTGGAACTCTTAATATTACTGGGTTTATATTTGATTAAACAAATTCCTAAAAATTATATTATGGTTTTAGATATTATAATTTAAAGTTTTGCCTTTTTTTCTGATCATGCAGATCAGTGACAGCTACTGACAAAAGAGTGTATAAGATCAACGAAGATCACAGACAAGAGTTCAAGGAAGGTTAGAATGGTAGCTGCTCCCACTAAGAACTGGACTTAATAAAAACATGGATTTGAAACTTAACTCATGTTTGCTTGCTCTTAGCCATACTAATATAATAAAGAGAGAGCCCAAACCTTTGAGGCGGGTAATCTCAGGAACCACAGCACCAATCACAACACCCAATACAGCGTTGGAACGGGCAGTTGCAGCAGAAGGACATAGGCTATGCAGACGCCCACCATATACATTTAAAAGGTAAAAGAACCGTGCCAGCAAAGTAGTCCCTTGTGGGCGTGTCTGCGTTGTGCTGTTGGCGTGTGCTGGGGGCGTGACAAACGCTGGGGGCGGGTGGTACGTTCCACTCTTCATGCCATGTCTCATATCATGTGCTGTGGGCGTGTGCTGGGGGCGTGGGCGTGTGCGGGGCGCGGGATTACGAAAAAAAAGTGAGTGTTGTACCCAATATTTCATTGTTTTTTCTTCCCAGGTTCTGTACATTCCAGCTCCCGGTGTCCACCCTGCTCCCTTTAAATACCCCTGTACCCCATAATCATAACCCACCCTTACTCCTTAAAATACCCCAACACCCTTAAACACTAACCCATCTTATCCTTATAAATATACCCTGTACCCCAAAACCCAAACCTATCCCTAAACCCTAAAAATACCCCTGTACCCCAAAACCCAAACCTAGCACTGAACCCTATAAATACCCCTGTACCTCAAAACCCAAACCTACCCCTGAACCCTAAAAATACCCCTGTACCCCAAAACCCAAACCTAGCCCTGAACCCTAAAAATACCCCTGTACCCCAAAACCCAAACCTACCCCTGAACCCTAAAATATCCATGTACCCCAAAACCCAAACCTATCCCTGAACCCTTAAAATACCCCTGTACCCCAAAACCCAAACCTACCCCTAAACCCTAAAAATACCCCTGTACCCCAAAACCCAAACCTAGCCCTGTACCATAAAAATAACCCTGTACCCCAAAACCCAAACCTACCCCTGAACCCTAAAATACCCCTGTACCCCAAAACCAAAACCTAGCCCTGAACCCTAAAAATACCCCTGTACCCCAAAACCCAAACCTATCCCTGAACCCTTAAAATACCCCTGCACCCCAAAACCCAAACCTACCCCTGAACCCTAAAAATACCCCTATACCCCAAAACCCAAACCTAGCACTGAACCCTAAAAATACCCCTGTACCCCAAAACCCATACCTATCCCTAAACCCTAAAACTACCCCTGTACCCCATAACCCAAAACTATATCTGAACCCCTAAATACCCAAACACCCCAAAACACATACGTCAGTACCCCAAAACATATACCCCTATACCCATACTTACCTTATCCAAACATTAAAAAAAACATGCTTTTACCATTCATGCATTTACATCGAATTTCGTTGTAAATGTATGCGTGGTAAAAGCATATAAAATGTAATGCCATGCGTTATAATGGCATTGCGGAGTCATGGTACTTTCGTAATGAAAGTATGCGGAGTGATGGTATGCGAAAAGAAAGTTGCGGAATAATGGGTGTTCCCTCCCCCGGTAAGTACATTGGTGGCACGGCGGCCCACATCTCCAGC
Source organism: Lissotriton helveticus (assembly GCF_964261635.1). Taxonomy (NCBI): domain Eukaryota; kingdom Metazoa; phylum Chordata; class Amphibia; order Caudata; family Salamandridae; genus Lissotriton; species Lissotriton helveticus. Next base: position 154,205,088 of record NC_136067.1, on the reverse strand, counting down.
AACATACTCATATTTTTTCACCACCGATTTGAAAAATGCACAGGTCTCTCTCATTGATGGCCAGCACCGACATACACTTTTAGACACACCTCCCGCCACAAGTTCTAGAATTGCGAACTTTAGAGCTGGGGAGCTACGTTCGAATCTCGGCATCCGCTCAACATCCTGTGATTCCAGGCAAATCGCTTTGTCTCCCCGTGCCTACCACAAATGAATGTGTTCTTCTGAAATGTAAATTGTGCTCATGCCATGTTGTCGAGTTTGCGCTATATAATATTGCAAGGAAAAATAAAGTAGGGAAACTCGAGTTCACACACTATTGAACGCGCACTCTTAAGTCCATCAGCAGTGCACTGTGAATCGGAGCGTTTCACAGGCCTGTCACAGATAAGAAATGCTATCAAAACGAAATCCTACAAAACAATATACTACTGGTCGGCAGCAATTCATACCCGGACAACGTCGGGACAGGCTGCTAGTATCACATAAAAGTAAATATTTTTGTATATAGTTCAGTATACATTAAATAGTGATCTATTTTAGTTAAGAACATATTTAGTGATTTTTGGTGTATTACCTAAATCGGTTCCAAAAAAGTTACATCGTAATTATTAACATGTAACTCTCCAGTACCCCGAACTGCCACACCCCAAACTATGAGTACAGTTAACAAAACTAACTGAATTTAGGAGCATAGAAATAAAGTTTACATTGGTCCTAAATTTGCTCTTACTTCATATATCATTAAAAAAATCAAAAGATTAGGCATAGCAATCTGTGACTGGGTATGCCCAGACGTGGGTCCCGGGCTCACTGTGCCACTGGATTCAAGCTATCCTGGCTGATGAGGGGTGAAACCCTGAAACCAGTCCTAGGATGCTTGTTACGTTCCAGAGAGGACCTGGCTTGGCAGGTCGGGCTGGACTGTTCCCATGAGGCACAGGGTCAATGCTGATGTGCATATGGCCAGGTCTAAACTGGAGTGGCAGGGTGAGCAAAAGAAAGATGAATTAAACCCAGAACTCTTGACTGGGGGTGAATGTTTTGATTTGTTCTGCATTCCATCCATCAATTGGGTGTCTTTTGCTTTCTCGCCCTAAGTGCGCCAGGTATGCCAAGACATGGGTCCCGGGCTCACAGTGCCACTGGATTCAAGCTATCCTGGCTGATGAGGGGTGAAACCCTGAAACCGGTCCTAGGATGCCTGTTTCCGGTTCAGGGAGAACCTAGCTTGGCAGTTTGGGCTGGACTGTTCCCATGAGGCACAGGGTAAAGACTGATTTGCATATGGGCTGGTCTAAACTGGGGTGGCATGGTGAGCAAAAGAATGATGGATTTAACCCAGATCTCTTGACTGGGGGTGAATGTTTTGATTTATTCTGCATTCCGTCCATCAATTGGGTGTCTTTTGCTGTCATAGATTTCCAGGCAAGGGCCTTGTTTCCCTACTGCTTGTGGGTGAACAATCTGCTGATTTAGGATCAGAGTGCCATAAATACACCTTCTTTTTGTGGTCTATTTTTCTCCACAAGAAAAATGCTTTTCACTCTGTAGAACAACCGAAATATGAAAGGGGTTGAATGAACACTGGGCCTGATCCACAAAGATTGCGACTTACTCTTGCAGTACTCCTCCCTTGTTTACTAATGAATTCCAGGAGTAAGGAAAAGTACTCATTATTTACTCCAGAAATTCGGTACCAACTCACGGGTCCACCTACTTGTGTTTCTTTTTTTCCAGTTTATTCGAGGATAGGAAACACCACAGAATTCCCCAGAATTTCTCTTTTGGAAACCTTGTCCACTTACAGACGTGTAAATAGTAACTTGGATCTGATGTACTACACTGCTATTCTGCAGATAGATAGGTGATGGTTACCTGTCATTTAAAGTTTTCGTCTTCTTGGCCTGCAGAATATTTGTGAAAGTCTTTATAAAACCCAGATAATTACTGGGTGTGATGTAGTAATGCCTCCTGGTTTCTTCTAAATATTGAGCAGATTTTGCAGACACGCCTTTGTGAATTTTCACGCACACCTGTGCAATCCTCTCTTTTAAGTCCTGCAAAAAAACAGTCAGAAGGATTTTGTAATAAATGTATGAGTAAGAAAGTATGTGCTGTTAATCCTCTACATAATTCTTTGAAGGAACACCCTCAATGTTTAACTTTAAAGACATAAATTAACTTTTTAATTACAAAACCATACAAAAGACATTGTCACAAGCTAAACAAACCGCACAAAAATGCATCCAAATATTGCACAAGGTACCTGACGTGCAAGTTACAGTATGGCTGCACATATAATAATATAGGTTGGCATACAAATTCTAATGGGTTTCACTTGCAGTTGATACATGGTAGTTAAAGAGTTAGTCAATTACAAAGAAGTGTTATTATACTTACTGAACAATATGATCTTAGTTAGAGGCTCATTATTTGTGATAAAAATATTTACCTTTTGTAGGGAAGTGGTGTATTATGTGCTGATGCTGGTTAGGACTCACCTTGTAATACAAACATGATATCCCAAAGATGGTCCTTGGATTCACAATAATAAATTCCTAGCTCAGTTCAGGTAGTGTGGCAAAGAGCAGCCAGGCATTTTTAGAAGAACATGTGTTAAGCATTTCAGAGTACAAAATCCGACATTTATATATATAAAAACGAAAGTATGTCTGTCTGTTTGTCCTTTATGCATTACTACACCATTCATCCGATCGCCATGAAACTTTGGGACGTTATTGAGTACACTCCCGCGAAGGTTTCTGGCATAAACGTTTTTTAAATATCGGCCCCCCAGGGCCCTCATAATCTTGCGAATACTGATGTACGCAGAAGACGGAAAAACAAAAAATCGTGTATCCCCCAGCACTCGAATAAATAAAAAGAATTAAAACACCATTCATCCGATCGCCAGGAAACTTTGGGAAGTTGTTGAGTAGACTCCCGCGAAGGTTTCTGGAATACGAATTTGATGTACGCAAAAAACGGAAAAACAAAAAATCGTGTATCCACAAGCACTCGAATAAATAAATAGAATTAAAACACCATTCATCCGATCGCCAGGAAACTTTAGGAAGTTGTTAAGTACACTCCCGCAAAGGTTTCTGGCATAAAAATGTTCTAAATATCGGCCCCTCAGGGCCCTCATAATCTTTCGAATACTGATGTACACACCAGACGGAAAAACAAAAAATCGTGTATCCACAAGCACTCGAATAAATAATATAGCCTTATAGCCGGCCGTAGCAGGCTATACCGGCTATTAAAGGCCCGCTGAATCGTTAAAGGCCCTCGCCGAAGGCGAGGGACTTTCACGAAACAGCGGGACTTTAATAGCCGTATAGCCCTGCTACGAAGGGCTATAAGGCTATTAGAACATTCTGCCACTAGAGGGCAGAATGTTCTAACAAATTAAAAAAAGGGTTCTCGAAGCTCGAGGGGATATAAATCCCCTCGAACTTCGAGAAGCCTTTGTAGAACATTGGAATGTTGCTCTGCGGGCCTTTACCGGCCCGTAGAAGCAGGGAGCACTCCATTGTCTGCAATGGAGCTCCCAACATTCCAATGTTCTAAATAGAATTAATCCTGGTCTGCAGAACATTACTTTTAGTTCTGTCCCCTAGGGCATCAGGATGTGCTGATTAACCAGCTATAATTACATATGAATTCTGTTGCAAAAATAACTCATGTCACTTATTCGGTGATTGAATGTTGAAAGTTTATTCAATGATTTCGTATTTCACTTAGATGTTGAATTCACATCTCTTTTTATATCCGTTATTTCATTGCAGAAACATTGCTTTAACAATCCAATGCATCAAATAGTTCCTCTATTCCCAATGCATTTCGGCGCTCTGCGCCTTTGTCAAGGGATTAATCTATCAAAAAAAAAACGATAATACATTTCATTAATCACATATTCTCATGCCACCGTTATCAACATAAATGATGCCGTTATCAACATAAATGATACATATGGTGAATACTGTAACTTTTCAACTATTTAACTCATAACCGTGACGACTTCAAAAAAATGCATACATTTAACCTGTGTCCTTCGTTATCTCACAAGTGATATAGTCCCTTACCGATATTAGTTTTTTTTAAAGGAAACTTGCGCTTGTCTAAAGATATTGATCGTGTTGTTGTCTAACTCGCGATGTGTGTTATCAGTTAAAACCCCCCTTCTGCGGCGGTGAAGTGACTGTCTCTGTAATAAAAACGAATCTATACATAACGCAAATGCTTTCTAAATGGTGTGGTGAACCCTTCGTAGAGAGTGACGCTTACCGTGTTGGCGTTTTCGGGCCGTTTCTACGCTCTAAGCATGCTGGGAGCTGTGAATGTTACGCGGGCGTGTTATTCGTATATTTAAAAGAACAGGGGTTCCCTATGCGGTTGAACCACTCTTAAAGGCACAGTGTTCTATTTCATAGCCTCAATGTAACATTTTAATGATATTGCGAGTATACCATCCAATAAACATGTCAGATATTGTCTTATTCACAGATAACAAGCAAATTCGATCCTATCATTTAACCCTTTGGGTTTCATGGTCTGTAAAAAATAAATCCAATGATTTTCTCTTTTAATCAAAGTTTTCCTGTTGTGCACAGTGCACATCCCTGAACTACTATTGTACTAAATAGAATTAAAACACCATTCATCCGATCGCCAGGAAACTTTAGGAAGTTGTTAAGTACACTCCCGCAAAGGTTTCTGGCATAAAAATGATTTAAATATCGGCCCCCCAGGGCCCTCATAATCTTTCGAATACTGATGTACACACCAGACGGAAAAACAAAAAATCGTGTCTCGATGAGCACTCGAATAAATAAATAGAATTAAAACGACACTTTGAAATGTTTTCCATATTAAAATTAATAAGTTTCAATAAAAATGACACAATGTAAATTGAATGTTATCATGACGAGTTTCCTTGAATTTCCTTTCTTCAGAGATCGCAGCAACGCGCGACGGGTAAGCTAGTAAATATATAAAAATAAAGCATTTTTTTTTATATAAATTTAGACATCAAAACAAGCACAATTGAATGTTTATAAATGGAGTTATGGATTTTAGAAAAAAAGCATCAATCAGTGCAGTTCAATACTGATGTGGCCAATGGGAAAAAAAGCATTAGTGACAATCGGTCACTTGCAGGTCGAGTTATTTGGATCCTACAAAAGGGTAGGTGATGTGGGTCCCAGGACCAAGCCAAAACAGTCAGTTCAACTCTACCTGGCCCGAGAGGCCCGGTTGATGAGCTTTTCTGGCTGTCCTTGGTGCCAAAGAGGGAGCCGCGGGGGAGCTGGGTTTACCGTTTAGATGGTGCTGGGCAGGAAACTTATGCCAAATGTCAACAACTGGGCCACTGCTGTGGTCGGTTGAAGGTTTTTGTGGTTCCTTCATGTTGCAACATTGAATGAAGAGGGGTAACTGGACTAGTCGCCAACAAGCCTTGCCAGTGGGAAGAACAGCAAGATGTCCGGAGTCCGGGGGAAAACAGTAGCTGCCTGAAACTTGCTGGTGGTCAGGACTATATTTCCCACAGTGCACTGGACCATCTACTTTTGGGAGATCCCTCAGAGGGCCTGAAGGCCAGTGTTTCTTTGGGTCTGGGATGTTGCTTTTCCTGTGGATGCAAGGGACTAGTGCCACTAGGGAGTCTAGAGTTGCCTTTGGCTCTCAAAGGGATGCCTCTGTCTGGGGGAGCTGGTCTTTGGTCCTGGACAAGTTGCAGTCATGAAGTTCCAGGGGCGTTATCATCGGTGTAGAGCATCCCATCTTTGGTTTGTGCAGCTCCTGCTGTCGCAGACTTAGGTCTCTTCTCTGTCCTTTGCAGTCTTCACAGTTCTAAGGTTCTGGTGTAAGGGATGTCTCTTAAATCCTAGATTTCGGGGTACTAGGGGAGAGGGTGCAAGAGGCTAATGGGCTAATCTGCCCCTGAGGTGACCACATCCAGGGGGATCACCTATTCTACCCAGAACGCTCTATTCTGCCACTTCTAAAAATGACATCAACCTGCCTTGGCTGTACAGACCAGGGAGCCCACCCTAAGGGTGTTGCCAGCCTTCTGGGGTTGTACTCCCTCTGACTAACTAATTTCCCCCCTCCCCGGGTGCAAATTTGATTGGGGGCAGGAACATGGTGGCTTTCTTCTTTGGGAGTCAGGCTGAGTGCATATCAGAGGTGATGCATACTTTGAAGTTCACCGCCTTGATTTGTCACTTCACCAGCTAGCCTGTCAGGGAGGGAGGTATCATCTCTGTCCCAGCCAGGCCTTTGTTTCTGACTCGTTGGAGTGTTCACACTGCCTGGCAGGAGGTCAGATTTCTGCCTTGGCGGTAGCAGCAGCAGGCTGCCAGCCAGAGCCAGCCAGAGCACAGGAGAGGCTGGGGGAGCCAGAAGGACAACCTCTAAGGTAGCCACCTGAGGGCATGCCACATCAAACCCGACATTGGAATCATGTCAGAGGTGAGGAGGCAACAAACATGCCCATATTATATGGTACCATAATGGAGTTGGGGACCATGGATGTGCCAGACCATGTTATCATAAGGACCACTGATCACTTATAGTAGTACGTAGTGGATAGGGCTACTATAAGGGCATATCATCATGCATTATATGCATTTATATGTCCACACCTTTAATATACTGCACCCTGCCTCCTGGGTTTAGGAGGCCAGCCATAAGGGTGCCTGACATATATTAAAGATAGAGCTTCGATGTTGCCACTCATGGTGAGGTCAAAGTCGAGTAGGAGCAGTTTGCATTGTTCCTGCAGTCTGCAATAGCAGGCCTGCTTTCATCTGTTTAATTGGATCACTCAGGGTGGCACACCTAGTGCTTCAGGCCCTGGTGACCCCTTTAACATCCAGGCCCTGGGTACCCTTGTTACTACTTTACTAGGGACTTCTAGTGGGTTAAAGTCCTTTACAACTAGGAGAACCAATTTGCTACATCATGTTTTGGGGAGAGAGCACTGGCATAGGGGATTGGTCAGAATGCTTCAGTTATAACCATCAGCATTGGGGCAAAATTGTAGGGGTGGCCGTACAAAAAGGGCTCTTTCCTACAGCTTTGGTGACAATGATATTGATAAATATTGTGTTTTCTTTTTAAGTTCTCAATTGTTCCTGAACCCCCAGCCACTAGACTGCAACCTGGTGTATTTTTCAAATGTTAAATCTTTTGAGGCGAGAGATCTAAGGCCTAGGTCCCAGGCAATTAACCCACAGTGGTACTCAGAAACATCTGTGAAACTCTAGGTAAGGAGGGTGAGTGGCAAAGTACAAGTAAGGGGAAGTTACAGACCTAGTGGTTAGAAACTTTTTAATTGAATGGTTTCCATTTTAACTGCTCAGTTGTTTTCTTTAAAGACTTCTAGATGTGGTGGTCGAATTTTAATGGTGAATCTAAGAGAAAACAATGGCAGAATCAAGGAATCCTTTCAGATGATATTTCAAATCTCTAATTACTTAAAAAGAAACTCTGCTCTAATGGCAGAATCTTGATAATGCTCTCTAAAATTATTCAAAGAAATTCATACAGCTCTTCAGAAAGGTGCAGACTCTGACAATTTAATCAGTCAGGAGCCTGGTGCACAGCTTCCCCTGTCAGGTACATATTTGCAATAATGATGGCCTTGTGTCAGATCAGAGATGGAAGAAGTGGAACCCTCTACTACCTCCATCAACCAAAGAGGTGCAGGTCAGAAAAGTATACTCTTGTCATAGGCAATCAAGATCATGGTCCTGTTAAATGTCATTTGCAACATGAGTGTCAGTAAAATATCATATATCAGGTAAAATATCAAAGAGGCTAACAGGCACCCTAATGTGCGCACATTGAGGGAAATTTTAGAACCACCAATGTAAGGACGGGAATATCCCCCACAAGGCTCAATGGAGCATGCACCCCTTGCCCCTAGCAAATTTCTGTTCCTTTTTGCTTATTTTTCACGTCAGTGCACACATAAATCAAGTGTGTATGCTGTGTACTTGCATTGATCGATACACACTGCTGGGCTCTATGGCCGGGAGGGATACACAAAGTGCTCCCCTCCATTGTTGAGAATGACTACTGTCTTTTCATTAGGTTGAGAAAAATTGCCCATTGGCGGCAGTTGATGAGTATAGAAGCAAGAATAAGCCTTTATTCCTGTTACCTGCATTGAAAGAGTGGCCTAATGTCCTCTCGTGTTAACAAGGGTTCTGCCAGTCCCTTTCACTTTGGTCCCTTTCTCGACATGTGATTCATGGGTGTTTGCTTTTTTACTGCGTAGCAGTGTAAGCCTTGCTGAGTACACTGTGTGTGTCTGCAGTAACAGAGGAATTGTAACAAATCCGGTTAATGGTTGAGGGAGACACAAAGTCAGGCCAGCCGGTGATGTATCTTGGGCAGATCGACTGACAGGGAGGTCCCGGTCTTCTGTAAGCCCTCAGGGCATTTTTAGGAGAAATATTTTCGACATCCCAAGGCAGGTTAGGCAGGAGCAGCACCTCTTATCTTACACCACTTCCCTGAGCCCAGGGCATGGGAGCACCACTTGCGGGTTAGGACTAATTCCAGCAAAGGCAGGGTGCAGGGTTCAAGGTCTCTGGAGCCTGTTATGTCCCAGTAGTTCACACAGGAGGCTAGCCAACTAGCCCATGGGGTCACTTCTGGGGTCGTGGGTTCAAGGATATGGGTCATTTCTTCTTTAATTAGCAAGTTAGGCCTTCAAATAGCAGGGCAGTCCTCTGGTGGTCCAGGCAGTCATTTTGAAGTCTTTCCCAGATCCAGACGTGGCGTTTTGAGGGTCCAATATTTATATCTGGTGACAGCCTTTGAAGTGGAGGGGGCATCTTGGGCTACATATGTGGTTCTGGAACATTCTTTCCTTCCCCTGACAAGGCTCCAAGAATTGTGGGATGAGAAAAGGCTGATGTCAGGGTCCTTAGTGTGTGCTGGAGGCAAGCTGTAGTGCCAGAGGCACTGCCATGTATTGGGACCACGTAATGACCTTTGACTACCATTGTTTTAATTGAATTTATGTGTTTTAATTCACTCTGCCTTGTGATTTAATTTCTTGTCTCCTTTAAGCTTCAGAGTGGGAGTGTTGGCTTTTTACAGCTTTGCAACGTGTTTGGAACATGCATTTGAAAGAATGAGAAAGAGAAAGTTGTGGAATGTACTAAGCTGTCTCGGAGTGTAGTGTTATATGCAGTGGTGCTCAAATGTGCATTATGTTGTACATTGGGAAATTAAGTGTGTAATGCTATAGTCAGTGGTGCACAAATGTGTATTGTGTTGTACATTGGGAAGTTTTATAAAGCTTTTACTATTGGCTTTGACATGCCCTCATGCCAGCTTGAATTCTGACTCTGCCTAACTTGAGCTTTGAACACACAAGCAGGTCCCCAGATTACTCATGTTGCACAAGTTACTACTTGTGTAACCATATATCTGTAAGAGACATTAGTTAGTGATAGATTCCTTACCTTAGAATATCCCCAGGCATCAGACTGGATCCGGAAAGTTTAGCTTAGCAGTACCCTTGTGCGTCAGTAGGTGGCGTCCTGCGGCTCCGCATCCGTCACTGGCGTCGTCAGCGCCGAGATGATGTCACGGAGAGTACTTAGGCACCACCCATGCGCGCTGACGTCAGTTCTGTACACGACTTTCCGCACCAGGAACTCAGAGCCATGCAAGATACTGACCATTGGTGCATAAAACTGGCGCCCTACAAGGGGATGACCTTAACCCTAGTAATCAGTTTGCAGAACGGGGAGGATGGGCGGGGCGGTAAGGAATCTATCACTAACTAATGTCTCTTACAGATATATCATTACACAAGTAGTAACTTGTGCATCTGAAAGAGACACGCTAGTGATAGATTCCTTAACTTAGAATCGATACCCTAGCAATAGCAACCCCGAAGGTGGGTCTGCGAACAGGATTACACCAGAAAGTAACGGAGCACAGAACGGCCAAAGAAGACGTCTCTCCGGACCTGACTGTCAAGGTAGTAGTGCTTTGTAAACGTGTGCAGCGAGGCCCATGTAGCTGCCTGACAAATGTCCTGCAAGGACACGCAGCCCCAAAGGAGGCTCCTTCTTGGCCAAGGAGTAACATGCTTTGATGCACAGAACGACCCACCCTGAATGGTCCGTTTGTGCACAGCCCAACCTTTTTTGGTGCCCGCGTAGCCAACAAAGAGTTGATCATACACCAGGATCTGTTGTGTACGCAGATAGAAAGCAAGCGCACGTTTTGGGTCCAGACGGTGGGGAAAGATGCGGAGGCGGAAACAAGGTGGGCAAAGTGATGGTTTGCCCGATGTGGAAGGGCGTGACAACCTTCGGCAAGAAAGAAGTACGGGTCCTTAAAACCACCTTGTCCGGATGAACAGAAAGGAAAGGAGGTTTAGAAGAAAGAGCCTGGAGCTCACTCACTCTTCTGGCAGAGGTGATAGCTACCAGGAAAGCCGTCTTTAGAGTGAGAAGACGTAAAGGACAGTGATGAAGGGGCTCAAAAGGAGCGCACATCAGAAAAGTCAAGACAAGATTTAAGTCCCAATGAGGCATTATGAAAGACACGGGAGGGAACATGTGTGTAATGCCTTTGAGGAAACGGTTAACAACCGGGGACTTAAAAAGAGAGGGCTGATCAGGAAGCCTCAGGAAGGCAGAAATGGCAGAAAGATAACCTTTGATAGTGCCCAGAGCAGAGCCCTGCTGGGCCAAAGATAGAAGAAACAGAAGAACGTCAGAAAGAGGGGTCGATAGGGGATCCACAGCCTTTGCTGTGCACCATGCCATAAATTTGTTCTATCGGCAGGCATATACCGTTTTAGTGGAGGGACGCCTGGCTGCTAGAATGACATTACAGACCTCAGGAGGAAGGTTGAAAGCCATCAACTGTTGCCGCTCAATCTCCATGCATGGAGGTGGAGGCTGGACAGGTTTGGGTGGAGGACCGTCCCCTGCTGCGACAGAAGATCCTCCTGAAGAGGCAGACAGATCAGGGGATCGATGCTCATACTGAGTAGCTCGGGATACCATACTCTTCGAGCCCAGTCCGGATCCACAAGAATAACTTGGGCCCGATCGCGCCTGATCTTCTTCAGCACTCTGGGCAGAAGTGGTATAGGTGGAAAGGCGTACAACAGACCGCAACTCCACTCATGACGAAAAGCGTCACCGAGCAAGTGCCGCCTTGGAAATTCCAACGTGCAGAACTGATGACATTGCGTGTTCCCTTCGGTGGCGAATATATCTAACCAAGGCTCTCCCCACTGCTGAAAGAGACCTTGCGCCACATCCGAGTTCAGACGCCATTCGTGATCCATCAAGCACCGGTGGCTGAGTTTGTCCGCCCTGGCATTCAGAGAACCTGCCAGGTGTTGAACCACCAAGGTAATGCCTTGATTTTCCAGTCGGTAACTAGACATAATATCGAATCCAAAATATAGAATAGCCATAATATCGAAGTCAAAATATAGAATGGACAAAATATCGAATGGACACAATAGAGTGGTGAAAAATATCGAATTGAAGGTAAGTAATATAATATCGATTTTCAAAATATAGAAAGTCAAAATATCAAAGTATATAATATAGGTATTAAAATATATCGAATCTTTAATAATATCAAATTTTTTAAAGTGTTTTGTATGTTAGTATATGTGTGAAAAGTGTATATTATTTTTGTAATTTATTTTAAGTAATGAATTTTATGTTATTTAATTTTTGCGTAATATAATTCTGTAGCGGGTTGTGGGTTTATAGGGGAATAGGGAGGGAAGTAATTTAATTATATCAAATTAAATATTGATTTTTAGAAATTACTAATTATTTTTAATTTAGTTTTGCGTTTTAGTTCTGTAGTGGGTTGTGGGTTTATAGGGGAATAGGGTGGGAAGTAATTTAATTGTAATTAATTACATTTTTTTATTCATTTATTGGTATTCATTTTGAATTAAATGTTAATTAATTTTTAATTGGTAATTCATTTTTATTCATTGATTAATTGATAATTATGTTAATTTATTTTCTGTAGCGGATTGTGGGTTTATAGGGGAATAGGGTGGGAAGTAATTTAATTTTAATTAATTACATATTAAAAATACTTTTTGTGTATTGATAAGTAATTTACTGGTAATTAATTATTAATTGGTATTCATAGTTATTAGTTATTGTTATTGAAAATTAATTATTTGGTAATTAATTATGAATAGGTAATTAATTTTAATAACTAATATTTATTTGTATTTCTAATTGATTAATTATTACATAATATTAAATTGGTAATTCATTTTAATTATTATTTTATTGGTATTGATATTTAATTTATTTTTATTAATATATTAAATCATTACTTTCCCTACTTTACCCCTAGGCTATCCAATGTTTTCCCTACTGTTGCACTCTCTGGAGAGGGAATAGTAATTTCTACCCTCCCGCTACCCAACGCTTTCCCTACTGTTGCACTCTCTGGAGTGGGAATAGTAATTTTTACCCTCCCGCAATCCAACGCTTTCCCTACAGTTGCACTCTCTGGCGTGGGAATAGTAATTTTTACCCTCCCGCTATCCAATGCTTTCCCTACTGTTGCACTCTCTGGAGTGGGAATAGTAATTTTTACCCCTATGCTATCCAACGCTTTCCCTACTGTTGCACTATCTGGAGTGAGAATAGTAATTTTTACCCCTACGATATCCAACGCTTTCCCTACTGTTGCACTCTCTGGAGTGGGAATAGTAATTTTTACCCTCCCGCTATCCAACGCTTTCCCTACTGTTGCACTCTCTGGAGTGGGAATAGTGATTTTTACCCTCCCACTATCCAACGCTTTCCCTACTGTTGCACTCACTGGAGTGGAAATAGTCATTTTTACCCTCCAGCTATCCAACGCTTTCCCTACTGTTGCACTCACTGGAATGGGAATATAATTTTTACCCCTACTCTATCCAACGTTTTCCCTACTGTTGTACTCACTGGAGTGGTAATAGTAAATTTTACCCTCCCGCTATCCTACAGTAAAAATATTGTATATTTTTTATTAATATTACGTTAATATATATATATAAATATATGTATTAAAAAATAAAATTTTATTTTTTATAACTTAAATTAATTATTTAATAATTTTACGGTTATTTAAGTATTTTTAAGTATGTTTTAGTTAATTATATTTATTATTTAATTAATTTGAAATTACTTTTAAGACATTTTAAAAAAATCGATATTTTGACTAACTATATTTTTTACAACAATATTTTTGATTCAATATTTTTGTACTTACCTGTTTGTAGATAGGAATTCGATATTTTTGCAGTCGAAATTTTGTCATCCATATTTTGGTAAGTCTATATTTTTGTATTCGATAATATGTCATTGATCCGTTCCAGCCTCATGACATAGGGTCCAATCCCCCCCCCCCGCCCTGTTTGTTGCAATACCACATGGCGGTGGTGTTGTCCGTTAACACCTGCACTACACTTCCCCAAACAGAGGGAAGGAATGCCTTCAGTGCAAGTCGGATCCCCCGCAGCTTCAGATGGTTGTTATGGAGACGGGACTCCGCCGGAGACCAGAGGCCTCTGATCTACGCCTCTCTCCCCAGTGGCCTTCCCATCCCAGGAGGGACGCATCCATCACCACTGTGTGCTCTGGTTGGGGAAGGGAGAGGGATCTGCCATTGACCCAATCGCGATTCGTGAGCCACCACTGCAAGTGCCGTGCAGTGCCCTCCGAGATCTGGTGATCGGACAGGTTGCCCTGATGCTGTGCCCACTGGAACTTCAGATCCCACTGCAGAGCCCGCATATGCCATCTGGCATGTTGCACTAGCAGGATGCAGGAGGTCATCAGGCCCAGGAGCCGGAGGGTCATCCTGACTGATAGAGGCTGAAAGATCGGAATCATAGCCTGAATATACTGGACTCGCTGCTCGGGAGGATAAACCTGAAACCGCGTTGAATCCAGAACCGCTCCGATGAAGGGGAGCTTCTGAGAGGGACTCAGGTGCAACTTCGGCACATTGATGGAGAACCCCAGCAAATGCAGGAAGTCGGCCGTAGTCTGAAGGTGGGTGACGACTGCCTGGGGCGAGCCCGCCTTTAACAACCAGTTGTCGAGGTAGCGGAAGACTGATACCTCGACCTGCACAGATGAGCTGCGACCACTACCATCACTTTTGTGAACACCCGAGGGGCACTGGTAAGGCCGAAGGGGAGCACAGTAAACTGAAAAGGCTCCTGGCCTATGGTGAACCTCAGGTAACGCCGGTAGGCCGGCAGGAAGGGGATGTGAAATTACCCGTCCTGCAAGTCCAACACCACCATTCAGTCTCCAGGGTTGAGGGCAGCCAAGACCTGAGCCAGAGTTAGCATCTTGAACTTCTCCTTCCAGAGGAAGCGATTCACGTCCCAGAGGTCCAAGATAGGACGCAGACCCCCTTTGTCTTTCTTGGGGACCATAAAGTAGTGGGAATAACAACCACTTCATACTTCTGTCCCAGGAACGCATTCAATGGCCCCCTTGGCCAAGAGGGCTGCGACGTCCTGTCGGAGAAGAGCCTTCCCCGACATGCGGTATCACCGAGGTGGCACGGCTGGGGGGGGGGGGGGGGGGTGACTGAAAAGGAAGGGAGTAACCTTGGCAGATTATCTGCAGCACCTATTTGTCTGACGTAATCTCGCATCAGCGGGGGAGGTGGTGGTGGATCCTGCCACCCACCAGCATGGGGTGCTCCCTGAACTCAGATTAGGAGGGTTTAGAGGCGGAAGCAGCGGGGGTGGAGGTGGCCTTGCTGGGGCTGGTTCTGCACAGGCCTGGTGGAAGGGCATTTCTGGGTGCCTCGCCCCTGGCCACGGAAGGAACGAAAATCAGGAGTGGCCAGGTTCCTAGTAGAAAGACCCAGGGACTTGGCCGTAGCCCGCGAGTCCTTAAAGCGCTCCAGCGCACTGTCAGCCTTGTCGCCAAACAGGCGGGTGCCATCAAAAGGCATGTTCATGAGAGAACTCTGGACATCGGGCAAGAACACAATCAAACGCAACCAGGCGCGGCGCCGCAACGCCACAGTCGTGGAAATCGCCCTGCCCAATGAGTCGGCGGTGTTTAACCCACACCGAATGGCGAACTTAGCCGCATCCTTCCCTTCAGCAATTGCCTGAGAAAGGGTAGCCTGCACCTCCTAGGGACACTGAGGCAACACCTGAGCAACGGCATCCCCCACCATGTGGGAGTAGCGGCCCAACGAGCAGGCGGTGTTCACCGACCACAGCCAGAGGCTGGCCGAAGAGAACAACCGCTTCCCAAACAGGTCCAGCCTTTTAGAGTCCTTATTCGGCGGGGCCGTGGGAAAGGCACTCTGCGACGTCGAGGCCTGAATGACCAGGCTCTCAGGCATAGGGTGAGTGGTCAAGAAAGCGGGGTCACCGGGCACGGGTCGGTGGCATCTAGCGACGTTTTTATCCACCGGGGCCCCCATGGCCGGACTCGACCAAGTGCCCAAGAGGACCTCTGTAAGGGCGTCATTAAAGGGAAGCAACAGCTCCACCGAAGTAGACGCTGTCTGGAGCACTTCAAGGAGGAGGTTGGTCTTGAGGGTCACCGTGGGGGGGTCAAGGTTGAGGGCCTCAGTAGCCCGACGGAGGACCATCATGTAGGAGGCACCCTCCTCCATTGTAGGAGGGGGAGAGGCGAACCCCGGGTCAGAGGAGACATCGAGGTCGCCTGCATCCTCCAAGTCGTCCACCCAATAGAGTACGGAGTCACATTGCCGAGCAAGTAGGTCCTTGGACCCTTCCCAGTCGTCGTCCACCTCTGGCATAGAGGGGGCCAGTCGTGGCGGCAGAGCCGAAGCAGGGATGAACGGCGTCGGGAATGGCGCCAAGGACGGCGCCGGTTGGGGCCATACCGGCGACGGCTCCCAATGCGGATCCCAGGCCGGAACAAAATGGTCAGGGAACCGGGGCAAAGGTGGGATGTATGGCACCCAGTGTGGTGCCGGGGCTAGAGCTGAGTGTGGTGCTGGGGCTGGAGCCGAGGGTGGCGCCAGAGCCGGCAACCGGGGCCGGAGCCAGTGTTGCAGGATCCTGTCTCGCCGGGGCTGGAGCCGATGTCGGAGCTGCCGGGCCAGCAGGATCTGGACACGGGTAAGGCGGGTAGCCCGCGGGACTCCCCGGCTCCAGAGGAGCCGCAGGGGCGAGGCCTCTGTCCGCCTCCGAGGAGTGACGGGGGGACGTCAGAGAGCGAATACGCTTCTTCGACTTCTTTTTATGGCGACGCTTACCGGAATCCGAAGGTGAAGACTTGGAGTCCGAGGAGCGACAGTTCCGGTCCCGCAGCGGTCCCATGAATGGCCTCTAGACCCAGAGCGGCAATGCGATGAATGCCGGACCTCCAGCAACTTCCGATGCCGCTCCGCAAGGCCTTGGGGGCCATGGCACAACAATCACGGCAGTCCCGGGAGTCGTGGTTGGTCTCCAGGCAGTAGAGGTAAACATCGTGGGGGTCCGCTACCGACATATTTCGGCAACAGACCCCACAGGACTTTAAGCCGGGCATCTCTACGTGCACCAAGAGAAAAAATGGGGAGCCAAAAGTCTCAAAATAGCAGTCAAAAAGTGACCAAGGTACATGCTCAATCCGGATCCGGACCTAGCTTAGGACACCCCCCGCGCCGCACGGCCACCAGCTGCTGCGTGTGCTTCCCGCCACCCGCCTGCCTCGCTGACCTTGCCGCCGCCGTGTGACCACGCCCCCTGCCACCGAGCGGCGTGGTCTCCTGCGGTCTAGCGCTGTGCTCGCTGCTTCTGATACTGTAGGCTCCCCGTTTTCCTTGCTGTGTGCCCCTTTTTCCTGTTTGAAATTGTTTTTTGTATTTGGATTGGATTGTATTATTGTTGATTCCTCGCCTATCCCCCTGTTGACGCTCCCCCCGGTCTCCTCGCTCCCCGCTTCCCGCCTCCGCCGATAACCACGCCCCTTTTTCTTTCTGTGCCCTCCCCGCTCCCGCCTCCCAGCTGCTCCGCCCTCCCTCGCACTTGGCCATATATGGCGACCGTGCGACGCAGGTGAGTGTGACCTAGCTTAGGACACCCCCCGCGCCGCACGGCCACCAGCTGCTGCGTGTGCTTCCCGCCACCCGCCTGCCTCGCTGACCTTGCCGCCGCCGTGTGACCACGCCCCCTGCCACCGAGCGGCGTGGTCTCCTGCGGTCTAGCGCTGTGCTCGCTGCTTCTGATACTGTAGGCTCCCCGTTTTCCTTGCTGTGTGCCCCTTTTTCCTGTTTGAAATTGTTTTTTGTATTTGGATTGTATTGTATTATTGTTGATTCCTCGCCTATCCCCCTGTTGACGCTCCCCCCGGTCTCCTCGCTCCCCGCCTCCGCCGATAACCACGCCCCTTTTCTTTCTGTGCCCTCCCCGCTCCCGCCTCCCAGCTGCTCCGCCCTCCCTCGCACTTGGCCATATATGGCGACCATGCGCACGCGCAGCGGTAACGCGCAGCGGGCGCGCCAAAGGTAAGCCCGTCTGCACCCGTCCGCCACCGGACCGCGCCCAGCGCCAGGACCCCTGGCTTCCGCAGACCCCAGCCCACCCGCCGGACGTACGACGCCGCCACCCTCAACGCACTCAACACCGACCGTATCCCGGGATGCTACCGAGCCACCCCGAGGCGAACCCACGGACCCTTCAGCTGTCACGCCTGCAAGTTCTCCTGCAACCGGACCTGCCCCGCTCCAGCACCCGCCAAGCCGAACACCAGCAGCAACCACCTCAAGTGCATCCTGCTCAACACCCGCTCCATCCACAGACACACCATCGAACTATGGAACCTCCTCGACACCACGGATCCTGACGTCGCCTTCCTCACGGAAACCTGGATGAACGACTCCTCAGCGCCCGACATCGCCATCGCCATCCCAGAGGGCTACAAGATCACCCGAAGAGACCGCGGCAACCAGACTGGAGGAGGCATCGCCATCATCTACAGGGACACCATCCGCATCACGACCAACACCGACGACACACTGAAAACCGCCGAACACCTGCACTTCCAGATCCACACGGACCCAAAAACCACCCTCAGAGGCACCCTCATCTACCGACCCCCGGGACCACGCACACAATTCAGCGAAGACATCGCCGACTTCATCTGCCCGCATGCCCTCCCCTCCGCTGACTACATCCTCCTGGGGGACATCAACTTCCACCTGGAGAACAACAACGACCGCAACACCACCACCCTGCTTGACAACCTCGCCAACCTCGGACTTAAGCAGCTGGTGACCACCCCCACCCACCTCGCCGGACACACACTCGACGCCGTCTTCTCATCCAGCAAGGACATCATCTTCAGCCACGCCACCGGACTCCACTGGACGGACCACAGCTGCGTCCACTTCAGCTTCAGAAGGACCACGATCCACCACCACCAGCAACAGGTTGCTCGAAGAAACTGGAACAAGATCACGGAAGACCAGCTCGCAGCTTCCCTGAGCCAGCACCCTCCCGCCAGCTCAGCGAACCCCAGCCAGGCCGCCGATAACCTCACGAAGTGGATCAGCAACTGCGCAGACGACCTCGCCCCACTGAGGACCCCGCCTAGCAGACCCGGCAGCAAGAAGGCCCCATGGTTCACCGACAAACTCAAGAGCTCCAAAAAGAACTGCCGAGCCCTCGAGAAAGCCTGGAGAAGGGAGCCAACACCGGACAACATGACCACCCTCAAGCTCGCCACCCGGAAGCACCATCAACTGATCCACGCCACCAAGAAAACAGCATTCAAGGACCGATTGGACAACAACGCACACAACTGCAAGGAACTCTTCAACATCGTGAAAGAGCTCTCCAACCCCAACGCCGGAAACAACGACATCACCCCTTCGCAAGACCTCTGCAACTCCCTCGCTTCCTACTTCCACAACAAGATCGCTGACATACACAACAGCTTCAGCCCACGAACAACGCTCCCCACGACCGCACCAACGCCCCCCTCCACCACCCTCAGCGCCTGGACCCAGATCAACACAGAAGACACCATCTGCACGATGAACTCTATCCACTCCGGATCTCCGACCGACCCCTGCCCCCACCACGTCTTCAACAAGGCCGACGCCATCATCGCACCCCACCTGCGGGACATCATCAACACCTCCTTCGACACAGCCACCTTCCCTGAGAGCTGGAAGCACGCCGAACTCAGCGCTCTACTAAAGAAACCAACAGCGGACCCCACCGAACTCAAGAATTACCGCCCCATCTCGCTCCTCCCGTTCCCAGCCAAAGTCATCGAGAAGACCGTCAACAAGCAGCTGGCCGCCTTCCTCGAGACGAATGGATCCCTCAACCCCTCACAGTCTGGCTTCCGAGCCAACCACAGCACCGAGACCGCCCTCATCGCTGCCACCGATGACATCCGAGCCCTGCTGGACAACGGTGAAACAGCGGCCCTCATCCTCCTAGACCTCTCTGCGGCGTTCGACACTGTTTGCCACCGCACCCTAGTGCAGCGCCTCAGCAACATCGGAATCCAGGAGAAGGCACTGGAGTGGATCATCTCCTTCCTCGCTGGAAGGACACAGAGAGTCCGCCTACCACCGTTCAGATCGGCAGCCACGGAAGTCATCTGCGGCGTTCCTCAGGGCTCCTCGCTCAGCCCCACCCTCTTCAACGTCTACATGAGCCCCCTGGCGGCCATCGCACGCCAGCACAACCTCAACATCATCTCCTACGCCGACGACACCCAGCTGATCCTCTCCCTGACCAACGACCCCGCCGCCGCCAGAACCAACCTCCACGAAGGGATGAAAGACGTAGCCGAGTGGATGGCGACCAGCCGCCTGAAACTGAACTCAGACAAGATGGAAGTCCTCATCCTGGGCTCCTCGCCCTCCGCCTGGGACGACTCCTGGTGGCCCCCCGCCCTGGGCACCGCACCCAAACCGACGGACCACGCACGCAACCTGGGCTTAATCCTGGACTCCTCCCTCTCCATGACCAGACAAGTCAACGCCGTCTCCGCGTCCTGTTTCAACATCCTGCGCATGCTACGAAAGATTTTCCGGTGGATCCCCACCGAGACCAGGAAGACGGTCACCCAGGCCCTCGTCACCAGCCGACTGGACTACGGCAACGCCCTCTACGCCGGAACCACCGCCAAGCTCCAGAAGAGACTCCAGCGGATCCAGAACGCCTCAGCCAGACTCATCCTCGACATCCCCCGATGCAGCCACATCTCCGGACACCTGAGAGACCTGCACTGGCTTCCCGTCAACAAGAGAATCACCTTCCGTCTCCTCACCCACGCACACAAAGCCCTACACGACCAAGGCCCGAGCTACCTCAACAACCGCTTCAACTTCTACGCTCCCAAACGCCACCTCCGATCGACCAACCACGCCCTCGCCGCCGTCCCCCGCATCCGAAGAGCGACAACAGGAGGAAGGTCCTTCTCCTACCTGGCCGCCAAGACCTGGAACACCCTCCCTACCGACCTCCGCCTGACCCAAGATCACCTCTCCTTCAGGAAGAAGCTCAAGACCTGGCTGTTCGAGCAGTAGCGGCCCCCCTGCCCCCCCAAGCGCCTTGAGACCCTCTGGGTGAGTAGTGCGCTCTATAAATGCCTTGATTGATTGATTGATTGATTGATCTGCGCTTACTGGCGCGGAAAAAGAAAGAACTGACGTCAGAGCGCATGGGTGGCACCTAAGTACTCTCCGTGATGTCATCTCGGCGCTGACGATGCCAGTGACGGACGTGAAGCCGCAGGACGCCACCTACTGACGCGCAAGGTTACTGCTAAGTGAAACTTTCCGGATCCAGTCTGACGCCTGGGGATATTCCAGGGTAAGGAATCTATCACTAACATGTTTCTTTCAGATGTTTAGGTTATTCACATTCAAGATTGTTTTCTATACTTTTGGAAATGTTTTCTACTTTCTCAAGCTTCAATAAGATAGGAGGCTGGAACATATGAGAGTGCAGAAGAATATGTGAGAGCTCCTTTGCCTTTAGAATGCTTGTGGGAGATTGGCTAACTCCAGTAAGTTTCCATGGCGTAGGGGAGGGTTTCTCTGAAACGTCTAGTGCATTTAGATTATAAAACTGGGGTTTCTTGACTTGGAAAGCGGGATTTTGTTTTGACCTGAAGGGACAGACAAGTCTTAGTCAGAGTGGCAGTTTCCACTTGCTGAGTCTCTTGACCCTGTCTTTGAATCCCCCAGTCTAGTGTGGGCTAAGATAAAGTTATTGCAGCCGGTGATGTATTTTCTCTGATTATTGGCATTGTGATGCGTGAGTGTGTCTGTGTTCACATTCAAGTCTCCAGTGGTCATAATCATCTGATGCATTCTGTGGATTTATCGTTTCATGCTTTCCTTAGATTCCTTGTGTCTGATTACTTGTATTTAACAGTGTCTATTTCTTGCAGTGGATGTCTAGTATTATTATCATTATTATCTGCTTATTTTTTATCCCATGCATTTAATAGTAGCACTTGCTTACTTGTAAGTGTGTTGTAATTGCTTGCACGCGCACACACACACACACACACATATATATATATATATTCATTTGCATAGTGTTACATTTGACATCTGCGAAAGCCTTTCTGTTATGGAGTGTTGCACAAATAAAACCCCACAACTTATTCTGAAACCTGCATTTTGATGTGCCTCATTTTATGAGTGAAACCCCTTTCCAGGTCTTTTCTTGCTTCGCCGTGTGTGTGCCTCCATGGGGGAGTGCTGTGTTTCTATTATTTGGGAGTGCAAAGCAGGACACAAGCTTTTCAAGTGTAAGTGGGACAGGGAAAAGCTCTGTCCCCAACCATACACCTACACCCAGCCTCCTTTATCTCATGGGCTGGTATAAATACACAAAACATCTAACAGGAGAGCCATTCACAGTCATGTCACCCAGTTAGGTCAATAAAATGCAAACTTAGGGCGTGGTCTACAGCCGGCAAAGATGGCCGCACACTGAGCGAGCGCCGCTAGCCATTAGTGTATAACCCCTAAATCATCCATCATTATCTGTAGATCTGGAGCCACCCATATCGTGAAAATGTCAGGGGGGTGCGAGGGCACACGAAAGCGATCTGCTGCCGGCTGGAGGAGGCGGCAGCGGCGACTGGAGACTGCAGGCGACCGGCACTGGAGGCCTAAAGTGGCGCCAGCCGTGACTCTTCACTAAAAGGGGCTTCGACGATACAGAGGGCAATTGAGGCTGATATCCTGGTGTTCCTCCTGCCCTCCTACTGGATTGTGACACCACCCAGCGGCCCGCAGCGCCACAATCGGAGGCACTCCGCGGCAGCCCAGAGTGCGCGCCCTACTTCACGGAGGGGCCGGAGATCTGGAGGAGGCTCCTGGCTGGGACTACACTACGTTTCAATTGGGGGTGGGGTCGCACACTACTCACACACCAGCGGTATCGCCCCTAAGGACTATGGTAAATGTAGTTACGTGTTCCGCGATGCATCTTCTTTTGATTCTCTGCTATCTTCGCTGTCTTCGCCATCCCTGGACACGTGTTTCGGGGTATCACCCCTCGTCAGCAGGGATAGGCCGCGTTCTGGGGTTGCCGGTGGCTGCCAAATATCTGCCAGGTTTAGTACCACTCAGGCGCGTAGGTGCGGGGTCCCAGGCTCGTCAGTACGTTTCAGTAAGGAGGAGGGGGCCTGCTCGAAGGCTGATTATTGTCCACAGCACCCTGCTTTGAATAGCCCAGTGGTGGTGGGCGGCCCAGTTGGGACACTGGACATTAGAACCATTTGCGCAGTGTCTCGTGTGAATTGCCTGTGCCATGTGTGGGGCGGGCTGGTGCTGATTACCTCCTTCTGTCCTCGGACCTGGATGATGTGGCTTCCTACTCCTATGGGATGGGCCCAATCGAAGTGCTGAGGCACCATGGGAGTATGGTTTGCAGGAAGGGCCTAGACTGATGAGGAAGGCACTGAGCGACTCGCCCCTGGGTGCAGTCCATGCCAGAGGGGCAACTCCGACACCTCCTGTCACAATCGGGTGGAGGGGTGAACAAACAACGGTAACTTCACCCAGGAGCCTCAGGTGATGCTATAGAGGTCTGATCCGGGGACTAGCCCCATCCCTAAATGCGATACAGCCCGACCACTGACTCAAGTAAGAAAAACGGGCCAAAAATGGTCCGAACCAAAAGTCCCAGTCCTGGTCAGACCAGCTAAATAGATAAGTACATGGTCACAATGGGACAGCTGGGGGAGACGAGAGGAGCAGCGGGGAGCTCTACAACAACCAAAGAAGATGAACACATGTCGGATCTCTTACTAAGAGATATCATGAGGTCGATAACAGAGACTTGAAGTACCCTGGAACCTAAGCTGGATACAGTAAAGAAAGAGGTGAATTTACTCAGAGCATATTTCTGCAAGCTGGCAGACAAAATGTCCACGGCCAAACAAACATAATGGGCCTGCAAGCAAAGACTAATCGACTGGAGGAGCAAGTGACTGTCCTAACTAGGCAACAAATGCAAATAATGGCCCGCCTGGAAGATCAGGAGGGCAGGCTCTGATGCAATAATATCTAAGTAGTGGGAGTCTCAGAGGGAGTAGATGGGCAATTGCTGGATCTCCTTCTTGAAGATTTGATTTTCCACACCCTCAAGCCCAAGCGTTTGTCTAACTTCTTTTCTGTGGAGTGAGCGTATCGAGAGTTGGGACCGCGTCCGGGGCCCCCCGTGCACAATCATAGCTCGCATACTCAATTTTAGAGACCGAGACGCCATCTTCAAAGCGGCACGCTCGCATGGCGACCTGCAGTATGAAAATGCTACTATCTGCTTTTTTCCCCGAGTTCACACTCGAGCCCTGGTCGACAATGCAGTTCGGACGCATGCGTTGGCCACACAGCACCGGCTGTACGATGTGGGGGACAAGGCCACCAGATTGTTAGCCTGGCTAGACAGGAGGGACAGGGATAGATCGTGGGTGGTGGGGGTCAGGGACAAGGAAGAAGTCCTACAGACGATGAGTATCGCAATTGCTGAGACATTCACCTCCTACTACAAGAGCCTCTATTCCCCAGTCAGCTCTAAATCAAAAAGGGACTGCGAGGAGCTGTTGAGAGACTTATCACTCTAGACGCTCACCGCAGACATGAGGGACATCCTAGACGCTGACCTCACGGAGGAGGAACTCATCTGCGCCCTTGGATCCTTGAAATCAGGGAAGGTGGGGGGCCCTAATGGGCGCCAGTTGAGCTGCTTAAGGTGTTATCCAGTAAAGTAGCGAAGAGAATGCTTGAGGTGAAAGAAGTCGAGTCTCTACCTGAAGACCAATGCACAGCCACAATAGTAGTGATACACAAAACAGGCAAGCCTCCGGAGAACTGCAGTTCCTACAGACAGATTTTGCTCTTAAACGTAGATGCGAAGGTGCTGGCCAAGGCCCTGGTGACTAGGCTAGTGGCTGTCCTCGCCTCCATCATTCATGTGAATCAATCTGGCTTTATGCCACGTAGAAGCACTTGGCACATCCTGCGAAGGCTGTACGGTGTCCTCCACATGATGAGCACCCTCCCGCCTCAATAGGCGGCATTAATGGCACTTGATGCCTCAATGGCTTTCAATAACATAGAATGGCCCTACTTGTTTGCCGTACTGCCTAGACTGGGTTTCGGCCCAACGTCCCGTGGGTGGATAAAACTACTATACAAAGCCCCACTGGCGAGGGTAAGGGTAAACGGGGCACTGTTAGGGCGCTTCCCACTGTGCAGGGGTACCCGACAATGATGTCCGTTATTGCCCTTGCTGTTTACCCTAGCCCCTGGTGCATTGCATTAGAAATTACCTGATGATATGGGGTATCCCGTCATCCGGTGGATGGGAGGAACGCAGCTCCTTATATGCAGATGATCTAATTCTATACCTCTCTAGACCATACATTTCCATTGCAAGAGTTCTTCACATCTTCAAACTTTTTGGGAGCTACTCTGGTTACACCATAAATTGGGCCAAGTCAGTGGTGTTCCCCCTTTCAGGCCCTCCCCCGAGACTCCCGGCAAAGTGCGTAGCTCCTATAGTAAAGGAGAGCTATAGATACCTTGGACCATATGTAACTCATAACCAGGTATTCCTGCAGCAAATTCTTTTCCCCCAATTAAACAGACTACAAACTGACGTGATGCATTGGCGTACCCTGCCACTGTCTTTAATGGGCAGGGCAGCTTTGTACAAGATGATGGCCCTCCCACGCCTCCTGTATGTTCTTCAAAATACACCCTGTCCAGTCCCAGCAACCTTTTTTACAAGCGTAGCCCAGGAGCTCCGGACCTTACTTTGGCAAGGAGGTGCACCACATACTGCCCTACATAAAGTACAAAGAGTGATCTATGAGGGTGTATTACTGATCCTCACAATTCATAGTAATACATGATTGGGTCTATACTGACAGGGAGGAACCAGCCTATAGGGTACATAGGGCGGCAATGACGGCTGATAATCATGAGACTCTCCTATATGCCAGTAAGGGGAATCCAGACCTACCACCACATACTGCAACAGTGGTGAAGTTTTGGACAGAGGTAAATAGATACCTAGTCTGGCACTCTATATTGACGAGCATGACCCCCCTGTGGCACAGTGATCATCTGAGAGAGGTGTCAAATCTGCGGTGCTTCTCACGATGGTCGACAATAGATATTGAGCATCTGGGGAATGTGTGGAGGAATGGAGGGCCACTTCCCTTTGATACTCTGAGTCAGGAATACGACCTGGCACCCTCCCAGAGGTTCCCTTACCTGAGACTCAGGCACGCCCATAGGGTAAACATTTAACAGGGCACAGACCTGCCCGACTCCTCCCCTCTGGAGGACCTACTATTGACAGACCCCATTCCCCATAAGGGGACATCGACTGTTTACAGTAAATAATGCCCCTGGCACCCCTGAGACACGCCTGTTCAGAAGACATAGGCAACATTGATGACGAAGAATGGGTAGAAGCACTACAGAGCCCTAGAGACATTGCAATCCTACCTAGATTTAGGTTAGTACAACTTAAAGTCTTACATCATTCATACTACCTCGCACTCTGTTGCATAAATGGGGAGTGGTAAATACACTGTATTGCGTGAGGGGCTGCACGCAAGAGGGATCCTACTATCATATCTTCTGGAAAGGCCCCGTGATTTGTACAAATTGGCAAGGGGTGATGGTAGTGATGTCAAGGGTCTTGGGGGTGAGGGTGCCTATGGACGCTAAGTGGCTACTACTGATGATACAGGGAGAGGAATACTGGCCCTGACATAGTAGACTCTGGCTAGCATTGGCAGCAGGAGTGGCAAAACGAAGCATAGCACGTTGTTGGGGGGCACCGCGTCCCCTGCTAGTGGCGGAGTGGGAGGTTAACTTGGACTGGTGCCAAAGAGCAGAGGAAGTAATTTACAAAAGCAGAGGGTGCATTAGAAAGCGAGAGAAGATATGGTCCCTTTGGTGGAAATACAGAGGTATATCAGAGAGGTTGCGATTCCCCCTGTATGCTGTAACAAATGTTAGGTCTCGAGATAGCGTGAAGTGAGAGCGAGTAGCGCTCCACACAGCGAGGAAAAGCATCAAATGACTCTTGTATTATGGATTCCTGATCCAACCACATTGTAGTGCAGCATGTAATTTGAATATTGAAAATGTGCATGTGAAATTGTTTCAGATTGGTAATGTATGATGAGCCTGTAAAATGAATGCCAGTCAAATTTGCTTTATTCGAGATAAAAACTCATAAAAGCACAATAAAACGTTTTAAGACATTTTGGTTCCATGTTAGAACAAGTTAACAAACTCCAGTAAACTTCCATTGTTAATAAAAACAATTACAAATTTAAAAAATCAAACAGCGATATTTTCTAAAATTCAATAATCAAAGCATTTTGACGAACTATTTAAAAGCATCAAAAGAGTTAATAAAATCACAGTTCAATAAAATCACAGTTCAAAGTGCAAATTTCCTTCTGATTGCCCAAGCCCACCCCAAGAATTTTGCGGCCGCCACTGAGATAACCGGCAAGGTGCTAATGCAAATTATTCTTAATGCAACCTTGTTATCCCTTGTGCCTAGCATTTTACACATAGCTGTTAGCCAAACACGTCGGGGTTGAATAAGCCCTACAGACAAAAAGAAGATGGGCAATGGTTTCAACACCATTTTTGCAAACCGGGCAAACACTGGAATTGGCTACAGCCCATCTGCCCGTTAATGATCTTACTGGGAGTGACCCTACTCTGAGCTGGAAGTAAAGTTTCCGGTCCCCAGGCTTTGTAATCGCATCCCAATAGGGCTCCAACCTGGGGAGGACTTTCGCTTACAAATATCTGCCCTCCATAGATGAAGGAGCAGCGTCATTCCATTTCTGGTAGGCAACCATTTCCCAATACCTAGCTTTTAGATCTTCTTTGGAAGGGAACTGGGCTAACTCAGGGTTCTCCCATAGTCCCTTCATGCCCATTTTGAGTAAGACTTTGGACAGCTCTTTTAGCCAGCTTATCTTGCAAAATGGATCTGTTTTAATTACGTCCAAGAAACCCTGGGCATAATGCGCGAGCTCCGGCGTGGCCCAGATGCGACGCCAGTATAATATTGGTCTCAATCTGGCCATGTCCGAAGCTGATTTCCTGCCCAATTCATAGCACAGCGGTCTCATGGGAGTGCTCTTTGGGACGCCAATAAGATTACGCAAGAATTTATTTTCAACAAGTGCCAGTGACCCTAGATTTTCATAGCCCCATAATTCGGCACCATAAAGAGCCGAACTGATGGCTTTTGCCTCATATACTTGGAGTGCTGGCTGGATCGGCTTTGTCAAGGATTTTCTATGCTCCACAGCTCTCGCTCCTGTATTTTGGCGAAATTTGAGAGCCGCCATTTCTATATGCTTCCCCCAGGTAGCTCCCTTTGCTATGTGGATGCCCAAGTAGACAAAATCCAATACCTTTTCCACTTTCCCCCCGTCCATAAAAAAGTTCCCTTTAAAACTGTGGTGCGGGTTAAAAACCATGAGCTTTGTCTTGGTAACGTTGACTTCTAGCCCACGGTCAGTGCAAAATCCCTCAAATATCTTTAGGGCTCGCTGCAGTCCACTGGGGGTTTTAGAGACAATGAGTGTATCGTCCGCAAATAATAAGATCGGAAACTTCGCTCCTGCCAGTGAAGGGGCATCTACCTCTCCTGTCAGCATGCGCTCAACCACCCCATTGATATACAAAGAAAAGAGCGTGGGTGCCATAGCGCACCCTTGGCGCACACCCCGCTCAACAGGAAAGTCTTTGGTAACTTGCCCATGTCCCCCCCACTGGATTTTAGCATGGTTTCCCTCGTGCAATCTCATCACGAGAGATAAAATTTCCAGCGGCATACCCATCTGGCTTAAAACTTCCCACAGCTTTTCCCGGGGTACCAGGTGGAATGCGGCTCGCAAATCTATAAAGGCAGCATAAAGGCTGCCTTTCCCAAGCAGGACCGTCTTCCAATGGAGTAAAGTGAAATGGAATATCTGGTCTATGGTGCTGGTTGACCTGCGAAAGCCTGCCTGGAAAGGGGACAGGATTATTTCTCCCTGGACCGGAAACAAGCTTCCGAGGACCGGTTTCTGGCATTTCAGCCGCCTTCTACCATCACCCCCCCTTTTGTACCACTTTGTTCGCAATAAGTTGGCAGGGTATGCTCAGACGTGAGTCCCTTGCTCACTTTGCCACTGGATTCAAGCAAGCCGGGCTGAAGACGGCTGAAATGCCAGAAACCGGTCCTCGGAAGCTTGTTTCCAGTCCAGGGAAGGCATGGCTTGGCAGTTCGGGCTGGACTGTTCCCATGAGGCACAGGGTCAGACTGATTTGCATATGGCCATGTCTGAACTGGGGTGGCAGAGTGGGCTAAAGAACGGTGATGGATTAAACCCAGATCTGTTGACTGGGTGTGAGTGTTTGATTGGTTCAGTTGCTCCGTCCATCACCACCCCCTTTTGTACCACTTTGTTCGCCATAAGTTGTCAGGGTATGCTCAGACGTGAGTCCCTTGCTCACTTTGCCACTGGATTCAAGCAAGCCGGGCTGAAGACGGCTGAAATGCCAGAAACTGGTCCTTGGAAGCTTGTTTCCGGTCCAGGGAAGGCATGGCTTGGCAGTTCGGGCTGGACTGTTCCCATGAGGCACAGAGTCAGACTGATTTGCATATGGCCATGTCTGAACTGGGGTAGCAGAGTGGGCTAAACAACAGTGATGGATTAAACCCAGTTCTGTTGACCTGGTGTGAGTGTTTGATTGGTTCAGATGCTCCGTCCATCACCACCCCCTTTTGTCCCAATCAAAAGTTAGCACTTATTAAATGTAATAATTAGTTAAAAACTAATTTAAGAGTTTTTTCTACCAGGGCATGGAAAACCTAGAGGTGCCTTAAATGTATTAAAAAGGAATGTTTAGGTCTGGCAAAAGGTTTATTTTGCCAGGTTGATTTGGCAGTTTAAAACTTCACAACAGGCTTCAATAGCAGGCCCAAGGCATGTTTGTTTTAAAGTGCTACTCTAGTGGGTGGAACAAGCAGTGCTGTAGGCCCTCAAGTAGCATTTAATGAACAGGCCCTAGGCACCATGTAGTACCATATAATAGAGACTTATCAGTAAATTAAATGTGCCAATGAGGTGTAGGCCAATTTTACCATATTTTAGGGAGAGCGCACCATCACTTTAGCACTGGTTAGCAGTGGTAAAGGGCACAGAGTTTTTATGACAACACAAACTAATTCAATAAACAGGAGGGGTGAATGCACAATGTTTAGTGTTTATCCTGCAAAGAGGGCCAAGTCCAACAGGAATCTAATATGCTTCCACTATATATGTGTGGTTCACAAAATGGAGGATGGAAAGAGACTGCCAGAAAGGGAAGTGAGTTGTAGCTCTATAACATTCCTCAAAGCCCTTTTATGTGGACTAGACACCAGTGAAAGGAAGGGAAAAAACCTTAAAAAATATAAGGATGCTCTCCGACCCCTTTCTACACAACTTTCCTCCCCATAGATGTGTGCAGAAAGTCTCTGTGTGTTAGCCAGGTGAGGGAAGCCACTGGGCTCTACCCTACTGCCTACTAAATATACAGAACAATGTTAGTGGTTGAGCAGCAAGTGTGATATTACCCACATAATGTAATATGTCTGAAACACTGGTGCCATCCCCAGATCAGTGATACAGAGATTTTACAAGGACTGCTGTCAGTGAATTTAGGAAGATTTCTGACATCCAGGGCTGATGTCTTTGGCAGCTGGACACCTTCTGAGGTTAGGAACAGACATGAAAGTCTTCAAACAATTCTTCCTGAAGTGTTTGATGGGATGCTCGAGGGAGGGTTCAGGAGTTATCACTGAGGAAACTGAAGTATTGTTGCTTTGTTGCTTGAAGAGCTGCCTAGGAAAGTTACCCATAACTCAGCTGCCTGAAGAAGAGACGGAGCGGTGCATGAAATATTGAAAAAATACCAATGGAGCACTGAGTGCAATGTCAGGGGAAGAGTGTTCTGCCTGAATGAGCTAACTGCTGTTACATCCTGCTACTGCAGGGCCAGCTGCGTCGCCCATTATCTCATGGTACATTGCCCTGATTGGAGACGTGAAGAACAAATTGCAATCCCATAACCAGCTGTCACAGCTCTTGTGCCGCAGGGCAAACCTAAGTAACTGTGATGGAGCTCCCACCATGACAATAAGCATGGTCAGATCAGCTCCTTTGTAAGTAGGAGCACGTTCATGGCACTGAAAGTAGGTGCATGGGGCCAGATAGTGACAACTTTAGTCCCCTATTGCAATCCCATAGGGCTTTGCCTTTGATTCAAACTTTGATTAACTGAGGTGATCTATTTGATCAGTTTTGTGGTGGGTTATTGAACCAACAAAACCTCCTCAGAGGCAGCACATGGAAGATTCCTCTATCTAGAGGCGTAAGGAGTGGATGTGGAGGGGATGCATTCCTGACTGGTGGACCCATCTGACCATCATGGGCCATGCTCATGGTACTGGTTATAGTGGGGCCTTTCATCAAAGAGTTACACATTTAACCAATATTCAAATACTTTATAAGAACTATGAACTTTCACAGCATGTGTAGGGCTACTTCTATGAGAGAGAATTGCCATCAATTACCTAAGTAGACCATGGCCCATGGACCAAAGATCACAAGGTACATCAGAGTAACTTATAGACAGGCACAAAGTGACTGTGAGAT
Source organism: Lissotriton helveticus (assembly GCF_964261635.1). Lineage (NCBI taxonomy): Eukaryota > Metazoa > Chordata > Amphibia > Caudata > Salamandridae > Lissotriton > Lissotriton helveticus. Next base: position 154,173,850 of record NC_136067.1, on the reverse strand, counting down.
ATGGGACCTGATTCCAGCAGGCAAAGGATTCCTGATGTTCACTGGGGAGTAACGACTATTGCTATGCAGGGGATCAACTGCTAACATTGTGTATTTAGTGCTCAGTTTTTGGCCAATCAGTAGGTCAGGCCCAGAGACCACAGAGGCAAAAGTCTCCAGTAGACAGAATTGACACCCAGTAGCCTTTGTGTGTTCCGTGTCCCTGAATGGTTACCCACAACCAATAAACAGCCATAGAGTAGTAGTAGTAATACTTTATTTGGTATCCATGCACCATCAAAATATGGATACACAATATAATAACAAATATATAACATTAAAAATACAGTTTAAAACAACAGGTAGTTCATTCACACAATAAAATCAATACTACTCCCAATCCATTCATATATACAAGTGGTGCAAAGATGGAATTCTGTAAGCCACTAGAAATCTGGTCAAACCCAAGTTCCGACATAATGGGCCAACCCATTTCCGGCAAGACCCAAGATACCCTGGACAAAAAAACAATATCTGTATCTCGTCTTCGCTTTCCAAGCCAAAGTCTGAGTCTTTATTCCATTTAATAGTAAAAGATCTCAAAGGGAGAATACCAAAGCGAAAAGCTTTTCGCTAAAGGTGGAGAAACAGAATCTAAAAATTCCTCAAAACATGGAAAGGGCTTTATATCTAAAAACGTATTAGTCAAGGAACCATTTGACTTGTTAGACCTGAAGTCTAAGTTTAGACCTAAAGTCTAACTTTACTACTAGTAAAGTTAGACTTTTGGTCTAAATTAGACTTTTGGTCCAAACTTAGACCAAAAGTCTAACTTTACTAGTAGTAAATTTAGTCTTTAGGTCTAAACTTAGGCTTCAGGTATAAACTTAGACTTTTGGTCTACGTTTACCTTTGTGAATCAGACCCTAAAATTTCTTCCAAAATAGATAAAGTGGGAGATTAATTACTCACCAAAGTCGTTCTTACATATATGTGGGGAGAGTAACACTAATCCCCATCAAGTCAGGGCATTTTGGCTGCAATAAAGTGTATGAGCTAAATACATTATTCCTACTTAGAATCAGAAGAGCCCCAATTGCCCTCCCATACTGCTCGGGGTTTTTTGCTTCCACACTAAAAGTAATAAACCCATCTACAAACACTTTTTCAGTAGCCCAAGCCCCTTGGAACATGCAAACATCATGATATACGACACCCAATCAGTATCGACCAAATTTGATGAAATTCCTGCCAAATTCCAAGATAGTAGGCTAATACTAGATTGTGAGTAATTGGCCCCAACTGTGTCAGAGCCCAAATTATTAAGTAGGCATAAAGTTGCCCCTGCATGCACGGTAATTTTGGCATCCACCGGTCTCGACGAATCAGACCTGTGTCTGGCTCTAGCAGAAGTCTACCCGTGCATGACAGGCCAGCTGTCTTTTCTTTTTCCCAGCATTTAGCCTCACTTCCATCCAAGAACTCAATGCAAACAGATACAGCCAAAGTAGGGCTTCTGTTACGATTATTAAAAGAGCCCACAGTGAGAGCCCCAGAGTATTAAAAAATGTCTAGGCTGCTTCTTGATTGAGGCTACACTCGTGGGACATTGATGGTAACCTGCTTTTTTCTGACAATTGGGCTCCCTGAAAAAAACTTCCCTCATAAACGTGCAAACCCTCTCCACTCTCAGCATAGAACTCACCCCAAGTGCGAGGCTGTGATGTTGTCTATCAATAGCACCACATTTGTCTCTGTACTTGTGGAAGGCATGCCAACAAATCCAACGTATACTCCAAAAATACCTACATGAAGCCACTTCTACTGGTCTGATCAAAGAAAGCTCCTCAATTGAAGCTGCTGATGTCATCAAAGGTGTGTTGCGACCTCTACCAATTGGTAACTTGTCCATTTAAAAGCCTATTTTTTATGGGATTGCCATGCTTGATGCATAACTGAGGATTTTGGGCTACATACTGGAAGCTGTTACGTTAAATATGTTATCTTAAATCACTACTGTAGAGTACCCGTTCGCCACACTGAGTTCTTGGTGCCAGGTCTAGGGCTCTAACTCAACATTCCTACCAACTTACAACTTGACAAATAGACTGGTGACAAAAAGTCATCAAGGAGGGAATAAACTGCAAAGATAGAGAAAGGGAATTTTAAAAAAAATGGAAGACTGAAGACCGTTTTGGCCACTAATATGTATCCTCCTTTCTGGATGCTGTCAGAAGGTCTATGGTAGCAGAGTGGAGGATGTGTATATAGAAAAGTATGGAAGAATCTTAGGGCCAGATTTAGAGTTTGGCGTAGAGGGCACTCCATCACAAAGGCAACGGACTACCCTTGCATCCAAACTGAAGTACTGCCCATCTCATTTAGAGTCCAGTGGAACTGAAGTATCTCCACGGAAAAGCCTACTTTGTCTCTGCAGCTGACATACACTTCCAACACCCCGACACAGTAAAGGCCGTTGGAGGTTTGGCCATTTGACCTGCCGCCCAATTTAAGTGGGCAGTCAAATGGCCAGTTATCACTGTCCTTCAACACCAGGAAAATACCCGGTGGTAGGGGACAGTGAAAATGTGCAAATGACCCCTATGCTAGGAGAGACATCTTCCATGGCAAGTGGGTCATTGGTTATTTTTATTTTCAAAATAAAAATCCTGCTTTGGGATTTTGCATTTGGAAAAAAAAAATACTGAAGGTTTGCGGTACGGCTCCATCCTGTTGACTGAGCTGTCCATCAAACTTTCAATGCACTTTCCACCATAACAGCGGTTTCTGCCAATACAAGAGATGTTCACTTGGCGCGAAATGTGTTTACAAATGGTTACCAATTAGTATTTGCAAGAGGGGTGTTTTGGGGGTACCTACCAACTCCGAACCCTATAAACTAATTGTTCTCGACCGTAATCCTGGTTGCAAACCATTGATAAATGACCGACTCGGGTAGGTAACTGATTGGTAATGGGGAAGAATCATGGTGACAGAAAACCTTTTTCTGTAAATACAGCCCAATGCTCTTCAAGGAATTGGGCTGCTTTAAAAAAAAACTATTTTTGAAATGCACACACAGGCATTGTAGTCTCATGTCCCTTGTAAGCCCCAATCCCTGTGTTTGCAACCAGCAGAGTAGCAGTCCCCAATCCTGGTCATAATTTTTGTGAATTAAAGGCAGAGTCTAATGGTTACCACTGATTATGTAAATTATTTCTGTGTATATTAATTTTATGCAAATTTGTCTTCTTTATAAAGCCCAAGATCATGACATAGCTCAAGTCCTCCAGGACCTATGTTGCTACAGGATGTTAAAATAAAAATATGTTGCATCATACATTGGTGATGAATTGACAAAATTAGGGCAGTGCTACTAATGCAGAAACAGAAGCCTACCTGGCTATCATCGACAAAGTCCTCTTGGCTGAAATAACTGTGTGCCACGTTCAGTAGGGCTTCTTCAGGCCACTTGTCATACCAGTCAATGGTACAGCAGTTAACCATAGCAGGATGGTTGCGGCAATGCTGTCGGAATGTCAGTCCTGCTGGACTAGTAGCTAGAACGATATGGAGCTTGCTGTGCACACGCTAAAATGGAGAAGAGTGCAAAACATATTATTATTTACAATTTATATAGAGCACACCAAAAACAGAATAATTACAAGGCATTTTATTCGAGAGAAAGGATACTGTGTACTAGTAACTCATGTAGAGTAATTCCCCTTTCAATAATTACCTGAGAGTGATATTAACCTTTGATAATATTGTTACTGTAAATCAGACTTTCAAAATTGTAAACGTAATTCACATAATTTTTTGTAAAATATTTTTTTCTTGGTACTATTAAGGTGAAAAGAGATTAAGCTTTGGCTTTTGTTTTCTTTTGGGTTTCCAAGGTAAAATTTGCAACACAGTACCATGGCCCTGATGTTGCTTGACCTGTCAGTGGCTTTTTTTCTTGTTAAATATATAATCTTGATGGGCCATGTAGGAAGGTGGATACCTGACTATGGTTACCCCAGATTTTTTTGCCTTGTGTTTAGCTGGTTTTCGACTTAGTTGGCCTGGGATCCTGCTAATCAGGGCCCCCGGCTATCTGCTCTCTCTGTAAAATGGACTCCATGTACTTTAGGTACATAACTAATTGGATATTGGGTCACCTTATGAGCCCCTGTATAGTGTACTATAGGTGTCCAGGGCATAGGTGCACCCAAGGCCTACCGGGGGCTGCAGCATATCTTTTGCCACCCCTGGCTGGCCATCCAAACTGACACAACTGGCTGATCACTCAGCGGGGGCAAGGTTGTGTAATCACCCCTTGCTTAGGTATAGTAGTCCTATACCTACCCTTATATATAGACACATATGCACCTATAAGTCACTCCTATGGCAGGCCTTAACAATCCTGGAGGCGGAGTGCTTGGTTTTATGTGAGATGGTGCTCTAGCATGAGCTGAGCCTGTCTGCAGCTTTCGGAACCATGTCCTTATAGCTGTTCTATGATATAGCCATACCATATACTCTTAAGTACATTATGAACCTCGCGGTTAAATGCTATGTTTGGTTTGGCTTTATCAAAACATGTTGTGTAAGGTGTCATACGCTTTGGAATACTACCCCCTCGCCAGTTCTGGCGACGGGGGTAGCATTCCACCCTTCTAGAGGGAGAAGACATGTTACTTCCACTAATCCCGGTTAAAGTTAACCAGAGCCTCAGCATCACAAAATGGATGCCGCTGCCACAGACACAAGTCTGACCTCCTGCTGCTGGGAGTCCTTCCAGCGAGGGAGGCTTGGACAATAGGTTTCCTGTCACAGCGAGGTGCTAGCACCACCCCAGACAGTCTGTAGTGTATTGGGGCAGGGAGGGCTGAATGAAATGAGACACTGCCTGGGGCACACAAGGTGTCCCATGCATAGTCCAGTTCAAACCGGTGCTGGGGCACTCCAGCCCCAGCTCTGGCACGAAACTGGACAAAGGGAAAGGGGTGTAATAACCCCCTTCCTGGGTCACACCCATAGGAGGGACCTAGCAGGTAATCCAGCCTCTAGATTTGGTATATAGGTAGGAGCTGAGTCCCAAGACTTTAGATTTATCCTGACTGAAACTCTGATACGAAACTCTGGACCTTCGACATCCTACTCGACGTAGAAGACTGAAGAATGTCCCTTGTGGTCAAGGAGTGACCACCCTGTGCAAGCAGGCACCATCAAGCGTTCAACGGTTTGCTTTGTCGTTGCTCCCGCCGGAGCCCGAACACAGAGCCTGACAAGACTCGGACTTCCAGATTTCCTTCAGCCCGATCCACAGCCACAGCAAAGCTGAGACCCGTGGAGGCAACACGAGATGTGGGACCGGCCATCTTGGAAAGCCAGAGAATTGCTTTCCGTGCAACTTCAGAGGCACCCTCGAAGTTGTGCATTGGAGATTGAAAAGCCCCAGCCCTGAGCACCAACTGCACCGAAGATCAGCCCTCCACACTCCACGAGTTTTGCGTGGGGCCCTTTTGCATTTTCCTGCTCGACGCGTCTGTCCGGTCACTTGCCCATTGGCTAGTGGTCTCTGTGATGACGAAACCTGAAATGTACCCTGCTGGTCTGGTTGCTCCAGACTGGCCCTTGCTTCCCTGCAAAGGAGAAGCCCCTCAGTCCTTGCTGGCCTGAGTAAGAAGCCCTCTTCGAATCCTGCGTGGGTTTCCTTTGCCAAGGCTTGTTGACTCCAATCCGGAAGACCACACCGCCGACAGCGAGAGTCTTTGTGGGACAGTCCGTGCCCAGCTCCTGGTTGTCGTCGACACCTCCTGATCCAGGTGGCAGCAGAGACAAGCTTCACAACATCGTCTGATTGCTTCCCGACATTGCCTGGTTCCTTCCTGGTTCCATCCTGGTCACTGGCTAGTGACCCAGACTCTGTCCCCTCTGCTTTCAGGTACTCCTCATCCTCGATCCGCCCTTGGTTCCAACCGGACTCTTCTCTCCTGGTCGCCTGCAGCATCTTTTCTCCAAGGCTCCATAGGAATCCACGACGAAACCCGACACACTTTGGGACCTATGCACCCGCTTCCTGTGGGTGAAGTAACGCGAGTACTTCGGTGCTCCTGTGAAGATTGACTATCCTAGTGTCCTAGTTTTAAGTGGTTAGTTCCTAGTCCAGTCGGAAGACTCCTAAATCTTTAACTTTCTAACTTTACGCACTCATTGACTCCTATGTGTGCAAGCGTGTGCATTTAGACTCTGCACACGCATCCCGTGGGCCTCCTGCTTCCTAACTACTGTTAGTCCAGTGTAGCCCCAGCGATTCCCAAGGCCCTAGGCCTTCCAACTGTTCGTGATATGGTTCTTATACCACTATTTTAGTATATGGTTTAGCGGGCCACCAGGGCCTATCCATATTGTGCAACTTATTGCATGTTATATTGAGTTACTTGTTATGCGCTTGTGCCTCTGCCCTCATAAAGAGTTCAGAGGATTGATTTAGAAATAAATACATATATTTTGAATATATAACCTGTGTGGTGTCCTTTCATTTGGTATTAAAGGGATTGCATATGGTAAATCAGCTGGCTTCGCATGCCCTCTTGAGTTTAGCCTAAGGCTGCTTTTGTCCATGCTACCACTAGGATAGCTGGTCTATAAGGTTGACTTTACAACCATCACTATAAGGGTTGTTTGGACTGGTGCAAGGTGCCCACTAGAATAGTGGACATCATATACAAGGCCAACTTCTCACAGGCCACCTGCAGTAAATCAATAATGGAGGAGCTCAAGTGGGTTCGTTTAAGTTCCATTAGGCTCCATCTTTTTTTTTTTTTTTTTTTTTTTAAAGACCTTTATTGTACCTTAATGCAAGAACACAGCACTTGGCCTACAACCCGCAAAGAGGGCCGGCCGAAATACAATTCGATATTCATGCTTGAGCAATCACGTCAAAGCAAATCAGCATCAATCCATATCGTGTCATTACAACCAGCCAATTTGTCAATCTAAAGTCTTGCATTGTCAAAATATAGTTACAAGTAGCCTTATTTAGGTTATACCTTAGTAACAGCCAAACCTTACAACTTCCCTCCCCCAACAACCCCGGAATCCAATCAAGGTAGCAGTCAATAGTACAGAACATCAGAAGATAGGCAAGGTAATCAGTACTTCAAAAGTATCACAGTAGCGGTGTAGGCATTAGTCAGTTCAGGGTCAGACACCCAAGGCTCCTGAAGGAAGTGAATCGCAGTTTAGAACAATGTAGGCAGGGTCAAATGGCCTCAGACATAAAGTGTATAATGACCGCTCACATGCTGAGACAGGGAATATCAATACCACAATCGTAACTCCACTGCGGACATCTATTCATTTAGGAAGAACCGGAGTAACCCACTCAGGTACTGCGCTCTCGCATTCAACATGCATTAATCATTGTCCAGCTTAGATAGCATGTACTCAGTATAAGGGCCCCAAATATCTAACGGGCGCGAAGTAGCAGGTAGTTCTTCGTAGTAGCAAGCCAACTGATCACGACAATATGCTATATCTGTAGCCAGAGTTTGACATCGGGCGCCCGTCTCCCTCCCCAGCAAGCAGCCACCGTCTACCGTCGACGTCTGATCCAATAAAGTCTGTAATGGGAGAAACTGAGTATTCGGAAAAATATCTCCCATAGTATTTGCTCCGGTCCCCTGTAGCAACTGTAATGCTCCCACTTCACTCGTACCCGAGATATCCGCATGGTATAGCAACGGCATTCCCGGTGCGTAAAGTGGTAGTTTGTTCGAACGCTTGCCCAATTCCCCCCATGCCTTAGAAGTGCACTGTACCGTGTCCACCTCACCTTTCTCGTATACCGAATGAGAATTAACCACCATCGCCTTTAGGGGTAGTGGCAGCACTGCGCTGGCCTCAAGCGCCACATGTGGCGTGTAAGGTGGTGCCGAAAGCCAATAAGTGGCGAAGTGAGCCTGAGCGCATAGATAATATAGTTTCATGTCTGGCACAGCAAACCCACCCAATTCGTATGGCTTTGTTAGGGTATCCCACTTCACTCGTGGTTTCTTCCCTCCCCAGGCTAACGTGAGTAACAATGATTGAAGCTGTGCAAAAAAATGAGATGTCAGGGCTATTGGTATATTAACGAAATAGTACAGAAACTTAGGCAGGACCACCATTTTAATCAGAGAGACCCGGTCAGCAAACGAAAGTGGCAATCGTATCCATCTGGTCACCTGATCTTCCAATTTTGATAAAGTTACTCCGTAGTTAGCTCTGGTCACCTCTTGGACATCTCTATGCACCCAGATTCCCAGGTACCGAACAGGTTCTGTGGCCCATGCCAAGGGAAATTCCAATGGAGACGGCTGCGTGACTTCTGTGAGAGGCAATATTATGGACTTGTCCCAATTAATGGTGAGGCCAGAAAAGCGCCCGAACCAAATGAACTCCCGCAATATTCTTTCAAGATTTTGGGCAGGCTCCCTCACATACAAAACCATGTCGTCGGCGTACATGTATATCGCCAGCGATCGAAGAGGGAATCATAATGCCGTGTCCGCATATCTCTGTCTCAGTATACATGCTAGAGGCTCCATTATGATAGCAAATAGTAAGGGTGAGAGCGGGCTACCCTGCCTAGTTCCCCTCTGGACAGAAAATGGGGCCGACACATGACCGTTCACTTGCACCCTTGCAATTTGGTTCTTATAAAGCAGGATGATCAAGGATATAAAAAAGGAGGGCACACCCATGTATCTCTTCCGTTCTAGTAGCTGCTTCACCCCATTGAATTCTTTTCGCGCCGTTTGCACTGCCACCGTGAAGTCGGGGAAAAACTCCAATTTGCTGCCCTGATACTCTATGGTGCCCTTCTCTCGTGCCAGACGTAAAATTACATCTCTGTCCTTATAATTGAGTATGCGTGCAATGACGGGGCGGGGAGGCGCACCAGGCACCGGCCGCTTCGCTAGGGAACGATGCGCTCTTTCAACTATGAATACACTAGACAGGTGCTCAGCTCCAAATAAGTCAATAATTAAACGTTCCATGAAGTCTTCCATTTGGCCAACGTTCGTGGATTCCGGCAGCCCCGTGACGCGGATGTTATTGCGCCGAGAGCGCCCTTCCAACTCCTCATTCTTGCTCTGAATAACCGCCAGTACCCGCTCCCTATTGAACACTTTAGTATTTACTGTGGCTAGGCCATCCTCAGTGGCTGAAACTCTCTGCTCCACCTCGTTCATTCTCTCATTCTGCCTATCGAACTGCGTAGCCATATGATCAAGTCTGAGGTTGACCGCCTCCATCGTGCCCTCGATGGATTGCAATGTTCGTTGCATGGCCAGTAATGTAGTTTCTAAATTCGGCGGCCCTCCCGAGGCCCCAGCCGATTCTGTGTCCGGCGGGGGTTGTGAGGATGACATTGCAGACTTCCTCGCGTCAAAGTTTAGCTTAGGCTGATTCCTCTCCGGCCTGCCCATGCTGCCACCGGCTCAGTATAGTAAGGCAACTGCTTCTGGACCCACGCAGCGGCTGTTTAATCATAAATGTCTCTCAAATGGTAGATAGCGAGCAAGGGACACCTTGCGCAGAAACTTGTGTGTAGCGCCAGAATTTTAAAGTTGTACAAGCTCCAGTGTCCTGCAATGATAGATCCTCTGCTCCCTCACGCACGCCACCACCAGCAGGCAACAACTAGCAAAGCACAGTGACGAGGCAATCCCCTCCGCAGTCCGCTTTCCTCCCTTCTTCCGTCAATGTGCAGACGCAAAGCCCCTCTGTGTCTCCACTATGCCGCCAAGGTCAACGGCCACCGTCACTCCGCCTCTATCCGCCTGCCGCCCCGGTCCGCACCTCACCCAGCCAGCCGAAGATCGCACGGATAATGGTGCATGAAAATGTGACCATGTTTCTCTCGTTCTTCAAATCCATGATTAGTTCCCTGTTGTGCTTCGTACAGTCTATGGCATTTAACAACATCTTCTCAAGGACAAAGGTTGGCTGGTGGGTAAAAACCCCACAGATTCATCACTATGGGCCCGATTCACAAAAGTAATCTGAGATATAATCCTAACTTTACGACTTTCGGTATTCACAAAAGGCATTTAGTAGTAGTAAAGTTAGGATTCCTAACTTCTACTAAATCCCTTTTGTGAATACCGAAAGTCGTAAAGTTAGGATTTTTCTCAATTTAGTAGTAGTAAAGTTAGAAATCCTAACTTTACTACTGCCAAATCCCTTTTGTGAATACCAAAAGTCGTAACGTTAGGATTTTGTCTCAGATTACTTTTGTGAATCGGGCCCTACGTCTTTTCAGCGTTCCATGCTTTCAGAACCAAAAGAATGGTGAACTAGCCTTGAAATGTTATGCCTGCCACATCAGATGAAAACTCTTAAAGGGGTCATCTAGTAACTGATGTCACAATAGATCTCAAAACCGCAGCTGAAATCATCAGACAAATCACCATTCTACATATTTATCGTTAAACACATACAAAAAAACAGTAAACACATACTTATTACAACATTGGTCACATGTGTATACAGTTTGTCTAGTATATACTCTACAGAGTACACCAGTACAATATAGAGAGTCTTTCATTATATTCTGAAAGCCTGGACTGGATAACAGCTAATGTTGAAGATACTAGCTCCGCAGTGCTTAATTTGTAAAAAAATAAATGCAGGTGCTGAAAATGTTGCCAAGGAGGCCACCGCTCACTTCTTCCTCCGGTGAGCCCCACTTTCAACACTCTCACTGCCTCAGTCTCTATCTTCTAACCTTGATCTGTTGTCTGCCCCCTAAGTCTTTGCTTTAAGAGTCTATCCTCTCACCTCTCTAATTGTTTTATGTCATCTTTGTCACACCCTGTATTTCTGATTTGCCCTCATTTCATTTTAGCCCTGCCCTTTTTTCTCTTCACTTTTATCCATGCTCTGCTCTCTCTCCCCTCGATCTTGGCTCTTTACTATCCCTCTCTAGCAGTGATTAGCTGTGTCTCCGTTTTATCATTTGTCTGCTTTTTTTTCCTCTGTCCCGTCCTCCACATCCTTCCATTCTATCTTCTCTCTTCTTAATGCTCTCTTGTTTACATCATGGCTGCTTTCTCTTTATATCCGACTTGCTCTCCTCCTTTTCCTCTACTTTGCTCCGTTTTATCTCTCTCCTCTCTTGTTGTTTCTTGTCCTTTTTTTACTCTTGCTGTCTCTCATCTCTAACACTGCTGCTGCCTGTGACCCCTGTCGTCAGCCTGTACATGTCCCTGCAAATTTGAACTCTGCGTTTTCCTGTTGTCATTCCTAAAGAAGCGGAAGATGACGTGTTTTACTTTCTTGCCTACACTGAGTGCAAAAACAAAATGACCTAAAACTCAAAAAGGGATACAGAGGTACAGTTTAAACCTCACGCTGATCCCGGAATGGCATGGAGATACCAATCTTGCTGTTTGTAGATCACTCTCTACTCATTTCCAGGACCCCAATGGGGCTTCAGAACCTATAAGACACATTTTTGGGTTTCTTTGTAACTCAGGGCTTGGAATTGAACATAGAGAGAAAAAAATATATGGTTTTTGGGAAGGTTAAGGTTAGAACACGGGCAGTGAGAATTGCTGAAAAACCCCATGAGAGGGTAAAAAGCTTTGATTCCCAAGGGGTTATGTTGACAGATTTGTTAGGATGGGAAACACAACTTGGCAAACCTATGCCATAAATCTAAATCAATATCTCGATTTCACAAACAGAACCGGAATCGGTCACTAACCCCTGCTTTTGAGGTTTATCGAGTCAAAGCCCAAAGTACTGCACTCTATGGGGCAGAGCTTTGGGGTCACTCAAACACCCACAAATTGGTGATGTGTGACAATACATATGTTAGATCCCTTGTCTCTGTCCCAGCCAGTACCCTGTTTACCTCATTGTTTTTTGATCTTGGGATAAAAAGAATAGTGGAGGTGGCTTAAATAAAACCCTTATTGTATTGGTTATACTTTAGCACTACACCTGAGCTAAACAATTATCGTGAGCCATTGAGGGAAGTGCTGAAGAATAGAGGTGCTAAAAGAATCCCATGGTTCCAACATGTTGCATTCTGGTGCAGGCCACGGGGAATGGCAAGTTTGTGGGAAAGTCCTGAGGGGGTTAGTAGAGAAGAATTAACTAGGGTAAAATGTAAGTAGTGGGAATATGTGACGGATCAATATGTCGCGAGTATGACCAGTGGACATTTAACTACCCAGTTTTTAAGCTTTAAGCCATTCCCAAAGTTTGAGCCCTTTTTAGAACTGATCTCACCACCGTTAGCGAAACGTTTATATGCGAGATTTTGTTTGGGCTGTCTACCTCTAATATATTTTAGCCCATGGGCCAACAATCAAGCAGTCAGTTATGTGCCCTGCATGTGGCCTAGTTCCAGAAACAGAGGTACATATTCTGTTCTTCTGTACCGAATACCTCTTTTTCCGAAGGAAGTTGATTCGACCAATATGCCTGAATTTGACAGTCAGGCATTATTGGGTTGCTTGTATGATTTTAAAGACTGATACTTCTAATACTATTGTATTTGCTGTAAGCTGCTTCTAACAGATTGATTAGCTGGCCTTCCTATGATCTTTTGACTAATTGCTGCAACAAAAAATATGTGTACATTGTTTTATCATTGGCAATGTACTTTTTACTATACGTGTGATTATCAATGTTTCTGGCTATAAGATTTTTTGATGGAGAATATGTATTTAATTTTTTTTTAATTAATGTTTTACTTGTTAAATAGATTAATCTGAAAGTAGAATTTCGAGACTGAAGATAAGTGAATTTGTATAATAGCATTTTAATTATTGTTTTATTTTTTAAACTTTAATGATTTGGTAAACCAAATAAAGTTTATGAAACTGAATACCGTACCGTTCTCAAGTCTGGTGCAAAGAGTTCTGTTTGCATTGGAGGAGGCCACGAGGAGGCTTTTGAAGTGAAGAGCAGGTCAAGTGTCAATAATGATCGTTGCTGTAGCTCAAAACTGGTCAATGCCGGAGCATCACATTGGTTGATCTCATTGGTTAATTGTTGTGGACGGTTGCTGTCCACACAAAGAGTAGGTCTGCCCAGAGCTTTGTGTTGGTGGTCATCAGAGGTGTCGAAGTTTTGGTGCAAAAGGCCCATTTGCAGTCTTGGAGGGCCCACACTTCAGGATTTTAACCTTTTGCTTCAGGAGGAGCTTCTACTGATGCCATCCAATTGTCCAGGATGTAAGGGCACCTCTTGGGGATCAGGACTCATTCCAGTAGAGGCCAGCAGCCGTGCTTAGGCAGGTCTGATTTGTGCTGGGAAGGGGCAAGGAGGCCTCTGGAGTTCACTCAGGTCAACCAACTGACCCTTGGGTAGCCTGGGATCAAGATAAGCAGGTCCAATCTTCTTTCTTCAGACAGTAAGATGCTCCCTGAAGAAGCAGGGCAGCCCTACTTGTGGGGGAGTGTTCTGATGAGTGGTTCTAAAGGTCCTGTTTTTATACCTGATTGCAGCCTTTGTGTGAAGAAATTTCCTGACCTACCTCCAAAACTGGTTCTGGTCAGTTCTTCCCCTTCCCCTGGTACTGGCTCCAAACTGTCTAGAGTGACAAAATCAATGGCATGGCGTAATAAGCACATTTAATCAACATCACTAATGTTAGCCAAAGCAGAGGCTGCTCTGATGGCCACCAGGCATCTGGGTCTCAGGAATCCTTCATTCTTCTGAGATTTGTGGAATATGCGGTGCTTGCCTTGTATGATCAATCTCATCAGGTTGGGGTAGAACACGGAGCACTCAAGGGCAGGCTGTAGCTTCTTTTTAAGAGGAAGATATTCATATCTGGCTTCTAGCACAGCCATCGTGGAAACTAGGAATTTAGTGATGGTGTTGCTGTCATGTCACAGATCTTTCTTTTCCCTCGCCAATCAAAGCAACATGTCTCTGTAGTTTAGGAGAAGGGTGGTTACATGGTGCCGAGGAGCTACTGGTGAGGGTCTCTGGATGAGGGAGCAATGCGCCTGCTCCACTAAGAGGCAGGAAAAAGTGTATTTTCCAAGCATTGCGGTCAATAGGTACTAGTGTATGTGGATTCTAGTATTTCAATTATCTGGAGATTATTGCACCTAGATCTGGCTTCAAAGTTTTTATTTTTCACTTTGCTAAGATGTAGGACTTTTTCCATATTCAAATATTTTATTTTTTCTTGTAAACTGCTAGGTCTGAGATGCGTAGTTTGCAGTCATAAGACGGCTTTCCTATTTATCCATTGTGGATTTCATGATGTCCATCCTAGAAGTAAGTGAATCAATCTTACTGTCAATTGACGAGAGACTGTTGCATCAATTTTAGGAGTGGTTTTACATCTTGGTTGTCTTCTAGTCCTCCAGTGTCCTGTGCTTCCTGCCTGCTTGCTTGTGAATCACAGTCAGCCATTTCCTGTGTATGTTAGGTCTCAAAGGGCAATTTAGACTTTTTGTGATTGGACTTACCCATCACTGTGGGCTGTCTGTTATGTCAGATGTCTTATTAGAGTTGGTCAAACATGTGGTAGATGTTAGACCCCTGTTCCCAATTACACTGACTTTATAGCTTTGTCTTGTGCATGCTGCTGTCACATGGTGTCACAGATATATGATCGGCTTCCGCCCTGGCCCCGTGGGCGGCACTGACCCTGCCATCTCCCTACAGGAGATGCTGTAATGTGTATTTGTGTGGACAATGGTACAAGCAGGTATGAAGGCAGAAATTGAGCCCCATTAATGCTGAGAAGCCCCCGCGTAGCCCATTCCTCGCAATCAGACATCAGGTATCTGGCTCTCCTCCTGGATAGATTTGTGTGCATAAGATATCTGCTAATCTCCCCCCAGGTGGGAGAACCTAGCACATGGTTTTACAATCTACTCTGAAAATATATCCACCTTCTTGTAGCTTCCCAATAAAGGGAAGACCCATCTTCAGCACCACCCTGCTCCTACCAGAGACCACACATCTAATAGCTGCATTACAGCACCATCACTCACCTTGGAACAGCTTCATAACCCAGAGCCTGAGGGTGCTGTTAAAGGCTCTGGCTTACCCTCTCAGCGTTCATCACCTCACATCAAGCTTGTGTAGGATTCGGTTTCAATGCAACCACTGATGTGACTGGGCGCAGGCCCTAAACCTCCATCCGTGGGCCTGACACTGAGGGCACACCCTAAATAAGATTGACCAGGACAGTGTCCTGGCAGAAAGAACATTTGGTGTTTGTTGAGGGGGTAGGGAATTGTTGTGGTGTGACAGCAGGAGGTGTGAGGAAGATGGGAGGAGGGCAAGGGGTTAATGGGGTGCTAACAACTACGCTGAAGTACATTAAGAGCGGAATACAAAGTCTTTAAAAGGACCCGATTGAGACCAAGTGGGATGGACAAGCTGCTTCTTTACATGACATTAAATCAGGCAGCTCCCTGCTGCGCCACTCGGAATATCTGGCACCCCAGGCCTGGGCCCAGCTTGCCCAAGTCCAAGCCAAGGCCATCCCTGCTGACATTGTTGTCTCCATGGCCTCAGCAGGGTCCAACTACTGATTCCCGCACCGCCTCCCTCTGTTGCCTCGCCTCACATCAATCTCTATTGCTTAATTGAAAAAGAGGTGCTGCAAACTTGCAGATTATTGTGTGTGAGAAGGTGGTCCTAACCATCTAATCTGCCCTGATTTTTCACTTTTTGATCACCTTGGCCTTTTACAGTGGGAGAGCCTCATAACCTGGGACTCGCCCTCAGTAAATGCATGGTGAAATGGACTGAGTGTGTTTATCGCCTGTGTCTGCCCGGTGAGAAAAGGCAGCTGCGACACAGTCAGGGTAAGGGGCACTGGGCTGGCTACATGTAGACATGTGTGTACACATGTCTGTACATGTGTGAGAGCTGTGATTGGGAGACTCCTGGCGTGCGCAGGAGCTGTGCACAGGTAGCTTGGTACAGAAGGGACTAGGCAGAGTTGGGTGGTGAGCCAGAACAGGCTTTATAATGGGGTGTACACATGTAGGGAAATCAGTGTGTTTTACTGACTGAAATGTAGTAACACTCCATTGTATTTCTATGGGAAAGGCTGCCTTAAGGCACAGTTGAGTTATTTGGGGCCTACAGACTCCAGAGACACACTAATGTACACTGTCAACTGTATGGGAAAAACAATTCTGGCATGTCCAAAAGCATATCTGTACTGCTTATCGGTGATCCAGAAATGTAGTATTCTTCTGACTCACTTCGCAGCCCTCATCCTACTCGACCTATCGGCGGCCTTCAACACCATCTCCCACCGCACACCAGTCGCCAGACTACATACCGCAGGCATACAAGGAACAGCCCTGGATTGGATCCGATCATTCCTCATCTACAGAAGCCAAAGGATCAGACTACCACCCTTTCTCTCCGATTCCACGAAAATCACCTGTGGAGTCCCACAAGGGTCGTCTCTGAGCCCGACCCTCTTCAACATCTAGATGGCCCCCCTCGCAGCCATCATCCAACAACACGGTCTCAACATCAAATCCTACGCCAACGACACCCAGCTCATCCTCGCCCTCACAAAAGACCCAACCACCGCCAAATTCAACTTCCAGGATGGAATGAAAGACATCGCAGTCTGGATGACCAACAGCTGCCTGAAGCTCAACGCCGAGAAGACGGAAGTCCTCATCCTTGGAAACAACCCCATCAGCATGGGACAACAGCTGGTAGCTGGCCGCCCTCGGAAGCCCACCTACCCCCTCAGATCATGCCAAAAACCTCAGCATCGTACTCGACTCATCACTCACTATGAACCGACAGGTCAATGCCGTCACCTCCAGCTGCTTAAACACCCTCTGCTTCTTTCGCAAGACCTTCAAATGGATACCCCATGAGTCAAGAAAGATAGTCACCCATGCACTCATCACCAGCAGACTGGACTATGGAAATGCACTATACGCCGGCATCAACAACACCCCACCACACAAACTACAGACAATATAGAACACAGCCGCCAGACTCGTCCTCTGCATCCCCCAGCAAGCACACATAAGCCTACACCTATGAAGACCTATGAAGGCTTCACTGGCTCCCCATGGAGAAAAGAGTCACCTTTAAATTCCTCACCCACACCTACAAATGCCTACACAACAACAGACCCAAATACCTCAACGACAGAATCAACTTCCACGCACCCAAAAGAAACCTCCAATCTTCCAACGTCGCACTGGCTAAAACCCTGCGCAACTACAGAGCCAGGGCATGCGGAAGATCCTTCTCTTTCATTGCAGCCAAGACCTAGAACGAGCTACCGGCAGACATCAGACGTGCCCCATCCCTGAACATCTTCAGGAAGACCCTCAAGACCTGGTTCTTCGGCTAAACAGATCTGCGGACCCCCCCTCCCCTCAGCGCCTTGAGACCCTCACAGGTGAGTAGGGTGCTTACAATTCCCCTGATTGATTGCCTCAACTCAGAACCAGAGCCCGGCCTGCTGTGACCCTGCTAGGCTGGATAAGTTACCTTTCTGCCCAGCTGCAGGATCAGGGACTTCTCTCATCAAAGTAAGCATTTGACCGTTCTTAGGTCAAATATCCCGTAGGAAGAGGGTGGGCGAAGGTGCTCTACATCAATCAGCCAGTTGGGGTGTGATTATAATTGCATAGAGTAATTATAAATGTGATGCCCATTAGCAGTTCTGATAAGTATACCGCACTCCCAGTCATGCTTATTCATGCATTTATTCTTGCTAATGCTTTAATTGAATAATGAGAGTGTCAGCAACTTATGATAAAAGTTTGTATGCATTATTGCCATTATTAGGTGCTCTCAGTCATGGTTATATATAATTATTGCATGTATTTTCATAATGAAATGCTTGTTGAAATAATGCGGTGATGAGCCAACCGCTTGGTGTCAGTAGTAAAGGTCATCCCTCCAAGTTATGTGCAACCCTTGGCATTTAGGGACTAGGTAATGTTTATATATGTGAGTTGTGGTACTAGACTTCTCTCCTTTGGGAGGGGTAAAAATGTTTACACAATGTAATCCAAAAGTAATTCTACTAGCTTGTGTATATTTGTGAATTGCTGCTGCATAGTATTGAGTAGTGTATGTGCAATAAATGTAAATTTTTACTTTTCAAAAGCACAGACTGGACAATCTTTTATTGAGTGTTATTATTGTGTAACTGTGAATGGAGATTACTAACCCTCACCCCCTCCCTTGAGTAGTCCTTGGACTGCTTGGCATGGCTACCCTAGTAAAAGCTACAATGGGGTGTTTGGTTCCCTGTGGAGGGCAAATGTAGACCAGTACTTGTGCAGGCCACACGACTAATGCCTCATTGTGCAATATTGGGCATTAATTCTTCAGACTGCTAGAACCTCACCACTATGTGGCCATCTTAGAGGCCGGCTCTCTGGCGCTACAAACAATGCAACATTCTAAAATGTTTAGTGTTGGTCAGTGTTAGTGATGCAGGATACGGTACAAAAACAACTTTTTTTCCCTACTCATGGGATGGTTCTTTAAACACTGATTTTCAGAACACTGGTCCACTTAAGGAGAGTTCGCCTAGTTTTGACCTAATTTAGGGATTTGATGCAGGGTCTGTGAGGAAAATAAATTTGGGCGGGAAAATTTGGATAGTATTTTCACAATCAAAAACATCAGATCAGAGGCCATTTTATGTTAATTCTCTAATGTCTTTTATATTTTAGAAGAAATGCCTAAGATATTAAGTGACAGATATACTTGCCACAGCAGCAGTTATCAGTTGATGTCATGGTGTTGCATGGAAACTTTAGTAGAGTTCTAATTAACAACTGGAGTTACAAAAATAATGCAACCCTCTACTTCTTCCTTTACATCCGCCAATACGTCTAAACTCCTCCACCCAGCCATCTATGCTCTGACCGGCCAGCGCAAATGTCAAGGTTCCGGCCTGTACCGCTGTTATTTCCCACATATTAATGTAAATATCTGCCTCTGCTTCTGGAATCTACAGTCATCAACAGGGAATCCCTAGTTAATGTACAGCACTCCATAAGACATCTTTCAGGTATTCATAGAGTTTACAGAAACACAGCTGGAAAACTGGGGCACTTACATGTTTCCAGGAATACTCCTTTTATGTTGAATTTTTAACAGCACTAAACTTGGGGTCAAGTAAACAGACTATGTCCTGGATTCAGATCCCTCCCAAACTATGATGTCAGAATGTGATTGTGATCATTCAGAGGGCATTAATGAACTCATCCCACTGCTTCTATAATGCCATCCATGGAAAGATCAGTGCAATAAGTAGTGGCAGAGCCCAGGAAGGTCATTACCTGCCAGTGTCACTCACTTTCTGCAGTCTGATGCTTGGAATTACACCCCTCTACTGGAAGCGCCTGATATGCACTATGAGCTCCCTTGCTGATTTGAGGCTAGACAGAAATAGACACAAGATTTAAAAAGTGCACAAGGGGTGATCGCCCTTGACACTTTGATGAGCTTACACGAGAGCTTCTTAAAAGTATGGCACCCTATAAGTGGAACTTTTTGACTTGAAATAAAAGGAACCCAGTTAATTGAAGAGTGAGAGTGAGCCCAAGTCCAGCAAGATATCAAACACTTGGGTGGGACTCTCACCAAACTGACAAGGGGTAGGCCTGCGTTTGTGATGATAGTACCTTATATCAACACCTGTAGCATGTTCTATGGAAAGGCTTAGGTCCATTTTGCTCAAAGTAAACTTGGGAGGCAGCATCACAGACTTTGTAATTAAATGACAAAAGTTATCATTGGACCAATGGATCATTCAGACAGCAGAGCTCTATTAAAGCTACCAAGGTCAACATATTTTCCAAACAATAGCAGATGTTAATGGCTTCATAACTATGGAGTGTGACAATAAATGGGTGATAATAAGGCTTTACTACCACCACAAAGGTTTACTGACCAATCTCTTCCTCATCAACAACAGAGGAATGTGGCCAGACCTTTGATGGTCTTGGTCTAGTGCCATTTTTAAACGGAGGGTTTTGCTAATGGTGATTTCATGTTCTGCGTAGGTTTGAAAGATGCACACCTAGCAGTACCCATTCGTAAACTCCACACATTATTCCTACAGTTCATCTGGGAATGACAAACCTGGAAGGTTATGTTTTCCCTGATCAGTATATCAGTAGTCTAGACACAGTTCTTTCAAAATATACAAAGATGTGGCAGTGAACAAAACTCCTCCTAATCTCACTTACAGGTATGGCATTTTTACTTAAGGTGATGTAATGCCCATAATTCCAAGATGTGCCACAAAACACTAAATATAGTCTTGAAAAGCTACTATTTCGAACTAGAGGGGGAGCATGAAATACGATGAGTCCTACAGAATGATGATCCACCATGAACAGCACTGACATCAGTATATTACAAAGGCATATCACTCACTGACACCTAGATATACTAGGGAGCATCACAATATATGAAAATAAATTAATGGATTCAATTAATGGATCCAAACACCTGGATACCCTCTCGAGTGATTAGTGTTCTACACAAATCAATTTAACATAACTCACCCAGCATATACCTACCTATAATACACTTACAATTAGAAACCATGGGAGAGTCTTCACACAGAACGTACCCAGTGCATGTTGACAGCAACCGGTGCATGCAAAGCTACCCTAAAGGTACTGACCTAGAACGAAACGTAGTCAAATACAAACCACTATTAGTACTGTTAATGAGGAATTACATACTTGAAAGATATTCCTGACCTAAAGAACAGGAACCAACTGTTGGGAGTCTCCAGTAGAAATCAATGTTGTATTGGAGAACACAGAATCCAAATCCGCATCTCAACTTCATAACACTCTTGCTGTACTCATTCAACACCCTCAGGAGGTTCAGGGACAGGGGCACCAGGGTTGAGACTGGATTATCCTGAAAAAATATGCAAAGGATCCCTAATACTCCTGACTTTATCAGCAACCCTCAACCCAGGGTGCCACATAGAAACCTAATACATTTTGTATATTGTGTAGGGATACCCTTAACCCAGCCCTTCTGGTGAATGACATAATGCATACTTTCAGGGTAAACTGGATTGCAGATAAATGCTCCATATGCAGGTTGCCTGACACAGGATTCTTCCAAAAAGGGCCTGGTGATACACCGGGCATGCAAAGAAGTGGTGGGGACCATTTCAGGCCTTGAGGGGTGACTAGTGCCGCCAACATTGGCGTATTGACTGTTATGCATCAGATCTTAATCCAAAGGGGATAAATATCTACATCAGTTCATAGATCTAGCCCTAATATTATATAAAAGACAAATAGCAATGTCATGGAAATCACCTGAAATGAAGAGCTTGTTATGAGCTCTACTGAAATGGGTGAGGGCGGAACTGTACGTCATTACCTTCACTAAGTCTCAGGGTGGTATGGACCAGACTGTAACTACCTGGGATATATACCTCAAGAACTTGGGGGCCAAGAATAATATACTACCTCTGTGATCTCTATGGAGTAATCCCAAGGGCAGGACTACATGCTACACAATACAATTCATAAATTATTTCCTAACAGGCAAACCAGTGACCACCATGCCCCATGTTTCCACAGTCAGCGCCAATTATACTGTATACACAATCCAGAGGTATCACAGACCTGGGACACACTGATTAGCGAAGTGTACCATAGGATATCATTATTGATGGATCATGAATCCCAAGGGGAGTTACAGGCGAATCCCTGTTTCTTAACTGCTCCATAAAATATACTTTCAAACTTTGATGTAATCCTCGGGGGCGCTAGAGGGCGCTTACGCGGAATGGCCGCCTGATTGCGTGGCTCCCGTTCCCTGCAGCATTAATCCTAAATAAATCCTTGCCAAATGGAGAGTTAACTCACTCGTAGCTGGCTGACTAGGTGGCGTGGGAACTCTACTGCAAACGATCAAAATCCTGGACGGCTGACAGAGGCCTGCGGCGAGAAAACGGCCCCGTAAGATCTGCCGGTACTGCCCCTGGAGCCGCAGTGACAAGGACTCTGGTGCTGGCGAGCACGCACGACCAGTGCTTGACACAAGGTGCTGGGCCCCGAGCGGAGGCCGGATTGTGGGGACCTGCACCGTCCCTGGTGACGACCCTGGCCGCGGTCGCTTGCTCCGGAACACAGTGGGCCCCGTCGGAGCGCTGCCGGAGGTCGAGCCCCTGCATGCAACGGTGGAAACCGAGCTGTTGTGATGTCGGGCTGAGGAAGGCGCGAGGCGAGTCGGCCATCATTGAGATGCCGTCCCTGTGACACTAGCCTCCCGTCGGTGGCTAACAGGTACTGGGTGCAGTGGGAGACGGGAGCCTGCCCCGGACACCAGCAGCAGGGCCATCACTTGACCAAATTGTGACCTGGGACCGTCTAAGGGGCCTCAGAGCGCAGCGCTGCGATGGAGATCTCGCATGTACACTATTGGAGGGTATGGGCGCCATATTCGCCCGGAAGACGCCCCAGGCTTGACTCAAGTGGAGCTGGGACGGACTGAATGGTCGGCCGTCGTCGACCACGGTGTGATTTGTCTGGCGCCACTCGTTGCCCTCTTCTGAGCCCGAGGCCTACCACGCTGGGGGCCCCGCGAGCCCCTGAGGTGCAGACCGCATAGAGAAGCCGGCCATCAAGGTGCTTGCGACACACGCCGCTTGCTGTCTCCCCGCCTTCCTCGTTGCGCCCGTCCATTCTCCGCTACGAGTGGACCTATAGCCCGGATCCTGCCCATTGCTGTCCCGTCTGTGAGCCCCATGGCCTGGGGGCTGCCCTGCTTTATTGCTGGACCGACCCCTCATTTACAAGGATCTGCGGCGTCCTGCTGGTACCAATTCCTATTGGGAGATCCGGCGGAGGGTGCTCTGACGACTCCCTTGGCTGGGAGGCGACTCCCCCATTACTCTGGCATTTCCCAGGACATTGAAGCGGATGCGGCGTGACAACACGATGGTACGCACCGAGAACCGCCAAACCAAAATTAATTTTGAGGGCGCCAAGAAGGGATTGAAGTCGGGGACGGCCGAGCCGGGGCCCAGCGATGCAGACACTGCCGCGACATCCTCCCCCTCGTCCGAGCTGGACATGCACCGTTTGCTTCAAGAAATGCGCCGGGGCTTCGCCACAGTGGTAGAGAAAGTGGACAGGATGTCCTCCAGGATGGACGCCCTGGTACACAAAGTCGATCATCATGAGGAAAGGATCACCGCAACGGAGCAGCGGATTTCGGATAGCGACGACCTCACTGCCACTCATACATCTCAACTCGCTCGTATGGACAATCTACTCCGAGTTATAGCAGCCAAGAATGAGGACTTGGAAGCCCGTAGCAGACGCAACAACATCCGCGTCACGGGCGTTCCGGAATCCACAGACACTGGCAGGATGGAACTATATGTGGAGAAAATCCTCCGAGCGTCAATAGGGGATGATGCCTTCTCGCCTCAGTTTATCGTTGAGATGGCACATAGGTCCTTGGCTCCCGTCCCGAAGCCTGGAATGCCACCTAGGCCAATCATTGCTCGCCTGCTTAACTACCGTGACCGTGATGTCGCCCTGAAAGCTGCTCGGACCAAGCAGAACCTACACTGCGATGGCGTCACGTTCTCCCTATATCCCGATTTTACTCCTCTTGTGCAGGAGGAACGACGCAAATTCCTGGCTGTCAATAATAAATTAAGGGAGGCTCAGTTGGACTATGCCCTACTATAACCGGCGAAGCTGCGAATAACTCATCAGGGTAAACAGCACTTCTTCGCTGACCCGCATAAAGCCGAGGACTACTTAAAGACGTTTTGCAAAGCGCAGAGAGGACGGCGAAGTGGTAATGCGGATCTCGAGGATGATCCATCACTGGCAGAAGAAGACGATTGATATGCAGAACTCATCATGTACTAGAATGGCCCGATACTGTCCTGTAGAGCTTGCCCTAATGACACTGACTCGGATAGCATTGCCATCCTTTTCTTTTTTTGCAGTTTGAGAATGGTTGACTCTTCCATCGGTACGATATTGCAGGGACCACTCTCCCTGCCCTAGCCTCCACCGAGGGCGCACAGTGCAAGAGGCGACCGGAGGGAGAAGTGGCTAAGCGCCCTTGATGTTGTTTCCCTCATGGGTATACCCCACTCATGGGCACATGTTCTGGGAGTTCTGGAGAGGCGGGTGGGGGAGTGGGGTGGGGATGGATGGCTACTGGCGTGATTGGGATGCAGTGGTGGGGGGGTTGCGTATTGTTGGGGGGGGTTGGGGTGGCAAGGACAGCGGATGGTTGGTTATTCAATGTACAGTTTGGCTTCATGTACGCATTAATGATTTTTAGGCACCTACACTGGCAGGTCACATTTGCAATACTCACTGAGTGTTATGGCGGGTTCGGGGTCTGATGCACAATTACGGTGCTTATCGTGGAACATACAAGGTCTCAATAATGGCAATAAATGTCGGAATGTTGTTGCATATTTAGATCGTCACCATGTCCAAGTAGCCATGTTACAAGAGACGCACATCTCACCACATTCACGTCCTTCTTTCGGTTGTAAATGGGCTAATACCCGTGCCTTCTCCTCTTACTCTACTTATGCGAGGGGTGCTGTTATTCTAATTAAACGCACAGTACCCTTTCAGATGGGTGGAATGCTGGCGGATACGGAGGGCCGATATGTTTTACTATGGGGGCGGCTGGGCCGCAACTCCATCACCTTAGTGAATTGTTATGCACCCAACGTGGATATGCCCTCTTTTTTCACCACACTTTGGGGTAAGGTTCTGGACGTGGGTTACCGACATGTCATTTGGGGAGGGGACTTCAACATAGCACTGGTGCCTCGAGTAGATAGGGCTGATGGGGTGGCACAATACAAACCCAGAGCCCGGGAGGCTCTGGAAGGTGTGATCATAGAAGGCAACCTGATTGATGCATGGAGAGGTCTACATCCCCTCCGCACAGAAGGCACGCACTTCACCTCACTGACAAACACGTGGGCACGACTCAACTACTTCCTCCTGTCCAGAGGACTGTTTGCGGAAGTGACTGACGTAATACATCTCCCGAGGACATACTCTGATCATAGCCCGGTCTTCATGACCCTACGGGTACCTGGATGGGACAATCCTAAACCACACTGGCGGCTGCAACCAGCGGCCCTGCTGGATGCTGTGTTTCGTGCTGAGCTGGGTGAGGAGATCGCTGCCTTTTTTCCCATAAATAAGGGCTCCGTTGACTTTGTTGAGCATATTTGGGAGGCACTCAAGGTGACGATCAGGGGCCACTGCATGTCAAAAAGCTTTGGGGTATTGCGCGACATTCAACACACACTCCGCATGCTTGATGCTGAGTTGAGGGCGCTGGAGGTGCAAATGATAAGGGGTGTTGGCATTACTGCGCACGCTGCATTCAGGGACAAACTTACGCAATATGAGGAAGAAGCAAGTAGAGAGGTCAAGTTCAGGGGCAAACATTGGCAGGCGAGGAAATATTGCGAGGGAGATAGACCAGGAAAGGGGCTGGCAATGTTGACACGCACACCACACACCGACAACACGATCCTTGAGGTGCTCTCTGATCAGGGACATACTATCAGGGACTCGGATGACTTACTTGCCGCTTTCGTTTCTCATTATCGTGCGCTTTACACTACGGCCACGACTGTCGACGTCCCGTATGATGATTTTCTGGGTGATATAGCCCTTTGCTGGCTCAGTGATGGAGATAGGGCCTTCCTTGCTGCCCCCTTCGAACTCGATGAAATCCGGGATGCTATCATGTCTCTCCAAAATGGGAAGGCGCCCGGCCTGGACGGCCTTCCCGCCGAATTTTACAAGGCTTATGTGGACATAATGGCCCAGGTCCTTCGCGAAGTTTTCATAGAATCCTTAACTGACGGTGTCCTCCCCAGCTCCATGCGCGAAGTCGTCTTCACTTCTCTATTGAAGCCTAATAAGAACCCCAGGGCCTGCGACTCTTATCGGCCACTCTCGCTTCTGAACTGCGATGTTAAAATATTGGCCAAGGTACTGGCTACTCGGCTTTCTCTCTTGATGACCCGAATTGTCTTGCCTGATCAGTCTGGTTTTGTCCCGGGCCGCTCTACCTCTCATAATCTGCGGACTCTGTTCTCCCTACTACGTACGGTCCACCCCGATCTCCCTGTTGCAGCAGCCTTCCTCGACGCCACCAAAGCCTTCGACTCAGTCGAATGGCCGTACTTGTTCACTGTCCTGGCTCGTATGGGCTTCCCCAAATTATTCATTTCCTGGGTCCAGTTGCTCTATACTCAGCCTACTGCGAGGGTCCTGATCAATGGCCGTCTCTCTGCACCGCTCACCACCTACAGGGGCACCCGACAGGGATGCCCATTATCCCCTCTCCTTTTTGCGATCGCTGTTGAGCCCCTTGCCTGTAGGCTTCGTCAGCTTCATCGAGACGGCGCGATCCGCTGCTTTCAGCGCCAGATTGACATATCGTTATATGCTGACGATATGACCTTATTCGTCAAAGATCCGGCGCGTAACTTGAATCCCCTACTCTGGGAGCTTGTTGTCTTTGGTAGACTGTCTGGCATACAGATAAATTGGGCGAAATCCCTTTTCTTCCCGCTCACGGATGCGGTCCCTGACTTCCCCTTGGACTACCCTTTGGAATGGTGACGAGCAGATCTCCGTTATTTGGGTATTCAGATCTCGCGCGACAAGGACGAAACGTTCCGCTCCAATTACGGAGTTGCCGTCACTAAACTCGCCACACTGGTGGACCGATGGATCTCCCTCCCTATCTCCGTGGCAGGCAGGGCGTCCCTTATCAAAATGGTGGTGCTCCCTCGCTTCCTTTGCCTCTTTCTTAATATTCCCTACTATCCAGGCGCCTACTTCTTTAAAACGTTGAAATCGGAGCTCTGTCGCCTTTTTTGGGGAGGCAAGAATCCGTGGCTGAAATGGTCCACGCTAATACAGCCATACGACAAGGGGGGTTTCGACCTCGCCGACTTCGAGATCTACTATCTATGTGCGCAGGCACACTATGCCTACCACTGGATGGTCCCTACTCCCTTTATGCCACAGCTGGCGGTAGAGGACTGGATTGCAAACCCTCTACCTCTCAATGGCCTCCTTCACTGCTCAGCGTCGGCCATCACGATGCCATACACCTCCGTCACATGTACTATAGATGCTTGGTGCCGTATGGCTAAAAAGCTGGACTGCAACTTACTGTACTCTCCTCGTATGCCGCTGGCATATCACCCTAAGCTTGAACTTCTACAGGAACATGGCTTCCAGGTGCTCTGCGGGAAACTACGGATCACCTGCTGGGGCGATCTCTTCTGCGCAGGCCGCCTTAAATCTGCAGACACCTTCTTCGCAACGTACAATCGCACCCAGCTTGACGTCTTCTATTGTTTACGTTTGCGCCAAGGGATGCGGGATATCCTCCCTAACTTTCCCAAAGAACCGGAGACCACACCTCCGCTCCACTACATGCTCAGCTCACAGGATGGCTCCCATCTCGTGTTGGGCTTGTATCGCCACGTCAGAGCATGCGGTCTGATGCCTGAGGCCTCGGCCAGAAAGCATTGGGCTACCGAGCTGGCCCTTGACATCACTGACGATCAGTGGCTGTACTGCTGTACCCTCACAGCCCGTCTATCGGCCAGTTGCAGGCTAAAGATTATTCACTACAAATTCTTGCAGCGATTCTATTACACCCCAATGAAGAAATACAGGTTCCGATTGTCTGACAATGACCGGTGTGAGCGATGCCATGCGGAAAGTGCCGGTTTCCTACATCTTGCCTGGGCGTGCCCCCCCCGTACAAGCCTACTGGCAACAGGTGCATAACGCCCTAGAATCTATGACTGGGGAATCCTTCAATCCAGACGCGATACTAATGCTTCTGGGACACACACCTCATATCCCCAAGACATGTAGGAAATTCGTAGATGTTGCATTACTCCTAGCGAAGCGGCGAGTGGCATGTAGGTGGGGTCGTGGCAGGGCCCCGAAGTTTAAGGAATGGCTCGCCGACATGACATATAGCCAGGAGCAACACACAGCCTTCGCCGACTTACTCCCACTATCAAGCAGGCCGAAAGACATCTGGGGTCCTTTGGTTGGTTACCTTCTGGCTCAGGCAGCGCGAGATGACGGCTCGGAGGGGGACGACCCCCGAGGCAATAGCGCTGTCCATATATAACATGGCCATCTGCTCTTATACAATTGTAATTGGCGAGCTTTCTGATTTTCTGCTATAATGTACCGTATGTGAATGTTTACCGCCTATTTGCCTGTGCTTGACCATAACCTACTGTTACTATGATTATCTACCACTACTGTTGGCCTTCTTCCTCCCTAACGCTATGCTGTGATATGATCTCCACTCTTGATATATGCCGATACTAATGTACTGCCCATGATTATTGAATGACACTAGCCCTTATGTCGATTTGTCATTGTTTGGTGCCTATTGTTGTATTGTTCTATGCTACAGCTGTTACATGACTCATATGTTGCCTTATCGAAAGTACGACCTAACCACTGTATTGTCCTCTGTTCTTTTTACTTTCTATGTTTGGAAAACACCAATAAACAAAGTTTCAAAAAAAAATAACTGTGATGTTATCCTCAATGTGATCGTATTCTTTCTGAATTGGCAACATTATATTGCGACCCCTACTTGCATGTTTTAATGGGTGATCTCCTGCATTGTCTATTCTTTTTTGTTGGAATGAAATGCCCCCCAAAACAATCTGGATTGCAGATAAGCCCAAGACTGCGACACTTCTGTAAATAGTGAACCGTGGTTGTCACTCTATGTTGCTGAGCTGTGCAGTGTGTGTTAACAGTTAAACACATGCACTTTAGAAAATGCACTGATATTAAACAGGTACACAGCTGTGCACTGCACAAGCACATTCATTTAAAATGTTGCCCTCTCTGCACACAGCCTCAATTTCTGGAACATCCTCACCCAACGCCTCTCACAAAACATGACGGTATGAAGATGACACTTTTGTTGTACTGTACATTATAATTGCATTTTAAATATTCTAAGCCAATCAGACCTTAAAAGAATGATTCTAGCTGCCCCTGCTTGACGACTACTGTAGCTATTCCACCTCTTATCTTCTCTTGTTTAGCCTCATTGGTCTATTACCACCTTTTGAATAAAATGAATGGATACACGTTGTGTTTACTTGGAGAAACAAAGACATACTACCCATATCTCTGAAGAGTCCAGCCTAGTCATCAATCTGTGGTCAACTCTTGTCGCATCAACCTTTAGCAGGTCTCATTGCTGCACTGGTGTTGCAGATAATAAGCTTCAAGAAAACACTGATGGGTGTTGTACCAGCGAACTGGTGTTGTGGGCACCAGCTACCTTTTCTACTGTAGATGAAATATTGTGAAATATCATGTTCAGCAATCAGACCACATGTACTGTTTTGTTTCTGCATAATTCTGAAAGTACAGAGAAAACCATGGATAAGATCGGAAGTAGAAGGCTGGATGACAGCCAAAATGTTTCTGTTCTTCTCAGACTCTCCAGAATCATTGCATTGATGGTGGGCTATAAAGCCCCATATGTCATTGAGAATGTATTTGTAAATTCACATGGGTTCATAAACTATGCCCCATGGCAGTATTACTGAACAACTGAGGCTAACACAAGATCTGGGTGGTACGTCGGCTCTTGTCCTGTTGGATTTGAGTGCGGCGTTCGACACGGTCTCCCATAGGACTCTACTCAGAAGATTGTGGGAGATCGGAGTTCGAGATGGAGCCCTGGACTGGTTCGCGTCTTTTCTATCTGACCGTCCTTTCAGGTTCATGCTCCACCGTTCTCATCCTGCAGGTTTCCATTGAGCTGCGGTGTCCCGCAGGGGTCAGCCCTCAGTCCCACGTTGTTTAACGTATACGTCCGCCCTCTGGCAGGGCAATATCAAATTAACTTTGTATGCGGACGATACACAACTTATCTTTTCCTTTTCCAATGACATCGAAACAGATCTGGCCAAGTTTCAAGATGATATTTTGGCTATCTCTAGTTGGTTGAACGCGAACTGCCTGCAGTTGAATTCATCAAAAACTGAGGTACTTCTGATTGGTAAGGAAACACACAAGTGGGATGATCACTGGTGGCCCTCCATCTTAGGTCCTCCCCCCATCCCTAAGATGGAAGTAAAAAATCTGGGTGTGACTATGGACAATTCCCTCACCCTAGAGTCGCACGCAAAAAGAGTGGCCGGCGTGTGCTATGGTCGCCTTCGGTCGCTTAAACCCATTTTGGTTTTTTTTTACCCCTCTGTTCGTCAAACAATAGTCCAAGCCCTTGTTTTATCACACATAGACTACTGTAACGTACTAATGTTGGGCTCCAATCGGACAGCTATTAACAGACTTCAAAGGGCCCAAAATGCAGCTGCTCGAATTTTGTTTGCTCTGCCCAAACATTGTCATGTGTCCCACATTTTGCGGCGTTTACACTGGCTTCCAGTGCAACAACGCATTCAATTTAAAGCCCTTTGTCTATCTCATAAAATCCTTCATTGCTCTGGCCCCCCAATCTTGCAGGGTCTGTGTTCCTTCTACGTTCCCACACGTGCTCTCCGTTCAGCGGATCTCCATCTCGCCTGTACCATTAAAATTAGAAGGAGTAGAGTTGGTGGCCGCTCCTTCAGGTACCTGGCTCCGAAGCTGTGGAATTCGATCCCCCTGGAGATGCGTGCCACTAACAACTACCTGTCATTCAGAAAGCATATTAAAACATGGCTGTTTCCGCTTAGTTAGGGTTTCGAAGTATTGCCACATGCTCTCTCCTGGGGCCTAGTTGTTTTGTTTCAAACTGTCCACAAGCGCTGGGACGCCCTGTTGCTGGGGTAGCCATACGCTATATAAGCATTTTTAACATTAACATTTAACATTAACATACTCCACCTATCTGTAAGAAATTGTTCAGTTTTGAAGAATTGTTTGTGTAGAGTTTTCAAAGCTGACTATTATTGATCATTTATTTAGCACATGCCACAAACTAAATTACCCCATGCCTTTCTAATAATAAATGTTGGTGCAGACTCTTTCACAAGAACAGAAAAATAGGTTCTTCTAGCCTGCTGTCCTTTATATCTCAATACTGTAGCACATTTTCATGTCCATTACAGAATATCTTCCCTCTATAAATGTTGATATTCAGGTGTGCAAACATTGTCCCTGGCGCAGGGAGCGATGTGGTGAACTCCTCACCTCATTTATACTGGCATCACTCTCTCCATCATACAGTCCTCACCCACCATGGCAGGTGACATACTAGAGGCAACACTGTAGTTGGCTCCAGAACATGTTGCATATTAGGCAACGTGGAGGGGCAGATGTAGTTGATTTGGCTGGGAAAGGTTTAAAAGTCGCCTGGAAGCAGCAAGTGAGTAACAGAAGGGAAACATGGGGCGAACTTGAGTCAGAAAAGCTAAGTAGAAAATATAGAGAGTGGGAATGCTGATATAGATAACTAGGTTATGAAGGTAGAACAGGGAGGTATAGCAGCCTAGTGCCCCCCAATCCATAGAAAGAGAAAGTCACTCAAGTACCATTATAGTGCAGGGCTACCTTTGTCCACTTTGAATATCAGAAAGGGTGGAGATGATTTCCAGGGGGCCACGCCTATATCAAGCCATCTTATTTGTAGCAAGATATGATCCATGGCACAAGGACGTCAAGTGATTCACAGCTAAGAATGCTGTGCTGATATACAACCAGTACCATGACCTGGACTAGATGCGCAAAGTCTTGATATAGGAACTTTAGAAATATAGATCATAATAGTGAAAAATTATCATAGGGAACAACATAAAGTGAATATGTTCTACTTACTTAAATAATGGCTAAGACATGAAAAAATGTGACAGCCAACAGTACAAGTTATCCTATAGAAGTGCAACAATATATCATAAAGGAAGGTCTCCTGTGGCAAACAAGTGAAGAACAAGCTAACAAGGGTGACAAAATGGGATCATACATAAGCACTATAACACTACTACCTTATCCATACATCTACCAACAGCATAATATTAAGCACAAAAAATAATTGTAGGTACGAAAAATAAATCACAGACACTTTCAATAGGTGTTTCAATACCTGCAAGAAGAATGAGATAATCGATTGCCTGTTTTCGGAACAGTTAGCTTGCATGGCATCACCTTTCAGCTCCATGACAATGCTGTCCAACTCCTCATTGTCAAATAAATCAGGAAGCTCACCTGAATTCAGAATACTATTCAAATCTTCCATAAATGATTCCTGAGAAAAAGAAAATGGCCAAATTAGCTTCAAACAAAAGCCTTCCGCAAAGCATTGTTTGGATTAATAATTGATAATGTTAACAGTACAAATAGGTACTCGTGAAAATGTTATTGAAGAAATGGTATTCTATAAAGGGTATAAGAATTTCAAATGCTGTTGGAAAAGAGGTTATGGCTTGGAGCTTGACCAAGCACACTGTATGATTTTGGGGGATTTTCTTAATCTATCGGTGCCTAGAAATGCAAATAGGAGTAATTCAAAAATATAGAAATATGTGCAGTGTAAAAGACCAACTGTTATTTTGACTAGTTGTTCTCCAAATACATATCTCAACATTGTATCAACGATATTCCCTATTACACGCACAGACACCCAGGGATCCTACAAATGACTTCGAGTAAGAATTAATTTAATATTCTAACTGAAAGTTAACGTGATTTACAATGAAATTTGCACAATTAGTGATAAATAATTAATCTCACTTAACGCTGTCAACAAAATTAAATGTTTTAAGTAGATAAAGTAGAGAAATTCTGCAAAAAGAGCCCAATGTTTATCATGGTTCCCATAGCGACCTTAACACACACTCATACCATGTTCTACATTGCATTAATTCCTTTTAGTCCTGCTCCCGTATTGCAGACCAAACAATGGATTCACCTGGTGTCCTCCCACCCACCCAGACCATCCTCTGGCTACTTTTTACAGGCTCCCAAATATTTAAAAAAAACACACAGGTTTCCTGCCACCCTCCGCCACACCCACTAGTAGTGTTATTCCATAACCCAAATGCACAAAATAATATTTGACCCTCAATAACACCCTTCCACCATTCTATTTAAGAAAAACATCTGGTATCCTACTTCCACATCACCCTCTTTAACTACCTCCACCTCCTAAAATTGAGCCGGGTCTGGTGCCTTAGTGGACTAATGCATCTATTGTAGGGGCCTGTGTTTCACCTCATGGTCACAGGTTCAATTCCCGGCGGCTGCACTCAGCTTTTCATCCTTTCTGAGGTCGATAAAATGAGTACCATTGAGTTGGGTAACAATAAGCACAAGTTACTACTTGTGTAACGATATATCTGTGAGAGACATTAGTTAGTATTAGATTCCTTACCTTAGAATATCCCCAGGCGTCAGACTGGATCCGGAAACTTTTGCGTAGCAGTACCCTTGCGCGTCGGTAGGCGTCGTTTGCGGCTCCGCGTCCGTCGTCGGCGTCGTGGGCGCCGTGATGACGTCGTCGGAGTACTTAGACGCCGCCTCCGCGTGCTGACGTCAGTTCTTAGACACAGCTTTTCCGCGCCAGAAACGCAGAGCCATGTCAAAAAACCAACACTGGTGCCATTGAAACTAGGGCCCTGAAAGGGGTAAACCCTAACCCTAGATATCGGTTCGCAGAACGGGGAGGATGGGTGGGTCGGTAAGGAATCTAATACTAACTAATGTCTCTTACAGATATATCGTTACACAAGTAGTAACTTGTGCATCTGAAAGAGACACGTTAGTATTAGATTCCTTACCTTAGAATAGATACCCCAGCAATACCAACCCCGGTGGTGGGTCTGCGAACCAACAATCACACCAGAAAGTTCTGGAGGACGGAACGGCCAAATAAGCCATCCCTCCGGACTTGGCTGTCCAGGCAGTAGTGCCTTGCAAACGTGTGCAGCGATGCCCACGTAGCTGCCTGACAGATGTCTTGTAAGGGCACTCCCCGGCCCAGGGCAGTTGTAGTCGCCGTGGCATGGGTAGAGTGAGCCCGCAATCCAACAGGGGGCTCCTTTTTAGCCAAGGAGTAGCACGCCTGGATACACAAGATGATCCACCGGGAGATGGTCCTCTTGTGCACCGCTTTCCCCTTCTTTGCGCCCACGTAACCAACAAAGAGTTGGTCATCCACCCGGAACTGGCGTGTGCGATCCAAGTAAAATGAGAGCGCACGTTTTGGGTCCAGACGGTGGAGCCGCTCTTCCTCTTTAGAGGGATGCGGTGGCGGGAAGAAGGTTGGCAAGGTGATAGACTGCCCGGTGTGGAAGGCGTGACAACCTTGGGCAGGAAAGATGGCTTAGTACGCAACACCACTTTGTCCGGATGGACAGAAAGGAAAGGTGGAGTACAAGAAAGGGCCTGGAGCTCACTCACTCTCCTGGCAGAGGTGATGGCAACCAGGAAAGCAGTCTTCAGAGTTAGAAGGCGTAGAGGACAGTTGTGAAGTGGCTCAAAGGGAGCGCACATCAGAAATGTAAGAACCAGGTTCAAGTCCCACTGAGGCATCACAAACGGAACAGGAGGAAACGTGTGTGTGATGCCCTTAAGAAATCTACTTACAATAGGGGACTTGAACAAAGAAGGTTGATCGGGCAGCCTCAGAAAGGCTGAGAGGGCAGAAAGGTAGCCCTTGATAGTGCCCAGAGCCGAGCCCTGCTGGGCAAGAGAAAGAAGGAAGAGAAGAACCTCAGAAAGAGGGGCAGCAAAAGGATCCACAGCCTTTGCTGTGCACCATGCCACAAATCTGTTCCACCTGCAGGCGTATACCGACTTTGTGGAGGGCCGCCTGGCCGCCAGAATGACGTTACAGACTTCAGGAGGCAAGTCAAATGGCCTCAACTGTCGCCGCTCAATCTCCAAGCATGGAGGTGGAGACTGGACAGGTTCGGGTGGAGGACCGTCCCCTGCTGCTGCGACAGAAGGTCCTCCTGAAGAGGCAGACGAACCGGGGGATCGACTGACATACTGAGTAGCTCTGGATACCAGTACATTCGTGCCCAGTCCGGAGCCACAAGGATGACTTGGGCCCGGTCGCGCTTGATCTTCTTCAGCACTCTGGGCAGAAGTGGAATAGGCGGAAAGGCGTACAGTAGACCGCAGCTCCACTCGTGACGAAAAGCGTCTCCGAGCGAGTGCCGCCTTGGAAATTCCAACGCGCAGAACTGATGACATTGCGCGTTCTCTTCGGTGGCGAATAGATCTAACCAAGGCTCTCCCCATTGCTGAAAGAGGCCTTGCGCCACGTCCGAGTTCAGACGCCATTCGTGATCCATCTTGCACCGACGGCTGAGCTCGTCCGCCCTGGCATTCAGAGAACCTGCCAGGTGTTGAGCCACCAGGGTCACGCCCTGGCGTTCCAGCCATTGCCAGAGGCGCAGAGGCTCCTGGCAAAGGGTCCACGACCCCACCCCGCCCTGTTTGTTGCAGTACCACATGGCGGTGGTGTTGTCCATGAACACCTGCACTACACTCCCCTGGACAGAGGGGAGGAATGCTTTCAGTGCTAGACGAATCGCCCGTAAATCCAACAGGTTGATGTGGAGCCGGGCCTCCGCCGGAGGCCAGAGGCCTCTGATCTCCGCCTCTCCCATGTGGCCTCCCCAGCCCTGGAGGGACGCATCCGTCACAACTACGTGCTCCGGTTGGGGAAGGGAGAGGGATCTGCCGCTGACCCAATCGCGGTCCGTGAGCCACCACTGCAGCTGTCTCGCAGTGCCCTCCGAGATCAGGACGTGGTCGGATAGGTTGCCCTGATGCTGGGCCCACTGAAACTTCAGGTCCCACTGCAGAGCCCGCATCCGCCACCTGGCGTGATGCACCAGCAGGATGCAGGAGGCCATCAGCCCCAGAAGCCGCAGCGTCAACCTGACCGAGACCCGGGATAACGGCTGAAAGATGGGAATCAGAGCCTGAATATCCCGGACCCGCTGCTCGGGTGGACAAACCCGAAACTGCGCCGAGTCGAGAACCGCTCTGATGAAAAGGAGCTTCTGAGAGGGGCACAGGTGTGACTTTGGCACATTGATTGAGAACCCCAGCCGATTCAGGAGATCTGCCGTAGTCTGGAGGTGGCTGACGACTGTCTGGGGCGAGCCCGCCTTCAACAACCAGTCGTCGAGGTAGGGGAAGACTGAAACCCCTAACCTGCGCAGATGAGCTGCGACCACCGCCATCACCTTTGTGAACACCCGTGGGGCGCTGGTAAGGCCGAAGGGGAGCACGGTAAACTGAAAGTGCTCGTGGCCAACCGAGAACAGCAGGTAGTGCCGGTGGGCCGGCAGGACGGGGATGTGGAAATAAGCGTCCTGCAAGTCCAACACTACCATCCAGTCTCCTGGGTCCAGGGCAGCTAGGATCTGAGCCAGTGTCAGCATCTTGAACTTCTCCTTCCGGAGGAAGCCGTTGACGTTCCGTAGGTCCAAGGTAGGGCGTAGGCCCCCTTTGCCCTTCTTGGGCACCAGAAAGTAGTGGGAGTAGCAACCACACCCTACTTCTTGCCCAGGAACGCGCTCGATGGCCCCCTTGGCCAAGAGGGCTGTAACTTCCTCCTGCAGAAGTCGCAAATGATCCCCCGATACACGGTGGCTCTGCGGTGGCATGGCTGGAGGAGTCGCCTCGAAGGGAAGGGAGTAGCCCCTTCGGACGATCTGCAGCACCCACCTGTCCGAAGTGACGGTGCGCCAGTGGAGGTGGTGATGGCGAACCCTGCCCCCCACTGGCGTCACATGGGCCTGAAAGCACAGACTAGGAGGGTTTTGAGGCGGATGCTGCGGCGGAAGGTGTGGACTGACCTCGCCATTGCCCACGACCGCCCGGACGGCGGTTCCCACGGCCGCTACCGCGTTGGGTATTGCCCTGAAGAGCGTGGCTGGCGGCACGTGTGGGCGCACCCCTTCCGTGGCCACGAAAGGAGTGAAAAGCAGCCGATTGCTGGCGCAGGGCTGAGAGGCCCAAGGACTTGGCCGTAGCCCTGGAGTCCTTAAAGCGCTCGAGCGCATGGTCTGCTTTGTCGCCAAAGAGGCGACGGCCATCGAACAGCATGTCCATCAGTGTGTTCTGGACATCTGCCGAAAAGTTGGCGGACCTCAGCCAGGCGTGGCGTCTGACCGCCACCGTCGTTGCCATCGCTCTACCTAGCGAGCCGGTGGTATCCAGCCCACACCTGATGGAATATTTTGCTGCATCCCGGCCCTCCACAAGGGCTTGGCCGAGTTTGGCCCGTACCTCCAACGGACACTCTGGCAGCACTTCCGCGACCTTATCCCACACACAGTGGGTGTAACGGCCCAAGAGGCAGGCGGTGTTGGAAGACTGCAGACCCAGACTAAGGGATGAGAAGATCTTTTTCCCATACTGTTCATACCTCTTGGATTCCCTGTCCGGCGGGGCCGACGGGAACGCGGTCTGGGAATTGGAGGCCTGGATGACCGGGCTCTCGGGGGTGGGGTGGGTGGACAGGAAACATGGGTCGCCCGGGGCTGGGCAGTGGCGTCTGGCCACGTTCCTATCTACGGGCGAACCCGTAGCAGGCTTGGACCAAGTGCCCAGAAGACCGTCGGTCAAGGCCTCATTAAAGGGCAGCAGAGGCTCGGCCGAGCTTGACTGCGGTTTAAGGACCTCAGTGAGGAGATTAGTCCTCACGGCCACGACGGGGAGCTCAAGGCCCAAGGCCTTGGCAGCCCTCATCAGCACCACACTGTAGGTTGCCCCCTCCTCCGAAGCCACGGTTGGAGGGGAGACAAAACCAGTGTCTGGAGAGGTGTCCAGGCCACTGGCCTCCCCAAGGTCTCCTGTCCAGTCCTCATGAGACTGACACTCTCTGGTCAGAGGGTCCTCAGACCCCTCCCAGTCCTCCTCAGCACCCATCTCCTGAAACTCAGGGTCCTCAACCAATGGGGCCTGTTCATAGAAGTGAAACTCCCCAAACGACGTCTGGAGCAGCGCCCATCGTGGCCGTCCCGGTGCCGGAACAGGAACGAGGGTGGGACCGGGGACGGTGCCGCCCAAGGACGGCGCCGGAGGCGACACCTGAGGGTCCACCGTCGACGAACCAAATCCCGAAGGAGGTCCAGCGACGTCCTGCTGCGCCGGGCCCGAAGGCGCCGGCGGCGCCGGAACAACTGAACCCCTCGGCGCCGGGCCCGAAGGCGCCGGCGGCGTCGGGATAACGGGAACCTGCGGCGCCGGGCCCGAAGGCGTCGGCGGCGTCGGGGCCGTAGCACCCGATGACATCGGGCCGATCCCCCCAACCCGCTAGGGGTCCCGGACGGGTCCGCTGGGCCCGAAGGCGCCGCGGAGCCCGTCGGAGGAGAGAGTTTCCTCATGGCCACAAGGAAGCGCTCAATCTCCTCCGGCGTCGAGTTAAGCTCAGGGACCGTAGGGTATGGGGCTGGACGCGGCGCCTGCGACTCCGTCGGAGCCGCGTGGGTGGTGTCACCCGAACCCCCGGCCGCATCGCGCGCGCGTCGGCGGGAGTCCGAAGAGCGATGACGCCGCTTCGACTTCTTGTGCCTCTTATCTGACAACGACTTCGACCTGGAGGAGTGCGGCCTACTCTTGGAGCTGTGGTGGCTACGAGCCCGCGACCTGTCCCTCGACCTCCCATGGGACCGAGACCTCTCGCGGAGCGGGACCGACTGCTGGAGTTCGAGTCGCCTGCGGGACCGCTCCCGCCTGGCTTTCGAAGAGAGGGCCCGGCAGTCGGAGCAGGCCTTGTCGTCGTGGTCGACGCCGAGACAAGTTAAACACCGGCGGTGAGGATCCGTGACCGACATCAGGCGGTCGCAATCCTCGCAGTGCTTAAATCCGGGCATCCCTACGGCACCGTCGGAGTCGAAAGACTTTGAAAAACGATCAAAAGCGATCAAAAAAGAAGAACTGACGTCAGCACGCGGAGGCGGCGTCTAGGTACTCCGACGACGACATCACGACGCCCACGACGCCGACGACGGACGCTGAGCCACAGACGACGCCTACCGACGCGCAAGGGTACTGCTACGCAAAAGTTTCCGGATCCAGTCTGACGCCTGGGGATATTCTAAGGTAAGGAATCTAATACTAACGTGTCTCTTTCAGATACATCTGTTACTCTGGCCAAGATGACTCTTTGGGGGCTAACATGCACTTTACATATTATGTTATGTTAATATTTGATAAAATCTATACCTGGTGTCCTGCCACCCTCACCCTGAAAGATCCTCAACCACCTGAAGTCACGCTCTCTGCTCTCCAAGAGCAGAGAGATGGTGCCAAGACAGGAGCTCTATGAGAGACCCTTGTCAGCGCAGCCTCAAATAACTTGACTTAGGAGTTCCTTATAGGTCAGCGGCTAACAGGGTACTCTTTTTCTTCCTGTTTAAAAGCAGTACAACTCAGAAGGAGACAATCCCTGCCGAATGAGGGTACCACAAATCAGCTTTCCTCTTCCTGTTCCTCTTTCCCCTGGATTTCTCTTCTAGTGTTTTGTTATTCGGACCTCCAAGAGATTTCAGTGAGTGAGATGAAGTATCATCTTTCTTAACCTTGCAGGGCTATCGAAGATCTGACATCTTCCTTAGCCATTTCCAATGATTGTCACAATGTGTCTACATATTGTTGTTCAGACAGTACCTAAACCACTTGTTGGCACACAGTACACATACATTTTGCTCTCACTACCGCTTCTAAAAGTTTTGGCTGCAAATCTGAATCTCTCACAAGCACAG
Source organism: Lissotriton helveticus (assembly GCF_964261635.1). NCBI lineage: Eukaryota > Metazoa > Chordata > Amphibia > Caudata > Salamandridae > Lissotriton > Lissotriton helveticus. The sequence continues at coordinate 154,134,096 of NC_136067.1, read as the reverse complement.
CATACAGCTGAATCTTGCTCATGTCCGGATGAAGCAATTGTCCCTCTCCTTTGATAGAAAGAGGAAAGCATTTCAAATACCTGTTTCAGCTGAAATTGCCACCCAGAAGTCAAAGACTTCTCAACCCATTTACGACCATCAGTACAATGGCTGTTGAAGAACTCTTGAACTTCTTAGATCTCATGTGCTTAATTATAATTGGCGGAAACACATCCATTACTCCAGGGTTCTCCACAGTCGGTCCTGGAGGGTCATATCCATGCCAGATTTTAAGATAACTACATTTATCTAAATGGGGATATGCAAAAAATCTGGCATGGATCTGGCCCTACAGAACCCACTTTGGAAAACCCTGCATTAGCCCAACGTCTCATTTCCCAGAGACCTCTTCCTCAAGAACTTTGACCGCAGACACAGGAGTGCTTAATAATCTGGCTCACTTTGAAAGGCTCACCTGTGGACAACCGCATATCTCAAAGCATTAAGAACTACACATGGAAGAAGATCCAATTTGGGCAACATCATTAAAAACTGGCATAGAGCATCTGTCTACATTTTGCTCTTTCTTGTCAAGTTTGAAGCATGAATTTCAGTGGCTTTCAGTATGGGCACAGCAATGCTCTCTTGCTGTGCTGACAGAAACTGCTCCTTCGCACTAGTTTTCATATGGTAGTGTCCATCAGCATCAAGGCCTGTTCTACTTACAGGAAATACTGTCTAGGCCAGTCTGATCACCATAAGCTCTACAAGATATATTTGTGCAGGATCTTTCAGCCAACCACATTCATCTCCTCTTTGAGAGCATCCTAGCCTGTTAATTAGCTGAGTTTGACTTTCAGGCACAGCAATATGAACCTTCAACAAATTGTTGTCCTGTACCAACCAACTCAAATCTTGCCACAAAGACTGCCACAGATATTATATCTGTTAGTGCCAACAGGCCTGGATGGATATTTTGGGAATACAGAGAAGTATTCCTGAAAGTTGTGTCTCTGATGTATGAACGCTAGTAAGATTATGGGTTGTTGCATTTACTTGAGGGTTAATCTGCGACGGAACAGCAATTTCTACTAATATTAAGCCAGGAATATGCTGCTGGAACTATAAATAACAGTCAAGTATAAAGTATTAGAGGTCTAGTACGCTCACATGAGTTGATAAAATAGGGAACAGCAGAATATATAATGTTTGTTAGTTACTTTACAGGACTAATTAGGTCAAATAGAAATTATAAGTCATCTTTCAAAGAGATGGCATAGCAACAAAGCTTGAGGTGTTATTCTATTCACAGGGAGAAGTGTTAGTGAATGTTCATTTAGAGAACTCATTCTTTCTATGTTTAATTTCAGAAATCACAAGTTCCATATATAAATGCAGATATTTGGTTACACAGAGGTACTGCTAAAGTATATCCCTTCACTATTGCAGATATTTGAAGTTTGAATACACCTGTTTCTCCAGAGTGCATCATGGCCAGAGTCATGGCCAGAGTATTCCCAGTAAGCAGGAGCACTTCAACTTCCTGGTGCTCCTTTATCTTTGTCAAAAAACAAAGGGATCCACTTTTATGAAAAAGCACTGAAGTGTTCCACCAGACCACGTGTTTCTCCTACAATGGTGGGAAGCACAGAGCTTTGTTTAAATACCCCTTACCCACCAAAAGGGTCCTTGATGGCATGCTTCATCACTGGGGTCTTCCAGCCTGTCAAGCTCCAGATTCTCCACGGAGGCAGCGCTGCTATTTCCTAATACCCACCACCCAGAACACACTGCGTAAATGCAGCTGCTCCAGGCAAGGGGAAAGGGGAGTGGGACAGAGAAGAGACACTCGAGCTGGACCTGGACTCCTTTTTCTTCTACCCGACTAGGCAGTTGATAGGGTTCCTAATGCACAGATGGAGAGAAAACTTAAATACAACTCCAAGTTTACATTTCCCACTCTAACTTCTCTCAATTATACTTTCTTCCTCCCCCTACCAGATTCTGCGTGAGTATTTGCTCCTCTTCTTTTTTAAATGTGGTCTATCAGCAATTAGTGTTCTGGAGCTGCTGAGACCTAATACACACAGGGAACACAAATCATAATTATCTTCTCTACCCTTTCAATGCTTATTTAAACTAACAAAACATTTACTTATTCCTACCTAATATGTTTTAAGATGTATCATTCTGTATCAATTGTTCAAGGAGTTTGCAGTTAATTATGAAGTATAACTCGTTTGTGGAATGTTATGTACTCTTGATCAAGTCAATGTTTCTCAGTACTGTTACTTCCCAGTTTGCCATATTTGGTCGCTTCTGGAGATTTCCTTAATGTTCTGCTTCTAGGGTAAGGTACGCGCAAAAGGTATAAGGGAAGGAAAGAATGTGGAAGGTCAGATAAGGAAAGTACGCTAGGGAGGAAGGGAATAGAAGCTGGAGCTAAGCGCTGCGGTTGGTAAATTCAGTCAAAGGCGCTCTATCCACTTGAGGCAAAGATAATAAAATTATTCGGCTTACTTGAACTCTGTAGCTCAACAACTACTAGACTCTCTCACTTATCTTCAGGAGACTGGCGCTCGAAGGTAAGCTTCTTGGAGCGCTGCAGTGAAGACAGCAACTGTGGAAAGTCAAACTATCTCTCTGGAACGGAAACGGATCAGGCGAGGGCTCTTTGTGATAGCTCAGGAGGATTCTCAAGTCTTCTCTATACCCACTATGACGGTAAATGAGTTTTGTGAAAGATGGGCTGCAAGACAAAATGAAGCTCGTGGTCATCGCCGAATAGTCAGTAAACTATCAGGGAATACTTCGGACATGCTCTTCTTCTAAATAAATAACTTTCAGCGGAGCGCCTCACAAAAAGAACTTCTCCTACTCAAATACAAATTGAAGTGCGCAGTAGAATGCACATGTTCAGAACTCGAAATCTCGAGGCTCACGAGATTTTAGAACACTTCCACACTATTGCATAGACACTGGGGACAACCTCGCGGCCATTTTGGAAGGTGTTTTTCTCTCTAAACATCTATCCACCAATTGACTCTGGAGGGTTTTAGTATGACCCTGTGCTTTTTGCTTGACCTCTTCTCCAAAGAAATGATACCCACATGATTCCTGGCACCACCCCGCTGCAGGACGGGGCGTGCTGCGACCTACGACTACGCGGGAGCACTGATTTTGAAAACAATACTATGTGTGGTGTAGGAGTGTGAGTGGAAGGGTCAAAAGTGAGTGAAAATAGTGACAAGTTGAAAAATACCTGGCTCGGCTGGAAAAATAAACTTTTATGTTCCTTTGAGCTAGTATCGTTAAAAAATGGGGAATGAGATGGCGATACTATGCTTCAATGGGTAGTCTCTCCTGTGTCGACATGTTTCAAAGCCCTCCCCTGGCTTCTCATCAGGACCTTGAGGAGATCCCTTCTACACTCAAAATGACAAAAATTATATATATTACTCAAAAGTGTATTTACATATATTCAATACTTAGTGGTGCACATAACACTATACATGCACAATATACTATACCCCAATAGGTATATTGCTGGATAGGGTTATAATTATTCCCAATTGATCCCACAGTGCTCCCGTGTAGTCGTAGGTCGCAGCACGCCCCGTCCCGTAGCGGGGCAGGAAAACTCCAATGATGAAGCATGCCACGAAGGGCCCTTTTGGTGGGCGAGGGGTATTTAAACAAAGCTGTGTGCTTCCCACCATTATAGGAGACACACATAGTCTGGAGGAACACTTCTGTACTTTTTCATAAGGGTGGATCCCTTGGTTTTTTTGACATTGACTTCAGGAGGTCGTATCCACCTCTTATGCTTCTTGAGCATTACCTCGTCACTCCCTCCTTTGTTAATTTGCTCTTTATCTTTGCACTGAACTTCTGTGTACTTTAAGAGTAATATACGTCCTAGAAGACCTAATTGTCCCAGATGAAGCATTTGTAGCTGCCTGGCCCAAAAACCACATACAATAAACCTACTAACAGCTTTGTGGTAGAGTAATTATAAGGAGCCATTGACACGGAAACAAAAAATACAAAGAAGCTGATACCTATGTTTAGAAAATAGGCAAAGTGCCCTAGTCCATATGTATGATACAGAGGAACAGAGTACTGTGAATTTCATTTTGGGCATAAATTGGTATCTGTACATCTTTGTTTATCCCTGGGAGCAACTCATGCATACGTTGTTTAAGTCCCATTTGGATACCAGGGCATTGAAGGATGCATGGGGTATAAGAGAAGAACATCATTTTAAGTATCACATAATATAATTTATATTTGTGAGGGCATGGATTACCTTTACTATGTCTGAATCTGTTATGAGAAATACAGTACTTTGACCCCGGAGTCCGGTTTGCTTGTAAACTTTCTTTAAGTCCTCTCTGAAGTCCATGTGGCTATAATTCCGTGTGATAGCCAGTCTGTAAAGACTGCAGCCAGAAATGTAGCAAGCCATGGTGGCACTGGTTACTTTTCCAGTACCATCCAACCCAACCTAAAATGAGAACATAATTTGCATACATTATAAATAAAATGAATTAAGTAAAGAGTGAACTCAGAAAAAACAGAGATGTTTAAGAAAAAACACTAATGCCCAACTGTGTAACTACCTTACCCGCATCCATATGTAAGACAGAAACCCTAGGCCCGATTCACAAGCTACAGCTTGTAGTATGTAAATTAGTACCTCAGTAGAACTACTCATGTACTACAAAATGCAATTGACAAACTTGGGCTGGCGACCTCAGCCTAGCTATCTTTTCTATGTAAAGATTTCCGCACACATAAGAATAATACTTTGTAGTAAATGCGAATGGTGGGAAAATGGGTAATAATCACTCAAAAATGGATGAGATTAAGGGAAATGCCCAGAGGATTTTGGTAGGGAAATGCTAATACAATATACACCCGCTCACATTGTAATTCACAAAACGCACTTCTAAAGTTACTACATCACCCCACACTAACGGAACTATGGTATCCAATGCAATGATATGCAACAATATAACACAGTGCAAAACACCATGTTAATGAATACTATACAGCATGAGATTGCCTCTAGACCAGCAAATGTGATCCTATTAAGAGTGTAAAGGGTATAGAAATACAACTATGATCGTCTAACCAATTCTAGTTTACTGAGATAAATTCTTTGAAATGTGAGAGTTTAAGTTTGTAATACTGCAATATGTCACAAAGGTGGTCACACATTTATCACACAATTTATCTTAGATAATCTCCGACCATCAGGTTTTCATTTCTCAAAATTTGAGGTCAAACATGTCTAGGTGCCTAAAGGTAGTGAGTTCCACAGAACACAAAAAATGGGTTAGTGGTTCATCTTTAAAAGTAGGTGTTTGTACCACACACTGTCTTTCATGAACATTGATGGACCATGACACTTTGATACTCCTTGAACAAAATAGATTGTTTAAGTATATATTTCAATTCCAGAAAATGAGCTATAGTACATGAACAATAGATTATATCTGCTATTCCAGGATCTGAGGTCCAGAGATGGATGTTTTTGGTGATGCGGCAGGGTCAGATTTACATATTATATACATATTTTGTCAATGATTGAGTCAAATAAAACTTGCGACAAGTGCTGAACTTTAGAATCCAATCATGCTATAAATTAGTCTAAACCATTCAGCGTAATGGGTTCTCTTACCAACATCATATGACCGCCTGGTTGTTTGAAAACTCTTGCAGCACGTGTAATATGTTGAACAGCTTCGTTAAAAAACACATGTGGGGTCTGTTAATACAAAAATGACTAAGGATTATTTGTTAGGTCTATAAGCATGTATAATTCATTTAAGATCTGTTCTGAAGGAGACATGAACAGTGAAAACACATAGATCCATTTGCAATCCTTTATATCCAAAGAGCCAATAACTATCACCCATTTTAGGTGTTTTGATGTACTGGAACCTACCCACTGGAATGTCCTTCTTCCATTTCTGAGACCTGTGGAGGGATTCCTAGGCTTCAGGATGTCATGCCCCTTTTGCTTGTTTTACTGAACACATTGGGCTAAACTGAGAATCTTTTGATCCACACCCCTAAAAACACAAAACTTCTACAAACTTTGGTTGGTCAAACACCTAAGACTGATCATCTTCTACAGTCAACTCCTTGAATTGCAAATTATAACTATGGGCTGCAGGCAACATTATTTTATGTTAAGCTCCACTTCCTTCCAGACAGTATGATCTAGGTTGTTGCCCAACAGACAGGCATGGCCAGGCTCACAGCTACTTTTGGAGACCTTGAGACCCCCCACCTCAAAAGGAACCAAAGCCATTGCAAAGAGATTCTCATGGTTGTCTGCGATTATGAATTGGTGGAATGTAGTCATACTGTCCCCTGTGTCTCTCAGATCCTCCACCCTTTGCCCATTGATGGTGACCCACTGCCTACACTTGTAAGTATTGGAAGGCATGTGAGCTTTTGGCACCATCTCTCTATACCCCAGGGAGAGCAGGGCAACCTCTGCTCTCACCCATAAGCTAACTGGAACCACCACCTCCCCAAGCGCTACACTTGCCAACCTAGGTGTCTGCCCACCTGTGGGGGGCTGTGCCCTCTGGGGACACTTGGTGCCTGAACCACAAAAGTAAACTTACTCTTTTGTGTAAGTTTATGATTGTTTGCTAATCACAAAGGTATTTTACAAGTGTGCAGTCTCCACACATAAAATTATAGGACTGTCCTATCCTTTTATATGCGGAGACTCCGCAGTTGTAAAGATATTAATAGATCTTGCATTGGCGAGGCGTCATATGTAGGTAGATGCAGTGAGCTGTGAGGCTGCAATGCGAGGTCCAACATCGAAAACTCATTACACAGCAGGGGTTTCAATGAGCTACGAGCCTGCGATATCAAGTCCTGCATCAAAGGTGCATCGCGTTGCGCTGAGTTGGTTCTGATGAAGACCACAGCTGGGCCGGCAGGGCACATTTAGCCCCCCTTCATATGGTCCAGGACTGGAAGAGCACAACTTTGGGGTTAGGACTCGCAGCACATAGCATGCAGGTGCAGGGTTCACGATGGTTGGAGCCTTTTCTGTCCCTGAGGCTCTGATCAGGAGGCCAACCAATTTGGAGTCACTTTGGTGGTCCTGGGTTCAAGGTGCAGGTCCAGGTCCAGTCCTTCTCACTCAGGCAGCATAGTAGCAGGGCAGACGAGCAGTTCTTGCTCAGAGGAGCACAGCAGTCCTTCTCCTGAGTATACTGAAATATTGGATCTGAAGGTCCACGTTTTATACCTGGTGCCCGCTTTGAAGTGGGATAAGCTTCTAGAGTCCTCCCCCACAGAAGTGACTGGGATTTCCTGTCTTCCTGCCCTGGCACCAGCTTGCTAGGGGCACAAAAGACTAGTCGGAAATCCAGTGTTAGAGTGTACAGAGGCAGAGTTTTTGTGATGTTCAAAAGTGGTAGGAGACAGCTCAGCCCCCTATCAAGTCAGAGATGGCCTACACTGCCAAGAACTATTCCGCCTTTGTCTCACTGTCTGGAAGTAATACACAAAGACCAACTGCCAACTACATCTAGTCATGTGACCCAGGATACAGGCACCAAATGGTTATGCCTAAAAAATGCCAACTTTCTGAAAGTACTCCAAAAGGGCACGTTTCTCCTGCACCCAACTGTCACACTGCAGAAAAGGAAATCCTTCCTGAATGAAACACTTCCTCCAAAGTTACATCATTTTTATCTATTTATCAATGTTAATCCAAAATCTTATGTCATGCGTCATTCTTAATATTTCACCACTACGGTGAAAGCATGTTTGTGCTTTGAATCCTTTATTCAACATTTTCAGGTGCCAAATGTTGCCAATCCAGGCTTTAACTAAGGCACGTGTGGTCCAACATGTTCTGAAAGTGGTCTTATAACGTCAGCGTGCTCCCAATGCATTTCGAATCTTTACAATTCTTCGTCAGGGGTTAACTTAAAATAAAACGAAGAAACAATTCAACTAGCTGCTCAAACATTACTATTGTGCAAAAACCTCACTCATTAATCTAGCTCCACCCTCACCCAAACAGAACTAAAAAACATCTGAAATTAACACTGAAAAATGAAACACCCTCCATGCTCAGATCCTTTTCAACAGTAAATCACAACTCCCTACCAACTGAACAATTTCCCCAAAACTCCGAGCCACCCTTATCTCCCATTTACCTTCTCAGCGCCACAAACCGGCAGCAAGACCTCACTTCACTTTCTCATCACAAAAACTCTTGTTGCTTTTCCCTGCCGCTCGCACGCATTTCATTCAGTGAGTTGGATTATAAGTGCAATGATTAAAGGGAAGGAGTGTAGTCGCTCAATAATGACTCATCAACTTTCTAAAAGTGACATTTTCAGAATTGTGACTTAAAATCTAAATTTACCATTAAAGACGCTTTTAAATTACAAGAGCCCAAACTTGACTTACTTACCTGCTTCCAATGCAATAAGGTAACCCAGCTTGGCCTTGCAATAGTTAAAAACTAACTTAAGAGTCTTTAACTGCCAGGGCACGTAAATGTTTAAGGTATGTGTCCAACTTTCATAACACTGCACCCTCCCCTATGGGCTGATTAGGGCCTATCCTAGGGGTGATATTGGTGTATTAAAAAGGAAGGATTGCACTTGGCAAAAGGTTTATTTGGCCAGGTCAAAATGGAGGTTTACAGCTGCAAATACCTGGCTACATTGGCAGGCCTGAGATATGTTTAATGGTCTGCTTATATGGGTGGCACAATGATTGATGTAGGCCCACTACTAGCATTTAATTTACAGGCCCTGGGTACATGTAGTTCCACTTTACTAGGGACTTACAAGTAAATTAAATATGGCAATTGGTTGTAAGACAATTTCACAATTTGGAAAGTGCAGAGCACAAGCAATATATCACAGGTTGGCAGTGGAAACATATGCAGAGGTCTTACCTCTCGATGTAGCCTCGCCTTGCCCTGTTAAGCCTTGCCGAGTAGAATCGCGCAGGATTCTCGGAGGCGCGAGGAGTGACGCCCGGAGCCGCTCGGAGCCGTACGCAGCCCAGATAGTGGAACGCTGCTTGTGGAGGACGCGGAGGACGCGCGCTGACAAACAAACAGCGCTGACCAGGCCGACCCGGGAAGGGAGCGTCTAACGCGTTAAACGCCAGACGCCGGATTGTACAACTTGCACGGTTTGCGAAGGAAGATCGAAGGAAAAGCCTATTAAGGTTTGCACGAGCCGCTCGTGCGGCGAAGCTGGGAAAGGCACGAAGAAGCGGTGGGTGAGTGGATTCAACCCACACTCACACCCCCGCGCCTCCCGCCGGTATAAAGACCGCGCCGCCTGTTAAAGCCCCCAAGTGCCCCAGGTTGAGGCTGAAAAGTAAAAGTTAAAAATACAGGGAGACTGAGAGGGGTGTGCATCACGGCTTGACGCGACCCCAAGGGGGCGTCGTGAGCAGGAACCCGAGTGCCCGAGTGCCCTAACAAGCCCGAGGGGGGCAGCCGGAAGGGAGCAGCCGATTTTGGGTGAGCACCAAATAGTAAATTGAACGGCTAATATCTAACCTAGCCCCCCCAAAGAACATCAGGACACCCCCGTTCAGGGGGAAAAGTCGGAAAGACAGCCAGAGGAGAAAAGAGAACATCATTCAACCCTCGGTAAGGCAGGCTGGCGGAAGCGCACAACAGAGGTAAGTGAGTAGGTGTGTGGAGAAGTGTGTGCTTAAAGTTGGAGCATTTAAGTACTAGCTGGGTATCACTCACTCATATTGGAAAGCAAGAATAATCCAGGGAGCCCAGAAAGTATAAAGCTAATAACCCCCTTAGTATAATCCCAAAAAAGGATATGGGCCCCAAACTTAGACAAAAAGCACGGAAGGAAACGCATGATAATAGCCTGGAGACGAGTGAGGTACCGGCAGGATCAAGGTCATGGGAAGTGAGCCAAGAGAGTCTGATTTCCCATGGGAACACTTCCGAAGGGAGACGTAAGAAAGGGAAATGCAAAAAAGGAGCAAAAAAAGCCCCGCAAGGAAAAAGGGGTGCACTTTAACATCTACTAAAAAAAAGATCACTGCGCCCATTAACCCAGTAAAGGACTTTCTAGGTAAACATTATAAAGCCCAAAACCCAATTGCAATTAATGTGGACTCTGAAGAGGAGTCCCGCCCGAGACAACAAATAGAGAAACTGAAGACGTGTTTCAAGTGGACCAAAGCAAGGAGGGAGCACTAGAAAAAGAACAGGAAGATGAGCTAGAGGACCCTCTGTTAATAAATTTATCAGTCCACAGCCAGAACTCAATATTGATGGAATCACGGCTCTCTTCATCCCCAAAACTGTTTTCCCTCCAAACATCGGGGAATGAAGAGCATGCGAGAAGAGACAGCCTCGAGACTGGCTTTGTTTAGGGGGCAACCTCCAACCAAGTGATATTGAGTCAAGAAAGGAGAAACAACTCAAACCGGCAGAACCCTGGAAGAACCGTAAGCCAAGTAAACCCAGAGAGAAACACCTTACAAGATCCTGAGCTTTCAGCAGCCCCTACTACTTCAATGATGGACCTACTGCTAATGCTACAGAAAACACTGCAGGGAATTCTTGAAGGATCACTACTGAACAATGGGGTCTTGAATGCTCAAAAGCAATTCCTAAAGAAGATAGAAGCTGAGCTGACGGGAATTAAAGGACAAATGTCTAACTTGTTAAGACCAGCAGGAACTGCCAATATTAGCGATCAAAGTTTAGGAAGTGAATTGGTAGAGCCTTCAGATGATGTGTATATATCTAGGCGTCCAATGCTGGTAAGAAGGAGGTGTGAACATGTAAGAGGCCGCACCAAGGGTAGGGCAGGCAAAAAACATGCCCCACAGGTAGCGGCAAAGGAAAAGAAGAAGAAAAAGGAATCTGGAGGTACACTAAATGCTATGGCTCGGTCCTTTGTTCCATCCAGACCCTTGGCAATAGAAGACATAAGGAAGGCACAAAACACACAAAAGAAGGGTCAGAACAGCAAGGACCTAAAAGAGAGAGTACAAAAGAATAAACCCATAAAGCAGGGAATAACCCCATCATTAAAAAGCAAAATGCAGACCCCGCCAGAAGAATCATATTTTGGAGGTAATCCAAGAGTCAGAAATGAGATCAATAGAGAGGAAAGAGTCAAGACAGATAATCATAGCGCCCCCAGAGAAAGGATATGAGCAGGGGAACAATAAATGGGTCTACTTAGAACCAGCTGAAGAAGGCCTAAGGGGTAAGAAATCAAGAAAAATAAAACCCTTAAATAGATTACAAATTCTGATGATTTTCTCTAAATGTACAAGCCTGAGTGGGATTGACACAAAAGATCTAAGACAGGTGGGCTTCATAGATAGCACGCCAGGTAGGGAAATAACAAAAGTATTATTATACTCAGACCTGGTAAAAAGGGCAATTATGGGAGCAGCCAGCGAGATTCTCCAAGAGGGAGTAAGGGTGATTACTGGAAAAGATCTAAGGGGCAATGCACTACAAGGAAGGAACTTCCTAAACTGCCATCCAGGTCTAAGGAAGAGACAGGTGAGACTACACAAGGGTAACGAGGAAGGGGTCAGCCGACTGAAGGTAGTGATAAATAATTCTGTGAAAGAGGATTGGTGGGGTAACTGGAGCCAATGCAGTTATCTAGGTGATTCAATTGAATGCGATCCAGATGGAAGTGGGGTAGCTGGTGGTCTAAGCGAGATAGAATAGGAGAAAGGGGCGCCGCCTGTCCTAAGTCTCTTAACGTGGAATGTAAATGGGTTAGGCAATGATCTAAAAAAAGAACTTATAAAGAACCGTGTAAATGAAGTAGAAATTGCCTGCCTACAAGAGACATGGGCATGCGGCGAAACCCCAATTTTCGAGGGCTACTACCAGTTAAATCGACTGGCGACGAGGCAAAGATTTGGTCGCCCCTCGGGGGGAATAATGACACTTATCTCGACGAGAATATTAAGAAATGTAACATTGCTAAAAGTAAAGTGTAAGTGGTTATTGGTTTGCAGGCTAAATCATCTTTCCCTGGATAATACATGTGAAAAGTTAATTGTTATAAATGTATACATGCAGTGGGAAAATGTGGGTGAATATGTAATTGAGATGAAGAACTTCAAACAGGATATAGATGATATTCATGAAATGTATAACTCAGACATATTGATAATTTTAGGGGATTTTAACCATAAGTTACATCCAATGAAGGCCGACTGCTGGTATACAGAATTATTGGACACATATGGAATAAGATATGCTAGCTTCCCAATATGTGTTCCTTCGAAGCTGGACCGGGAACTGGTCAATTATTTGGGGGAAAAGGGCCTTTTTTGCTTAAACAGCAGGTTTAAAACAGATTGCCCAGCAAAGAAGACCTTTAAAAAAGGATTACAAAACTCTCCAATTGAATATGTCTTTATGCCAGCTTGGAACTTCCCCTTAGTGCAGGATTTTAAAGTACTTCACAGTGAGGGTAGTGACCATAACCAGCTCGCCGTGAGGTTAAGAGGGGGAAGGATGGAACCAAGGGAAAAGGTGATCCAACAAGAAATGGACTACCCAAAACGGGCAACAACAAGATTAACCGAAGAGTATTTGGAAAAGTTAAAATCGTTCCAACATAAGACAGAATTAATAAATTACGAGAGATAAAATTTGGAATGGTACGAGGAGAAAATAGCCCAATTAGTCCAATGCCTACGGATAGAACTAAAAAAGGATAAAAGAAAAGGGACAATAAACCGCTTTAGCCGACCGAAATGGTTCTCAACGGACTGCCAAAATAAAAAAGGGAGATAAGGGCAGAAGCTAGAAAACAAAAGAAAAAATTCAACCAAGATAGGAAAAAACATATTATTTCTCTGAAAGTAGAGTTTAAAAAAATGGTCCTCTATGCAAAAAGGGAGTATAAGGAGAAATGCTGGGGTAAGCTGCTAGAATCAATTGAAGATAAGAACTTGAGACAATTTTGGAAATTGATAAAATCAGCATCGTCTCCCCCAGCTGGAGACATGATTTGCGTAGTAAGTGAGGCAGCCTGGGACAAATACATAAGGGAACTATATGAAGCCAGATTAACTTAAGGAGCTAGAGTGTCCCTAGGTTGGCAGGAAATTTCAGATGAATTTAAACTAAACTTTACAGAAGACCTGGTTGAAGGAATAATTAAAAAGCTGAATCTAACCAGGGCTGCAGGGCCGGATAATCTCCCAGCAATAATTCTTAAGTCCCAAAGAAAATGGTGGGCAAAGTTATTTTCCCTCCTCTTTCAATTAATATTAACAGAGGGAAAAGTGCCATTAAACTGGAAGGGTGCAATAATTAGACCTATCCACAAAAAGGGTAGCCCCGGTGACCCGCAAAATTATAGACTGATAAACCTCCTTGATATAGGGGAAAAGGTCTTCTCAAAATTAGTCTTAAATAGACTAAATGACTGGGTTGAGGAGAACTCAATAATACCTATTGAACAGGGAGGATTCAGAGAAGGACATTCAACGATAGATCACTGCTTCGCACTATGGGCAATGGCAAGGAAGTCGACGGAGCAGAATGGAAAACTCTGTTGCTGCTTCGTGGATTTCCGAGCCGCATTCGACTCTGTGGATAGGGACTGTCTCTGGGAAATATTAACAAAGAAAAATATCCCGCGAGACCTGCTGACGGTATTAAAAGAATTGCACCGGGACAACTGGGCTCAAGTGATTAAGGATACTGAGGGGTTATTGACGCCAAAAATTCCCATCGAAAATGGATTAAGACAAGGCTGCGTTCTGGCCCCCAGCTATTCTCCATATTTTTATCAGAATTACCAGAATGTCTTAAAGTGAAGGGTAGTGCTAGCCCAAGAATGAATGGCAAAAAGGTGCTGTGTCTGTTATACGCAGATGATCTCGTAATTGTAGATCAAACAGAAATTGGCCTTCAAAGGAAATTGAACTCTTTTAATGAATATTGTAAAAAGTTATTTTTAAAGGTAAATCTAGACAAGACGAAAATCCTGTGTTTTGGGAAAAAAGTGATCAAGTTTAATTGGTTTTTAGGGGATCTTAAATTAGAAACTGTAAATGAATATCGATATCTAGGGGTGTGGTTTGACAAAAGATTAAATTGGCAAACACACCTTGAAGCCCAAAAAGCGAAGGCCCAAACCTCAATTGCTGGTCTAAAAATGTTTAACCGGGACTATGGGGATAAATCTCATCGACCATTATTAAAAGCTTTCAATGCAATGATACCACCACAAGTACTCTATGGAGCAGAAATCCTTTATTTGAGCGGTAAGGGAGTCTGGGACCTAGAGGAAGGAATATGCTTGAATATGCTTGAAAAATCTCTTATCCCTCCCCCCATCAGCAATGGTGCAAGCCATAAGAACAGAGATAGGGACAACAGCTTGGGGGGTTCACGCACAAGGTGCAGTATTTAGATTTTGGAAACGCCTTGAAAATGACCAAAAAGTTGCCCATTGGTGTCGGAAAGAAATACAACACAGTAACTTAAAATGGGCAAAAATGTGTAGGAAGAAAATGATTCAGGCCTGAGAAAATATAAATGTGGATATATGCCGTGATTCCCTAACAATAGAGTGCTCAAAATATGATCTAAAAATTAATGGACAAGCTGCTACCAGAAGCATGGATAGGGAATATCTTGGTAAGAAAAGATCAGTGGCATTTATGATGAATGCATGGGCAAAAGAAACCTGGTTCCCATACTTAGATCTCTTGCCAAACCGGTGGTTTAGATAAGAGATCTTAAGGCTACGCATTGGGATTAACCCATGGATACCAAATAAAGAAGCAAAAAACAAAAAGTTAGACCTTAATGGACATTGTAAATGCAGGCTGGGGACAAAAGGGGATACCGTGCACGTTTTGTTGGATTGTATAAATGTCTTAGATCAACGTAAACTTTGGCTGCGTCCAATCTTTATAAAATATGATATAAGAACTAGGAGACAAGCACTTGAGCTACTTACAGAACTCCCAAGTATTGATATTGCAATTGCACTTAGAAAATTTATAAAGATGGTACAGAGTTTTAAACAGAATCTTGTCATCTTGTCTAGAGATAATTGGTTTTATTACTTTTATTAGGATAAAAAAAAAAATCAATTATCAATTATATGTGCACCCAGTTTTAAATGTCATATCTTGGGGAAGATCATTTATATTTATTAACTAAACAAAAGGAATGAGATTTTATTTACAAATTTGTATGAATTGCTGCCGTTGGAAAACATTTTAACTCAATTAAGTGTGATGTATTGGTTTAAAGATTAAGATCTAAATAAATTTATCCTTTTGACTTGACTTGATATGCAGAGTTCTAAGACATACACAAATGAATTCAGCAAACATAGGAGGAGTGAGGCAAAACATTTGCAGGAAGACTGCCCTAAGGCTGACTGGTTTAACAGCTGTTCAGACCTACTGCTATGGGTTTTGCAAATGGGTGTCTTTCTGGTTTCCATTGTCATATGCTACACTTCCTGAGTAAGCTAAAGAACCTGGAGTCTGATGTACTAATCTTTCTAAACAAGATGTGCAAATTGCACACTGACTGGTTTACCGCTATAGATGTAGTTTGTGATATTTGTGAGGTGAACTATGTACAAAATGGTTGCATTGCAAATTGCCCCCTCACAAAGGGTCCCAAAAGACCACTCTAAGCAATATTATTTAAGAAGGTACCAATTTGCAGGCATGGTGGCCTGCAAGTGACAAAAGAATTCCAACTCCATACTAGCATTCCCAAATGGGAATTTATTTTTTATAAGCAGCCCCGGTCCTTTAAAAGGACTGGTACTGCTTTAAAAAAAGTTTCCATTTGAAAAGACAGAAAACATTGGGGGAAGCATGCAGTAGTTTCTTTGACTATTGTTCTTCCCTCCATGAGGCTGTTTGATGCAAATTTGATACCACCGCAACTAGGGTGTCAGTGCCTGGTCAGTGATTTGCAACTGCAATTGCAGTCACAAATCAATGAAACACATCATTGCCCCATAGAAGTAGATGCCCCTTTAATGCAACATCCTAATTGTGATTCAGAATGAGTCACAGAGCCACTTTTGTTGGATCAGAGAGACTTTTCCGACAAGCAAAATACGTTTTGTACATTCCACAACACTCTTTTAGTGGCAAGAAACCCTGTGATTTTGCAACCTGTAGGGGTTGAGATCACAAAAGGTGGTTGTACATTGGGCTCCAATATCCTTTTCTCTCAAGAGACACATGTGCAGACTGATTGGAGCTAAGAGGAGGTGCAGCTCTGATATCCAACATATATTGGATCAGGATCTAATATGCATTTACCACATCCGATGCACCCAAGATATAGTGACAATAATCATAGGTACTTTGCTTATCTCACTCTTTTAATATACCGTGTGATTAAGGGAAATTGGTGTCAAAGTATAAAGCAGACAATCTGTCACATGGTCCGGCTCTAGACAGTTGACCAATCAGAATGGATCCCCGGTACCATTCTGTATTCTAATGAGGGGCGCTTGGTGTCCCTGATTGGGAAGTCGACCTATTTATGAGTGTTTCCAGCAACCAAATGTCTGTAGGACGTGTGACCACTTTGTCTCTTGTTATGTGGCAGGCTTGGATTATCTAACTATTTTAGATAGCTAGTATTTGAACATTGCATCTTTGCAAAGGGATAATGATTGGATACTTACGAGTTTATATTTCAAAATGAGGCTTATTGTCTTGACCATGACCTCCTGGCAGGTCTTGCACAAGAGCCTGCAAAGCTAGTCTGATAGATGTCATAACAGATCACTGACCTCTTACCCAAAAGGTCCACACCCAGACCCTGACTGTGACTAAATAGCATGCCTCTGTATAAGGTCACTTGAATCTAGCAGCTCAGATGTCTACTATCTGGTAGTCAGAATATACACCCTGTGTTTCTGTTTTGAGACCATGTCCTTCTTGGGCCCCCATGATGTGGAATATGTAAAGTGTTGCATTAGAGATCATGCTGGCGCATACAATGTGAGGTAGAGGTTGGAATGTCACAGAGGTCTTGCATGGTGGGCATGGTCTTTGCAACTGTGTGTCTGGTACTGCCACAGTACATTTCCATCTTTGTGGGGTTGCTATGATGACCTTGCCTATTCTTGATATTCATCAAATTTCCAAAACCAGTATACTGTGCAGCATTATTTGGAAACCTCCTGCTCTAATAAAGCCTGCCATCCTGACTCCTTATCATGCTTGTGCAGATGGTGACTGCTGATGAATGTGTTATGAACAGTGTGAGCTAAGCAGATCCAATAAGAACTAACCCTGAAATGTAACACACGTTAGTCTTCTACATGTCATGTTTTTGACTTGGCCTAAAAACATCAAGGATGTGGAAACATGCATTCCGTAAGCTGATACCACCTTGCCAGCCTCCTTCTGTAGAATATTCACTATTTCAAATGTACAACCTTTCAGCCCTGTGATCCTGGTAGATTCCTGCATCTGAATGAGAAAAACGATTAATCAAATCCTTTCCTGCTGAACTGGTACTATTTCCACTGCCTCAAATTCAGTCCTAATTGAACCCCATAATAGAGAAATTGTTTGCATTTCTTGGCCATCAATGTGTTGTTTGGAGGACAAGGTGAACGGTAGCCTTGAAATCAAGGCTGCACAAGTTTTTTTACTATTTTCACAAATGTTGGCTCTGATTCAACATGTCTCCGTTTATGGAGCCTGGCAAATAGCCTTCTTCCCATCAAGGAGGTTTGGCTGTATGTATGAGATGAATATATTGCTATTAAAGCAATACATGCTCTAAATCAGTGAGGTTTATAAATGAGTGCATGGGAGGAAGTGAGGCTAGAGGGTAGGTGTGCATGGGAGGACGAATTACAGCAGAGCTATTAGAGGAACGAGGAGAGTGAACTATAGCTAGACATATGGGTTGTTGTAGAAGTAGGAGTGTGAGAAGGATGTGAATGTTATAGACATAGGGACCCCGATGCAGTGAGGTATCTGTGTCTTTCATATCTCTCTCATAATCCAATCATTGGTAAACGTGCCACTGCTGGTATCCATGTTAGCCTATGTTGACTCTCCTGGGAAGCTTGAAAGCAGGACCTTGCAAGGTGGATGGTCCCCAAATGTTTAGATTTATGTTTCAACTTTGGACATAAAAGGCATCTTAGATGGCTGTCATAACATTGTCTCTTGGGTGTATTAATTTTTCAGCTAAGGGAGGTTGTATTACTTGGCTTCTCAAGTTCACCATCTGGGGCCTCATTTATGAAGCCCTGTGCGGTACGTTTGCTCCGCCGGAACATTACTTTTTTCACGTTCCGTTGGCGCAATGTGCCCCGTAACAATTACAAGGCCTCGTAAAGCCACTTTACATGGCTTACCATGGCCTTGTAAATATGTGCCCCATTCCCGCAGCACCCATGGAATCTGAAGCATTCCCTGATTATTGAGAAATCGTAAACCTAGGAATGCATCAGAATGGAACGCCACCCCAGGGGTGGTGTTAGGGAGGCACAGGGAAGAATTTGTCATTTCTCCTAGTTTTTCATTTTTCTATGTGTGCTGCGGAATGCAGCACACATAGAAAGAGGAAACTGCCTGAATTGATTGATTTTGTGCAGGAAGGTGCACAAAATCAATCAGCCCCGCAACATAGACACCCTTGCATCATGGTGCAAGGGTGCCTACGTTGACGCATGGCAGCCCATTGTGCGCCTGCGCAGGGGAAAAGGTCAGAAATGCGACGTATCACATTGTCGACTAAGTAAAGCAAACCATTTGTAAGCCACTATTATTGTATTAGTAGGCTCAAGCACTCATGTATTGATTTAATGGTCGCTTCTGTACCTTTTTGATGAAACCTTGTTTTTTATCTCGCAATGAGTCACAACCTTATAATATTTGTTTCACAATCACTTGGGACACCACACACTGGATTTAAAATAATGTGAATACATTATATAAAGCAACGTATTTTCATATGAAATTCGTGTTACATGCCTTTTCTCTTTCAGACAGCTCTTTGCCCTCGATTATTGTGATTGTGCTAATATGTATTAAGTATCATTTACTAATTGCCCTCAGGAGCTGTTGTATTCTGTTAAACTGTAAAGTACCCTGGTTCAGTGTGAGTAGGGTGTCCCTTGTTTTTCATACACGACGTATCACATAGATATGGTGCATTCCTGTCCTTTCGTTTTAACGCAGGGCAGCTCAGCAAGGTTCCTTGTGGCACTGCTCTGCGCCAAAACCTCATAAATGAGGTCCTGAGTTTTTATTTGTTCAATGTGAGGGCCAGGTTTGGTCGAAACCCAGGTGGTACTAGTTGCCAGTGATGTCTAAGTTCTCTGCTCCCGGATGTAAAGCCTCGTGCCTGCTAAATTCCTTTGGGTTACCTTCCAATCAATGACTCTTGCAGCTATGCCAGGGGAGTTCTAAAAGTCAAACAAAGTTTTAAGGTATGCCAAAACTTTTACCATCCCCTCCCTAGAAAACACATGCCATCCATCATAGAAAATGTATTCACAAGTATACATGACTAGTAAACTTGACAAGAATACTGCCAGAGGAATGTTTTTCCACCCAATAAGATCTACAGTTTTTAGCTCCCTAAGGCAGCAGATAGATGCAAGAGAAGCAATGAGCGGGTCTCTCGGTCTCTTGCACCAATTGGAAGGATGTTCCTGTTCTATGGTTAAACTTAGAGGGAGATAGTTTCATTTAGGAGCTTCATAGCTTTTCAATTCTCTTGTTTACAGGTTCAACATATAATGGCTCATTCCCAAGATCCCACCCAGGCTCCTGATCTACCTCATATTTTTGCAAAACGAATTTATTTAGTAAACAAATATAAAATATGACTGTAGAAAGCTTGTACTTCACTCAATGACATGTGAGAAATCATCTGCTTCTGGTTGTGTTTGAATTCAAGCTCAATCCCCAATGCATCGTTGTAGACCACAATGTAGGAATGGAAGTAAGGTTAAAGGGATAATGTCTAAGGGGGATGATCATGAAAAGACTCATTTTTATTGAAGGCACCAAGCCTGAAGCCAGTCCTTGTGACAACTTGTGTTCAGCCCCAGGCACTGGAGGAGTAGTTATCAATTCAATTCTCGATGCTCATGACTAAAGGGGAGGGCAGATTACCAATAATCAATGGCACATTGAAAACCTATGTTTGTCCAAATTCCAAGGTATAAATGACTACCCAAGAAAACATTGTATGCATGTTTGTATATGGTATCCCTATAATGTGACCCTAGCTGAAAGGCAGCAGTGCCGTAACTGGTATCTAGGAAAATGAAGGGCCGAGATAGGGCCTGACTTAGCACCAGAACCACAAAATAGAGGAAAGCCAGTTGGACATGGAGAGTCAAGGAGCAGTCCAAACTGACATCACTGCTTCTTATTCATATAAACAATTGGAAAAGTTACTACTAGTTTTTGGCATGACCATCCATATGATGACACAGAATCAAATAGTTTTATGGGGCTCTTTGAATGGTGCAAAGATTGAGCTGCATGCTCTTTCTGTCTTTGTACCTCTGTGTGGGCCACTCACCGTATTCTACACTCCTAGGAAAAAACAGCAAGGACTACCTAATAATTAACTCAAAGATAACAGACGGGAATGTCTGACAAACCTATTCAATTCCTTCAACATACTTATTTTTTCGGTATTGAGAAACCCTCCCATAGGTAGCAGTTATTTTAATTGTGCTTTGCAAAGGTCTGTCATGCAGACATAACCCACTGTTGAGCAATTAGTCATACATCTATCCTTCCCAACCCAACCATCCATCCATCCATCATCCAGCAATAACATGTCTACCCATGTATCATTCATCCATCCAGACACTAATAGATGCATTAACCCACACATACTCCTTTCATTCTTCATCATAAATCTTTATTTGATTTTATAAATAAAATCATGAAAGACAGTAATTTAAAAACAACGTACAAAATTTCAATGCCATAATCATTCATATTTTAGAACTCCCATCAGAAAATGTACAAGAAAGAAGAAGATAGAAGGGGAGTTTAACAACTGTAAGAAAAGTAAGGCTGGCCTACCTTGATCAAAAACTCAGCAGTAATAAGATTGGGCATATGAACTTAAGTCGCAAGGTACTTTATTTTGGTAAAAGCATAACCACATGAAATGTATCATTAATCGATGTGTTATCACAATTGCAAAAAGGCAAATCTAAGTACTTAAAATAGCCACGATTAAAAGGGACCAATTAAGGATATAAACTGAATCTGAAACAGGTCAGCAGTCGGCATTGGTGGCGAGACATTTTCCAGGTTAAATATGGCTCAATATTGCTAACTGTTTTCACCAATATTGCATTTTGTTAAAGCGACATTTGCGCGCTCTGATGTCAACTCGTCCCTAAAAGCGGTTTCAACCCATTTTCCGTCAGCACAAGTTATGTTTGAGGAGTTAAAAAACATATCCGGCTGCTCTATGGCCCGCAAGCTACACGCCACATACGCCAGCCAAGGAATCTGTAGGGACTTTTCTAGTCGTAGACAATCTTGCAAAATCAGTCTACTGAAACTCAATTCCTCCTTTGTCTGAAGTGAGTTCCAAAGTTTTAATAGATTAAGGTGAAGTCTATCAGTTAAAAAATCCATGCGTAATTCTTCATTGACGATTTCATGAGGTGTGCTTTGGCAAACTCTCAGGAGACTCCTTAAAACTTGTTTTCAGCTGCTAGGAGTGGTGCAACCTGGCCGTATCCCCAGATTCCACTACAATAGCACACTAAGGGGATACATTTAGTCCTGTAAATCTCCAAAACCGATTTGACATGAGTACGCCCCAATCGGCTGGAAAAATCCCTAAAGCCAAATGTCACCCTGCTAAAAGAGAAAACATTCTGATTTATAAGCGAATGCCAGTTAAACTTAGAATCTAAGTGTATCCCCAAGTACTTGAACTTATCCACCATTTTAATACTCCTTTCATTGATCCTTTCCAGGAGGAGGCTGTTTGTCATAGGGCAGTGATAAACCCTTACCTCAGCACCTGCAGAGTTCATGGTCATCCTTATGCGATATTCTTCCATTGTAGAAACAAGCTTTTTGTGGTTGGTGACCGGTCGATAGATTCTATTTTCCACCGGTGTGTTCATGTCCAAAAAGTCCACATATATGACTGGGTCCTTCATCAGAGTTTCCGTGGACCATGAAACCTGTTTAACAATAACATAATTATATAGTAAGCTCTTAGTGCAAACTGAACCTATTAACAGGACATTTCCGCATCAAAACCACAAGCCGGGAAGATTTCTGTTTATCATTCTTTATAGAAAATATGGATGGGTAGGGATCAGTCCATGGGTTGCTTTTCACAGAGGTCTTCTAAGTGACATTATAGACTGTGGTCTATTGAATCCCTTTGAACCCTGGGTGTTGCTATATATGCCACCAATCTATAATTGTATGCAGCGGATGGTCTAAGTGTGGGCTCCCAATATTAGATGATCCCAAGGACCAGCTTTGCAAGGCAAGACTAATCATGAAGAATCAATCATACTATGATTTTCCTCTCTCTGCCACCTTCCAAAGGCTCCCTTCCACTTCCTGTATATTTAAAATATACCTAGAATTCTGCTCCTTCTCACATTCTCAGTCCACTTTGTCTAACAAAGTTTCAACAATTAAAGATAGCTTACTATCAATAGGAGAGTTGGTTTCTAATGACGGTATCCAGGTGATCTCACAGACTTGAAAAATCCCATCCACAATTTTATGTTGTAATATGACTCCATAGACAAGATGGACTAGATGTGCAGGGAGAGAGTAAACATGGGGGAGACCTTCAAAATATGACTTTCTTCTTCCAAACTCCTCTCTCTTCTCCTATATTAACAATACACCTGCCATCATGCTAGCCTCTCCTACTACCCCTCTCAAGTTCCTTCCCTCACTTTCTTTAATTCCTTACAAGGCACCTAAAACCCTCACCTATCTCCCTCAGCTGCCCAGTACATATGATATACAGTATGTAAATGCTTCCTACCATTCTGACACCCACCAGTTCTAACACCTTATAAACACCATGTACTGGACAAACTATGGATGTTTTGGTTGCACAATGTCCATGGTGCGACCACTTTGTGATCAATTGGAAATTGATGGTCCTAGGTGTTTTTGTAACTACCTGATAAGAAATTGGTCACACAAGAGTGAAGAGTCTTAAAAGTTAAGGAGTTTATTTGATTATTCATTGAAACCGGAAACCTCTTTTATTCCTACTGACCAAACTGAACTCAGGACACAGTATTAATGTTTCCCTAATCTACTGAAGGCACTGTCCGTGGCTGCTTTAGAATAATGATGTCATTATGATGTCACAGGTTGCTTGCCTCCCTGTAAGTGATACCATAATCCATGCTACTGAAATTCTTGATGCAGAGAATACAACTTTCTGCAAGGTCGTCCCAGATATTTTGTCGAAGCCACTGAATTTCCTGGTCTATTTTGACTCTGAAAACTGGGAGACTTCTAAGCAACTCCCTAGTGCATGTCCTATAACCCCAAACTTAGTGACAGATTGGCTATCGCAAATTGAGATATTTAACTTTTACGTAAGGTCACAGTAATATGATCCTTGAATATCTTCCGAAATAACTTCAACACTCAAGCCTCAAAAATTACTTTATTCGGTTGCCATAATCATCAAAGCATACACTAAAAATACAGCTCAAATAACACAGTAAAAACTGTCTCAAACATATAAAAAACGAAAAATATTTAAAATGTGGTTGATGCTACATATTTGTATCGTAGAACTTATCTTAGAGCAACCATAGGATGTTTTCCAAAGGCGAGGTCATGCAAAGACTGCATAAATATGTGTGTATATTAACCAAAGGGTCTGAAAGTACATATAGTTTTCCTTCAGTTTTTAAAACAATGTTTATTAAAAAGCTAGTCATCAGACCTCCAAGAAGGGTACCATTAGATAAATCAAGTAAAGTACAAAATCAAATTAGTACAGTTGATTGACAGTAAAGCAGTGCAAAATCAGAGCGTGTCAGTTTTGTAAAGTGCAGCCTTTCGGAAATTCTACAAGAACTTAGCTATGCACACGCTAAAATATATGAACTAGCATTAAAAACAACTACTCTTTAACCAAACCAAGTCCAAAATTTTGCACGCTTGTACCATACATTTACCAAAAAGGGACTTACAGCAAATACAGTTAGGCCTGAGGTGTTGGATTTTAGAATTCTTTGGGGACTAGATAACAGGTCGCCCCCCAATTCAGACACACTGGAAGTATCCACTTATGGTGTGAGCCAATGTACTCTGAACAGAATATGCTCCTCTACCTCAGGGACCAGACCACAGGCTGGGCACAAGTCAGAGATCTGATCTTTCTTCCATCTGTTAATAAACTAGTTCAAGGGTAAATTACCCAACCGAAAGCGCACATACAGGTTTTTGACTAGACATGGTGTGATGGCGTCCAAAAATATTTCAAAGCACAGATTGGACTTACACTAAAAAAAACTAGTTAGTCAATTGCCAACATGTTCTACTCACAACTTGTTGTTCACAGACATAAGCCCAGTAGCAGGATTTTAGGCCATTGGCCTTTGCCTAATATTTACAGGATCTTCCCATAGTTCAGTTAAGCCTAATTCCTGCAGCAGCTAGAAACAAACTTATACCAGGGGACCTTTATAGCACTATTCATCTTCACCAGATCCCCTAGAGAATCCCTATAGTCTGTTAGCTCAGGTGCAGACCAGAAACGTGAGATCAGGAAGCGCAGGAAGGAGATTACCATATGCCAAGCCTTCTCCTACCATGTTGTGAAACTTCATCCCAGTGGAAGCCTGCCAAGCAAGCGCCCATCTCCATTTCAGAATATAACTCTTCAAGCACCACCTCATTATTGGTTAACGTCTTGGTCAAGCGAACTGTGCCACCTCACTCTCTCATCACCCCCACGCCTTACGTCAGCCACACGAAACAGTACCTACCCTATGCTTCAGTCCTCCTCTCCAACCCGGGGTCACCTCTGTCTGCCTACTCCAACCCCTATTAATTGTCATACTACTTGCACAACTGTCTAGGGGGCATCCTTACCACCTCAATTCTTGCTAAGTGAGAATTCTTCTGATGTAATGTTCAGTGCCTATTGCAGCTTTCCCTGATGCTATCAAACAATCTTTAACCTGCAGACTGAAGATTTTACTCCAAAAGAGATGTGGATATCCTCTGGATATAATCACCACAGTTGCTACAATATGAGTCAGTGCTTTACTAGTGGTATTAGGCTATTTGTTGTACACCACGACTACAGTTTGAGTCTTATATAAAATGTTTTGGAAGGAAATTATTTTTCTCCTTTACTTTTCCAGATTTCTTTATGGTAGGAATGTTTAGGTTCATTATGACCCTTTGTAATATTATAATATTGATTATAAGCCCAACTATAATAAAATTCAAACGTATAAATTAATGTAGTGAATAAAAAAATGAATATTTTAATATTCAATATTAGCCCAGCTGGGGTATTTGTGAGTTGTAAATCCTGATTTTACTACATACGATGTTGTCTTAGGTTATTAGTCTGAACAGTGTTTATTTTGTTGCCTAACTATATTAATTGTGTTGTTTATTTACTTTTTCCGCCTCATCACATCTGAAGGGAAGCGTCTTGCTCTGCCTGGTAGTTTATCAATGCCTTATTTTATTAGTGTATATTTGTCATGTTCATTTTCACCTTTCGTTGTTTTATTTTTGACTCACTCTACCAAAGAAACACCAGATACACTGTCTTTTGCAAGCGAACACACCTGGTATTGAGTCATTCCTAGATATTTTATTATGTTATGTGTTGGTTCTTATTAAGCGCATATATCACCCTTAGGTCTCAATTATGAATTGTGCATGTGTTTGTGATTGCTTTTGCGCACATTGGATATTGTTGAGAAACAATCAAATTGCAGGCACCTTAAAATAGTTGTGCAGTTCATCAGAGAGAAACTGGTAAAACAACTCTCGGTCTGGACCTCCGACCAGGCGATCATGGAAAACCCGGGTCGCTTCATGAAGGAAAAACTGTGCAGTTGACTCCTTGGAGATGATGACCGACTCGCTGGCCTGAAGCAAGCCTTGAAGAACCTAGGTGGAGAGGTAATAAACAGTCAGCAGGTTTCAATGCATTTATGATTTCTAATTAAAAATTTTAATATGTTTGTGTGTAGTACACAGAGAAGGTAGAAATTGTGTGTATGATCCATAAGATATCAAAGTAAAAGATGCATGCTTGTCAATGAACTATTCAAGTGATGCAAAATTGAGATCTCACTAGAACTTGAAATTACTGATTGCTCTACTGATTTAACACAGGGGTTTAAATTACTGTCTTCATCAAGCACACTATCTGGTGTGTAAATGCCTTATCAGCAACAGAACATTATCATTTGTAGTCTGTTTTTATTTCTTTTTTAAATGGTCTATGTGATTTAATAAGTGCTTGAGCCGTACACCTCACAAGGATAATATTTTGCCGCATAGGATCTTGAGGAACAACAACAGTTAGGTGAACGGGAGGGCTCTAAGGGAATTGTATTGTTCTTATATTACTGTGTCTATTTATGGAAGTACATATGCACAGATGCATGTGTGAATCTAGGTTCTATGAGCCTGATTCATAAGGCAGTCTGTAAATCCTAAAATGAGAATACTACACTTTGGCTTTACAGAGATTGACTAACTAGAGACAAAGGCATTGACATGTGTAGTATTTAGCATTCGGTGAGGCTGAACTTGTCTCACCACCATACAATAAAATATAGTTAGGTTTTCAAAATGACCAACACACATGCAAATAATTTCCAATGAAATCCATCATATTACATTTTCCTTGTACATGGTTGCTCTAGGTATCCTGAAAATTAATTGAAATGTACTATTCAGTAGATATGTGAGCTCTGCCCTAGGATTCACATTCATCCCAAGTGTACAGATTAAATGGAATGCTTTGTCTAGTAGCATATCTAGAGGGTTTGACTGCACATAAGGGGAACATAGAAAAACAGACCAAATAATGCCTCTTCTCTGCAGAAGTTGCAATGTCTCTTGCTAACGGGCTTATAAACGTACTAGTCTGACTAACTTATAGGTATTAATGATCCTAAACCACTAGAGCAGAGAATGATCTTCTCAAAGGGGCTACCTATCAAGTGTAAACATTTGCTGAAGATTAGGGGAAATGTCCAGATTGAGGACATTCTTGAGAGTTGTTTTACCACCTCTAGCTCCTCATCCCCAGTAAACAATTGCCTTTTTCAGAATGTTCTGAACCACAGTCACTGATGCTCTTTGACTGCATTATCTCTGGTCAAATATTTAGGCACTGTTGCTGAGTCATGATTGTGATTGTCTTGAAGGACCACCTGTGACACAGTAAGAATAACTGGCAGGTTTTAAGGTGACCTGTTTGCCACTTGTCAAGAAGAAGAGCAAGGCCATGTGATATATACCCCGAGTGAGTAGTTGATTCAGTTTTGTAGGGACCCAAGAGTGGTCACTGGTTCTTTTTATATTCTTTGTAATACTGATGCTGTGTAATCTTCTATTAGATCATCCAGCCTTTGTTCGGTGATGAAAGTCAGTAGCAAAAATGTTTCTTAATTTGGAGAGTGATGTATTTTTTGGCAAGTATTTTTCAAACCATAGAGGTATTTCACAACGGGGCTGACCGGTATTTTTACACTAGCTTTTAGGCTGATCCACAGATGGCCTGCTCGATTAATCCGCATGAGGCACCTTATTTCCTAAGGAATGCATGAGTGTTACCTATATTCCTTTAACCATAACATGCTTTTTCCCTGTGACATTCCAGGAAGCTCATGCGTGTTCTTTAGGGTTTCATCATTTTATAGTATACATTTCACCACTTACGGGAATGTTCAGATTTGATTGATATGGTGAGTCATAACCTTACAGGGGTTCGTAATTAGAGGCTAGGGCATTGCAGGTGGCTCATGATGAGTTTCATTTTTTTATGTTTAAACATTTTATTAGGCATTTCAATAAAACAAAAAATACTTACAGAAACACATTTATAGGAAAGGCGAGAGGTAAAGGACATCACAGTAAGTTCAGTTATCTTATTTCCGTCCATCCTGAGAGAGAAGTATTCTTACCGTTATGGGGGCATGAGCCATATTGCAATGTAGGACAAAGAGAGATATAATTGTCTGATTGAGCAATTTGGAAGATTGACTTCGGTATATCTATGGACAGGAGAAGATGCATTTCTTGTTGAGAAAGGGAAATGAGAAAAGGAGAGAGAGAGGACAGATAAAGAGGGGAGCGAGGAGAGAGAGGAACGGGGGTGTCTGGATAGAGATTTGGAGAGTTGGGGTCAGGGGATATACCAGAACTCGGGCAAGGTGGTTAGTTAGATGTTTTTGGTTTGGATGTGAGTGTCTAATGGGGACCAGAGTAGTCTTAACTCATCATGATAAACATTTTGGTTGAGGTGGATGACTGCACTCCTCAAAAAGCAAACCCAGGCCCACCAAGTGTGGTAAGGGATGGGTTTGAACTCTTTCCAGTCGCAAAGAATCCTTTTGACATCAAGTGTGAGCAACAAATCAAATAGTGGTAATTCCGTTGTGCGGAGTAGTGGGGGGATCGGAGATGGCCCAGGGGCCTAAGGAGATTAACACTGGATATAGAGAAACACAGCAGTGGAAGATATCCCTAATAGTTTTGTTAATGTCTTCCCAGTATGACCGAAGCAAGGGACATTAAAAGATCCTGTGTTCCAGATCGCCCACTTCTGAGGAGCTGTTCCAACATTTGTCTGAGTTAAGAATGCCTAATTTCCAGAGCTTAGCTGGGGTCCAGAAAGTTCTATATAGTAACCAATATTTGCATTGGAGTATAACCAGTGATATCTTGAGCTTGGTGGCACATTTATAAATCAGTGACCCTTTATCAGGTAGATGGGAATAGCCTTTCCTAAGGCAGGAGTCCGACCACTTCTTTTGAGTTTTTTTGAATTGGGTTAGAGGCCGAATCTTGGAGAATCATATAGATTTTTGAGGCCAGTTAAGTATGGGTAGAGAGTAGGGCAAGTTTCTTAAGCATACTTGGGCGTTGAAGGTTTCTAAAGTGTTGGTTGCAGTTTATTGCTACTTAATGAGTTTTAGGGAGTTATAGAATTCCTTATTGAGAATGCCTGAGGAGGCTTAGGGTAAGGAAAATAGGAAGGGGTTGTCTCTGTTGATTATATAAGTGATGTATAGAATATTGTGGGATGACCAGGACTGCCAGTGGAGGGCTCTAATTAGATGGATGCTTATGAGAAATGTTTGATTTGGATTGAGCAGTTCTTATCCAGGTGTTTTATGACAAGCATTGTATTGCGAATATTTAAAGAGTGTTGCGGTTTCAAGTGGTCCATAGAGATAGATTCCAGAGGGGTGAATGGTCGAAAGAGATCTGTCTCTATTTCTGTCCACAGGGGAGGTAGGAGTAGGGGGTTTAGACAGAACCAGTTTATGGCTTGCCTAAGCAGGAATGCCATTTGTATCCTACTGAAGTTGGGTAGGCCCACTCCTCCCTTTTCTTTGCAAGTAATAGGATTTTGGATGCATTTCTGGGCTTTTTATTATGCCACATAAATTTAGTGGTGGACTTGTTTAAACTTTTGAAGAAAGAATCAGTTTTTCAATATGTTAGATGAATTGAGTGGTGGACTTGTTTAGACTTTTGTAGAAAGAGTCTGGTCATACTGATGATGAAGTTCACATGTGGAACAATTAGCATTTCGGTGCACTCTAGTCTACCCCATTACATCATGTGTTTGTGGAACCAAGTATAGATCAAGTCCTGCATCTTTTTTAATAGTACGTTTTCAATATGTGTGCGGAATTCGTGGAGGGATTTGCTTAGATGCAGGGCTAAGTATTTCAGGTGTAGGTTTTTTCATTTGAGGTCTGTTTTCTCAATAATTGAGGGTGTGCAGATTGGGTTGAGAGGGAACCCTCATCTTTTTCTTTGTTTAGTGTGTAGTGTGAGGCATAGGAAAAGGCATTAATTAGATTGATTTCAAGGATAACTGCTTCTGCATCCTCAGAGAAGATGAGGTCGCCGTCTGCATGGGCTGCTACTATATAGTTTGTGTAGCAATAGGGGATGCTTGAGATGACGGGTTATGGCAAATTTCTGAGAGGAGTGGTTCTATGGCTAGGAGTAAGAGTAGGGCTGGAAGGGAACATCCTTGCCTAATCCCTTGGGAGAGCTCGAATTCTTCAGAAAGGGAGCCGTTGACCCTAACTTTGGCTGAGGGGATATCATATAGTACGAACACCATTTGTTCGAAGGTGGCTCCAAGCCTGCATTTTCCGAATTACTGATCTTTTTATTTGTGATGCAGGTTCAACTCAAAAGGAGGAGGACTCAGATTGGATTTATAGAATTGCACATATAGCATTTGTGGGATTATAACGTTTAAGCTTTATGAAGACACAGCTTGTACTACTTACACCCTACTTGGCACTCTGAATGACAGTGAACCAGAAATTACATAGGATGTTTGCCAATGAAGCATAGCCAAGCTCTACTCGTTATTTTACAAAAGACTGTGTGTAAAAACATAATCAGCCTTTTATCTACTGCACGATCACCTTTCTCATTCTTTCCCGATTTTTTACACAGGAACATTCTGTTTAAATTCTGAAAGAATATTACCGCTAAGAGCTGTTTAATGTATTGAACAGTACTGATTGTATACATCTTATATACATTATATGTATACGTCATGAGCTCAGTGTGATTTATTCAAAAATATTATCTATTGAGGAGGGGATTGGTATATGACCTCTTGTTACAATAATGTTCTGGGACCACATGCTAAAACAATTCCGACAGAACCACTTGAGGTTATAATAGTTATTCACCCATGTTCTGAGGAACACAGGGTTTCCCCATCGGATAGTCTGCCTGTAATTTGCAGGTGCATACCTCTGAGGGAAATTGAGTTTACCAAGTGACTAAAGAGATTCCCTTCTTTTCACTGGCTGAAATAGAATGTCAGAGAAAGAAACTCTCTCATACAGTGAAGAATATATCCAGAAACTACCAAAAGGTCCATCTACCACCAGCCTTCTCGATTTCGGCCCCAGCCAAGAGAAACTTAACAAATTAGAAACGCTTGAAAAAGAAACTGCTAAGAACTCAACTACATGGGCATCTATTGACCAAATATTTATAAGGCAATATAATTCCAGTAGGGCTGCAAGTGAAAAATGAACCCGCCATTTCTATTGATGACCCAAAATGTGTAAAAGAGTTTAGTTTTGTAGCAAATAATTGCACCACTTGTTTGGAATACGTACATTAATTGACCAAGGAAATAACGTGAGATAAAAGTGAGATCTTCGATGACAAGGCACTGACTTTTGCCAAAGAGGCACTTGAAATCCACACACAGACAAACAAAATTGAAAAGTTAGACAAAGACTTAAAAAATTATGACAAAATAAATCCCTTATCCATATGGTAATACCAGGCATGCTTGCACGTACGCACAAGCAAATCCCTAGTGTAGCCCCTCTCGAGTTGTTTGTTAATCAAAATGTCAGATTCCCTGAAATAGTCCTCCCTTAAAGTGAAATTTCTCCTTAAACTCATGAACTGCCCAAAGGGCATCTTTACTCTTAGACTCCTGGGGTAATAGTTGGAGTACCTGAGAAGTGTATTGCACTCAGTGGGTTTTCTATAGATAGTTATACACAATTTTTGATCAACCACTTTGATCGTGATATTCAAGAAATCCATGGAGAAAATGCAGTATAACATTGTAAATTGGATGTCATGGCATCTCTCTTTAAGCTAGGTTATACATTTTTTTAACTCGGTCAAATTCCCTGTTCAAATCATAAAGACA
Organism: Lissotriton helveticus; assembly: GCF_964261635.1. Classification (NCBI taxonomy): domain Eukaryota; kingdom Metazoa; phylum Chordata; class Amphibia; order Caudata; family Salamandridae; genus Lissotriton; species Lissotriton helveticus. Next base: position 154,102,148 of record NC_136067.1, on the reverse strand, counting down.
TCTTCTATGTATCTTTTCCATAGGGTAATGATATTGATAAAGGGGTTTGATTTGGGGTATAGGTCGTTGTGTTCATAGCTATCCATACATATATGAGCCAGTTCTGGAGATAAACCTGTTCACATCCTCGCACCTTTGTTCTGGTAAAAACCCCAAAAAAAGGATTCCTAGAAACAAGAAGTTTTTTATAATGGCGATCTACAATAATGGTACCATAAAGTCAGTGGGTACCTGCATAAGTCTAGGTCTTTTTTCGAGCGTATCCCTTATCACCTCAAGTGCTTCCTTTTGTGGAATATTAGTGTGTAATGAGGCAATGTCCATTGTGATAGAAAACTGGATGTCACTTGCAAAGGGATGATCTTAGATCTGTCTGATAACATCCATAGTGTTCCCGACATGTGTTCTTGTATCAGAGACAAACATTTTAATGAACACATCTATGTATTTATAGAGTGGTACCAAAATTGAGCCACACTCCGACAAAGTGGAATGGTCAGGGGGGTTTTCCATCCATTTGTGTATTTTTGGAAAAGTGTATATTGTCGGAATACGGGGTGCTTTTTATTGAGATCCTCATACTCCAACTCACTCAGGTAATCCTCGGCCAGTCCTTTGTACACCACTGATCTCATTAGTCAGCTACCCTCCTGTGTTGGATTGATTCTGAATTTCTTCTAGTGTTCTTGTTACATTCAATTGCAATAAAATGTCATTGGTGTAATCCTCCATGTCCTAGATCACTATTGCTCCCCCTTTATCAGTATGGTTGACTATTACATTGGTGTTTTCCTTTATTGTCTTCAGCACCAGTGTTTCAGGCTTGGTTGTATTGTATTTTATATATTCCCTCTTTTCCAATCATTGTGTCACATCACTCAAGACCACCTTTCTGAAGGATTAAATCTGGTGTGCTTTGTGTGTGTTAGTGGTGTAAATGTTGATGGGGGTCTCAGTCCAGTGACATCTTTTTTGCTAAAGTAATGCCTTAATCATTCTTCCCAAAAGAAATTATGTAGCTTCGTATTGATGTTGAAGGTGTTTGGGACATTGATAGGCACAAAACATACACCCCTGGACAAGATCTGTGATTCTGCTATTGTCAGTGTATAATCGGACAAGTTAATGATTGTCTTACTGTCTACCACCGGTAGTACTGCTTACGGGTTTGTCTCTCCTGATTAAAGTATGTCTCTCGTTTATGCCCCTTGTTACCTCTGCCTGACCTCCACCCTACCATCTTCCCTCTGGGGTCTCCACACGCCCTTGACTAAAAGAGTACTATCTATGTAGTTATCAGAAGCTGTGTGCACTGCTGAACTTGGTCTGCTTGTTCAGGGTCTCTGAACCACTTGATGCTAAGGACTCAGGAAAAGTGATATCCCTAGTCTGTGAGGCTTTACCTCTGTTGAGGTATCTCCCATGATTTTCCTGTGGGTCATATTATATACATTATATGTATAAGTGTGCCCATTGTGATTTATTAAGGAAAATACTGTCTTTTGATGAGGGGATTGGCATCCGACCTCTTGCTACAAAACATTTTTGGAAACACACGCTAACAGTAGTGCTATTCCAGCTATCTTTATGACATTTGAGGACAGACATTAGTCTTGAGTCTAAATCAGTCTTTTTTTAAAGAGATGTGTTTCTTGAATGCATTTGTTGCTAAGCATTTTATGGGAGAATTCAAGTTTATAAAATTAAAGCCTATTATTCTCAACACTATGCCAGTTCTCACGGTTTATACGCAGTGGTGCGATAAGTCATGTTAGTTTGTATGGTAATACTCTGTGTGGCAAAAACCACCGCAATGGAGCGCACACCGGAGGAGGGGCTAGCGGTGTGCGCTCCATTGATGACTAAACACAATACGGCTCCCTTGAGCTTTGGGCCGACGGGCTCTTGGACGACGCACCTGCGTGCCGGTTCTGGCATCGAGGCCTTTGACTGTTGTGTGGCGGCCTTCTCTTCCACCCCTAACGATCTTTCTCTACTGATGAGGGAAGTTATCCCGAAACCCGAGACATGTCTTGGGCGATATCCTAAAACCCGGGACATGTATCGGGTCTAGAGATTCATCAGTCCAACAAGTACCGACTTGCACCCACCTGGGTGATCCACTAAAGAACTACAAGTACCAGAGTCCCGAGGGGCGACCCGGAGGAGGGGCTAGTGGTGTGCGCTCCATTGATGACTAAACACAATACGGCTCCCCTGAGCTTTGGGCCGACGGGCTCTTGGACGACGCACCTGCGTGCCGGTTCTGGCATCGAGGCCTTTGACTGTTGTGTGGCGGCCTTCTCTTCCACCCCTAACGATCTTTCTCTACTGATGAGGGAAGTTATCCCGAAACCCGAGACATGTCTCGGGCGATATCCTAAAACCCAGGACATGTATCGGGTCTAGAGATTCATCAGTCCAACAAGTACCGACTTGCACCCACCTGGGTGATCCACTAAAGGACTACAAGTACCAGAGTCCCGAGGGGCGACCCAGAGGAGGGGCTAGCGGTGTGCGCTCCATTGATGACTAAATACTCTGTGTGGCGTCTGAGTTTCCACAAGAACTACAGCAGTTTCCTATTCCCTTCAACATGAAAAACATCAATGGGCAAACAGTACCCATCATATCCTCTGTGACCTGGACTCAGTCCTTTGGACTACTTAAGGTTCCCTTTCATAGGGGAGTCAGTATTCCTCACGTTTCACTCTCTCTCCTACATTGTTATTGCCTTCAATTCTCCACTGGTCTGGGCCGCATAGGTGTGATGTCTTTGTCCAGTGGCAGTGCCATGAAGGATCGCAATCCTAATTTGTGTCTGAAGCCGAGGCTGCGTCTCTAGTGCTCTCATTTCCCTACAACGAGAGAATGGTGTCTCTTAGATGTTTAAATATGTTGATACGTCAGCACATGCTGCTGCAATGTCCTCCAGGGTAGCTTTATCTTGCCACAATTGTGGTCTAATAATTTATTATTCTCATCCAGTTCATTGGGAGTAACTGCACTGCTGGCAGGTATTAGCCTCAGTTGTGCCATCCAAGGCCAGATCTAGGAGCTTCTTGCTTTCTTTAGGGATCTGAGATTTCTCCTCTTGCCTTGACAAATATAGATGATACAACAGGGTTGGCCCTATTGGTATAGGATCTCGTGGGCTCGAAGAAAAGCTTCACCATTTTTAATTCTCTTCTTTTGAAGTACTGGATCGAGCCTGACAGTGCTGGATTTTTCTTCTACTTGCTACGGTCATAATCTTGACTTTTTCTTCATAGTAGTGCACGACGTCTAGAAGAAGTTTACACTCTCCCTATTCTGTGAGCTCCATGTAGATGTGGTGGAGGGGCCACTGCTGACTGAATGCAATAGCTTGCAGATGTACACCTTGTTATCTTGGCCTTAGACCCCTCATGGAAAGCCTCTGATCTGAATATTGTTTCTGGTGCTAATCTTCAATAAGAAATATAAAGTAATTAAAAATTATAATTTACAAATAGCCCAATCCTAAAACTTACATGAATGACCTTTGTTATCTCTGTTGAATTGTTACCTTAACTCTTTACCAACTCTCCAAAGCATTATACAGAAGAACATACACAAAAGATATTTACCTTGAAGAGATCTCGCAGATTAAATGTGTAATGGCACTTGGCTGGAGTAGGGAGCATGCTGTTGCACATTTTATAGTATATGGCAATAGAGGCGGATGCCAGAAGGTCCCTGCATTTCAGAACATCAGGCAAGAAATCATTGTGCTGCAAATATATTCCCAACTGGATCTAAAGAATGAGAAGAAATGACATTACAGACTTTGCTTGCATGGTTTCTAAAGAAGGGTTATTGTGGTAGATATTGTAAGCTGAAATAGTAGCACCAGGAGTAAGAGGTTTGCGAACAATTAATTCACCATATTTATAATGATAGGGCTGGTTGGTATGCTTAAAAAAAGAATTAGGTTAGCGTTATTACTGTAGTTTTCCCTCTTTAGCATATTCTTGTCTTCATTGGTCCTTTCAACGAATCCAATCCACATGTATTTTTCCATCACTTAAAATAAGTTGTTTTCTATGTGCTTCAATGTATAAAGTACAAATTATTGTTACTTATGAATATAACTTACTATGGCTCATTTGCATCCTCCACATACGTCTTCAGCAAATAGTGTTTATGATCATCTGTTAAATGCTTGGTTGTACTTCATTTGTTTAAAGGCCAACCCAAATGATGACTTTGAATCCTCGAAAGAAAATGATTTAAACCCTCACAATATCCAATTTGAATACAATATTCAGGGTAGACACATGGGTTCGTTCGAAATGTCTATTTACAGAAAAATGAAATGTTCTATGAGGTTGCCTAAACTACACTGAGTGTAGAGCACAGAAGGAAACGCATTCCCGAGGATTCATGTGGTTTAGAGAGATCACAAGGGGTATCCTTTTCAGGATGCATGCACCCTCATCCACCAAGGTGGCATGCTTCATTACTGGGTAAAGTAAAGTAAAGTCCACATTTGTAAAGCGCACAATCACCCGTTAGGGTCTCTAGGCGCTGGGGGCCGTCGGGAAGATTAAGCGAGCTATTGCCCAGAGTCACATGGTGCTGGGCTAACCTGCCGCCGGAGCCGGGGATCGAACAGTGGTCCCCAGATTCCAGCATCAGTCGCCCTGGCCGCGGCGCCACACCTGGGTCCAGCCCCTCACAGCACCCATCACCCAGTTTCACCACTGTTTCCCTATAACCTCCATGTGCAGTAAAACGATTTCCACCAAAGAGCTCCCGGTCTGCTGTGAATTGCACCCAGCTGATCCATCTCCATATGTTGCAGTGCTACCAGCGGGCGAGGCAGAACTGATGACTGAGTGAGGAACGTTTCTGCCTTGAAATGACCACCATCTTTGGAACTCTAAGTAGAAGTAGGGCATGTATGCTACTGGAGGAGGGGGGACATTCCCAGGCTCAATGTCTTTTTGGTTCAAATTAATATTTCTCCAATATAACATCCTTAATCATCCAGTTAAACTGCCAGGCATATATAAAACCATAGGTGTCCAAGGGCAACTGCACGATAAAAAAGCTATCTTCTTTCTATGAAGTGAGACCCGATTGACCTACTTGATAGTTTGTAAAAACATCAATACACAAAATACAAGGACATATATGTAAGGATCATGCCAGAAAAAGCTATTTGCACCCCAGCTATGCATGTTCCAATCACTATATTTTAGGTCAGGAATGAAACCATTTTTCTTTTTTGGAACAATATTGGCCTTCCCGAGAAAGGTGGCCTCAGAGCAACTTGTATTTTCTTGCAGCTGTATCACTAAGAATTCTTTCCATTAGAGCAACTGAAAACAAATTGTTTGCTAATGCAGCCTGGGGAAGGTAGCCTTGATTAAATAGCAAACCCACCTGTGTATTTCATACTGGTACTCGCTTCGGCAGGGAGATAAAACATGTATGATTCACATAGGCTTCTTAACTAATACATTTCAGGTAGTTAGACTAAAATATTAACTAAAGGAGAAGGCACACATGCTAGACACCTTGAGGAAACATCATAACATTAAAAAGCAAATATATATTATTAAAGACCAGGGGAGCCCAAGTGTATTAACGGGGCGAGGGTAAAAGTATTTTATAGGAACATTGGTCCCTTACTTGAAAAATAACACACAAAAAATCAACACATAGAGGTACAGTAAGGTCTATGTTAGCAGTCCAAATGGAAAAACAAGATATTTATTTAGTTAAAAAATAACACCAATACAGGGTAATACCGCCACAGTAGTGCCTTAGCTGCAACAGAGAAATTGGCACCTTTTCCCCCACGGTGTGGAGCTGCTGCTCCCTTCAACCTTACTGGTATAAAATATTGACATACGTCGGCAAGATACTTTCTTGGGATATTCCTTTCGTCCCCAGATTAGTTCTGCTCCATAGCACAGATGGAATAGGGGCAATAGGTGCAAACAGCACCTATTTTTCCTAGGGCTCACACTCGCTAAACGGGACATCGCCCAGCATTGGAAGAGTAACATTGCGCAACCCCTGGGAAAATGGAAAAAAGCTTTAGAATGGTGCATGGGGATGGAACTTGCGGTGTTTCAGGCACGGGGTTGCACACAAAAACACCAGAAGATATGGCAGCAATGGGAAGCCTATAGAGGTATTGACTTACCTTTCATAGATTCACCGGAATCCCTGATACAGCAGGAAAGTATTTACTGATGTAGGCCTCGTGAGATAAGATATGATCATCCATACTGTTATAATGCGGTGATGATTGAGGGATGCGGGATGGGGAGATTGCCTGATCTGTGCACAGTTTAGCATGTTTAATGTATAGCTTATTTATTTTTGGTTTTCATTATCATTATTCTTTTTTTTACACATGTTCTTAATTGTACATGGCGGCATCTATATTGAACTCTATCAAAGTGTAGGCCTCTGGCCGCTATTTACCGCATACAAAACTGAATAAAATTTGTTTATAAAAATATAACACCAATTCAGTGGAAGAACAAGCAAAAGAGAAGTTAAAAAACATCTAAGCTCAGACATTGCTTCATGTGACTACAACGAAAACATAATAGACATAGTACCATGACTCAAATCGTAGATAAATAATTATTCATGCGAGCATAGGTACTTAAAAATATACCGTATGTGAGATGACCATTATGTTTTCATTGTAGTCACATGGAGTAATGTCTGAGCATAGAAGTTTTTTAACTTCTCTTTTGTTTGTTCTCCCACTATATTGATGTGTTATTTTTAACTAAATCAATATCTTGATTTTCCATTTGGACACCTAACATATACCTCATTGTACCTCTATGTATTGTTTTTTTTTTGTAATTTTGCAAATAAGGGACCAATGTTCTTAAAATAAAAAAAAAATAATAACTAAAAAGGAAATAGAACTCACTGGCATTCAAACTCACAACCATATTGTTTCTGTAGGTTCAAGTGCAGACTTTAGCCATAGGTGTAATTTGTTCCCAATAGACTAGGAATTCTGCTTTCATATATGGCAAAAACATACTTTACCTGGAAGATATGCTGCAAACTCTGTATAGAAGGCTGAGGTAGAGCCAGTATGCAAAAGTGTTTGAGGAGTCGAGGGCTGATCTCATTTCTCCCACCACCTGGTGGAGCACAGGCAGCAATCAGTGATACATCCTGTACGTGCTGAAATAAACAAAGAAGGGACTCTATTGAAAGGACTGCACTGCAGAGCCTAATGAATAGAGAACAGTACATTTGCATAAGCTTCCATTACATGGACATCAAAGAGCTGTAAAGAATGTAATCTAAGATTGTTTGTGTCAGGTTGCAGCTCTGCCTAATTTCTTTTCCTGGGACCCTTTATGTATATTTAAGTTAGGGGACTTCTGGGAGGGCCATCATATTGAATAATTTAGGGATTTGTCTACCAAATATGACCTTCAGAAATCCTGGTCTCTAATTATCTGTAGCTTAGATGTGCTTTGGGTTCTCATCTTGTTGTGCCACAGGTCGTCCCATATTTCAGCCCAGTTGAGGCTAAATTCGCCAATAGGAGTCTTAAAATAAAAGGGTTATCAAGAGTATACAGGACCCTAGTTGGTAATATTCGTAACCTTTTATATCCCTTTCAGAGAAATATGAAATGGATGTGGGGGACCTACCTACAGAGGAATGAAGAGATGCCAAGATGGCCCCAGAAGAAGTTGTCACATCTGGTAGGCTTTGCCTGATTCAATTTAAGTACCTACACAGGTCTAATATATTGAGATATCATTTTGCCCCCCCCAGATTTTTACTGGATTTCCTTTCTGAATATTTTAATTCATGAGGTTTTCCTGGTGCTGTCAGTGTTCTCTTCTGAAAAGTATCTCGATTTTCTTGTGACTATTTCCCCCTCCATTTAGAGCACCTACGTTTCTGGCCTCAAGCCAGGGGTTTTTCTATCTTCTTGTCTTTTCACCAGAAAGTGATATTTAAAGGAGCCCCATGTCCTATTAGGGGTGTTCTAAAATCTAGTAAGGCTTAGTGGCGAAAGAGGAGAATTGCTCAATCTTTGGGCCAACAAGACAGTAAAGACTGGGGCATCCTCTACAACCAGAACGTGACACTGTGAGCTCATCAATTTTTAGCCCACGAGTCGTAGCCAGAGCTACCACAAGCCAGCAGTGCCCTCACCCTTGTTCTGCACTTTGGAATATGGATGTAGGGGCCGGGAGATTTAGAGACCCAACTGTTTCTTGTTTTTTGGTTTTTTTAAAATCTCTTTATTTGCATCAGATTGGTCCACAGAAGCTTACAAGCACATGGCGTGAAAATAACATCAGAAACTTCATTAGCAAGCATACAAAATAAACATCTGCAAGGCATGACCAATAATATGACGAACAGTGTTACGCATTCTAGAAACTCCATTTTCCGTTTTCTAGTTCTGTCAGTGATACGCACACATGCGAGGATGATGCAAAGAGATAAACATAATTCAAAACACATCAAAAAGAAAGATGCCAACGAAAGAGAGAGAGCGACGAGCAACACATCAATCATGACAAGGTGGCAATAGCGGTTGCATAGGCGATCATAGGACACCGGTGTAACATATGAGGGAATACAAGCGAAACAGTCTGGGCACTCTGGAACCAGTGACCAACAAGACAGGGGACCACACATCTCGTCGCCAGGCATCCCCAACAATGGTGTCTGTAGCACCCCTCCACATTCCTGCCGCAGCGCAGCAATACTGCAAAACAGCCCCGACTCAGCAAACAGTGCACCCATGTCGGGCGAACAGCATCTATCCCACCCCCTCTGGAACAATAGAGCTCGCAGCCGAAGACTGCGCAGCTTGTGTTAACTTGCTGATGTACTGTCTGTATGGGCCCCAGATATCGACAGGGCGCGAGGCCGTTGGGATCTGTGCGGAGTACTCCACGCTGTTAATATTACACTGGGCCAGGCTGCGGAGCCATGCTTTGGAGGTGGGAGGTCGTCTGGAACCCCAGAGTATCGCAATTTCCCGCTTTGCGAGCAGAAAACCAATGGCAGCAAGCTTCCGCGTGGTGCGGGGAAGCTCAACAACATATCCCAACAGCGCAATCTCAGGTATGGGACGTAGGACACACTCTAGAATGTCACCCAACACTCAGTGCACCTGCAGCCAGTAGTCCTGTAGTTTGGGACACGTCCAGGTAAGGTGTGCAAAGTCGGCATGTGGGGCCCTGCATTTGGGACAGCAATGTGGCCTCGATGGGTCGAGCCTGTGAGCCAAGGCCGGCGTGAAATACAGCCGCCGCAAGAACTTGAAATGTATCAGTTTGTGTCTGCTGTTGACAGAGACGCTTTTGGTGGCCTGGCAGCAGGCGGACCATTGGTCATCAGTGATAGGGCCGCCCAGGTCAGCCTCCCACGCTGCTCGAACTCGTGCGTCCGAAGCAGGAAGAGCCGCCACACAGATTCTGTACAACCTAGAGACCGCATGCGCACCAGTTGGGGACTGTATCAAGAAAGTCAGGGCCTCCATCTCGTCCGGTGGAAGCGGGAAAGAGGGGAACTGTGCCCTGAGCATGGATCCCAACCGGGTCAAAACAAATGAGTCCATGAACGTCCGATCGGTAAATCGGTGGTCGTCCGTCACCGAAAAAACATGCCCTTCCGGGAACAAATCCCCTATTGTGGGACCCAACTGTTTCTTCAAAATAAACATTATTGATAGAATGTTTTTGTTGAAAGATTCCCACTGTGCCAGAAATGGTACTGCACAGTTTAAGCCACCACCCTCGCCTTAGCAGAATTGGTTTAGAAACCTCATCCAAGAGTCATCATCCGAACTACTCTAAACCCGACTCTGCTTCACAGTGTGTAGACGGGGGCATTCTCTTTCTATTTTTCTCTAAGGAATGTCTAAGCCTAGAGTAAAGGATTCATTTATAAATCTCAGTCTCTTATTCTTGCATTTATTTTGCATTGGCCATGATGGACTCAAAAGGGAGTCATGGTCGCCTAAGTGTTTAGAACAATCATATTTCTCATTCATGGTGGCTACTAACTCAAGCAATCAATTTTCTTTATCTAGAGCACGGGCCTAAGCATGTGAAATGTTTCCTGGGTCTCATCCTGTGCTGGGTTATTTTCAGATATTGAATCTGCAGAGGGAATAGTATAGTTTAGATTATGCTGGGCCTCATATAGAGGTGGGTGGTTAGAAGGATCCAACAAGAATCAACGGAGGTTCTTTCCACCCACCTCAACATCCCCCTACTAATTTAGAGTATAGAGGGAGGCACTGATTCTAAGGGCAGAGCGAAGTCTCAGACATCAATGGATATTCTAGGAAAATTACATTTCTTGCTAAATCTGACTTCACTGACCAATCACACCATCAAAAACACCCCTCTGTCTTGATAGCTTAGAATTCCCACACTTCTTTCTTCCAAATTGATGTTACTCTTATTTATCTATGTTTCTGAGTTGTAGAAAGGCTTTGGCATATGCTGCTCTCTACACTTTGTTTACAGCGTAGTTTAGCATTCTATCACATCAACATCACATAAGTATATTGCGTATCTTGTTCCTCCATCTTGCATAGTGTGCCCTAAAAGGTGTCAGCAGTTTGAAGTGATATACAGGTTAGCACCTCTCTTCCTCTTCAGGAATCATGGTACGGTGAAGCTTGTTCATAACTACTGATGAGCAGGATAGGATGGCACAACACCCGCAAAACACCTTGTAAGAGATAATCTATTGAAAACTAGTGCCAGCCTAAGACTTGCACAGCCAGATTTAAACATGAGCATATTGAGTTTAGAGGGCAAAATGCAACCAACCATGATTTTCTGGATTAGAAAGTTAATTTTAACTTGACACTTCAGGTTATTTTGTATTTGATATGATTTGCAAAGTTTAGCACCAAGAGAAAAACATTATGCAAAATGTACTTTTACATAGATTGCATTGCATTAAATTGTATAATATACCTTCCATGACAGTTGCTTAGTGTCGAAAAATCCGCCTAGTTCTAGGAACTGTCGTATCAACTCCAGAGGAGGCTGTGCACCATACTGTTCTGGTACTGGCATATTCAGATCGTCAATAAATACTGCCACCTTGAAAGAAAGGTACAAATCAACTATCAAGTAATTTATAACTAAATACAATGAGTGCAGTCTTGGTTATTCTTCCTTGTGTTTGTTTAGTTACTCACTTTGAACAGCACAACTTTAACCTCACTGAACCTTCCGAGAACTCTCAAATAGATAATTATGGAAGCCAGCGAAGAAAAACTGACTTGAGAAATCTCTGCACTAACTTTCCCTAAAAGACACACATAGGCATCTGCTTTTATCTCTATTAAAGGTAAAATCTCTGTTTTCACTTTGGTTGGTCACTTTTAGAGTATTTTGTATGTACCTTGTCCATGTTTGTTAGTCAAATGACCTTACTAAAGGCAGCTATGAAGGTGTTTAAAAATAAGGCCTGGGCAGATGTTGGAAACCAGTGGCCACGGTATGCCAATTTTGCAAAGCTAGTGATTTTTGCACTATGGGCTAGGGAGAAGGTGCATTTCACTGCATGTAGGTGCTTTTCCCTATTGAGCTCGCTTAAGAAGCAGTTAGAAGAATCATCTGCAGAGTGTTTTAATGCTTATCAAAAATGTACTTAAGTGATAAACATAGATGTTTGGTAAATATCCCGAAATAACACATTTAATAAAAATTGCTTTTCTCTGTTTGAAAGCCCTACATTTCTGATTGAACCAGTAGCTGCGGAGGATAACATGTTTGCATTTTGCCACATGTTCTGCCACATGCCTGTACATATCACTTCCAGAGTTGCTGAATTGGCCAGCATTTATACAGATATTAGAAGAAGAATACCTGGATTGCTCAGTTGCAAGTGTGGGCATCCTGAGTGTGCCAATACCCAACTTTGACAAATATAATTGCTAATGTGCAGGCCATGGAAAATACCTTGAGAAATGTATTCTTGGTGCTTTGAAGCACTGTTTTGAAATTTAACTAGTTCTGGACGTTTTTGGATGAAGTACCTTGTAGTGTATAGGAAGTGCATGTTGGCATGCCTGATATGTGTGCATACGTGGAACTCTTCACTTGACATTCCCCATAAAAGTGGTGCCACATGCTACAGGCATGAATTGATGGATGGTGGTACATCAGGTTAAGCTGAGCATGTACATGTGCTAACTATAACTGTATGCCAGTTATGTGAGTTGGATGTGTTTGCGCATTATAAGATACACATTCAGATGCTGTTCACAAGCAGATGTTTTGGAGTTAAAGGACATCCCTATAGGTAGAGTGAGGGATGGGGAACCATCTCTGTGCCGACTCCCTTTCTCCACCGATGAAGGAGTCAAAGTGAAAATGAAACTGTTAGTATCTTTGAGATGCACCAGGACTGGGCCCCTGCTTACCTGCATGGGTGCAGTGGTAAAATCTAAATCTCCTAACTGCATCAACCTATTGATTTACATATGGACCAGGACAAGTCAGCTTGTGGTTTTTCTTGTTGTACATTTTCATCTTTTAGCCGATGGTAGCCCAGTTCATTGGTTGCAGCACAGTGCGTTGTTAAATCTTACCTTTCGAAATCTTGGTGCTCCAAGAGTGTCTTTGCCTTTCCTTGACAGCTTGTTGAGGATCTGTGCCTGTGTTCTGGCAGCACTGGTGTGGGCTCCAAATTGAATCGCTGACACAATAATACCCTTTGTTCTTTTGGACAGATGAGAACTTCCGTACACCAGACTATCAGCATCAATGCTAGCAAGAGAGATCTCTTTAATAAAGGTGATACAAGAGAACTGTTAGATACTATGTAGGAAAAAGCTCCTCAATATATTATTTCTTATGTGATTCACTCCAGTTGGACTGAAAAAAAATATTTTGATTATCAACTTTCTTTTATCCTGGCTGCTACCATGATGCAGTTAAGTATGTAATATTTGTATTCTATAGCGGAATATGCATTTTGGATAATTTTCCTGCAAAACCTCTCCTCTTACTTTGTATTCCTGCTAATCTTTATATATTTCCCAATAAGAAATTAGACACTGATGCCTCAAGTGTGTACAACTCCATTCCTCTCAAACCATATATCCTGAATGCGCACACATTTGCATGTTCATGTATTATAATTACAAAGATTTACTTCATTTTTTGCATTTTTTGAAGGCCACACTCCTGGCCAGTTATTTGGCTCAAGTGCTGTGCAAATGTTTTCACTAAAAAAGCATGCATGGATAATGTGCTAGCCTTTCTAATGCTATTTAAATAATTTAATACACTGCATACATAGCTCCAAGGAGTTGTTTACAGAGATACAATCCTTTACTACGATATAGGCCTGATGCACTAAGTTTTCATTCAAAACAGTTGTTGCAAATGGCACAAACGTTTTGAGCCGACTTTTGTACTACTAGGTTGGTTCACAAAAGTCTGAATTGTGGTGGGTTGTAATCCAACATACCTCATCAATATTGTTGAGGTAGGTAGCAACTTGAGACTCATTATAATTAGATACCATCACAGGGAGAGAGGCCTGCTGGGATCAGCAGACCATCATGTCTGAGAATGCATTAAATGTAAACAAAGATCATTATCCTTAAAGGGAATAGGGTAGCATTTGAAAAGAAAAAATGTTTTTCTTCAAAGTTTGTTGGGAAGTGGAGAGTGGTCCCCGGGACCACTGCCTACTCATACTGTTCACAAATAGCAAGGGCTCCCAAGGGTGCAAATGAGTTACCACTTCTACTCTGGAGTCTTTAACTTTTTAGGTTTTATGACCTATTACAGAAACATGACACGTACTGGAACACAAGCAACCCAAGACCTGTTTGCACCTTATTAGGGCTCCTCAGTCAGCCAGAGGTTAGTTCTAGTGGCACAGTGTGCATGGTACCCAAGTCTGGCCATACCTGGGTTGCTTGTGTTCAAGTTCAGGGAGGACCTGGCCTGGCAGTTCAACCTGGACTGTTCTTATTGGAGCAAGGTCAAGGCTGATTTGCATAATGCTGGGTCCAAACTGAGGTGGCATGGGGTGCAATAAAATGATAGACTCAAATGTGGCCCAAGTAATTACCAGTGGCTCAGATTAATTCAAGCATTCCATTCATCACTTTTTTATATACTTTAGTGCGACGTCCTAAGTGTGATGGGTTTGCTCAGATGTGGGTACCGTACACACTGAGCCACTGGAGTCAAGTGACACCCGACTGAAGAGCCCAGTCGGGGCAAAACCTGTCTTGGATTGCTTATGTTCCAGTTCCGAGAGGACTTGGCCTGGTAGTTCTGGCTTGACTGTTCTAATTGGAGCATGGTCAAGGCTCATTTCTATATGGCTAGGTCGAAACTGAGAAGAGAGGGTGTGCAAACTAGCAATGGACTGGGAGCCGGCCTCAAGTAATTACCAGTGGCTGGGGTTAATTCAAGCATTCTACAGATTGCTTTTTGTAAAATTCAGGGCAACATACCAAAACACATCATTATTTGAAAGAGACACCCTAAACATGCCTTTTCCAACTATCGATTCGTAATGCCTTTTAAACCTATTATGCAATTCAGTAACATGTTACAGAATCTCAAAATGGGGTCAATAGATTTTAAAAAGCCATTTTGTGGTCACAAACTCTATGATCACAAAATGGCTTTGTACATCAGGCCCACAGCATCTTAAACTCAGCATAGCAAGTATGAATTCAGTAAAAACCAGAGCATAATCAGGAGGGGGTCGGTGGAAACATATTGGCAACACATTGTATAAGCATTTGTTTTACATCACACAGTGTACATAATTAAAAATACTAAAGGTTGGATTTCTTGGTGATAATTTGATTTGCCCAAATGTTCTCAATATTTTGTAAACTGCCAAAGCAAGGAATAGAACCCATATAACCAAGGTACAAGGTATACTTGGTAAACTCAAACATATATGGACAATGTTAGTAAATACAAATACAGTAACAATGGTGGAACATGCCAGACACAACTAGAACACTTAAATTACAACAGAAGCATCCTCTACATTCATTCTACCATGCACAGAAATCATATTGTTGTGTAACTTTGGTATCACCCCTTAGAAAAGGTTTCTGCATTGGTTAGTTTTGCCCCATACTAAACAACAGCCTACTACACGACACATGTGTCGTGTGATTTTAACACTAAGATAGGCTCAGGCAGACAAGGATGAAGCCACCAAAGCTCTCACTTGCCACCATGACTTTATAAATATCTCAATTAAGTGGTCTGCTGTTGTTGCTTACATCTTAGATATCCTTATGATGTCAGCCAACACAGCTTTGCAAGCAATATTTGCATGGCGTTCTACATTTTACACTGCAGTAGTGTAGATACAAATAAAATATATTCATGTTCAATGGCAACCAAGATTGACTGCTATCCTTTAGAAATTAACCTTAATCCTATACAGATAGTAATGTTTGCTCTTAATTCTAAAATTGATCATAATGTGATAAATAACGGTGTCACTGACATTTTGAAGGAGAAATCAAGCTTAGCTCAACATAAGAGACTTATATGACTTGAAATTATTGAAATCTTCCATTAAGAAGATCAAAAAACAAACCCAAAATATAAATCATATAGACAAAATAATTGTAAATTGCTACTAGTGATCTAGAAATCCTACTATTAAATTGAAAACAGTCAAATGCAACCTAATTTGAATGCAACAGCGGGATAGTGACTGTTGAAAACTAAAAACTATGAGTATTATGCACCCCGGAATGGCAAGTAAAAAAGAATCATTGAACAAATATAGGACTTTCTAGACAGATTTTAGAATTACTGACAAAGAAAATTTGACAATATGAATTCTTGACTTGAGCAATCTAATAGGTAGTTGGAAGAACTTGTGACCAAAAAAGAAAATAAATTTGGGGTCAGCTTCTGCACTTACATGCCTCTTTTGGAGGGACTACAGTGAAATATGAACTTAAAAAAGGAAAATATAAACACCTTGTCTGCATAGTCTGCTAAGTAACCAGTTTGGAAGATGACACCAACAGTTCCAGTTTGGGTTAACAGACATGTTTCTAGGTTGATAACAACACTTTGTTTTCATATGTGTGTAAATCTTATGCGACGCAATCTTTAAAAAAGGAGCCAGCTTTTTGGAGGCCATATAGCTCTTAATTTGTCATACATAGTTTCTCCAATCCTACCCCTCTCCTCTACTGATAATCATTCTAATATTAGATCCATAAAGAGGAAACTCCGGCAACACAATCTATCACTCCAGCTCAAAGATGAGTTTTGTAAATGTATCCTTTCTTCTTATAAGATTACAAACTGTTGCCACTCTCCTCAACATCTCAGTTTGCAGGAGTAGGTCTCATCGATTGCCTTTTAAACCTTGTTCTTCTCCTTAAAACCTGACTGCCTTCTACCTGATTCAGCTTTCTAAGTCCAAATCCAAGAAGGAGGTAATAGAGCCATTGGTCCTTCCTTGAATGCTGCTGGTATGATGCAAGTGGCTCGTAATCTCTCTGGTGTGGCGTCCCAAAAGCGGCATCTCATATCTTCTTTTTTTGCTTTGCCATTTCCTGATCTCTTGAGGATTTCAGAGCTCCCTTCGATGTGTTCCATTTTAATAATGTGAGCACAGCTAATTCCAATCTGAAAATCCATTTGAATACATTGCTTCATCTGTTTGGTTTTTGTTTTTGCTAAATATTGTGGTTTCCAGCTTGACTTTCAGCCTCTTCCCCAGGGTGGCCAAAGTCAAAGTAGTTTATTGTGATGATTATTTAAAATCTTACAACATTACACATCTAAAAGAAATAATTAAAAATATATATTCCAGCATAAAATCACGTAAAATGTCATTGCGTGACCATTACAAACAGTTAAGTATTTGCAATAATTACATCTCCGAGTTTCCTTTTAACTAACAGTAGGAATTTTACAAAGGAAGCGTTTAAAACAATACCATTTGAGGCCATACACTTAATCACCGCCTGCCTGCATGTCCGTATGCCGCGTGACTTGAGAGGAACCTTAAGCAATGTTTTTCTCTCTTGAAGGAGTTCAGGGCAGATACACAGAAGATGTTGAATGTCTTCCTCGCCCCTGTTACATAGTCTACATTTCGTTTGGGTTTCTTGAAAATCCCATTGGGGAGATGACAGAGCCCTGGCATGGATCCAAATCTTGCTTTAAGGAGCACCTGCTTGTTTTTTTCCGTCCACTGGGTTTTCAGATATTGTTGTATCTCCTTCTTTTTATAGCCATTTAGCACCGTCCAGGCATGTTTTCTCTTGATAATGGTAGCCTTATTCTTTAGATTGGTTAGATGGTCTGCGGTTTTATTAATGATTTTCTTAAATGATGACTTGGTTATATTCGTTTCCCATATAGACATGACCCCAAACTCATTAATTGCATCTCTAAGGTAAAGAGCTGCACTAGAGTTAGTGTCCTTCTTTATTTCTCTCCATAGGAGCAAGGATAACCCATTTTGGTGGTCACTTTTTATTTGGTTCCAGACTTTAATAAAATGACCTTGCCTTGCAAACTGTTGATTTGTTAGGCCAAACTCCAACCTTACTTGCGCCGGGGAAGCGTTCACTGGGAGATGGAAAAGTGCTCGGTATACCCTGGTTATGATTTTGTTCAAAGTATCACTATCTTTACCCATTAAAGCTTCACTACCATATGTAATAGTGGGTAAGAGTTTTGCACCAACAATGCTCAGGAGAGGACCATAGGTCAGGCTGGGAAGAGACTTTTGCACAGTTCTAAATGCAGCAGTTAATGCGTTCGCTTTTCTTTGAGCGTCAGTTTTTTGTAGATGGTAATTGCCCTTTGCATTGAATAATATGCCTAGGTATTTATCGACCTCTACTTGTTCAAGCTCATTTTTACCCATGAACCATTGGCTTTTATGTTTCATTTTAGCGTTTTTGGCAACTACCAAAATCTTAGTTTTGGTCTCGTTTATAACCATTCCATTCTCTTTTGAGTAGGTATAGGTCCTTCTCATTAAGCGCTGAAGGTCCACTTTTGTGTGGCTCATAAGTATGACGTCGTCCGCATACATCAAGCTTGTGAGCCACTTGTCAGCTAGTTTCGGCGGATTTGCGTTTTCTTTGTCCAATATTCCTGGTAGGTCAGCAAGAAACAAATTAAAAAGAAGGGGGGCTAAAACACAGCCCTGCTTCAAACCTTCATTTGCTGTAATCTCCCTGGATAGTGTATGCCCGTTACCCATCCTCACCCTCACCCATGTCTCTGAGTATAGAAGGCGAATTAGCTTAAGTAGGGGAACTGGAATTTTCATTTTTTCTAGCTTTTCCCAGAGTAATTTTCGGTTGGGCGAGAACCAGTATATTAGTAGTAGTTCCTAATCCTCGTATAAAGCCTGTTTGGTTTAAGGGCATTCTTTTTTCTTCCGTCAGTTAGTTTAGTTAGTATTATTCTGACAAATAGCTTGGCATCAGAGTCTTGCAGTGTGATCAACCTATAGTTTTCTGGCAGTGCCCAATTTCCTTTTTTAAAGATTGGGGTTATTAGGGATCCGCGCCATGACTTGGGTACCTTTCCTGTCAGCGCGACTTCTAAATACAATTTCTCTAGGATTGTTGCCCATAATTCTGGATTTTCTTTCAAGAGTGCAAACGGAATCCCATTTGGTCCCGGAGCATCGTTCTTCTGTTGATTTATAAGTTTCATTATCTCTTCTTTTTCAATGGGAAATTGCATATCCGTATCACTATCTTGATAAGTAATGTCATTCTCATTGTCGGATTTACGCACCTGTTGCAATTCCAGTGAAGATGTGTGTATAGAGTCTTGATTCAAATGTCTCCTCAGGAACTTGTCCCATTCCTGCTCAGTTAAAGGTGATGAGACTGCTTGCTTGTTGGGTCTAGCAAGGCTATTGATAAAATACCAGAAGTCTCTTGAATTCTTCTGTTTACTGGCATGGAATATTATATGCTCAGACGTGAGTCCCATGCTCACCACACCACTAGAGTCAAGCTATCCAGGCTGAAGACGGCTGATAGCCAGAAACCGGTCCTAGGATGCTTGATTCCGGTCCAGGAAAGACATGGCTTGGCAGTTCGGGCTGGACTGTTCCCATGAGGCACAGGGTCAAGGCTGATTTGCATATGGCCATGTCTGAACTGGGGTGGTGTGGAGTGCAAAAAAACGATGGATTTAGGCCCAGATCCCTGTACTGGGGTGAATGTATGACATTGTTCTGCATTCTGTACATCAACTGTTGGTTTTGCATTTGTCTCCCCAAGTGGGATGGGTATGCTCAGACTTGAGTCCCATGCTCTCCACACCACTGAAGTCAAGCTATCCTGGCTAAGGATGGCTGATAGCCAGAAACCGGTCCTAGGATGCTTGATTCCGGTCCAGGAAAGACATGGCTTGGCAGTTTGGGCTGGACTGTTCCCATGAGGCACAGGGTCAAGGCTGATTTGCATATGGCCATGTCTGAACTCGGGTGTTGTGGAGTGCAAAAAAATGATGGATTTAGGCCCAGATCTATGTACTGGGATGAATGTATGACAGTGTTCTGCATTCTGTCCATCAACTGTTGGTTTTGCATTGAATATTTTTGCCAGATAGCTTGTTTCGCTTTGTTTTTCTCACCCCATAATAATTTTTTTATATTCTGATTTAATAACTTTAGGTTTCCAAGGTTTTCTGCTTTTACATCCGGTTTCTTCCTTAATCTGATAATCCTATTTTGTTCTTCCTTCAGTGACCTTATTGTGTGCGGCAGGTTTAAATTAGCTTCATTTTCCTTTTTAGGTTCATTCCCGTATTTAAACTTTTTTGTTTTTGTTTGCCCTTGTGTTTTAGTCAACATCCCAGTCAGATTTTCCCATTGTTCGATTGCTGTTTGGCCAGAAATATAATTATTTGCATTCTTTGATATATGCAAGTTTCCATCACCTTTTTTAACCTTGCTTTTTAACATAATAGGCGTGGTCTCTGATCAGTTTGTTAGAGTGGTAGGCTCTCCTCTAGTTTCTCTGAAAAATCACTTGGTGGGCATGGTCAAATGTGATTTCTTCTAAGGTCCTTAACTCCTCCTTCTTTTTTGCTTGTATTTTCTTGAATTCCCATAATCTGGATGATGCAGTGCCTTGTTTTTTTGCAATTTAGTCTTTCCTGTGGTGCTCAGAGATGTACTTTCATTTCCTTGATTCTTCTCTTGTTAATTACACCTCGTTTGGTGACCTCAAATTTCTGACACTCTCCCCAGCGTGTTAGCTTCCCTGGATACATTCGTAATTGACTAATTGACCACAGCTTACATATTGCTAATCAGTGTGGTAAATTCTACCAAAGGCTGTTGGAGATCCCCCTTGAAATTGGAGGCTCAGCCGCTGTCAGATTTTGCTCTTTGTTTTTGGAGTCATCTTAGGAGCCCATTGATCTTCCTGATAAGAGTTCCCTAATTGCAAAATTACTTTTAATGGGAAATCTCTCTTGACTTTAAACTCGATTATAATCTTGCCTCCATTTTTTATTGGCTTCAGTTGAGCTTCACACATAGTGGAAGCCCTAATTTTTTGTCTTCTTTGTGATAGCAGAGTACTAAGTGAGGAGTTTTGAATTATGTCAGAGATATGTGGGGTAGAATGTAAAGCTCAAGCTTTGTAAGTTCTGTATTTCTTCCACTCGTCTGCCTGGCTAAACAATTACAGTAGGCTCTTGAGTTTCAATTTTTTTTAAAAACACATTTTATTGAGGAAAGAAAAAGACACATTACAACATAATACGTTGCACCATACATTACAGAACCTGGCGGCACCTGCCCCCACTCATATATACATCACCAAACAAGGATATGACCCCCCCAATGTGGGGCACCCCAGCCACAAATGCATGTTATTCGTCCTGCGGAAGCCGCATCATTGGTGCATAATATCATCGTCTTCATGGCACTGAGAATATATAAAATACAAAATAGACCCAATTTCTTCCCCCACCCCACCACCACAACTCCATAGCCTGTACAATGTACCATATCTTGCATGAAGGTAGTCCATGGCTCCCATATATTATCTATGTCATGTTTAGGTATCCCCTTCGGTCCGCTCTACTGCCATCGAGCATTGTCCATCCTATATGGTCATTATAAACGTGCACCTCCGTTGCATAGGGCTCCTGAACGATGGCGCTCTATGGATGCAGGGCTCTGTAACCCAGAAACCACTGCCGCAGCCCTTAACGAATACCGGAGGGCGCATCGCCTATGGGGATACATTCAGGGGCTCCAGAGATCGGGAGCACTAAAGCGTTGCAAAGTAAACAAAACAAAGGAAACTTATGAAAACTCTAAGAACATCCCCCCTCCCTCCCACTAACTTGCGCAACATTCCATTGGGTTCACATCGCGGCACAGTATAGGGTCATGAGACATGCGTGCAGAGGAAGCGCATACACAGATCCACAGAGCTACAGTCTCCCCAGGATTCCGCCTACGCCCGCCCTTCCCCTCCCGGACACCCCCACCCAGTAGGTCCCCCCTGTTCACTCCCCAGGGAGATCCGCCTGCACAGCTGGGGCATCCAACCACAGCCCCCTATACTCGGCCCACCTCTTCCATATTTTATAATGTTTGCAGGGGCATCCAGGTGCCTGAAAGATGGGTTGCTCCAATCCCATATTGAAATCAAGGCCCTTTTTCCAAAGTGATAATGGCGGAGCCTGAACGTCTTACCACTTACTTGCAATGTCCCGCCTCGCCAAGGTGAGCCCCAGGAGTAACAGGTGACGTTTATAGATATTGCCTCCCACTCCCTCCATTACATGCAAAAGGGCAAGCTGGGGCGTTCGCGTGAGCTCCCACCCCAGAACCTCCTCTAGGCAGGAGAACACCCCCCTCCAGAACTGATCCAACCCAGGGCAAGTCCATATCGTGTCTAAGAACGTGCCTTCCTCCCGACCACACCGAAGGCAGTCCAGGGATGCCACCAGTCCCGCCCGCCACAGCCGGGCCCTCGTGAAGTAGACCCGATGCAGGTACTTAAACTGTATTAGCCGAAGACGCATAGCTATTGCCGCCCCTCGCGGAGCAGCTAATGCCTCCCTCCAATCTTCCTCCTCCAGGGTACCTTCGTCCGCCTCCCATGTCCTTCTCAGATCATCCAGGGTCGGCGCGCTTTGGGTGACCAGCGATTGGTATATCTTGGTTATTTTCTTTGTCTCCAGGTCGCCCATGAAAACCTTAGCTTCCAGGGGGATAAACTCCGGGAAGATGGCCACTCCCTCCAGGTAAGGGGACAGCGCGTGCCGGATCTGCAGGTAACGGAAGAATTGTGTCTTTGGCATACTAAACTCCCTCTGGAGCTCTGCGAAGGACTTTAAGGTCCCCTGCCTGAGCACATCACCCAGAGTCGAGACCCCAATGGCGTCCCATCCACCAAAGCCCCGGAGGGCCGCCAGCTCCGGCAGGCGCCCATTGTGCCACAGCAGGGTTTCCCTGGTAAGGGTACCCCACCACCCCATGCGCTTCAATGATTGTCTCCATATGCGGAATATCAGTCTAGCGCCCGGTGGTAGCTCCTTTAGCAAGGGCGTCGAGTACAGAATGGTAAGTAGGGAGTGCGGGTCCATTAGGCCTAGCGCGTACGCCGGGTCCCCCCTGTCCCCGTACTACCAGTCGTTCAGTACTAGAAGGTGGGAGGCCTGATAATAGGACAAGACATCGGAGGTTGCTAGACCTCCGCAGTAGGTGGAAAGGAAGCATTTACAGATTGCTATGCGTACCGCCCCCCCACCCCGCCCACCCAAAGAAATTGCCCCAGCGCAGAATTAACCTGCTGGAACCATTTCGGCGCAATCGGATATGGATGGTTTTGGAGCTGATAAAGCAACCGGGGAAGTGCGACCATTTTAAAAATAGCTCAGCGACCGTAGATGGTAAGGGGCATACGCGACCAGAGTTTCATGTCAGCTCGAGCCCGTTCCCACACTGGCGCAAGGTTTGTCTCCCACGCCACCGCCGGCGCGTCAGTAAGGAACACCCCCAGGTATCGGAGGCCGCCATCAGCCCGCTGCATAGCAGAGGCCCAGGAGCCCACCAACCCGGATCTCCCAGTATCCACAGGGTGGACTTCCGGGGATTCATGTTTCATGATTCATTCCCCAAAGATGCGCATGATCTCCAGGATCCTCGGACCCGATTTTTCCAGGTCAGTCAAAAAGAAAAGAACATCATCGGTGTACAGTGCGATCCTGTCCGCTTGAGTTTCAATTTTACTTCTCTTACTTGTTAGGAAATGTCCTTTTTGTCGCAGGACTGTATTTACAACAATTGTACATTATCAAGGTTACAGGAGTCAAAGACAGTAGTTATTTCTTAGCAGCACAGCATTGAGACCAGTGGTAGTAATAGGATTGAGATCTCTAGTACAGTGACCTCTGACGTCCTTTGCTGACTATTTTTCTGGGCACAATGGCCATCTTCTTTAGTGTCTTGCTGTTAGCGCAGGCCCCAACAGCTTTCAATAGGATCAAGCTAATGCCACCTTCTGGCTCTGCCCATTTTTTCAAACCACGAGCACACTCAACAAAGCATTTCCTACCTCCTCTACTGAAGAATCTCCCAGGCACCCACTCCCTGTTCAGTCACACATCTGTGTCAATCCATCCACTGAGCACATCACCTGTCTAATTCACTGACCATGAGGATGCTACTCAAACCCCTTCGTTCCACAGGTTACGGTCCTCCAGGGTCGCTGCTATTCCTCTTTTTTGGCAATAATGTTTTATTAGAGTAAATAAAATGACATACAGTCATGGAATACTATCTACAGGGTTTGGATTAACAAAACACTTCTTATATTTAATATGTATTAGGCAGCAGAATTTAAGAACTTCAAGGTAGAGGAAAGTTTAACAAAGAGGGGTCTGGGTATTCAGAACAAGCAAAATGGGGCAAATGGGGCTGAGTACTGAGCCCCATATATCTCATCAGATTACCAAGTCATCAGTTTCAGAGACAACAGTTGGGAGTGTGCTAGGTAGCATAGTGTGGGTCAAATCAGACATGGGGATGGCGTCCTTGAGCCAGAGCACTAAATGTGGAGGCAACAGTAGACTTAGAGAGAGGTAGGACAGGCTGGCAAAGATTTAACAGCAATAGATGTCGCAAATGCACTGCAGAGGATTCAGGAATGAAGGTCAAGAAGATGTTTTCCCAAAGAATATTGCTGAGAGTCTGGTAAGTTGGTCATATATCTTGTCCAGTAAGGGTAGGGTTGCTCCATAAGAGCACATGCATGAGATGGTGTGGAAGGATATTTCCAGGATCCACTGAAAAATGTGGGGCCTTGTAGCTCCCCAACTGTGCAACCATGATCAGTCAGATAGATGGAAATGAGTTACTTACCGATGACTACGGTTATCCAGTATTGGTATCTTTCATAGATTCACATGCCTGAATCATTCCCCGTCGTCGAGATGGGAGTCCCATTGTATCATAATCAAAAAGTATTTATATAATGCATAGGCTATAATGCCCCTGAGCAATGTTTTATATAGCCTATCAATGTCCTTTAAAAAAAAGGACTAATTGTTGAATGCAGCCAATCAGCTGCTAGCACCCTCTAGAACTTTCCCAGCAGAGGCAGTTTCCCTCAGATTTTCCCAGCACACGTGAGAAGTGAGTATTTGAGTTAATGAATAATATGGAAACAGCCTCTATGGGGAGGAGGGTGGGTGCAAGTGAATCTATGAAAGATATTAATACTGGATAACTGTAGTTACAGGTAAGTAACTTACCCCCAGATGCATCAAGCCCAGATTCTGCGAATTCTAAATTGCAAAAAATACAGAATCGCAAATTAGAATTCGCAGAATGGGATGCATCAATCAAAGCCAACCAAAAAAGCGATTCGCAGTCGGCCGCAATCGCCGATTGCGAATTCCGCTAAATCCTACAAAGATCGCAGAATCGCCGGTTTCCCATGTTGAAATTGCGATTTCGCAATTACCGAAATCGCAAATTGCGATCTCGCTAACTGCGAGATCGCAAAAACGGGAAGTCGCATTTCGAGCACAATGATGACATCACAACCAGGAAGTAGGCAGTTCCCTCACTCATTCTGAACACAGAGCTTGAGAGAGGAAGAAGCACAGCACAGAGCTCCAACAGACACACCCTGCAGCCCCAAAACAGGACACACATCCAGAACCAGAATGTCCGAGGAAGCAGTAGGAAGCAGTGCACCTGGCAGAAAAAGAAAAATTTAATTTTCTGAACAGGAGCTGGAGTTCCTCATCGAGGGTGTAAGCAGGGACCATGATAGGCTCTTTGGGAAGCAATCCCGGAAGGTCCCTGAAGCAGACAAGAGGCGCATTTGTCAGCGCATCAGGGCTAAGGTCAACTCTGTCGGAGTGACCCAGCGCTCTATTGATGAGCTTAAGAAGAGGAGGTACGACCTCAGAGGCCGTGCCAAAAGTGCATTGCAGAGAGGCTGGGGGAGCAACATGCGACCGGAGGAGGAGACCCCACAGTTGCGCCCAACACACCACTGGAAGATCTGGTGGAGGAGACCATCAACCCTGCAGCCTGCGTGGGGGTCACCCAGCTGGACACCACCCGACCCACCCAACAATCCAAAGGTAAGAGCCATGCAACTGCGACCCCGTCCCCTAACAATGCCCATGCCCCCAGAGCTAGCCATCTGAAAACCCCAGTGATGCAGGCCATGCACATCAGAAACGCCATATTGCATTGTGGGACCTGTAGTGTGATAATAGTTTCCTGATAGCCACACACAGCCAGACCTGTCAAGTGAAACATGTCCCCAAAGCCAGTCAGGGAATGCAAGCCTGCATGCATGTCGCAACTTCCCAGGTGCAAGATTCATATCATTAATCATGCACCCATTTACATCACAGGTGCTGCTAAACCACAGAGCACGGACAGCGAGGCACTCCAAATTGAGGAGAACACAGAGGACACCGAGGGAGAGAGCCATCCTGCCCCACGACCTGGACCTTCAGACACACCTGTACCAGTACCACCACCTCCCCATGCAAACAGGGCCCATGCGTCACACATGGCAGTGGAACAGGCCACACCACCACCCAGGAGGCAGACACGGCGCACAGCCACTGTGCGGTAGCAGTCAAGTGGCCGGATGAGGCAGCAGGGCAACGTGGCAACACGGGCTGACCGGGGTCAACATGATCAGGAGCAAGGGCTTGGCATTGAACGCCGGATGCTAGCTGTCTACCAGAAGCAGGCACAGCACATGGCAGCCATGCAGCTGGATGCTTTACAAAACAGCGCGCAATGTAGCCAGCTCACCGAAAGCGTGCAGGTGTTAACAGCTGCAGTGAGGGAGAACAGCCAGATCATGGTGTCACAGCAGGACATCACCTGCCGCCACCACCGCCAGCTGCTGACCCGCCTATCGGCATACACCAGGTCAAACCACCTGATCGGGAATGCTACTTCCCAACTATCACGCCGGTCCTGGCAATGCAATGCCAGATGGTGCAATGCTGCCAGGATGTTGCTAGGGCATTGGAACAGGTCACAACTGCTGTCCAGAACCAGCAGGTATGTGGCCATGCTCATGCAAGGGGGGGGATGATGCCAGTGAGGGCACCTCCAGTCTG
Source organism: Lissotriton helveticus (assembly GCF_964261635.1). NCBI lineage: Eukaryota > Metazoa > Chordata > Amphibia > Caudata > Salamandridae > Lissotriton > Lissotriton helveticus. Next base: position 154,075,506 of record NC_136067.1, on the reverse strand, counting down.
AGCAGCCTGTCCCTGCCGGTGGTACAAGAACGACGCCGCAGTACCAGGCCCACTGCAGCATCAAGGTCCGATACTGGCGAGGTGGATGTGGAGAGGCAACAGGGCGCGTCCGGCCGGAGGCGCTAGTGATTAACTGACTATTAGCAGCAGTGCCATGCTGAAGTACAAAGCAGGCCTGCTTCCCAATCATGGGGCTGTATGACTTAATACAATTTTCATGTTTTGTGAACCAAAAAATGTAAAAGAAAGATCCTGTTTACATTATAATGAGAATTTATTTCAAACGCAAATCATACTCATGTCATTATTTCATTTGGCATGCATGAGTGCAGTGTTGTGTGAGGGGTATGGGAGCACTACAAATAATTCAGTGTGATGTTGTTGCGGCGCCTGTGTCCTTCAGCAGGATTCTCCCCGCGTGCATGACGCACATGTGCAGGTGGGCGGTTGTCCCCCTCCGACTCACTGCCAGAGATCTCCACAGGTATCCTCCGCTTGATAGCAATATTGTGGAGTATGGCACACACGGCCACGATGCGGCAGAAGACCTCAGGCTGGTATTTGAGGGCCCCACCAGTCTTATGTAGGATGCGGAATCAGCTCTTTAACATCCCAAATGTCCGTTCAATGACATTCCTGGTGCGAATGTGCGCTGCATTGTAACGCCGTTCCTGTGGTGAGGCAGGATTGAGGTATGGGGTGAGGAGGTACTCACGGAGGCCATAGGCGCTGTCACCTGAAGGAAAGGAGCAGAGGGTCAGTGGCGTCATGCGCAGCTACATGGGCTTGACGTACTGTATGTGGGCATGTGTACTTACCTAGGAGGTGTCCTTCGCCAAAGTCACCCCTGGCCAAGCGGGTGTGTATGCCGCTGTGCCTGAATATGAAAGAATCATGCATGCTCCCAGGGTATTGGGCCACTATGTCGGTGATGATTGTCTTTGCATTGCAGACCGTCTGGATGTTGAGTGAGTGGTAGGACTTGCGGTTCTGGTACATGTATTCTGTCTCAGGGGGTGGGCAGATGTGAATGTGGGTACAGTCAATGCATCCAATTACATGAGGGAATTGCGCAATGTTGTAGAATTGAAGCTTTGTTTGTCCTGTTGGGTGGTTGGGAAGGTTATGTAATGGTGTATCCGGGTCAGCATGGCGTCCAGGAAACTATGTAGGCAGCGGGACAGTGTGCTCTGGGAGATCCCCCCTGCAACTGCAACTATCCCCTGGAAGCTTCCGGAGGCCAGGAGGTACAGGCAGCACAGGACCTGGACATGGGTGGGCACCGCATTGGTCCTCCTTGTTGGGTGCTGCATCAGGGGGTCAAGGTCTCGGATGAGCTTGGTTATCATTGCCCCATTCAGCCTGTATTTTGAACAGATCTCCTCTTCAGTCTGGCCCAGGAGTGTGATCCGCAGCTGGAAGATGCGCTCCTGCATCCTGCGTCGGTTCCCGGCTACAGCCTGGAGCCTTTGCCGCCTTACCACGATGTAGAGTCCTGGCATTGTGAATGTCCTCATGCTCCTACTGTGTCTCCTTAAGTGTATTTGTTTAGCCCTGCACCTGTATCTTGTTAGGATTTTTTTTTCCAACTGAACTTTATGGTTACCACCTGGTTTGAGTTCTCCTTAAATTGCGCCTCGCTAATAGCGATTTTGTTTTTTTTCGCAGATTGCGCTTATTGATGAATTTGCTTTGCGATTTCGCAGAATCAGTGGAACATCGCTATTACAGAATCGCAAAGGGGTTCCACGTTTAATCTGCGAATTTAATTGCGAACTCGCAAAATATTTTTAGCGAATTCGCAATTTGGTTGTTTTTACTATCATGAATTGTGGTAACAGCAATTGCAATCGCAATAGCTGTTTCGCAACTATTGCGATCGCAATTTTGGTTGATGAATCTATGCATTATTTTCTTATCCTGTATTGCGATATCTTTCATAGATTCACATGCCTGAATCAGAGTAGCAAGAAGTCACATCCAATTTTAGTTTGTCTGTTGTGGATCGTGGGTGACTTCTATCACATAGTGAATCCCAAATATTCGAGGTAACATGAAAAACCCCTGAGGGCTATACCTGTGTGTACTGATATGTTTATCAATGTATGGGTAAACTATCACTTATATACTAGCATTCTCATATATACAGCATCAGCGATGGGAAAGGAAAAAGAAAGAACAGCCTAACCAATAGTACACCTTACTTAGTTATACTTTATATCTTCCAATACATGCCAGTATTTGAAACCACCATAAGAGCAAAAGACTCTTTCCAATGGCTAGAAAGAGGCTTACCTTAATGGAAGAGATGGTGAAGTACCGCTTGGCCAACCACTTCATCTTCATCCTGTGTGGATTCCAGGCAGTAGTGCTGCGTGAATGTATGAATGGTCCTCCAGGTTGCAGCACAACAGATCTTTTCCAGAGTCACTCCCGCAAAGAGAGTCGCTGACTTAGGAACAGCTCTGATGGAGTGAGCCTTTGCTGTCCTTTCCAAAAGCTTGTTAGCTTGGACATGACAGAACTGTATCCCAGCCGATATCTATCTTACGATAGTGGCTTTTGTTATTCTGAAAGTGAAGAAGTTCCTGGAACCAATGTTGCCTGGGCCACCTGGGCGCAATGAGAATCAGGCGACATCCTTCCAGCTTCATTTTGGACAGTACCTTGGGAATCACTGGGATGGGGGAAGGCGAAGGCAAATATCCCTGACAATTGCATCAAAAAGGCATTGCCCTGAGACCCCGGGAGGGGGAACCTGCTGGCATAAAACCAGCATTTGGCATTGATGTTCGTGGCAAACAGGTCCAGAGCTGGCTTTCCCATTTTGCAACTACTCCAACCAGCTGGAATTGGTTGAGTTCTCATTCGTGCCAATTGTCTATAGCTCTGCTGAGAGCATCTACTAACGTGTTCTGTAAGCCTGAAAAATGCTTGGCCCTGAGAGAAATCCCATGCTCTGTTGCCCAACTCCACATTTTTTGCGCTTCCAGAGAAAGCTTGAGAGATTTGGTCCCTCCTGTTCATTTATGTAGAACATACTGGTCATGTTGTCAATACGGACCAGTACAGAAGCGCCTGCTATGCTCGGCAGGAAGGCCTGTAAAGAGGGGAATGTAGCCTTCAACTCCAGGCTGTTGATATGACTTTGTTTTTGAGAATTGGACCATTTGCCTTGAATTTGAAGGTCCTGCAAATTACCTCCTCAGCCTTCCATGGAGGCATCCTTTGTCAGGATGTAGTCTGGTATCTTTTGCAAGGAAGTAAGCCCTTTTTAAAGGTTTGGGGTGTGGCACCACCATTGCATTATCTTTAACCCGAATGATGTCTTCGAAAGATCCAGACGTCAGAAGCCATTGCTTTTCAATTCTTCCTGGAGAGGTCGAATTTTGTGTCTGACCAAGGGAACCAGGTCTATCGCTGATGAGCACATCCCTAGGAGTGACTTGTATTCCCTTACTGAAACAGATTCTTTTCTTGAGATGGCCATGGCCAATTGTCGTAGACGGGTTTGACGTTCTTCCAACAAGAATGCTTTGCATTGGATCATGCCCAATCTGGCTCCCAGCAATGATACTATTTGAGTGGGAATAAATGAAGACTTTGTGATGTTTAGTGTCAACCCCAGCTTGCTGAACAGCAGAAGACAAGAGTTTGTGGTCCTGGTTGCTTGCCTTGCCATTGGTGCCTTTAGCAGCCAGTCGTTCAAGTAGGGGAATAATTGGGGACCTTGAGAACGTAGGGCTGCAGCCACCGGAGCGTGGCACTTTGTATATCCTGGGTGCCGACTTGAGGCAGACAAGAAGTGAATTGGTAGTGGATACCAGCCACAATGAATCTGAGGAATTTTCCATGCTTCCGATGAATGGGGATGTGGAAGTATGCGTCTTCCAAATCGAGGGAGGTCATGAAGTCTCCTTTGCTGAAACGTCGTAAGATCTCGGCCAGAGTTACCATCCTGAAACTTTGATTCCTCAGAAACTTGTTTAACTTTTTGAGATTTAAAATCGGTCTCCATTCCCCTGACTTCTTCATAATCAAGAAAAAATGGGAATAGAAACCTTGACATCTTTGCAGAGTTGGAACCTCCTTGATAGGTCCTTTTCAGAGCATAACATTTGCTTCTTTGTGCAATAAGTAAAGATAAGGGGGATAGGCTCCCCTGGAAGGAGTAGTTGGAGGTTCCTCTACGAACTCCAGAGTCTGACCGAAGGCAATCAAATCCAGCACCCAACGGTTCATTGTTATACTCTCCCATTGCTGGAAGAAACTGGAGATCTTTGCACCCTCAGGAGTGGAAAGGGAGGGGGGAGCTGATACCCTGTTCAGATAATTGCTTTCACCTGCTATCTCTGCCTTGGGTCGATGCTCCCTTTCGGCCCCCTTGACCAGAGAAACCAGTCATGGAAGGTTGACTATAGGTAGCAGATTGATAGGCTTGCCTGTTTTGTGGCGGATAGGGCTGAAATTGTTGTGCCCTCTGAAAGTTTCCTCTGTAGGTGGCAAAACCATGTCCTTTTGCTCCCCTGAATGGTATTTTCCTGTACTGGAGGGAGCCTAAAGATTTTCCTGTATCCGTATAATTTTTAATGGATAGAAGTGCCTCATCTATATGTTGACCCCATCAAAAGCCATATCCAGGATCTTTGTCTGGACCTCTGGTCTAAAGGTGGTAGCTTTCAACCACCCTTGGCGCCTCAAGACTGCCGCACTTGCCAATTGGGGAAACCCCGTGTTGGCTATGTCCATAGCACGGTCGATTGTCTCAGAGGCTGCCCGCTCGCCTCCTAAGAGGATTTTTCAGGCTTCCTACCTCTTGTCCTCCGGATGAGGTCTAGTAAGGAGGCCATGTCCGACCACATCTGTCTATGATAGTGGCTGATGATAACCAAAGCGTTGGCTGCCTTGATGTTAGTTGCAACCATGGCAGAGAAACACTTCCCCCTTGATGTCCAGCTTACGCCCTTCTTTGTCCGGAGGGGTTGAGATCGGGGTGGCCGGGTTCTTTGATCTCCGCCCCCTGAGAAATAACAGAATCCGGCTTGGAGTGGCCTCTCAGGCAGGAAGGTGAATCTTCTGGGGCCCTGTACGTCTTCTCTATGCAAGAGAGCACTGGTGGTCTTCATTATCTTCACTCCCTCTTGCCAGATGTAATTTATGATTGGTATTGTTCGCATGGATTACCTAGCTTCCTCTTTAAAATCTTACAGGAAGCATTCAGTATGTTTAACAGCCATGGGGAGATGGAATCTATTAGAAGCCCTCTCCATTAATTTGTGGACACCCCCAATGCCTTCTGGAGGGGAATCCGCTGGATGGTGTGATGGAGTAGAGGGAGTGGGAATGATGTAGTCCTCTCAAGGTTCTGCAGGCGTAGGTTCTGAAATTTCACCTTCTTCTCGACCAAGGAGGATGTTCCTGTATAAGAGGGTGTGGTACTGTAGGTGTCAGTGGCAAAACCAGTGTTTCAATGGACTGTGGTTGAACCTGAGACTGCTCCTTGTGAACATTTTGAGATGGAAATCTTTGTTTGTAGTCTGCCAGCATTGCCTGAAGGTCCTGAATCAAGGATGGTGAAATATGTGCATCTGTCTAGGGTGAGATTCGTGAGTATAGTCAAAGTGTTGATAATGACGTGGTGGTACCATGATAGTATTGTTCATCTTCATAGTCCCTGTCATCTTCCTGGCTCTTAACATGCAACTCTGATGAACTTTGTGCCATTACGTATACTCCATCATCTTCTTCTTCTGACTCCTGAATGTCCAAAAGGTGCGAACGAGGCAAAGGGGTGATCTTATTTTATGCTGACATTATGCTGAAATATTTTTTCGGCACCTTAATGATTGTTGTTGGTGGTGCTGACCAAATCCTGCTCACCGATGATGGAATGCTGGTTGCCGACGGTGTTGTTGCATTCCATGTTGCAGTCAAAGGTGTGGTCGTCGACAGAATCGTCATCGTCGACGGTGTCATCATTAGCTGGGCAGTCTTCGACGGTGTCAGCGTCGACGACAGTAGGGATTTTAACGGTATATTTGTTGGCGGTTTCTTTGCTGACTTGGCCTTTGAAACCTTCGTCGACTGCACAGGTGGCATGGACATCGACGATAATGTCGTCAACTATGCTCTCGTCGACAGTTTGGGCCTGGAGATGGCCGCGGACATCGTTGTCTCTGCCTTCGTCGGGACCAACGACGTAACAGTGTAACTTGTCGTCATCGATGGTCTAGTGACTGTCGTCGATGGAGGCGTCGTTGATGGCGATTTTTCAGTTCTGAATTTCCTGGATCTGTTGAGGAGGCTCAATGGTGTTTCTTTTCTTTCCTCGCTTGAGCAGAGGAGACTGAAGATGAAGGCTCAGAGGAGACTTCAGAATATGTCTCCTGTTTTGAGTTCTTGCTCTCTGGAGAGGGTTTGAGGTGTTTCCTGTCCTCTCCAGAGTCTTTCTCCTGAGATCTTGCACTCTTGTGAGGCTTGGATAAACCATCACCGTCCTCTTCAGACGACTTCCGGTGCTTAGTGGGTTGCAGCCATAAAAGCAGCCTCCTTTCTCTATCTCTTAGTGTGTTTGAAGAGAAAGTGCGGCAAATATTGCACTGCTTTACCTCATGGGCTGGGTGGAGGCAATAAATGCAGTCCTTGTGAGGATCATCAACATGGACCTTGTTCTTGCCACAGGTTTTGCAGGCACGGTAGAGTCTTTCTTATCAGAAATAATGAAAAAACGTTTTAGGAAAAAATCCTAAAATGTAGAAGAAAACCGAGTAGAACTCAGGGAGACTCTCTTCACACAAGACGTGTGGTGAAAATCTAAGGGAAACTGTCTGCTGGGAAGGTTCTAGAGGGTGCTAGCAGCTGATAGGTTGCATTCAACATTTAGTCCTCTGTTTTAAAAGGACATAGAGAGGCTATATAAACCATGGCTCATGCCTATTATAGCCTATGGCATTATTTAAATACTGCTTGATTATGATACCGTGGGACTCCCATCTCGAAGACAGGGAATGATTCAGGAATGTGAATCTATAAAGCTACCCCACTACTGGATAAGCTGCTATATTCACTTTAGTGCTGTGCTGTCCTGTTCAAGAGCACTCCTAAATATGATCAAAAGGTAACATTTTGTCATTGATTTTGTACTTGACGCCATGGCAGTGGGCAATCTTTACCATTTCTGCCGCCAGTGAAGTAGCTATGCATTTATGTAAATAAGGTGCCAAGCTCATTCGGCATTCGGACTACGGTGGAAGACTGTGGGATAGATGGCCTTCAAGAGTGCCTCTTCGGATTACGGTGGAAGACTGTGGGATAGATGGCCTTCAAGATATGTGTCCCTACCAGTTTTTAACTGAGTCAGTTATTCTCCGTTGATTCCTTTTTGGCACTGGTCTAAACGGTGGTTATGAGGACAAAAAAAAAAAAAAAAAAAAAAAAAGGTGCCAAGCTCATTACATCTTCAAGACCGTGAAACATGCCCAGATGTGGTGATAGTGGATCACTGATTTTTACCGCATAGATCATTCGTCTATAAAGGCTGCCAGAAGTTATTTAGGCTATTACAGGATAGGGGGTAAGTCCAATCTCTGCATGCCACAACTCCAGCAGTCATCACTAGACCTGTTCTGTGTAGCCTTAAGGAAGACCAATACCAGAAGTGCAAAATTTGAACATGTAAGAATTTAGCTTGGCCTCCCTTACAACCTTATCATGTGTGAAAGAACTACTATTCTTAACACCATCAATCTGGTTTCATATGAGAAGATGACAGTAATTCTGAATGAAGCTGCTGATTAGAAGAGCTTAAAGGGAGAAAAAGACTGCATAACTTTACAAATTATAGGAACCAATTCAGCTCCAGGGTCAATAGACGTGTATAAGCAAAGGCTCCCCACCTCATTTAAATTTAACAAAATATCTCAGGGAATCCCGAACTTCCAGTGAGAAGGAAATTGTGTAGAATCACATTTTGTGCTGCCTGATGGTGCTAGTGGGAGGAGCTTTTAAATGATGTCCAGTTAGGCTATTTTTGGAGCTTTATGTTAAATAACAGGGAGATTCACAGAGAGTGTTTTTAGTTGGCTTTCTCCCTGACCATGTCTGAGACTTACCATTTCAAAAGAAATACATGCACGGAAGCATAGCCAATTGCTTCTTCTCAGCTCTGCAACCAATCACCACTTCTCATCTTTGCAGAATCTGTGGGCAGCTGATGTATTTGCTCCTGGCTGTCAGGTTAGACGATAAATGTATTTCCAGATTCTTTGCCTTTCCCCATCTACACCCTTTGCGCCCCACTTTATTCACAATAGTTTCCCTGCTTTCCATTGAGCAGACGCATCAGCTTTCTGATTTAACCCCCTCTCGTATCCCTGAGATAAGTCTGATATAAGACGTGTATCTCTCATTTTGTTTGTTTTTCCCCATAGAGAGTTTTTGCTCTTTTAACCTATATCTCAGCTCTGTCCTAGCTGCTTGAACATCTCTTCATCCACTCAACAGCAACTTCTATTACCCGATCCTCTCACCTCAAATGTACCTAGGCATGTGATTCTCACACCGACCTGTCTCTCACACTTCTTCATCCATCACACTGCTAAACATTGTGTTCAAAAACCCAATAACCTCACCTCGGTGGTCATCACACAAGACATGGCAACACTCCCCACAAAGAACCAAAAACACCCTTCCAAGCACACACACTACATGGTGTAGTTGCTGCCCATGTAGACAAGCCCTTAAGAGCCCATGGGAAAAGTTTATGTCTGTCCGATGCATAGCTGGGAAGCTGTTTCCTTAGGTTTTTGTTATGCATGTAACACGATTTGTTGAAACTAAAACCAAACAAAGTTTTTTTTTAAAGCCCTTCAACGCCCCACATTGGTATAATGAGCTTTATATAAAATTTGCAATACAAAACAATACCTATGTATATCTCTCACACTCATTACCAACCATTCCACCACAGATACCTGCACCTGGTTGGTTTTTAGGAGCATTTTTTAGAAGTCTTTTACATGTCTACTATACCAATTTGATTGGACCCGTGTAATTGAAAGCCATACCTGTATCCCCCGTGTGTGGTCTGACTGTGCTGTCATCACCTGTTAGGTTGACTGCTAAGGAACTAAGGCTTTGTAGCAGGCTGTGAAATGATACAAAAATAATATAGGCATTAATTCAAGTAAATATTGATTTATTCTCTCAATCAATCAATCAATATGAACTTTATTCGGATGAAAACAACATATCCATAAAAGTACAAACTAGAAAAATAGTTAATAACATTCATTAGGGTTAAGGTGGGCCTCCAGTAATACAGTACATAATTCATAGTTGGACGATCAATAAAAACATTCAGCTTAAAAACATAGAATAAATGCATGTGATTTAGCAGGGGTGCATACAGTTACGAGTACGCACCGCCGTTTTCAAAAACGAACTAACCCGAAAGGTTAGTTCATCATCATTTAGAGCTAGCACCATCCCGTATGCTGCCTTATAGTCAATGGCATGTAAAACTTGAAAATACAGAATCAAAAATCTTTTGGTGTGAAATGAATAATAAGAGCAAAAGAATAGAAAGTGCAGCATTGATTGTTTGTGTTGATTGTTACAGGGGCAGGGTAGAAGATCGAGGTTGGTAATAAAACCCACGGGAAATTATAACATATATTTCATAGTGTCAGTCCTTAGCCGAAAAAGTAAGCCCCTTTCCCAGCGCCCAATTGGTTTTAACAAATATCTAGAAACCGCGGTAGTGACATTCTCAATTTGCATGTATCTGGCCACTGAAGTTTTTTTACATTCTGTAGCTAGTCTTGCATTTTTATATGATTGATAAAGGGTCTTTTGAAGGGATTTACTACTGATAGAGCCAAGGTTTGAAGGATTTAAAAATACACGTTCCAGGTTCGCGCTAGCTAAACTTTTGTGCACCGCAGCCAACCACGGTATATCCATCCCCCTGTCGCATTTCAAACAATCTAAAATTATCTCTCTTGTCAACAAGGCTGCAGGATCTTTCCAAATTCTCAACCAAAATAGGGTTGGGGGGCCTTAACATAATCTTCTATATATAGGAGGTTAAGTTCACAATGACTTGCGTACTTGGATGAGGAGATGGGTGCACCCAGGATTTTACGACAAAATCTGTTCTCTTCACCCTGGATGCAAACACTATTCGTGTACCCCCAGACTTCCGCACCATAGGTTGCGACTGGTATACATTGAAGTCTGTAGATCTTAGTAGTGGGGGACACCACCTCTACATTCCTTGGCTTAGGAAGCCCAAGTATGGTATTAATAGAGTTTGTAAACTTCCTCCTGCAATAGGCCACATGGTCAGTCCACAACCCATTGGATGCGAATACCAAACCAAGGTATGGGAAAGTGCGAGTGCTCAGTAATCGGTTAGAATTTAGGACTATTGATGAATTAAAATACCTCTTAGACCCACACATATATTTATTCTCTATGTAGCTTTCATGTAGATATGAATCACCAGATGCTCCCTTTACATTTGTATGATTTCCTTCTTCCTTTTATTATTTTTATGGTACTTTCCTTTTGAAAGTCATGACTATGAAATTCATTACAGTCAGCTCTCCAATCTCAGTAAACTGATTTTAGAACTGCTCTGTATTTTTTACTATCTCCTTGTTTTAACAAATTATATTCAAAAATAGCATTCTGCATTTGTCATTGTAGTGTCCAGCCAACGGGCACTCTAAACATAACACAGTCACTTCTGTACTATAGCTGTTATGTACACAAAAATCTAATTAAGAATAAAACAATTGATGAACAGTTAGTGTAACCTTGTTTTGGTCATCAATTTCATCACAAAGTAAAGACGTTTAGTGTTCTACTTTTTCAGAAAAGCAGTAGGAAAGAAATATAGCCATTTATCTAACAATTATTTTTCTAAATACATGATTTCAATGTACACTCCATATCGCTCAGATGAGATGACCCATCTACACAAATACATGGACAGAGTTAGATCATGGTGGCCCTGTTGAAGGGGGCGTGGCTTGAGCGCCGATGGGAGAGGTGGCGTGAACTCGGAGCTCCGCGCAGATCCCTGAAAACATCCTGAATATCCTGTTTGCCCGATAACGAGAACCAGCGCTCCCGGTATATGAAAGGCTGGGGAAGTGCAGGTATACGATTGCGGGACAACCGGGACCATCCGCAAGGCTACAGGAGCGAATTAGTTCAGCGGAGCTGAAGCGAAAGGAACGACAAAATGGCGGCGGAGCTCGGCGGTTGAAGACCCCAGCTGCACGGAGCAACCCGTTGAACGATCGCAAAAAAGATGTGAGAGCGCGAGTGAACTGGGGAACTGCTCCGACAGAGGTGCGGTGCGAGGACAAGAAACGGCGATGCTGGCATTTCGTGGTCCCATGCAGACAATAGATCGGAACCAAGTTTTTTAAAATGGTGACTATGCGCCTGGTCTGCCTATGGAGCGCAAGATTACTGTGAGGCACATTAAAGAAACCAAGGCTCAAAGAGACTGTCCGGAAAAAGCAATGGCGAAATTGTCCCTCCGGCGGCCAACTGGGATCTGGGGTGCCGTTTCACAGTGAGGCTACCGGAGGCTTGCGCTTTCAACACGGGAGTCAATAGCCTGGCTGCGGAAAGAAGCGAAGCCCTGGGGACCCTGTATAGCGCAGCAGTGTGGTGTGGTACGGAGAAGACAGCGCATGGGGGGTGGAGCGGCCGCCGAGGAGTCCGACAGCAAGGCCCGGGTGAGTGCGGTGTGGTGTGCCTGAACCCTGTACTGCGGAGGTGGGGGCGGGTGTCAGGCGCGCAGCGCTGCATGCACTAGGGTGAGAACGTGCGACTGAGTGCGGCAGGCTCCGGGAAAGGTACCGACTCCATGGAATGAAAGGGCGACAGAGACACAAGAAACATCCCCTACATGCCATACATTAGAAAGGAGGAGGGAGCGCACCATAACCAAAGGGTGTAACACCCAAGGAACATCCCGCAGTGCATCGACAGATTGCGCGCTGGAAGACAGGGTACTGAGATGCCCTGTGAATTGCTTGAACTACGGCGGGCTGAAATAGGGCGGAATCCTTTGGCCCTTGTGGGAAAATGGGGACCAGCTAATTCAGACGCGGTGGCATTGGGTTTGAAGTCGAATAGCCATTGGTGTATATCCGCAGGGAGCAGGGACCTGAGCCTACTGACAGCGCTAGGAGGGCATGCACAGTAGAGTACTCAGTTGGAACTGACCGCAGAAACAAAACTCTATCGTGGCAATAGAACCAGTGAGTACATCAGAAGGGGTCGGATATTGTTTTAGGCACCCAGCTGGACCCTTGAGGACCGCTGTGAACAAGCTCTGTGGGCTACCTAACTACTGGAGCCTTGGTGGAGGGCAAGAATTGGCTGGACCTTGAGAGAAACAGCAGCACTGTGCTGAACAGTGGGGTCGTCTTTGGTTGTGATGAAGCCTAAAGGAAAGAGAGACGGGACCGCGGAGACGGACGATACTAATAAAGCGGAGCAGGGAATGGCGGAAACAATGCCAGACCCGGGATTGCAGCAACAATTCGACAGGATCTTAGAAGCCATAGCTGCATCAAAAGAAGCCCTCCAGCGGGACATTGCGCAGGTGGCGACTGGGCTGGGGCTTTTGCGTGCAGACCACTGGAAATTGGCAGACAGAGTGAAAACAACTGAGAATGTTCTCCAGGACTTGACGCCGGCCCACGCTGCCCTGGAGGCCAAAATGGTGGATGCCCTGGACCGCATAGTAGCGCTGGAGAAGAAAGCGGAAGACTCCGAAAGTAGAAATAGATGCAATAACATACGCGTAGTGGGTCTCCCGGAGAAAACAGAGGGGGCCGATATGATTGGCTACTTAGAGAATTGGCTTAAGACAGTGGTTGCACCAGAGGGGTTGTCCTCCTTCTTCACACTTGAGAGGGCACATAGGGTCCCAGCAAGGCAACCGTTGCTGGGCCGTCCTCCTAGGCCAGAAGTAGCCAGATTACTCCATTACAAAGACAGAGACCTGTTGATCCAAAGAGCGCGCACGGCTGGCCCCTTCACAGTAGGAAACAGCAAGGTAACAATATTCCCAGATTATACACAGGAGATTCAAAGACGCCGCGCTTCGTTCCTGACAATTAAGAAAGATCTTTGGGAGGAAGGGCTCCAATACTCATTGATTTTCCCTGCAAAGCTGAGAGTTATTGTAGATGACACAATGCAGTTCTTTCTTACATCTGAGGAAGCGTGGGCATGGCTGGAAACCTATAGAGCGGGCACAGATCACAAAGGGCACCGACAGTCTGAACCGACACAGGCACCACAGATGCGTAAATCCCAGAGAATAAGGAGGAGAAATATGAGCCTGCAGAAACAACTGATGTCACAAGCAGCAGCAGACAGACAGGGAGCATTGGAAGCAACATCAGCGATAACCGGCTCGCAGAGGAATTAATCTACAGCAGGGACTGACTCGGAAGAGGACAAGGCACGATCAGACGCTGAAATGTCGGAAACGGATAGCAATAAGGGTCCGGATGTCACACCTGGGACTGCAGAAAGCATGCTGGATGAATAACTTTACTGAGAAGACGCTAGCAGTTAGTACATTTACATGGAATGTTTGGACATAAAAATGCACCTGGGAGTGAAGTGGGAGGGAAAAGGTATTGCAAGTTCCACATGGGATCGCAGAGCGGCGGGTTCTGGGGCTGGCGTAGCTGCCTGTTGGAGCCAGACAACCCCCAATTGCCCTTAAGGCAAGCCAGTGGTGACTACTACTGGGTATAGTTGTATAGGGTATAGTTGTGTGTGTTGTGTTGTTTTTTGGTTTGGCGAGGGAGTGTTGAGTGGGGTGTTGGTGACTGGGGGGGGTAATTTTGGTGTGGGCAAGCATAAAATGAGAAGCAGGAAGCTGTGGGATAATTGCAATGGGAACATTACCTGAATTGCGATGTATCACATGGAACGTACGAGGTCTGAATACAATGACGAGGCGCCACAAAGTCCATGCATATCTAGTGAGAAGGGGAATCCAAATAGCCCTACTTCAAGAAACCCATCTCACCAGGGCGGAGGTACAAGCGCTACAACGTAGATGGAGGGGTCAGGTTTTCAGCACGCCGTACTCGGCGTTTGCCAGAGGAGCGCTGATCTGGGTGAGAGCAGGTGTCCCTTTCCAGGTTACGAACCATATCTTAGACCCAGAAGGCAGATATGTGGCAGTGGAAGGAAAGCTATATGGAAGAGATGTTGTACTATGTAGTATATATACACCAAATGTGGATCAAGCACGCTTCCTGGATCGGATATCTGGGGCCCTAGCGCATTACCTGGCCGGCCCAGTAATTGTGGGAGGTGACTTTAACTCAATAACGGATGTAGCTCTTGATAGGTCACATCCACCACTAGTTAATTCTCCCGTTCGTAGATTAGCCAAAAGCAGATCGGATTGGCAAGACAGATGGGGGTTAGTTGATGCCTGGCGCAGACATCACCCTCGAGACAGGGACTATTTTTTTTTTCTCGGCTTTACATGAGCTCCTTGTTAGAATAGATGCAATCCTATGCTCTCAATCAATAGCCCATATGGCGGTACACTCCGAGTATTTAGCCAGGACTATATCTGACCCTAATCCACAGTTACTGTCTATTAATTGGCTACGGGCGAGATCTTCTATACCTACCTGGCAGCTCCGCCCGAAAACACTAGAAGACAAGGTTTTCCATACAGAGGTAAAAGAGGGCATTGAACGTTATTTTGAGGAGAATCAAGGAACAGCATCTACTAGAGCGGTAGAATGGGAAGCATTTAAAGTGGTGATGCCAGGGCTCTGTATTAGTAAATACTCAGGAGTAAGGAAAACGGTACTCAATGACGTAGCAAAGGCGGAGGGAAACCTAAGGGAGATAGAGAAACAAAGACCGGAACAACCAATACTGCAAGCGACACTAATGGAAGCAAAGGAAGCAGCAGCGACTGAAATAGAGCGCTTGCGAAGTTTTGATTACAAGAGCTACACGGTAAAGGTTCACTTAGAAGGGGATAAGGTAGGAACGCTGCTAGCGCGGTTGGCAAACTCAGTTCCGAGAGGAGGCCCAGTTATGAGGATAGAGACAGCCTCAGGGGACATGGTTTACTGGCAAAACAAGGTACTATCACGATTCCTAACCTACTATGAATCCCTGTACAAATGTAATTTGGAAGTAGAGGAGACAGAAGTAGATGAGTATTTAGCAGGGGTCCCGCTTCCGCGACTAGACGAGGAACAAGCAGGGATATTGGGGCAAGCTATAACACAGACTGAGATCCGGAGCGCAATTAAGCACATGGCCCGGAACAAATCACCGGGAGTAGATGGCCTACCCATAGAATGTTATGCACAGTATGTGGACATTTTGGCGCCCCGATTGTTGGAAGTATTTACAGAAGCCAGGGAGTTAGGCCAGTTGCCCACGTCAATGCGAGAAGCGCTGATTATTCCGCTCCTAAAACCGGGACGAATGGATACAGATGTGACCTCTTACAGACCGCTGTCTATGTTGACAACGGACTACAAAATTTTGAGCCGGATACTGGCAACCCGCTTATTGCCACATATGACTACGCTGGTGCAAGCAGACCAAGCGGGGTTCATTCTGACTAGGAATACGTCTTCGAATATACGGAGGTTAGTGCGGATATGGGAGGCAACCACTATGATCTACAATTGCCGGCGGTCCTATCAGTGGATATAGAAAAGGCTTTTGACAGTCTGGAGTGGGCATTCCTCCACAGGGTGCTAGAACGTTTCGGCTTGGGAGCGCAGTTTGGGGCCTGGACAAGGGTATTGTATTCATCAGCGAAGGCCAGAGTAAGATTGTGGGCGGTGATATCCACCCAGTATCCAGTCATGAGGGGGACGAGACAGGGGTGTTCCTTGTCTCCACTGCTGTTCGCTCTAGCAATAGAACCCCTTGCAGTAAAAGCAAGGTCAGGGCAAATCTTTGAGGGACTATGGTTAAAGGGAATGCCACAGTATATATCGTTATATGCAGACGACTTGCTCCTGTTTTTGGAAAACATAGAGGACGCACTACAGGGAGCAATATCTCTGCTATCACGATTTGGAGAACTCTCGGGCCTCAGGGTAAACTGGCGTAAGACATGTCTCTTCCCGATACGGCCATGCGCGCGGCCGCCGATGCTGCCCAAGGAGATAAAATGGGAGCCGACGTGTCTCACTTACCTGGGGGTTCGAATCTATCATGAAGCAACGGACATGCTAGAAGGGAATATGGGGCGCTGTATAAGTGCCTTGAAGGGGAGCATGGCATTCTGGTCGACACTCCCCCTTTCAGTAGTGGGGAGAGTGGCTCTACTCAAAATGGTAGCCTTACCTAGGCTGCTCTATTATTTCCGAACCCTGCCAGTTTGGATCCCTCCGCGCATGTTTAAAGAACTAAGGACATTGACTATTGGGTTTCTATGGAGGAATGGACAGCGGCGAGTAGCGCTAACCAAACTGATGAGACCTAAAACGGAGGGCGGGATGGCAGTTCCCGATTCTGAGCTTTATTGTTTAGCAGCGCAGCTGCAGGTTCTTACACAAGGCGTTGCAGCGGAATTTCTGGGTCCTGAATATTTGCGAGGAAAAGGCATGTTCTGTCGTATATAGTCCTACAACAAAAACTTAACATGCGGGACTTAACAATGGAAGAGAGAACCCTGAGGTTGCGCTGGAACAGGAGTCAGCGTTGGGCAGGGGTAGCGCATCCCTATGCACCGGAGATCCCATTGGGAATGCTAACAGCATTGCCACACGGTGGGGATTGGACCCCCCTCATGGAATGGGAACAGCTAGGACTCCAAATGGTGGGGGACTAGTACGATAAGGGGGAGCTGATGCCCTTCCAGGTGCTACAGGAGAGGTATGGCCTCCCAGAAGGTAGCTTCCTGCGGTACTAGCCGCAATTCGGAGGCATTGGAAAGAAGGGCAAGCAGAGCCAATAACTACAATGGCTTGCCAATATGTTGTAATGGCCGTGGGGACTTTTAAAGCAGTCACATGTCTCCAATCTCGGATGCTACATGAGGGGCTGCGACCACTAGATGACCTGAAATTAAAATGGGAGACGAACATAGGCCGGCCAATACCAGACGCAGCATGGGCCCACATCCTTAGGAGGGCATGGAAGGGGAACCGGAATGCACGATTCCAGCAGGTGCAATTTTTCATATTGCACCGAGCCTATCTGACCCCAGGGAAGATCCGGAAATATTTCCAGGTGCATGATGCAGCGTGCTATAGGTTTTCGGAACAGGGTGTGGAACTAGAACATATGCTCTGGAACTGTCCGATCTTGGGGGCGATACTGGGTGGAGATAGGGGAACTCCTGAACGACATAACAGATAGACATTTAGACTACGATATGGCTGTATGCTTGTTGCATTGGTTTCCACACACTGCTAAAACCAAAATAACTAGCAAATTCATTGACTTGGGGTTATTACTGGCAAAACGGGAAATAACCTGGCACTGGAAATCTAAAGAAGGGCCATCAAGTAAGAGATGGAGGACAGAACTGTATAAATGGGCTAGCAGCGAGAGCACCATTAAATTTCAACTGGCTAGACGAACAGCAAATGAAAAGGCTCTGGAGTTGGCGAGAGCTTGGGAAGCACTGGTACAGGCTCTGCTGGACTCGCAAAGGGGAGATGAGGATTAATGTATAAGGAACGTACATGTGATTATTGATATGCGAAATACGTTGCGAATAATGTCCTTATAGCTTGAAATATGCTGTGCTATATATATATATTTGAAATGTGCCCACACCGACTGAAACGGGAGGGGGCGGAACATAGGGATTAGTTGGGAGTAAGCATGAAGACATATTTGATGGATACAAGCATTGTGATTTATGTTTTGGACTGTATGCTGATAAAATCTTAAGAAAATATGTTTTCAAAAAAAATGGTGGCCCTGTTGAAATATTGACAAGCTCCTTGAGGACCTCATGTAATTTATCAATAATACGAATCCAGCTTCTAAACCAAATGGAGGTGCCCACCAAGATTTTATGTCACAGTCTTGACAGCCATGAGCAACAATTCACTACTGTGATTATGCGCCCAATCATCTTTCTGGATATACTGGTGATGAGGGTAACAGTGTGCTTTCACCCAATAGGAATGAACGCAGCGGAGACAAGCACGAGTTTCTACTGTCACTACTGGTGAGGCAATATTGAGGAGTTTGGTAAGGCTTGAGCCATAGGAAATGGGAGTTCACACAACACTAAAAGCAGTGATTTACCAGGATAATGTGAGTAAATCGATCCAGTTTCACTGCTACAGGTCTGTTTATTTTTAGGACTAGTTGAAAATAGAGATAAATAAAAACAGCTTCTTTCACCTAAATAACCCGAGGATCTTGATGGATCAATAAGAAAGGTCAAGGTTCAACCGTGGCCGAACAGCCCTCTGCCGAGGGCTGTACTGTTTTTTAGAGACCCTGAACCCGAGTTATAGGCCCAAGCCTCAGGTGAGGGCCTATAACGAGGGTGAGGGCCTTTAACAACCTGTGTAGCCCAAGGCAGGAAGGGCTATAAGACTATTAGAACATTTCATACACTGAGAGTAGAATGTTCTAATTTACAAAGGGAGGAACAAAAAGACAAACATTGGAATGTTAGAGTTATAAGCCTGGAGTCACTCCATTGTCTTCGATGGAGCTCACAACATTCCAATGTGCTACTTTCAATTAGAACCCTCTAAGGGCTGATTCAGAATGGTCCTATGCCTCCTTCAGAAGGGTTCTATGCCTCCTTCTCTAAAATCATCTAACCAAGATGCCCAATAACATATTCAGCCATTTCATAGATTCAAAGTTAATATCACACAGGAATTGAAGCATTGGCATCAGACATCCTAAATCAGGTGAAATACCCAGATGGAATTAGACTGAATTAGCCCATCTCCTTTCTCAAAGTTTATTTCAAGGTTTTCATAATAATTCTTGCACATGAGACGATACTCTAGTACGCCACAGATGGTTATCCTCATTCAGACAGGTCTTGTTTGGAGGAGGTGCCCAAACCACATGCACCACATCTACCAACATTTCCACAACAGGAATTGATGCAATGTAGAAAGCAGACATCATTTTTTTAATTAACTGTATTTATTCATTTTGAATAACAATTAATGCAGGTGCACGTTCCGAAGTAAGCCTTCATGGATTGCATAGAGACAGATACATTATGTACAACCCCAGTCATTGGACATTACCTAAACAATCCCATATGGGTCCCTCCCACTCGCACCATCCAACTTATCCCTTACCGCTTCAAAACTCAGTCAATTACTACCCCCAGATGTACTATGAGGGCTCGCCTGTGTCTCCTTGACCAGAAGACCATGGCAGAGTTCCCTCCATGCTCTTAAGTCCTCCTCTAATTTCTCGTCTCTATGACACCTTTTCATCCGTACCTCCTCCGCTAGAGTCCATTCACGTGCATCACTCAGCCATGTCATGACCTCAGGCGCCCGCATTCCCATTCAGACAATCGCAATTCTAAGCCGCGCAAGCACTAATATTAAATGCTGGAGCTTATAGGCCATTTTGCTTTGTTTTTTGGGCTTGCCTATTAACCCTAGCAAACAATGGGTTGGCGTCAATTGTACACGACGGCTAACACTTCTTCTGACCCTCTCTACTACCTCTGTCCAAAAGAGTTGCACCTCATGACACTCCCAGGCCAGGTGCAGGAAATTAGCCTCCTCGTTATGACACTCGGGCACGAGTTGGGTTTATTCTGAGCCATGTGATGTAGTCTCTTCGGGGTCATGCATGAACGATGTGCATAGTTATAGTGAATAAGCTGGAAGTAGGCATTACATGAGATCTTGTGCATGAGAGCGCTCACTGTATTCCAGTCCCCATCTCCCGGAGGCACCTCTAGGTCTGCGTTCCATGCAGACAATGCCATTGGGAGAGGGTCATTCGCATCTGCCCTCATAGCCTTATACAACAGAGATATAAGGTGCCTGCTAGCTCCACATGTGAGTAGTATGTCTATGGGGCTGAGTGTGTGGTGGGATTGAAGGTTGTGTGGGCCATATTTCTTTGAATAGGTTGGACAATCCAGAGTATTGTAGGTATTGTCCCTGTCCCAGCCCAAAGTCCCCGCAGAGTGATAAAACTATCGCCCAGGTACAGGTCCGTGGGCACGCTGCATCCTCCCTTCTGCCAAGCCCGATAGGATATGTTGCCCATCACCCTCCTGACCGGTGCGAGATCCCACACCGACAGTTCCCAGTGGAATGAAGCACGCTTCAGGATTTGCTCCATAAAGGAAGAGCGTTCTGAGGAAGGCCCGCCAGTCAAGCCAGGGGGAAGATCAATGATTTGTGCTTATTTAGTCGTAACCTTGAGCATCTGCCAAACTCCTCTAACACCTGAAGGAGCTACGGGACCGCCTCCTGGGGCAATGAAATAAAGAAAAAAACATCATCTGAATACAAAGATATGACATGCGAGGTCCCACCCGTGCTGATGCCCCAGTGACCCAGATCTCTGCGCGCCCAGATCGCGAGAGGTTCTATCTGCAAGGCCAAGGCAAACAATATGAGGGAGAAAGGACAGCCTTGGCGTATCCCTCTCCCCAAGAGCCATTCGCCCGATCTGACATGCCACACCCAGACCCTAGCGCTGGGCGCAGAGTATAGTATCTGCACCCAGCGGCTGAATTGCGGGCCAAAGCCAGCAACTCTTAGCACTTCCAATAGGTACCCCCTAGTCCACTGAATCAAATGCCTTTTCTAAGTCTATGGAGACCAGGGACAGCTCCTCGTCATGGTGCCAGAAAGCAGACATCATTACATGGTTTACAACTGAGCAGATAAGTTGTAATAGAAAACCTCAGACATGAAACTAAATGAACAAGTTTTTGAAATATTTAGTGGGATGGTGGGCACCAAGGCTGCAACTGATGCCTAAGTTTTGCACAAACTCGCTAGAGTTCCCAAAGTTATGGTATAACTTGCTCATCATTCCACTTTACGAAAAGGTGAAATCTGAAAACCCACATTCATACAGCTCAAAAAGTTTGATTGATGCTCAGGTGAAAAAATATCCAAACATCTTACTGCACAAGATGGCTTCAAAAGGAGATTCTGTTGCAGTCTGTCTACATTCTACCAAGCACTTACACTGAACCGCCTTATAGCAAAATATGTAGAGCAAAGGAAGAGCTTTGCTGCGTAGATGAAGTATGCATCTGCGTTCTGGAGAGGAAGGCTCTTAGGCCAAACTAGTCGCCAGCTCGATCAACCATTACTTGACCTTCCTGAAACAACAACTACAGTGATACAACATTGCATCTGTGATATCAACACCAAAGCTCTCTAGAAACTGCTCAACTCAATAGTTAATGTATGGGCAATCAAATTCATTATAGCTACAGCAAATACAAAATTCCAGTACCCATGAAATTGAAACAGTGATCAGCTTTCCTTTTATGTGGCTCTGAACTGCCATTCCCCTGAACACGAACATGCACCTGTGAAAGGCATTACAATCCTCACCCACTGCTTCAATGCAAGCTCAGTGCAACGCATCCCCAGAATCCTGTAGGAAAAGGCTGACCACTTTCCTCCTATCCATTGCAGAAATCTGGCCAGGCCATTGTCTCTCAAGAACTCTGGGAGTGAAACAGAGAGGCCTGTTGAAGATACTACACTTTTCTCATGCCTATTAATCGCAAAGGCTAATTGTTCGCCCAGTAACTGTGGTCATGAGTAAGGCAAAGTCGCCCTTAGGAATTCAGGAAAGTAACACAGCAAAAACTTACCATCTAATGGATGAATGCTGGCAGGAGTGCCTCATTACAAAACATACCTCAAAGAAAGGTATGTTTATGGAGGAAGTAGCCCAACAAATCTGTGCTGCAGAAGAACGTTTTGCTGGCCTGTGTCAACGGGCTTAACATACACCAAACAAATGAACTGCTGATGTACAATTTTCAAGCTTGATCACGCGATGAATGGGGGAGAGAGACTAACCCAAGACTCTTTGGGCAGCCCCCTCACTTGTCTGACACCTGATAATTTATGGTTCGAAAAAGGACAATGGCATCTTGTGTCATGTGATTTTCTACTTTTACTTTATATTTCACCCTTTGCTCTTTTAATCTTGTACGTAAAGGTAAACAACTGACCAAATACAAATTCAAATTTGAATTTAAGAGATAGATGCTAAATATTGGTGCTAACGATGAACAGTCCTACAAAAAATTGAATTGCCCTCTTATTCTGCATTGGGAAGGACTGGATCATCTGCGACTTCTGTGTAATGGATGTTTCTCAGTGCCACTCCTGATCACCAGTCGGAAGGCAGGGCTGTCTCTTTTGCCCCCTGCTTTTTGTCCAGGCCATGAAGATGCTACATGTGATCAACCAGGCAAATAGGTATACAAAGAGCTAGACAAAGAGATAAATTCACTCCCCTCTACGGTTAGATGGCTTACTTAAGTACTCGAAATGCGTAAGCAGTCATGCCATAATTTAGGCCTCTTTGGGATTAAATAGTAATGGATTACATGGCTGGTGCAAGGATTGTTATCAACCTAGGCAAAATTAATATTTGTGGCAATTTGTGTATTACAATGGTAGGATACTTCTACAGATCATTTGTTTACTTTACTTTAGCATTGTCTTATGGGGCCAGTTACAAATAGGTAGATTACACGTGCATTTATGTATGTGGGTATGTACACACGTGATATTTGTATAGTGCGAACCGAGCAAAAAGGTAGCAGAAAGCTCTACGAGGCCCAAGACCATCATAAAGTCAACAAGCAACAAAAAAGGTAGCTGGATTCTGAAACAAAAAATGTACCTTTACTGCATGATGATACAGTGTTCTTTAAAGTGGTGCATCAAAAGTCTTTTCTAAAATGAAGCAGCGTTGGGACAGTCCTGATGGATATGGGGATGTAGTTCCAGACTGTGGATGCATATATGGAAAAGGCTTGTTGCCTTGTCTTTCATTTTTTACACGTGTTTTAAATGAGTGAAATAGGCAATAATTACATTTCCAGAAAACAACAGTAATACAATAGCAAAGAAATGTAGCTCTGATTAAATAAAAGCTGGCAAAAAAAATACCTTGTTTTCTTGACTTCATTATGCAGGAAGACATCTCCCAAAATTGTTCCAGGTTTTACAAGTAGCTCACCAGGTTTCTGTAGCCTTTTCAGCATATTTTGAATTATTGTGGATTTTCCAACACCAGAATCCCCTAGAAATAATGAATAGATATGTAAGAGCAGAGAAGAGCATGCAAAAAAGATGGAAAACATTTTTCTCTACTGTGCGTCCTGCTTTGTTTTATAATAATTATAAACTCAGTCTGCACTTTGGGTCTCATATCCAGCAGGAAAGAAGTTCCTACAGTGCATTTCCAGTGAACGCTTAAGTTTCCACCATTTGTACCATGGATTGCGCAGTATTTACATCAAGGGTCCCCTAAAAGCTGTAATAGGGTCTAAAAATCAGCGTGGGCCAGGGGGACAGTCAGTGTTTAATTTATAAAAATAAAAGTGCAGAGCTCTGGTCAGGAGGCAGCTAGCCCCAGCCCATTTCTCCTGTTAGCGCCATCAAAAACAGAACCAATTACTAACCATGAAAGTTTGGTGTAATGGCCAGTGCTGCCGACTGCCGAACTGGGTGACCAGGTTTCAGAGTCTGCTCAACACGCTGTCATCCTGGGCAAATTACTTAATTTCCCTGTGCCTAAATGAATGGGTCCTTAACAAGCGCTGGTGTTCATGATTAAGTACCATTGCTGAGCACTGGAAACCACCGGCTCAAATTAACCACTGACCACAGTGGATTAAATTTGCCACAAATCACCAGTATAAACTAAATTCACATGCAAAGGGGAGGTTCTTGGCACCTTGGCGAAACACCAACCTCTAAGCCAACCATATAAAAATATACTACAGCAAAATGAAGTTAATTAAAGTTATGGTGAGCATCTAGAATTTAAATGAAGCGAATCCGAGCAAGATGGCACTTGTATTGAGGCATAGAAGTGAGCAGGGACAGGTGGGAAGATAAGGAGTGCACACTCATTTTATTCACTATATTTAGAGTGCCACTGAAAGCAATGCACTTTTTGTACGGGGAACAGGACATGCACCACTTTTTGGCAGATGTCCCGCATTAACCCAAATCTAAATAAGACCTTAGTCTGGGTTCTGCGCATGTCAACACAGATTTTTTTTAAATAGCAGAAATAACTGGGATTGCAGAAGAGAATCACATTAATAAGAATGTGGAACATTGCAGTGCTTAATATGTGGAAAAATAAGTGCCAGGACATCAGATATTTAGCAAGAGGCCACTGCAGCTTTTACCATCCACTCTCCCTGTCATCGTTGTTAAATGCCAGTACCAGTGCTTCCTACTTACCATCACACTCCTGTACATGTGACAATGCAGACTATTCCTGGCCTTCCACAGCTTAAGAATGGCCTGAAGGGACTGTTATATTATTTGCATATATATTACCATTTTAAATAGTCTGCTGATGTTTAAAAAGTAAAGCAAACACAAGGAGATGATGGACAGAGCGCTGAAACTTTCCAGACACTCACCCCCAGTCACAGATCTGGGTTGAATCCATCATCATTCTTTAGCTCACTTAGCCACCTTAGTTCAAATCAGTCTTGACCCTGTGCCTCATGGGAACAGTCCAGCCCCAACTGCCAAGCCAGGTCTTCCCTGAACCAGAAACAAGCATCCTGGGACTGGTTTCTGGGTAACACCCCTCATCAGCCAGGCTAGCTTGAATCCAGTGGAAAAGTGAGCAAGGGACCCACGTCTTGGCATACCCTGGCAACGTAGAGCGAACAAAGCAAACACAATGAGATGATGGACGGAGCGCTGAAACTTTTCACTCACCCCCAGACACAGGGTGAATGTATGATTTATTCAGCATTCCGTCCATCATTTGTTTGTGTAGCACGATGTTTAAAAATAGACACCACGTGGTGGATTGTCATAAATATGTGCCGGTATAAAAAACCTAAGTGCTGGTGTTGAGCAGCAGCAAACACCGGCACAAATAAGCATTATATCGTGTTATACTTACTAAGTACCTACCTGTGGCATTGGAAGTATAAAGACATACCTAGGTTTTATATCTCTTCGGTACGTTTTTCCCCAAATATTATTATTATTATTATTTATTGAATTTATATTGCGCACAGCTACCCGTAATGGGTTTCCCGGCGCCAGGGACAGACTGAAGGAGAAAGGACAGGTAATTGCTGAATAAAAAAATCAGTTAAAACAGAAAAGTTTTCAACTTTTTGCGAAAAGCAAAAAGATTAGTCTCCATTTTTAGCGCCAGCGGAAGAGCATTCCACATCTTCGGCCCCAAATGGGCAAATGAGCGGCCTCCCATTTTTGCCAAACGAATTCTAGGAACTACAAGGTTGGCTTGATTAGATGACCTGAGGGGACGACAGGGCTGGTAAGCCTGAACAAGATTGTGCAGGTAAGTAGGGGCAGAGCCCTGGCGAATCTTAAACAGAAGACACAAGGTTTTGAAAGCCACGCGGTCAGAAATTTTTAACCAATGAAGGTCACATAGGGCTTGCGTAGCAGACATTCTTCGTGGGACATTGCACAACAGGCGGGCAGCTGAGTTCTGTACAACCTGGAGAACATTCATAGTGGCTTTATCGGCTCCCAGATAGAGCACATTTCCATAGTCGATACGGGACATTACAAGAGCCTGAACAACCATTCGACGAGTGGACTCAGGCAACATCCATAGGATCTTCTGCAACCAGCGTAAGGTATTAAAGCAGATTGCAGCGACCTTAGTTGCCTGCTGTCGCATCGAAAGTTTCTCGTCGATTAGAAAGCCGAGGTTACGAGCAACTGGCACGGGGGTGGGCAGTGGACCCATGTCACTGGGCCAGTGTCTAGAGCCCCACAGATCTTTATGTTTGCCAAGTATAATAACCTCGGTCTTTTCACCGTTAAGTTTTAACAGATTAGCCTGCATCCAGGCAGCAACCCGGGAAAGGCCGATTTTAAGGGCAGAGGTATCCTGGACCCTGCTGCCAGACAGGGAAAACACGATCTGCGTATCGTCTGCATATGAGTATATGGACAGACCGGCGTCCTCAACGATAGTAGCAAGGGGTCTGATGTAAATATTGAACAACAAAGGGCTCAATATAGACCCCTGAGGGACGCCGTACGCAGATGGACAGATCGCCGATTCAGCTTTGTTTGAAAATACCTGGAATGTACGCTCATTAAGAAATGAGGCCAACCAGGCAAGCGCAGATCCAGCAACACCAAGGGAGTGAAGGGACTCCAGTAGAATAGAATGCGACACGGTATCAAAAGCCGCGCTTAAATCCAAAAGGATGAGCGCAAAGGTCTCACCGCTATCAATACCGTGTCGGAGTCGCTCAGTCACCCCCAAAAGTGCGGATTCGGTGGAATAGTTGGCGCGAAAGCCTGATTGGGATGGATGAAGGTATCCTGTATTTTCAACAAACTCATTTAGCTGGATGTTAATATGGCGTTCTAGTATTTTAGAACAAGCTGGCAGCAGGGATATAGGCCTAAAGTTGGCCAGGTTAGTAATGTCCACACCAGATTTCTTTTGTAAGGGAACGACCATGGCATGTTTCCAAACCTGTTCAACACGCGATTCACTGAGGGAGATGTTGAGTAGCCTCATTAAAAATCTACGTGGTTCAAGGTCAAGTTGCTTTAGTATCTTCATGGGGACAGGGTCCCGAGGAGAGCCTGACCTGATGCTTTTTAGGCATGATAGGAAAGAAACATCATCAAATAATTTCCAGTTGTACAGAAACTCAGTGGGAGGAGCAGGGGCATTACAACAGAAGCCAAGCAAGGAAGAATCCATAGAAGGTGAGATAGAAGCTAGGGATTGGTGAATGCCCTGAACCTTCAATACAAAAAAAGTCCGCGATATTATTGCAGTGTATGCCATCTAGAGCCGGCAACGCGGGAACAGTGTCAGCACCTGTAAGTTTCTTAACAGTGGCAAAAAGAGTCCGAGGACAATTCTGCACTGAAGTGATGGTAGAGGTAATGTAAGCAGCTTTGGCCCGTTTACAGTTGGCATGATAAGCCTTTAGGCCATCCTTGTAAATCAGTTTAGAGGGAGTGGAATAGGACTTTCTCCACTTCCTCTCCAAAGCTTTACATTTAACACGTTGGATTTTTAACTCATCCGAGTACCAAGGTGCTGGGGGACGCAAGGATCGAAGTTTACTGCCAGAACAAGGAGCATGAATAGATACTGCATCGGTTAGCCACTTAGAAATGGGGGCATTCAAATTTTGCTCAGTGTTACTGAGAGAAGGAATAGTCTCAGTCAGATGCAGATTAAAAGCAGCTATGTCAATCCTGTCCCAGCAATAAGAAGGTTTTGTTTCCTCTACGTAATCATTAGCTGTAAAAAGACCGGGTGGTAACACAAAATGTACGGCGTAATGGTCAGACCAGACCAGCGGGCGTGCCAGATGGGAGCAATCAAATGGAAGAGTGGAAATGACTGGGTCCAGCAAATGACCGGCAAGATGAGTGGCTCCAGTATTATAAAGTTTGAGGTTGAAGACCTCAAGATCAGACAAAAACGATTTAGTGAGGGAATTGTTGACATCATCTAGATGGATATTTAAATCACCAAGTATGGTGAAGTTATTTGATTTCAAGAGTATTGCTGATAGACAATCGACAAGTAAGGGAATCCAAGAAGCAGCATTCCCCGGAGGCCGATAGATTAACAGGCCAGAGAGCGTCAGTCGGGGATTGATCGTAAGTTTAAATAATGCAGCTTCACTGCCTGGGAGATGTAACACCTCCAGTTTACATTGGTAGGTGGATTTAAAAATAATGGCGATTCCACCTCCTTTACCTGAGGGTCTATCCTGATGTACCATAACATAGTTAGGTGGAATCGCTGCGGCGATGTCTGGACCCGAACTACCATGAATCCAGGTCTCAGTCAGGAATAGGGCGTCCGGCGATTCCTCAATTATGAAATCATGAATGTCTAATTTATTCTTAGGGAGCGATCTACAGTTTAAGCTCCAGAAATGGAGCAGAGAGGGAGGTGAGATACCACCCTTCGTGGGCTTCCTTTTCCCCCTACAGTGTTTAGTATACTGTTGAGTTTTAGAGAGCCGCATTTTGCCAGTAGAGAAACCACAGCCGGAACATAAAAAATTGTGACATGGCAGGATACATATAGCACAGTCAGTGGAAGTACAGGGTCTCAGTGAGTGGAGTAATGCGGATGGATAGCAAACATGGCTGTCCCGGTTTAACGTACCTGAGGTCACATTGGCAGAGGATAGCCCGTCCTGCAGCCCGTCCTCAGCGCGGACGGGCGCAGACGGGCAGGACTCAGGCACGACTCCGGCTAAGCGAGGGCGACCCATCTGCGCGTCCCGCTGCGCGGTAGAGGAGAGCTTTAAATAGGCCCTCCAGGCCCAGCGCGATCGCGAGGGCGGTCCAAGATGGCGCCCGTCAAAGTTGAAAGTAGCCCAATCAAAGATGGCTCCTGGGCAGAGCAACCCCCGGGACCCGGACTCGCCAAAACGGCGATGTATATTCCGTTATGTGCGGTGAGAGGGAGGGGAGGATGGAGAGCCCAACCTAATCCCGCTAAAATCAGTGAAACCGATTAAAAAATGAGTAAATTAAATCAGCAAACAGAGCAAGTTTAAAAATAGACCAGCGCTAGCAGCAGCGCATGCGCAATGGAGGCATCACCTGTCAAGGCAGAGATGAAGGTAGGATCGCCTTAAATAGGCCCTCCAGGCCCAGCGCGATCGCGAGGGCGGTCCAAGATGGCGCCCGTCAAAGTTGAAAGTAGCCCAATCAAAGATGGCTCCTGGGCAGAGCAACCCCCGGGACCCGGACTCGCCAAAACGGCGATGTATATTCCGTTATGTGCGGTGAGAGGGAGGGGAGGATGGAGAGCCCAACCTAATCCCGCTAAAATCAGTGAAAACGATTAAAAAAATGAGTAAATTAAATCAGCAAACAGAGCAAGTTTAAAAATAGACCAGCGCTAGCAGCAGCGCATGCGCAATGGAGGCATCACCTGTCAAGGCAGAGATGAAGGTAGGATCGCCTTAAATAGGCCCTCCAGGCCCAGCGCGATCGCGAGGGCGGTCCAAGATGGCGCCCGTCAAAGTTGAAAGTAGCCCAATCAAAGATGGCTCCTGGGCAGAGCAACCCCCGGGACCCGGACTCGCCAAAACGGCGATGTATATTCCGTTATGTGCGGTGAGAGGGAGGGGAGGATGGAGAGCCCAACCTAATCCCGCTAAAATCAGTGAAAACGATTAAAAAAATGAGTAAATTAAATCAGCAAACAGAGCAAGTTTAAAAATAGACCAGCGCTAGCAGCAGCGCATGCGCAATGGAGGCATCACCTGTCAAGGCAGAGATGAAGGTAGGATCGCCTTAAATAGGCCCTCCAGGCCCAGCGGGATCGCGAGGGCGGTCCAAGATGGCGCCCGTCAAAGTTGAAAGTAGCCCAATCAAAGATGGCTCCTGGGCAGAGCAACCCCCGGGACCCGGACTCGCCAAAACGGCGATGTATATTCCGTTATGTGCGGTGAGAGGGAGGGGAGGATGGAGAGCCCAACCTAATCCCGCTAAAATCAGTGAAAACGATTAAAAAATGAGTAAATTAAATCAGCAAACAGAGCAAGTTTAAAAATAGACCAGCGCTAGCAGCAGCACATGCGCAATGGAGGCATCACCTGTCAAGGCAGAGATGAAGGTAGGATCGCCTTAAATAGGCCCTCCAGGCCCAGCGCGATCGCGAGGGCGGTCCAAGATGGCGCCCGTCAAAGTTGAAAGTAGCCCAATCAAAGATGGCTCCTGGGCAGAGCAACCCCCGGGACCCGGACTCGCCAAAACGGCGATGTATATTCCGTTATGTGCGGTGAGAGGGAGGGGAGGATGGAGAGCCCAACCTAATCCCGCTAAAATCAGTGAAAACGATTAAAAAATGAGTAAATTAAATCAGCAAACAGAGCAAGTTTAAAAATAGACCAGCGCTAGCAGCAGCGCATGCGCAATGGAGGCATCACCTGTCAAGGCAGAGATGAAGGTAGGATCGCCTTAAATAGGCCCTCCAGGCCCAGCGCGATCGCGAGGACGGTCCAAGATGGCGCCCGTCAAAGTTGAAAGTAGCCCAATCAAAGATGGCTCCTGGGCAGAGCAACCCCCGGGACCCGGACTCGCCAAAACGGCGATGTATATTCCGTTATGTGCGGTGAGAGGGAGGGGAGGATGGAGAGCCCAACCTAATCCCGCTAAAATCAGTGAAAACGATTAAAAAATGAGTAAATTAAATCAGCACACAGAGCAAGTTTAAAAATAGACCAGCGCTAGCAGCAGCGCATGCGCAATGGAGGCATCACCTGTCAAGGCAGAGATGAAGGTAGGATCGCCTTAAATAGGCCCTCCAGGCCCAGCGCGATCGCGAGGGCGGTCCAAGATGGCGCCCGTCAAAGTTGAAAGTAGCCCAATCAAAGATGGCTCCTGGGCAGAGCAACCCCCGGGACCCGGACTCGCCAAAACGGCGATGTATATTCCGTTATGTGCGGTGAGAGGGAGGGGAGGATGGAGAGCCCAACCTAATCCCGCTAAAATCAGTGAAAACGATTAAAAAATGAGTAAATTAAATCAGCAAACAGAGCAAGTTTAAAAATAGACCAGCGCTAGCAGCAGCGCATGCGCAATGGAGGCATCACCTGTCAAAGGCTGGCAGTAAATGTGATACAAGGACAAAATCTACCTAGATGGTGTTTATAGTTTTTATTATGATTACCTTTAGTCTTCTTTTTAAACTGTGTATTTTGTTTAGTAAAAAAAGTAAAGAAAAGAAAAGGAAGGAACAGAATATCTCCAACTGGTGAGAAAGACGCATGTTGAGGTTGAATGAGCTTAAAATAAATTGTCATGTGTATTTCTACTAAATGCAGGAATACCACATCCCTGTTGTCCCTTTCATGGTAATTTCTCCAGGTCCAAGTGAGGTGAAATCTCCTGGTGAGAATGGTCTAAACATGGGAATTTCTGTGAGAAAAGGGAGTGATATTCTTGGTTCCTGCAGTATTTCCCTTTTTCTAAGTGGACCCCTGAGGCCGAACTGAGATTCCTATCGTATTGACACATACCAGATGTACAGATACCTTTAATTACACATGCAAATTACTGATGTTCTATTCTTGTTCGACATGGGATTGGACACCGAAATATTAAGATGCAACAACAAGAGCCACGCACGATTCACAGCAGGAATAAACTTCTTACCTATAATTAACACTGGATGCTTATTTGTCAGAAGAAGACTCGACAAAAAGGTGTACCGCACTGTATCTATTGTGGGGATGAGATTCTGGAAAGAGGCCAATTGTCTTTGATGATTGGCATTTTTCTTTGACATCAGGGATTCTGAAAAGGATGTGCTACCTAGATGAAAAAGGTAATGTTATGATTAATTGACTCAAGAATAAGTGTCCTAGATTGCGATTTTAATCTGTTTTTACACTGGCACAGAAGAGCACTTCAGAAGTGAAGCCGCCAACACCACTGCTGGTCTTTAGGACCCCTTGAAAAGTGGTTTACTCAGAACTTGATGGACCGGACTGGGATTGGATATGACTAACATTTTTAGCCTCCATCATCTTTGTATCATTCACAACGTTGGTATTTGTTGGTTGTTAATACAAGGGTGAATCATGTACTGAGTATTTTAGGACTTTGATTTTTACAATTTTGTATTACTGCGGCCATTCCTGCCTAGAACATTAATGGATAGTGGGGCCGTTTACACATTTGGGGGTAGTAGCGTACCCTACACTTGCACTGTCTCTGAAAGCAGAGCTATTTTATTCAACTCGGGACTACAATTACTTTGAAAAAACTTAAATACAAACTATATGCTCCCAAAGAAAAGATGTAATTGGTCTTGGAAGTAAAAATAGAATTCTGTCTTGAACTATCATGCCACCATACTTTTTTATATATTATATATATTTTAGAATTTAATTTAATTTATTGAGTTTATATGGTACTTCTTCCCCATAAAGTATTAATGTGCCTTACAATGACCATTGGAGGACACCCTGTAGATACTAACAACAGTAAAAACCTGAACAGTAGAACAAAGACTGTATGGATTATTTTCTGGAATCAGAGGGATGCAAGGTCCTTCAGCTATATAATTTCCTGACTGATATGAGCATGGGTTGAATTCTTATGCTCAATAGAAGAGAGATGAGAAGGCGTGGCAGCATCTGGCTCAGTACTCGGAAAGTCCTACATTTAGGTGTTTTCAGTTAAAAAGAATTTTCGCTCTTGAGTTGTGTTTTTGGAACCAGAAGTATTGAGAACATTAACCAGATAAGGGCGTCAGTCAGGTATATGGGTTATAGACACAAGAGTAGAAACTAAATGACACTCAAGCACATCAATTTTTAACTTTTTTACACTAAATACTTTTTATAGGAGGATGTACGTGACTTGCCACAGAGAAAAAACACTATGAGGTGGCACAGAAAGGGTTTCTTTAAGCAGGAGAATAACAAACACATAGCCTTTGTGTGACATAATCTTGTAGTACAGTGCTTGTTGGAATAAGAGTCATGAATCAACCTATGTAACACAACATTAATATATTAGGATTTGATAACAACTTTAGTAAGTAAATTAGGTAAAGGCATCCTGTTTGCTTCCTTAACATTCACTGTTGATTTGTACAGTAAAGTTGTGATACAATGCTATGCTCTCATAACATTGTTTTACCTGTTGTTCTCAATGTCATCTGAGAATGGAATCTGGTTATTGGAGGCCCATTCTAAAGATAGGCCCTTCTTAGAGTAGAATGGCTAAGAGAGGAGAACATCCTAACTGGTAGGATGTTCCGCTAGCCTTGGCCTGCCATACACAAGCAATAGTTTTTAGTGCGCTAAATGATGGCAAGTGATGCATCTTTACTGTATTTCCTCTTAGAGATGGCCCGTCTCCTGTTGGTACCATCTGTAGCTTATGGAAGAGATGATATTCACCTT
Organism: Lissotriton helveticus; assembly: GCF_964261635.1. Classification (NCBI taxonomy): domain Eukaryota; kingdom Metazoa; phylum Chordata; class Amphibia; order Caudata; family Salamandridae; genus Lissotriton; species Lissotriton helveticus. Next base: position 154,042,352 of record NC_136067.1, on the reverse strand, counting down.
ACCTTTCTCAATCAGAGACTTAGTAGATGGAACTAATTCCTCCCATGGTACAAAATTTCCAGTTTGTAAATCCACAAAGTAGTCAAATATAGATTTGTCACCTGTTGGCATGTTGATACCTGGAATATATCAAAAACAGAAAGATAAAAAGGAAATAGACATGTTAGTGTAATATATTCAGGCATTTGCCCACGTGTCAAAGTATTACACAATGAGTAGAATACCTGAAAAGATGCATACAGTTTCACCAACCCACCAGACACCTACGCTCTGCCTCTCTTAGACATACTCCCTGCATCCACAAAAAAGCTGGAGGTCGCTCATTCTCCTACATCGCTCCTCTTCACTCCTTGAGTTCCGCAATAAGCAAAAGACCTTGATCGTCATAAAAGCACCTTGGGATCACACACCTATTCAAGTGCCAGCATACCCTCTCAGGTGATTGGTACGATATACAAATCGGCATAAAATAACATAGCATAAAATGTGAGACTCATCAGTTTAGCGGCTGTTTCCTCCTATTGGTACGAGTGAGCATACTACACACTCGCTATTATCACATATGCTGCAGAAAATAACAAAGCAGCCATGTTTCACCTCACTGAATTTCATATGCAGGCTCTTTTCCTGAGATACGGAATGCAAAGTGAGTAGGAAATAAGAATGATACTCATCTGAAGTACCTCATTTGACGAAGTAGAACAGTTACTCATCAGAATAACCTCACTTGAAAAGGTATTACACTACACTGTAGGAAGACTGGAAACTGTTTATGGGCCTGATTTAGATCTTGGCAGATGGGTTACTCCGTCTCAACAGTCAAGGATATTCTGTCCGCTGATATATAAATCCCATTATATTCTATAGGACTTATATTTCGGCGTGGGGATATCAGTAACTGTTGTGACAGAGTAACCCATCTGCCAAGATCTAAATCAGGCCCTAGGTTGAATGCCTAGGACCATTGTACCTTTGTTTGGGCTGCACACACTGATTGGGGACCTGCCTTTTGACTTTAAAACCAAATGGTCATATATAAAATTAGCAAAAATAATTTAATGGTGCTTCTTACTTTGTGCATATAAGGGGAGTTGGAGTTTGGACCTGGTTTATGAAAGGTGGAACAACTGTCTTGTCAAACATTTGAAGACAACCATTCCTTGAGGAAAAGAAGTGACCATGGTAGCTATTGCTTAAAATATTTCCTGGGGTCCTTCTCATACTTCCTATCAGCAGGGCCTCCGGGATCCTGGAATCATGTCTTCACTCCATTGAGTTAACTTTGAGATGGTGAATCACTGCAGCTTGGAGTTGGGCCTGAAGGAGTAGGCCTGTGGGTGAGACGTAAGTATCCACATAAGCACCACTGCTTCAAGAGCCTCTCAGTTGCTGACTGTGACTGGTAGAAGATAGCATGAGTAGTGATGCTCCTGAAGCATCTCAAGAATAATCTCACACCAAGTGCCTCATTTTGATTTCGATGGACGGGTTACTCCGTCACAATGTTTACGGATATCCCATCCGCAGAAATATAAATCCTACAATATCTTATGGGATTTATATTTTGGCGTATGGGATATCCATCACTGTTGTGACGGAGTAACCCATCCACCGAAATCTAAATCAAGCCCCAAGTTAGCGGATTGCAGAGAGACCAGACAAGACCTCTGATGAAAGATTACAATTTGGAGGGTTCCTTGGTTTGGTGCACGCACAACACCCAAAAAGATATCCTGCTCTAGCAATTGACTAGTTCTTTACTGGAAGACAGAGTGAGAAAGAATGAAGGTAAAACTGTAGACTGACCCTAGCCATCAATTTTGAGGTTTTAGAATCCCCTAAGGGTTCAAGACATTAGAGGATCCATATAGTTACTTAGACACACCTCCTAAGGTCGATGAGGAGTAGGTGGTTGCAGCAGTCAGAAGCATATATATAGAACAATTGGGACCCACAGAGTGGACCGGTTAGGTGGCTTAGCCTTGGATGATGGTATTCTACTACTAGGGTTGAAAGAATGTTTAAAAGAAGCCTCCAAAAAGTGACCCTTACTTCCAAGCTCCGCATGAGAATTCCAAAAGGGAACAAAGTGTAACGAAGCATAAGTCTCTGTTTTGTTTGAAACCCCCTGGCCAGAAAAAAATACACCAAGTGCCAAATGTAATGGACTTGGATGATGTTTCTTATCACAAGTAATACTGCAGCCAGTACAGAAAAGGCTGCTAATGCACTATATATATTTAATAAAACATGGAATTTTGCAACTGTACCCCGTGTGGATGTTGTTTGCGTTAGATTGAAAATACTATATAATAAAGAGAAGAAATTGCCCATTCCCAGATCCAAGTTATGCAAATTGGAGGCACTTAAAGCAAATGAGAAAGCAACTTAGGCAGGGCATGTTAGTGTCATTCAGAGAGGTACCCTGAAATTCATTTTTCATGTCACCTAGGAATTGTTTGGCACAAATAAATCCAAGCTGCTGATCTTGATTATGGTTGAAAATTGAGAATCCCGTTCCAGTTTACCAGCCACAGCAGCATGTCCATGCCTAGTACATGGATGGAAAGGGAGAAAGGCTGGCACCCTGCGATTCAAGCTTATGGTTGTGAATGATAAGATCAGTGAAGGGGGACTAGGAGTGAAGAAGATGATGGGATCTGTGATACGTTATGTCAAATAATTACTGAGCAGGACAAGTGATGAGGGAGGTGAACAAGTGAAAGCAAAGGTGATTAGTCAGGTTGGTCAGATATCAGGATGCAGCTATTGCCCGTGGCCAATTCCTGCATAAAAGTATTGTTTTAAGATCTAGATTAGCACTCCCCTCAGGTCGGTGATGTTGTGTCTCTCACTGATAAGCAGATGTTCATGGCACTAAGAGGATGCCCTGACAAGGACAGGTTTCGAATTGGGAAATCTGACCTTGTCAGTGAGGTTGACTAAGAGAGTCCCTCGTGACTGCAATAAGTTGCTATGCACACTGTATTTTATAATGTTTTATTTTGGCAAAATGAGTTGCGTGCCTTTGGTATAATCTGTCACTTTCTTTAAAAAAAAATGTTTTTAATGTATGTGGGATTCCGGGCTGCTGACCTTCTATTGAGTTTTAGTGAGGAGCATTTTTAAATGATCATGCTGCTACATCCATCACAAGCCAAAGTCATGTGTTGGTTGAATTGATCCAACTGTGTACGGTGCACTGCTGATTTTACGATACTCGTGATTGTTTATATTAATGAGTTGGGTAACGTGCAATATTTCTGTAAGAATTTATTTATTAGAAATAAAGTATTTTGACTTGATTAGTCAGGTTGGTGTAGGAAAAGCGATGAGTTGTGATGATCACAAGTTAGGAGGAGCAATGATGAGGACACATGCTGAAAGAGGAGAAATGGTAAGAACGAGTTGTGAATGAAAAGGCAGATGACAATGACAATTGAGGAGGATGTGAGAGGATGAATTAGGAGCATGGACAACTGAGAAAGAAGAATGATGTACCGAAATTTGATACACTATATGAAATTTGAGGAGGATCAGTGAGAACCATGAGTGATGGTATTCTAAATAGGATGCTGCAGTCTTCTTTGTTCCTGCTCTTCAGCTGTCACTGTTATGCTCAGGTGACATTGCCCTATTTTTCCTTGCTCACATCTCTCCACATCAACACAGAAGAGGTGGTGACAGTGACATTTAATAGCGTGTCATTCATCTATAAGGAATATGTATTGGTGTTGCCTAAATGTAGACAAAATATAGAACTTTTTACTCTCTCAAACAATCCCAAAACAACATAAACAACAGTCATCTTGGAACAAAATTGTTGATAACAGACTCATTCTTCATTTTAAGCACTGCACAAATTATTTCAAATTACAAACTGAGGTAAAATAACAATACATACCGAGAGTGCGGTCCCCCTCAAACATATCGTGGACAAAGGTGTTAAAGTCATAGGTCACGTTGAGAAGCGTTTCATCTCTGGCCTTCAGGCCGATGAGCAAATCTCCTTCATGTTCATCCTCTCGCTTCAGAACACCTCCCACTGCCCAGGTGAATGCAAACACATAGAGCCTTCCAAGGAGTGTGGTCAATTTTCCAGGATTGTTTTCTAAAAACCACTTGGGCTCTTCCCTAGAACGAAAGAGGTGTATGAGTTTATCCAGCCAGCAGAATGTATTCAGCCCTAGCAAATGAGTGCTACTATTAGCATGATTAACAGGGAGGGGGAATATGCTTTCAAACAGTAGCAAATCTGATCTAATACTCTAATATTGTACACTATTAATGAAAAGAACAAGGGTATATTGATAGCACATCAACCAGAATCCAAAAAGGGTTATTGCAATAATACCAGGTTCAGCATGACTGAGTGAGGAAGAAACATTCTGCGTCTGGAGGAGAATCCTATATTAGACAGACCTGCCAATGCATTAAAGGTTGCGTCACTGAGGCATATGGGTTGCAATGATTGCGCGGTGGTTGGGGTTTAACTGGCATGCAATCAGAGGTGCAGTGGGAAGTTTAAGACTAGGGTGTTCTATGAAATAAAGGGGAAAAAAACAATAATGGCTGAATCAATTTCAGGGAGAAAGCCAGCCCATCCAGTTCATGAGATTTTCATGAAAGGTTGTCAAGACTAAAAAGTGTACAATGGGTAATGAGCTGTTCTCTTCCCAAACCCACCGTAGAAACCTATAAAAAAATGTAGTGTCTTCAGTGTAGGAGTCTACGTGCAAGAGTTATGTGAATATTCAGAAATGCTCACCTACTTTTGAAAGTAGGCCCACTCCAAAACAGCAACTAAATATATATAAAATACAAAAATATAAATGTATATATATATATCTGGACGGTTGGTCGTGGGGGCTCGCGCTCTAATTGACTGGTCGCAATGTGAAGAGATATATTGTGACCACCATTGCAGGACCTCGTGTCCTGAAAATAAAAATAAAATAAGATATAAAAGGGCTCCCTGGGCCTTGTTGTGAGGGGTCACAAAGGGACCTCCTTTACGGTCAAATTTAAAAAAAGATTTATTTTTCGGGTGCAGAAATCTAGCAGGAGCCAGCGTGGCTTCCTGAAGTCTCAGGGGAGTTCAGTGGGCCACACTGGCTCTCGCCAGAGTCCCGCGGTATATACTGACGTATTACAACTTAGAATATAAAAATACATGCTTATGTGTATAAATCAGAATTATATTCCTCCAGGGAGTACAAGTCCTCCAAGATGATGTTAAATTTTTGAATCCAACGACATTCGGCGAACAGAACCAGCAGTTCCCCTCCTCTTGGGGTTTGTTTAACCAGTTCAACTACTTGCCACTTTATGTGAATTTCAGTGTGTTTTTTTAGGTGAAATGTGCAACCAGGGGGACAGACATCACATTGCACCAAATCCTGCTGCGATGTTTACTTAATTTTCGATGTGTTCTGTCTATGTAAATGTAGTTGCAGGTACACCAAACAGCATAAATAACATTGCTAGAATTGCAATTGGTGTAGTCCCTGAAAGTATGTGTGATTTACCCATGCCTGAATTCCTAAGCATTAGCGGTGAAACTGCACATAACGCAGTTGCCACATCGATAGGGTTCCATGATTTTCTGCCGTCTTAGCAATGATGCCAAATCATATGATTTCTTTTTGATGCCAGAATGGACCAAATGGTCCCTTATGTGTTGTTTCATTTTGCGCTTTATAAAATGCATAAATAAATAAATAAATAAATAAATATATATATATGTTCTTTTAAAAGAGAACATTAATGGTTCTCCTGATAGGACAATAGTCTGGATTAGGTGCCAATATACTTTAATTAGTGTGTTAATGTATTTAGTAAACAACTGCAGGATACAGGCTACCCAAGTAAATTGATCAGAAGATTCTTCAAGAGAGCTCGCTATTGCCACAGGGTATACCTACTTACCCCCAAGAAAAGAACCATACTGAATGGATAGTGTGTGTTACAACAAGACTCCCACAACCCCACTGGCTTCCTGTCCGCGCTGCCCTCCAGCACCTGTGAGCTGGACTCTTGCAACCTGTTCCCGCTCTGTGAGGGCAATTCTTCCTGTGCTCCTGTGGTGGTAGCAACTCTGTTCACTGCTCTCCCTGCACTCGCCTGAGGTAGGTGGGGTGCCATTGAGGCCCTACTTTGTTGTGGGCCTCAGGGATGGGGTCCTGCGGCCTGTCATGAATGCACCGGCATCCGGGGACATGGGTCCCCCTCTTGCATCCCTCCTCCCCATAATAATTATTAACAAGAGAAGTCAACAGTCAATCAGATCTCATCTTTTGAACACCTGGTCCCGCTGGAGTCCATCAGAACTAGATAGCAATACATTTTGAACCTTAATTTCCAAAGACTAACAAATCAAAAAAAGGCATGCTTTCTTGGTAAAGATCTAGCTTTCTGACAAATTTGGTGTAATATGTTTGATTGTTCTTTCTGTATCATTGTCTAATTTTCCCTATGGAAATTGCAGAGGGAAAAAGCAACTTGGGAGCTCCCTTTTTCTCAGCCCCTGATTGGTAGATCACCCGGCACTTTCCAGGAAGCAGCCAGGATGGATAAACTATATTTTATTAAACTATAATTTTTTCCAATTTTTGTGAAGATTCATAAAATGACGCCAAATTTATCAGCAAAACAAAAAATGCTCTTCCTATGGTAAATCCAACCTAACTGTAACTATGCAATTATATTTATATATATTAATAATATTTGAAATGTGGAACGGGTGTAATTATTTACAGCAAAAAACCTATACCGGTGTGTGCGGATATCTTCACACACGGCAGAGACCTCGTACAGAAGATATAGAAAAGACAGGAATAATGAAGGTCTCCAGCCGTGGGTTTGTGAATTTCATTTTACAGTATGTGAGTAGTACTACTGTAATACTACTTTATATCCTCACAAAATGCCATTTGTGAACCAGGCCCCTGGTGGTACGATGCATACAGAAAAAACGTCATCATATGAAAGACAAAGAACTTTAAAATAATCATTACAACACTAGTTGCAAAAATAAGCAGATATTTATTCATTACTGTATTGTGTCTTTATATAGTGTTCTATACCACATGCGTGATGTCAAGGTGCTGGCCAGTGTAAGCTTCAGAGTCTTTTGAGGGAGACAGGTTGACGTTTTAGGGCTTCAAGAGAGGTTATAAGAAAGAGCATCGTTTGGTCCCTCAGTGGTCGCTTTCATGGACGCTTGCTTTGGAGACTGCAGATATTTCTCTGACTTTAATATTAACTGGCAGATATCAGTGCTGTTCCCAGTGGCAGGACTGTACTCTAGATCCAGTGTTGAATGCCTTTTCCATATTTCTAAGGATGGCTTTAGGCATGAGTGCATGTGAATCACCTGAAAACAAGTACTGTTTTTGGACTAAAAATAACTAATTAGAACTGCTGAGTGGATTTAAAGATGACGTATCAGGCTGGCGAAAGCTAACCCTCTCCTTGATATAAAGGAGAGCACTACAAAAAATGGCCAGAGTCTCCCAATTTTCGTTACTATAGCCTTATAGCCCGCCGTAGCGGGCTATACCGGCTATTAAAGGCCCGCTGAATCGTTAAAGGCCCGAGCCGAAGGCGAGGGACTTTAACGAAACAGCGGGACTTTAATAGCCGGTATAGCCCTGCTACGAAGGGCTATACGGCTATTAGAACATTCTGCCACTAGAGGGCAGAATGTTCTAACAAATTAAACAAAGGGTTCTCGAAGCTCGAGGGGATATAAATCCCCTCGAACTTCGAGAAGCCTTTGTAGAATATTGGAATGTTGCTCTGCGGGCCTTTACCGGCCCGTAGAAGCAGGGAGCACTCCATTGTCTGCAATGGAGCTCCCAACATTCCAATGTTCTAATAATGCATAATACCCACTTCTGGGTACAGGAGGATTTTTTTCAGTACATTAGATACAACATGTCATTGTATACTAAAACATCTAGAATATTGATGACAAAACTAATCCGGGGAGGCTGTGACAGCGCACAGTATTCCCTAAACCTACGCAGGTATTACTGGGCCTCCCGAATACGGTTATTAAATGAATGTTTGCTACATTATAGGAACGATCAGTGTTGACTGATCGACATGTCAACCATAACCAACCTATGTAGAGGAGATATATGGAGTTGAGGGGAATGGGGGCTAAGTAGTTGTCAGAGAGAACAAGACTAGTAGTGGGGTATGGCAAACAGATACTTTAAAAATAGTACATGAAAAGATAATGCGTACTCTCGCTGGCGCAGGATAGTTTGCTGATACGTGACTGCCTAACTGTGGTGTGTTCGTGCCCTCTCAGAAGCTGATAATTGACGTATGCTCCGTGGTACTGATATACCGGCCCACACTGCGGGCCGACACGAACAACACGTGGGGAGCTGACTGGCCTTTCACACAGGGACCGACGCGAGCAACGGCGTACCGCTGATGCCAGAATTGCAGACCAGAGGGCACCTCATTCCCCTCCACAACACGCTGAACTGCTAGACAGGCAATCCTGCACATGTCCGGAGGGGTATGGACTCGCACTGGGACAGGGGGTGCCCCACCGAAAGGGAAGACTGACAAGTCGCAGAGCAAGATGGCTGCCGATCAGGTAACCTCGAGGCTAGACAGCGTGCTAGCCGCTATGGAACGCATGGAACAATCGCTCCAATTGACCAGAACGTCCTTGGAATCCAAAATAGACAGCGTCGCCATAGATCTCACACACCTGAGAGAAGACCACAGAAAACTGACTGATCGGACCAAGACTCTGGAAGGCACTGTGACGGAACTCCAACCTACAGTCACCCAAACGGATAAACAGGTACAGGACCTCCTGAACAGAGTGGAGTTCCTGGAAGATCGTGCTGAGGATGCGGAAGGGAGGGCGAGACGCAATAATATCAGGCTTGTGGGGGTCCCGGAAAAATGGGAAGGCAACCATCCTGCCCAACGTGTGGAGGACTGGTTACGAGACATTCTACCCGAAGGCGCACTCTCGCCCTACTTCGTGGTGGAACGCGCACACCGTGTGCCCACAAGACCTCACACCACGGGCTCTAACCTGAGGCCGCTGCTCTTCAAGATACTGAATTACCGAGACAGAGACACGATCCTGAGAGAAACTAGACGACTCGGGGAAATTCGTATCGATAACGCCACCGTGATGTTCTTCCCGGATTACACTGTCCAGGTACAACGTCAAAGACACAATTTTCTGGAGGTGAAACGACGGCTCCGCACAGCAGGCCTCAAATATTCCCTACTCTTTCCTGCAAAGCTGAGAGTGGTGGCACAGGACAAGACCTACTTCTTTAACACTCCTGAGGAAGTCAGCGACTGGCTGGACAGCGGTACAAACACGGCACCCAGGCAGACACAGAGCTATGAGGCGAGACCACGTACACGTGGGCCGCGGCGTCGCCGTAGGAACAGAGATCAGCAGATCCGACACCCAGAAGAGGCAACGCGCCACTCCCCACCAGCAGACCAAATAATCCAGGAACAACGAGATGCGCTTCGGAGGGTCTCCTAGCTGACCAATTCTCCGACATCGGACGTCCTTCAGGATGCCAGCCCACGGATTGTTCCTAGTGATGATGACGCCATCTACGGAATACCAGACTCCCAGTTATCCGTGGATCTACCAGATATCACACCGCAGACGGCTGACCTACTCAACTGAAGCCACACGAGTGGCCCTAGCAGACCCTACCGGGGCGGCGGAGACGGAACCGGGGACCGGAGAGCCACTGGGGCGCTGTGAATACAGGCCGTCGCCCGGGATGTCTCCTGTTGCCCCGGTGATGGATGGAGTGAACTTGACGCAGTGAGTATACCCCCAGCCACGTAGACTCTGAGAAGGTAAGGTGGTGATGGGAACATGCCGCAGCTCTTCCCCATCTCTCCTCCCTACCTGCTGCCCCTGCCGCCTAAAACACTTCCTATTCCAGAGACTTGGGGAGTGAGACCTGCTTCTCTCTTCCCCATACCTGACTGGCCGAATAGAGACCCTACAACGAAGGGGTGGCGCTGTCTCCCCGAGTATGGACCTTGGCTGCATGGAGAACATAACATTTGGCCCAGGGAAGGACCAACGATCCCCTTCCCTTACTAAACTACGTAGGCCGCCGAGGCTGCGACTAGCACACGTTAACCCCTAGACTTGAGTACTGTTTCTTTGCCTCTTAGGTGTGTTTGGACGGCGTCATGTTGCGATGCCGACCTTTTGGTATTTGTCACTGTTTTGCATTGTTTAGACATTATGATTCTTATCCCGCCCTCACCCTTGGAGTATTGCCTGGACTATTCCTTCATATGCCAACGCCTGTATCTATTCTGAGTGGGGGAAGGGGGCAGGGGGACCTGAGGAAGCTCTCGCCTGGGGGTCGGGTGATGGGTGGGGCGGATACTTCCTGCCGACACAGTGCACATGGCTGAGATCAGGATATGTACGTGGAATGTCAGAGGCATGCACACGCCGTCGAGGCGCTACCAAATTTCTTCTTACCTGAAACGTCACAATTTTCACGTAGCATTGTTACAAGAAACACACTTAAACAAAGCAGAGGTGCACGCACTGCGCCGCAGATGGCGCGGACAGCTGTACGCCACGGAGTACTCCTCCTTTGCCCGCGGGACGCTCATGTGGATCCGACCGGGCACCCCGTGGGCGGTCATAGACACGCAGATAGACACAGAGGGTAGATACCTGATAGCCCGAGGCAGACTTGATGGACACCCTGTGGTGATTGCCTCTTTGTATTCCCCAAACACTGAACAGGGCAAATTCTTTGATGGCCTATCCACAACGCTGGCGTCCTGGCATGGTCTCCCGTGGATTCTTGGGAGCGACTACAACTGCGTCCTGGATGTGAATCTGGACAGATCTTCCGCACCCCCGGTCAATGCCCAGACACACGCCACCACAAAAACTCTCCTCACTTGGGCCATGCAGTGGGATCTCCACGATGCATGGAGGACACGCAACCCCACAACACGAACATATTCCTACTGGTCAGGTGCGCATGCGCTCCATGTGCGCTTAGACCGATACATGATCACCACTGATCTTCTCCCGCTGGTCAGGGACACGCAATATATGGGCCGCACGCACTCGGATCATAACCCCCACACACTGACGATCGTTTGGGAAAATTCCCACCCTCCTATCCCCACTTGGCACCTACGACCAGACCTCTTACTGGACGCTACTTTCCGTGACTCTCTACTCACACAGACGGCTCAGTACTTCGAACTCAATGCTGGCACGGCGGCCTCCCCCCAGACCGAATGGGACGCATTTAAGGTGGTGACCCGGGGCATATGTCTGGGAACACAGGGGCACATGCGGCGTCAGCTTGAAAAAGATCTGACGCGACTGGAAACTGAGCTACTAGAACTTGAGCGCGCTGCAGAGGGGGATACAGGCACTCGACTGACGGAGGCCATGGTGGAACATGGTTGTTTCTAGGAACGCTTGCGAAACATTAACTTCGCGGCGCACTCTGCCCGCATGCATCGGCAGGGTGATAGGCCTGGCAAGCTGTTAACCTGGCTGATTGCACGGGAGGATCGTTCGACCCCCATTTCAGCAATACAGGCAGAGGGAGGTGGTACACTTTACACCCAGCGCCAAATAGACGAGGCGTTTACTGGTCACTACTCGGGGTTGTATCGTTGCCGGCTGCGTATCCCACTATCTGACATAACCGAATATCTCTCGCCCTTGCAACTGCCTACCCTGACGGCCGCGCAACAAGATGACCTCGGAGCACCCCTGGACTCCGAGGAGCTTCGTGACACCATTTTTAATCTCTCGAATGGCAAGTCTCCGGGACCGGATGGCTTGCCAGCCGAATTTTACAAGGCCGCCTCGGCCATCCTTAACCCCCACCTGGTGAAAATGTACACTGCAGCCGTGGACGACTTCTCCCTGCCCCCGACGCTTAATGAGGCTACCCTTGTATCCCTGCTCAAGCCCGGCAGAGATGGCGAGCAAATGGGATCCTACCGTCCCTTAGCCCTCCTCAACACGGACTACAAGATCCTCGCTTCCACGCTAGCCCGTAGGCTAGCCCCCATGGTACCTGCACTGGTACACTGTGACCAGAACGGGTTTGTACCGACGCGCCACACGTCCCACAACATTCGCCGTTTATTCCGCATACAAGAATACGCCACACGACGTTGGCCACGCGCAGGGTGCCTGGTGCTGGACCTGGAGAAAGCATTTGACTCGGTGGAATGGCCTTACCTACGTGCAGTCATGGACAAATTTGAGTTGGGGGACGATTATGAGACGATGGTTGGCCTTTTGTACCACAGACGCACGGTCCGCGTCCGCACCGGTACACTGCTATCGGACCCTCTGCGTGTACAGAGAGGCACCAGGCAGGGCTGCCCCCCATCGCCCTTGCTGTTCTCCTTAGCTGTGGAACCCCTGGCTGCAATCCTCAGGTCCCGAGGGGTAGAGTGGGGCATTCCGATGGCAGATGGCCTACATGCGGTGTCCTTATACGCAGACGATCTCCTCCTCTACGTCAAAGACCTGAGCGATGTACCGGCGTCCCTAGCTGACATCTTCTGCACCTTTGAGGAAATGTCGGGTTTGAAAGTGAATTGGGCCAAATCAGGGGCTTACTCCTTTAACCCGGACGCTCCCGAGAGCGAGATACGCATTGGTGGCGAGCGGTTACAGTGGTATCCCACGACGTTCAGGTATCTAGGGATTCACGTTTACGTGACCCTGCAGACATATTGGAGGGGAACCTGATGCGGGCGATCGCATCCACCCGTTCGCAAGTTGGGTTCTGGAAAACATTACCACTGAATGTTCCCAGCCGCGTAGCCCTAACTAAAATGATAGTCCTGCCGCGGCTGCTATACTACTTTGCCAATATTCCAACCTATGTCCCCAACCGAGTATTTTGTGACCTCGAAGTCCTAATACGCGACCTGATCTGTAATAAGGGTCGGCCGCGTGTTGCGCTGGCGAAGTTGTATATGCCTGCTGCAGCAGGAGGACTGGCTATTCCCAATATGGAGCTATACTATCTGGCGGCGCAAATGCAGTGGGTGTCAGGATGGCTAGGTGGCAAGAGCTTGGGAGACACCGCCACGGACACTGCTGTCTGTTTCCAGATGCAAGTCCAAGTGCTGTTTCATCCGCTGACCCGGACTCCCCGCCCTTCACAGCTGTATCTTGCGGTGGCGCGCAAATGTTTCCTCCGCTGCCTGCGCCTAACCCGGGAGACAGTACCATACGCCCCGATACTCCCTCTACTAGGCACCCCGACTACGACGGGGACTCTGACGGCTGTGAAGCTTGACAGCTGGATTACTGCGGGAGTGGAAACACTGGGGGACCTGTACTCTGATGGAGCCCTCCTCCCCTTCGCCAGTCTCGCGGAAGGCACGTCTTTACCAGCTGGACAGTTCCTATTGCATGCGTCCCTTACCCACACGCTGACTACCGCCTGGGGTGACATATCTGACGAGTTGCCCATACACCATTTTATACAATACCTTCATGTCATGAGTAATGGCACACACATAATCCACTGGCTAGCACAAGCCCTCCTTCTCCATACACATCCCGCCACTGTGCAGCTGCGAGAGAAATGGGCGACGGATAGGGGGAGGGATTGGACGGATAAGGAGTGGGCGATGATCCTGGCTGGCCCAGTAAACGTCCCACGTAACCCTCGCTTCAAAATTATACAACTCTACATACTACACCGTGCATACCTCACCCCGGACAAAATAAATAGGTATTTTCTGGTCACGGATACTGCCTGCAGCCGCTGCTCCTTGGTGGGAGCGTACCTCCTCCACATGCCATGGCTCTGTCCTGCCCTTCAACATTACTGGGTTGAGGTGACTACACTGCTTACGCATTGCACTAAAGAACAAGTACCGAGGACTTGGGAGGCCTGCATATTGGGACTATACAAACGCACACGGCTGAATAAGGTCCAGGCCAGGTACTGGGATCTCGGATTGATCACGGCCAAACGACTGCTTACCAAGCGGTGGAAGGCTGACACACCCCTACACATCCGACACTGGAGCCTGTCGCTTACCAACTGGGCGCGAGCGGAGAGTACTGTCCTGCGGCGAGAAGAGATGGCGGGCCTTAGGAAATTCCCGATTGCACAATACTGGGATGACATCCTCCAATCCTTTCAGCAGAAGTGTGTGGAACAGGGAATCACGTGATGAGATAGATACTGCCCCCCCTTCCCCTCCCCACAGTGGACATCATGAGGAACGTCCACATCCAGCAGACTTCCCTACTCATATAATTTTCCCTCTCCCCCCTCTCCCTGCGCCCACACGTAGTTGCACCTTTGCATATAATGCGCTGCTCGCTACCCACACGACCCTCATGCCCTAACCACCATGCGCTGCATATCTAGCTGCCCTGCAAAGGCGAGTCTATTGCCCCCCCGCGCCCCCACACGCCCAACTACTGCCGGGGGCACTGTCACTGACTACCTCTCGACCAATACTGCGTTATTGGCTTTGACGCGCACTTATGACGGTGTCCCCCTTGAGCGCCTGACGTACAGGCGAGCTGCCCGCTGTAATCTCCTGCCTACCCGCCCACCGGACCACCATCGATACATTGGCACTGCACTTCCCTCCCTAAACACATGGCAATCTCTACCTCCATTCCCTCTCCCTTTAATATATATCTTATATGTTACTGTTTTGAAGTTTATTGATATGCTGGTCCTGTTCCCCTTTGGACCAGGCTTTTCGAAATTGGCTATTGTACACGCTACCCCATGGGGCCCTTGAGCGATCCAGTCAAGGCCGGGATGATCCTACTCGAACACCAGTACAAACACCAGACATTCTCACTGGAGTGGATAAACTGTACAGACACTCGCTCACCGACACACTTAGGAAGCTGAGTAGCCTCATCCCTCAATACAACTGCCCCACACCCTCTTGGGGGTGAACTCCACTGACACTCTTCCTCATGACCCACATGTGTCAAAACGGGCCGCAGTTCACTTGCAGACATTGATGAGTGCCGACACAGCCTTATAACGATAAGTTCGCATATAAAATACGAAAAACCTACAGACCCATACCTCTACGTTACCAAATGGTTGTATGATTGTGCAGTACTGAAATAGACCATGATATGCCGCCGGACCCCAGGGTCGTCGGCCTTAAGGCTGTGTCCATTGCATGATCATGAAACAGTGTACTATATATGCGGCTGGCCCAGATGGGTTGTCAGCGGAACGCTGTGTATCATACGTGTTGACTAATAAAGGTCTTAAAATATTTAAAAAAAAAAAAAAAAAATGAAAAGGTAATGCGTAGGGAACTTCACTGTGGAACATTAAGATCTTGAACAATATTGGTAATCTGGAAAGATTTGGGCATTGAGACAGGACTGAGATCTCAAATGTTTGGAGTGTCTGAGCCTGGTATGATATTTTATGAAAGTGTAGGCAAGGAATATGCGCCCTCCCCTCAAAGATTGTACCATGAAGCGTCAGCATGCACAAAGTAATCATAATGGCGAGTAGCGCATGCTCAACGCAGATACGAGGAAAGGAGCATACATGCATCAACATATTCAATCATATGCTGAATGTGCATGGCACATCTGTGCTGTTTAAAACACCAACGGCCAGATGTACAAAGGTTTTTTTTGTTCGCAAACGGCCCGATTTGCAAACGAAAAAATTTACATAGGCCCAATTTGCGATTCAGTAACCTAATACTGAATGGCAAATTGGTTTTGTGATTTGGTATTAGGAAGGGGTGGTTTTTAGGGAGTCCCTTCCTAATACCGAATCACAGTGGTATGTGTGAATGCTTTGCGACCGAAATGCGGTTGCAAAACATTCGTATTTTACCACCTACTTGTAGTAGGTGGTAACCATTCGCAAATGGTACAGGGCCCCAAGGGACTCCTTCCCCTTTCTGAATGTTTGTAAAAACAAAAAACATTTTTAGGTGCAGGCAGTTGTCCAACGGACCACTGCCTACTCTTAAAAAACGAAAAGCCTTTCATTTCTTTCTTTTAGAAACGCATCCCATTTTTCTTTAAGAAAACTTGATGCATTTTTAAAAAAAAATTGCTTTATTGAAAACCATTAACAGACCTGGTGGTCTGCTGACCCCAGCAGGACACCTTACCTATAATTTTTGCGCTTCCCAAACGGAGACCTGCCTAAATAAGAATGAGGTAGGTCAATTTGCCACCCATTAGAAATTGAAAAACGTATTAAACCCACATTTGTACATGGGTGTTTGTGATTAGCAAATAGCGAATCGCAAAAATTTGCTATTTGGTAATCGCAAACGATTCCCTACATACATCTGATACTAAGGCCCTCATCAGGAGAGGTGTGATAAATAGTACCTTTTATAAGTTCTGGAGGAGTAACATTCACGTTTTTGCGCTGCACCAAAATTTGCATGTTCTAGTAATTATCTGGCATTTTTCTCCCGGTAAAATTCAGGAGGTTTTGCCTTGCCAAAATAACCTGGGCAAAACTATGGGCTTGAAATATCTCGTTATTCTGGTATTGTTCTGCAGTAACATGAGGTACCTTACCCACCACAATTTAATGGGCTGCTCGTTATGAAGTTTAAACAAAGTAACAGTACTTAGTAGCTCACAGTGAAAAGGTATCGAACACAGTAAAAAACACTGACCTCTCCATCATGCCTCTATTTCCATCATTCATACTTTGCTCAAAGCTTTTGTTGATTTGATTGAAGGAGCGAAAGGAAGTGGCCGAGAGCATCCGTGGTGTCACCGAAGACCTTCCTGAGACATCGTTTGAGTTGCTACCTACAGTGAGAAGATTTGGGAAAAGGAGCTGATCTACAAGTGATTTTAGTGCCCGACAAACTGGCTTTATACAGATTTTATTATGTGAATATTGAATACAATGTATTAGACCCCACTTCAATATGAAAAAAGGTTACTTACCTGGCCTTTCTGTGACTGTCGTGGTATGAATGTTTCCATGCCAGTTCAACATTTTCAAACATTTCTCAATTTTCTCTCGCCCCAACTTTCTGACACAAGATGTGGGAATGGTAAACCATTTTTGACAGCTGTGGTTGTTTTGTGGATTCAAAGGTCCCTCAGATACTTGCCTTAGCCAAAGGGTAAGTGAGAATGTCTTACGCATAGGCAAGGTGTATGCTGGAGAGTCTTGCTGTGACCAGCAGACACCTTCATTATGCGGATCCGAGAGTCTAGTCTATGGGGCCAGGTGTTCTTCAAGGTGTGGGGAAGAGGGCAGCACCTTCCCTCAGTATTTCAAACCAGGCAATGAATGCCTCATATACGGAATTTACTGATTATGATGGTTTCAACATATTTACCAACTGCCTTGTTATATACTAAATGTCAACAGTAATGAGTGTGTCCTCCAAAATCTTCCAGAAGTTCCTTCAAGTAAATTAAATACAGTAATGAATCAGGTGTACTTAGAAATGAAAATTCAAATCAAATCAAATAATCTTTATTTGATCATTTCCCAGATGATCATAAAAGATGTACATGATTTAAAACACAGACGGGGTAATATAAAAAAACAGTTAAATACTTTTAAAAATGTTTAAATGCGTCAATAAAAATAGAATACATACCAGGCACAAAAGACATAAACAAGACCTGTTCTAAAAACGTGAAATAATGTTATATAATACAACCATAAAAGCCAAGACTTAAGAAATGAATTGTTATACATTAAGTTGGCGAGTGTTTACATAATATGTTAATATGTGTAGTTTTTATGGTGTAAAATGATTTACATGCATAAACAGTAGCAATACCTCTTAGTATTTGTACAGGTGTCCTTTCTAGGTTTACAAGTATTTATTTAATTATATCGCACCTACGTCGGGATGATGTGCACAAGAATTTTCTCAATTGTCTATTCAAAGTCAATTGTGATTACGGGTACTGAGACGTGCCTAAATGTCACCACTTCACAGACGCTAGTAAAGGGGTCTCACTAAGCCATGGGGTTGCTTGACCACTAACTTTGGGCTTCCAGATAGTGTGCTACTCGCCATTAAGTGATTCAGTACCTTGTCAGGGGTAGTAGGCGCTATATAAATGCAATTTCAATACCATACAGCTTGTTTGTAGCTCAGATCCTGAATTTTGTTTCTCAAATATACAATGCAGGTGGAGGATTAATGGGTAGTGAAAGAACAACCTAAGAACTAAAGCGAGAGGATAGAGAGTTAACACAAAACTGAAAGATTTCCACAAAATTCAGCTAAAATGTTTTCTTCTGCTTCTTCTTGTTTAAGATTACTTAAACAATGTCCCACAACTGTGTATGATGCAACCATAGCAATCCTGACAAACCCTTGTGAGCTGTAAGATCCTGCATGACTAACCTGTGAAACCTTGTTTTTGTAAAACCATCAGAGCAGAGAAACATTTTCTAGAATAGCTGTGCGGCAAACACCAGGTTGCTGCCCTGAAGATCTTATGAGGTTCATAAGTAAATGTACAGATGTTCAGCTTAAATGTGCCAATAAATCCATTTTCAAGAGTAAAAGTATAACATTGACTTTCAGAACCATGTGTGCAAATTTGAATTGGGGTGTGTGAATATAGAAATTACACAATATAATGACATTTCCACATTTGAAAATGTTGAGTTAAAAGCCGGTGTGTGTGAACATTCCAGAAAAGAATAGCACCCGCAAATATATAGGTTTGTGAGTATTCACAGGTTACTTTCAGGAAATTGAAACACTTACAGATTTATTTATGTGTGGGGCTAAAGTCTTTCTGTGCAAGGAATGTGAGAGTAGGGGAAGAGAGATTCCATCACCATGAATGTACAGTGCTTTGTATCGGTACCTTGAGGTTTGGAAACCAGCAGAGATCATTGTTTGCATTTTCCAGTGCATCTTCTCTTGTTGTTGCTATCTAGTGTTGGAGAGGCATTTTGTCAAATGAATAAAAAATGTGGACTTGAAACGTAATCATCAGGCCCAATGTTTCTTAGTGCATCTTCAGATGGATACTACCATTGACTTGATTATTTCTCACCTGGGTGGTATATGTAACTTGTTTAGTTCTCTATCTCACTGAGTTAGTCAGATCTCTGTGCCAGTTGTTGGGTGTCTTTTCTGCTTTAATATGCAATCTTTCAATTGTCTCTGTAACGAAGTGCCACCCATACATTTCTAGTTTGTGATTATGTGCTGTCCAGTGAACCTATGAGTTGGTCTTTTCTCACTGGTGTACCACTAAGTGATCTTTTCTTAACGTCAAAGCCACTTCATGGAGTTAACTTGCTGAATCCATTCCAGATCTCTAATTCGTGAATGTTTTTCTTCTTGCTCCTCTCTGCTTTAGAAATCAACAATCCACTAGCATCAGAATCATGTTGCCTCAATCTTTAGCCCACCCACCTCTTCCTTCGTTCTTTCACCTTCCACAGGGAATGCCCTTCAACCTCCTTATCCACTCAGCTTGTTTCCTATTTTATCCTGTTTCCTTGTACAAAAACCCCTTCCCTACTAGGTCCCTTAACCTTTCTATTCTTTCCTATTTAATTCAGACAAATTCACTTTTCCAAGACAATCACGCCCTTGACCTCATTTCCCTTTCCCCCTCAGTCCTTCCCCATGCCAAATCATTGCTGCACCTACATGATTATTTCTGTCACTATTCCCAGCCTACCTACTATACTCTCCAGCTTTTCCTACTTCTGCACCTAACCTCACCTCTCCATCATCTATTCTTATTTAATCTGTCCTCCACCTCTGTGTTCAGCTTCTCAAATACTTCACCACTACCTAACCCCACTTTCTGCAATTCCTCCAACCCCTCTTTCTCCCAATCTTTACTACTTCTATGCCCATGCGTCCTCACTATGCCACTCCTTGCACCTCTATTCTTCACTTCATGTTTCCATGACTCACCTCTAGCATACCCCACCACCTCAACTAATAACTGATGATTATCTTGGGTAAGATTCCAGTTACCAGTTCTTGGTACACAAAATCCTCAGTTTTTTACTTTTCTCAGATGTGTGATTGATTTCTTGAAGCTGTCTGTATCACGCAAAACATCTGGATCCCACACTGCCACCTGCCCTCCTGCAAAGTCTATGGACCTCCAGACCTTGAATTCAATCTCAATGAAAGCACACATCATCTGTGGCTCTTCCTTTTAAGGCAGAACCTATTCAAATCACCTCAAACCGACTAACATCAAAAAACTCCTAAACTAACCCTCAACTGACACCAAGATCTTAGACAATTACCTCCAATTGTAAACTGAAAGTTCTTGAATAGGCTCATCAAAAATACAAAATTAAAATTAATGAAACTCAGCAAATACATACCTCCTGTTTGAAACCACAGATGTTCAATTGCCGCTAAAAAGGGAGAAGCAAGGGACTATAAAAAGATCTTCTGACCCGGTTTTTTACCTAAGCACATCTGTAATAGTGTCCAGGGAGTCGAGTAGTACCCCTAGTGTGTCACCAGGAATGGGGTGCATCAAGTGTTTATGCCATTTCCAACACCCACGGCTAAATTAGCTTCAAAGGATAGGTGAATAGGCCCCTACTCTTGTGGGTTTGCTGAGCCCTCCTGTAAAATTGCTCCTGCGAGTATTCTCCACCAACCCCAAGACTCTTCTAGAAACCATCAATTGAAAGACATATTCACTCCAAATGTAAGAACAACATCGGGAATCGATCAGGCCAGGACTGGCTTTTGGGCTCCAGATAGAGGTGAAGTTATTCTTGATGAAGGGTATGTACCGAGGTCGGGAAATGAGGGGCTTCATGGGGTAGGGTCAGTGAAGGAGGGAGTCTAAATGAGGCATAGCGACCAGGGTGCTCAAGATGTGATTTACTTAACTGAAGTCCCTAAAGTCCCTAGGGCTGGGAATGAAGATCGGGATTCGTTAAAAACAAAGTTATGCACTGGTTAAGATCTACCGGCCACTTTTATTCCATCTTTCGAGATGACATCAAAGATGTTGAAAGATTTAGTTCACCTGGGGCTATTAGAGACACGCTAGAAGTTAGCTTTTTTGATAAGGGCATGGTCACTTGCCCATTGGCGATTGATTCACGCACAATTCTTCCAGAAAATACATCAAACTCCATAAGGTACAGACAAACCCCAAGATTAGAGCCTATGTTGTATAGATCCTTTGGGGTTGGACCACTCCCCTGTCCTCATGGGGTAGCAAATGGCCAAAGATGACTACAGCCTGGATTGAATCTTGATAGAAACATTGGGTGTTCAGGTCCCCTACTACCTCTGCCCCCACCAGAAGTTCCAGCTCTTAGAGGTATAACAAAAAATACTGACACTGGTAATGAGCTTGCAACTGTAAATGTAAATAGCAGTATGACCCTAGGGTTTACTGAAGTAGGAGAAGCCCCAGTCCTTCCTTCTTTAAAAGTCTTGGTCTGGAATGTGGCAGGGATTGCAAAACTCCTCTCTGACCCAGATTGGTGTACCCTTTTAGATTTATATGATGTAATACTATTTCAGGAAAACCTGGAGTTTGTCTACACTTTTTAGGAGCGTTTTTTCTTCCTATGGCATTGCTGCCACGAGGATTGAGCAGGGTAGACCCTGGGTTCTGAGATCAAGCTCCTCCATGTCGATTCGCAGGATATTTTAGCCGTTAAGCTGACCCTATACAGTGGTTGGAAGATTATAATTTGTAATGTCTACAATAGAGTGGTTCATACCCTAGAGGAAACAAATACAATTCATATATTAGATTATGCCTTGACTGAGTACTCTGATGGTGTTCCTGTACTAGTGGCAAGCGATTTTAATTGCACGTTTGAACCCTTTTTCCTTGACCCTTCAGAATTGACAGAGGATTGGGATTGTGTGTGGTCAATCTCACATCTAGATTTATGAAGGGAGGAGGCCAGGTGCTAGCCCTTACCCTACAACATGATCTAAGAGCTTCAAACGGGAGAACAAGGTCTGATCCCAAAGGGGAGTGTACTTTCAACAGAATTGGCCACACAAGCAGAATTGATTATTGTATAGTATCCCTTACTCTCTGGCCCCTAGTGGATGACATGGTGGTGGTAAAAAAAAGTAGAGAGCGATCACAACGCTCTTGCACTAACTCTCAAAAAACCTGGTACTGCCCAACCTGACATTAGGCGGTGTCCGGAGTTGGGTGTCCTTTCCATCACAAATGACCAAAGGTCAATTAAATTGGAGTGGGTCGAGGAACACCCAGAAGCTTTAGAAATAGTTAAAAGTAAAGCATGTCGGGTGATTGAGGAGTTAACTAAACTCCCCGTTAAAGATGCTGCTGTTAGTCTGGGACCTTGTCACAGTTTGTTTTATATTGAAATACGAGATATGCTTAGTCAGTCTCCAAAAACACTGAAAAGGAGGGACACTCCATAGATCCGTTGCAGGTTATTGAGAATGCCTGGTATAACCAGCACTGCGGGTAGGCAAAGGTGGCGCTCATCTGTGCATTAAAAAGCAAGGATCACTCTGAGGTTGTGAACTGCAGAGCCAAATATAGGCAGGCCATTGAGAGAGAAGCAAAAAAAAAGGGAGGGTTCTCTCTGGTCCTCGTTACACTAAGCATTGACAAACAAAGATCCCAAGACATTTTGGAGAAAAACAGCACACTGGCTTTAGAGAAATAAGGCAGTTTGATCTTGTTCCCTGGGCTAGACTCTGGAGAGTATTAAATGACATGGGTTTGCCGGTTAACCTTTTAGACATTTTGATTAGACTTCATTCATCAAATGCAGCACAGGTCAGGTGGGGGGCAAACAACCAAGTAACAGGAACCTTCCCAGTGCAACGAGGTGTGAGGCAGGGATGTGTGTTAGCCCCCACGCTTTTTACTCTTTTTACAAACGGGGTGGTAGATTTTATTGATGGAAATGGCTGTGATGCCCCAAAAATCGGTGTAAGAAGAGTCCCTGCACTTCTCTTCGCCGATTACACTCAATTTCTAAATCTCCGCAGGGTTTGCAACAACTTTTAATTGATTTTATAAGATTCTCCGACAAAAGGGGTTTGGTTTTAAATGAGGGAAAAACAAAGTATATGGTCTTTAGCAGGGTTAAGGTAAAACTGTCCAAAAAACCTGTATTGGCTGCTGGAACTCAACTGGAGCAAGTTGAAGCTTTTGATTATTTAGGTATCCGCCTGACCGCATTGAATAATTGGGGTGCCCACATCAAGAGAGAAAAACATCAACTAATCCACCAGTGTGCCCATATTAGTAAAATTCACAAGAAGACCGGTTCCAGTCAAATTGCTTCGGCACTTGAAATTGACAACTTTTTTAAGGTCTCTGGTGGATCTCCCATCTAGCTCCCCCCTGAATCCTCTGTATATGGACCATGCCCATAAACAATTGGCACACAAGCTGAATTATAAACTCTTGATGTTTTGGTATAGGCTATGGACTGTGGACGAACTAGAAACTTACCGAGAGGCTTTGTCTGACCTTTTAAAATTTCCCAGGGCCACGTCAACTAGGTGATTTACGTCTTTAAGGGAACTGTTAGGGAGGTTGGGAATGGAGACGTTCTGGTACGACCCGGAAAGTATGACCCAAGTACCAAGGACAAAGCATAAAGAACTGTATTGGGAAAAAACGCTTGTAAATGATTTGTCAAAACCAGCGACCAGCTTGTCTACTGTTTTTTTTAATTTCAAATGTGTTCCCTATTTTGAGCCCAGTATTGACGAAATCGCTCACCCTCTCCCCCCCACACCGGCAGTAAATTGTTCTTTAACTTCCGCTATAAGACCTTACCCGCCAAACTGTTCGGTTTTAAATGGTCTCAAAATGTTTTTACTGATGATCTGTGTTCTACGTGTAAATCCTGCCCGGAATCTATTGTCCCTCATTATTCATCCCTGAGGAAAAAATTGATTTTTCCATTGGGTAGAATTGCAGGCCCAAGACACTAGCTCGAGGTGCTACGAATTCTGTGTACTGATACATGAAGAGTAATGGTGTATGGCCTCTCGAGATTTTGGTATGCACTGTGGATTAGGTGTGGGAAATCACTTGTATGGAGCATTTGTATCTTTTTCAAACTTCTTGTACCATGCATTTGTAAACTATTTTATACCCATGTTGTTTTTATAATATTTATCTACCAATGTCTATTTTATCGCTCTGTGCTGCGTGCTTCTATGATCTTTGTGATCGAAATAAAGTTGTTGATGATGAAACTCTAGTCAGATTTAGTCCGTTTTTATTGCGATCTGAGATCATCCCACAACCCATGTGGATGTGAATGGGTCTGCTTCACTCATGCTACATTACCTCTTAGCTACCTTTGACATGATTCATTAACTAGCACACCTTGTACACCTCTGTGCAACTGAAGTTAAAGCCAAGGCCCTAGAATGTATTTATTCTTTCCTGTCTAATCTTTGTCATATCATCTTGACTTCTCCTTTATGAGTTTCACCAAGCCCTCTCACTTCTTGTGTCTGACTTCTCTCCGTCAATGCTCCAATCCTCTTCAGCAGCTCCCTAAGACTCTTGAATCTCGCTTTTGACCTCAACCTCACGTGCTACAATTAGGCCAACAACACACAGATTATTTTCAAGATTAATATTTTGTGGGTGGGTGTTTGCATTTGCATGTTCCTCTGTAAAGCCCTCCTTACACCTGCCTGAATCTCATCCATTTAGGAGCAAGTACGTGGTGGGATCGCCGCACAGAAGGGACTGGAGTCGTTGAGGTCTTCACATGTAGGTTAGTGAATTGTATTTTGCTGCATGCGGGTGGTACTGCTGTGGTTCTACTTGAAGTACAACAAAATGCAGCTTGTGAATCAGTCCCAAAAAGAATGTAGCCAAAGGCAAACTTGTATGCAATCATTCCATTATTGGTAAGATCGATACCATCTATCAGCAGGCTCTCAACATGGCTCTCATCGCTGTCACGGGTGACAAGGCACACATCAAGACTGAACACATCAACAAGAGAACAAAGTGTGGGCCTTTGGTGCTGTGATTCTTTCTTAAGGGTACTTTCAGAGCAATGATTACAGAACTGTCCTCAGCCTGCTTGACTTTATTCCGGTACCCCTTTCCTAAGGGGAAAGGCCATTGCAGCCTACCCAGGAAATAGCACATTCAATCTTGACGCGGACAGTGCAGATGAATCCCAGTACTTGCTTGTCTCACTTTCCCACATTTTGCACCAGTGCCTGGGGGCTTCAATACCAAACTTGGCTAAAGGCTTTTCATGGTGTCAAAAAGGTTTATTTTGATGTCGGCTTGCTGTATCATCTGCTTACAACAGCTGATGCCATGTTTTAAATGCTGTAATGTGGGGAAGACCATATGTGATATCTGACTTATAAGGCACGTTGCAGTTTATGTGCAATATAACTGGTGCCTAATCTAAAACCAATATATGTAAACTGGGGTTACGCAATTATGTACCATGTTTAGAGGTTAGGTGCATATGCACTTTGAGATGTTCAGCAGTCTCCCAGTTCCTAGAGTCCAAACACACCAGCATATTGAGTCCCATAAAAGCAAAACATCAGGGGAGACCATAAAAAATCCGTGACTTTTGCTACAATATCCATAGCTGTTCTCTTTGTACAAACGTTTCTGTATATAATCATGGCGCGGGTATAAGGAAAGTGCAAATATGTCATGAAAACATTGCAGAAATTGGCTATTCTGGGCATCTAACTGTATATATTTGACTGCAAATTAGCAGTATATCCAAATACATTTCCTACTACAAAATAATGATTTTATTTCAGTGTACTTAAAATGTTCCTACTTACTCTCACCGAAGCCCCCATTTCTGCTGATGAAGTCAAAAAACGCCTCCAGAATTCTGCACAGATTCATTACAATTCCAATCTCCTGGGCTGGCAGGGGTTGCATCTTCCGGTGATTATGTACAAAGTTCAGACCTTCTTCCATACTTTTAGCAAATAAAGTGTGAAGAAAGTGTGCTCCAGCAGCAGTTATCTTTGAAGAAACACGCGAGATCCAGGTTTTCATATAGGGCTGCCAACCTAGATCAACAGGGTCCTGTGGAAGAGAAGACAGTTTAATAACAAGCAATGCCACAAGCAAGGCTAAAATACTGGCTGGTGGTACACATTTTAGAGCTGTATATCAGATGTCATTAACTAGTTGAAAAATACAATAAATTCCAATAAGAAATGCAAAATCCATTATGATGTGCAGCTCTTAAAATCTGACTTCTGGAACACACACAGACTCTCTAGCAATGAAAGGAGGGACATGGGGCCCCATGCTGTTTAAAGGGGGGTTCAACTAGAAAGACAATGGCTTGTGTGAAAACATTTCCTCCAGAATCCCACTGGGCATGTGATTGAGGCAAATTAATTGTAATAATTACATTGCTAGACATTCTATTGAACCAGTCAGAAGACCCCAGACAGTCATTCCCCACTGTCCTACATGAGGAAGAACCTCTCATTTGAAAGTAAAA
Source organism: Lissotriton helveticus (assembly GCF_964261635.1). Classification (NCBI taxonomy): domain Eukaryota; kingdom Metazoa; phylum Chordata; class Amphibia; order Caudata; family Salamandridae; genus Lissotriton; species Lissotriton helveticus. The sequence continues at coordinate 154,015,857 of NC_136067.1, read as the reverse complement.
GAAAGATTAACCTTGAGCAGGAGGCCTCCATTTGGAAGTAAAGGGCAAGGCCAAGAAAATAAGACTCAACAAGAAAGTTGAATCCTAATCAGATCCTAGGAGGGATGAAGAAGGAAATTAGGAGTCGGAGACACATGCACTTGGAAGCTATGTCCTTCTCAAGCAATGCAATGAATTTTGGAAAAGCCTGCAGCCCTTCACACTTCCTTCCTTCATAGGACAGACCTGCAACTAGAGGAGCGAAAATAGAATCAATTTTTGTGAAAGGAGTCACTTTGGCAAGTCAGCTGCTGAGCAACCTTGGCTGATCTCAGGGCTGTTCAACCAGCAGTTCCCATAAGAAGGCCATAATCAAGACCACACTAAGGTAAAACATACTTTATTTACTAGTCCGTTTCAATGTCTCACCCCTGACTTCTACAAGGAGTATCAAAACCTTCATAACCGGTTAACCAGATACCCAGAGACCTGTAAGGAGATTAGAAAAGCAAGTCTTGATCTGCTGCCTGGCCTGGATCCCTGAGGCCCCAATGACCTTAGAGCAATAATGCATTACATACCTACATTTCCCTCATCTTACCTTACCTTGCTTGGGTACCCGCAAGGTGGAATGGCAGGTGATGCTGTGGGCCACCCAACCAACACCTCCCCTCTTTCCAATGGGCCAAGGGCTTCAGTGGCGTAACAAAACTTGAGGGCCCCTCCTGCAAAGTACCATGGAGGGCCCCCCCCACGCTCTGGACCCAGTCAGGAAACTCTCAGACCAGGAGCCCACCGCACAGTGCTGGTGGGGATCCCCTGGAGCTCGGGGGGCCCTGCAGTGCGGGGGCTGTTACGCAAATAAGAGGATTTTTCTCCATGTTCGGCAGCAGTCCTACATGGTTCCTGCCGGTGCAGGACCTACTATCAATCTGCCATAGAAAGCGGCAGAGAGTGAGGGAGAGAAGGTCGCATGAGGTGAGGGGATTGTAAAGCGCCGAGTATATTTAGAATTTATGGGGTGGGGCTGCCGATGGGTTTGGAGGACGATGTCAGGGCACATACAGGAATTCTTTAATATTTGGAAGGGAGTTGAAGCCTGAGGGAAGAGAGGGAAGGGGGTGAGGGACTTTTGGTGTATGGCTCCCACCGGACTCCACTGCCCTTGCACACTCAGACCATGGAACCATCTTACAAGGGCGCGTAGACTACATGATATTACAAGTATCACTAACAATGTCTTCTTTACCTTGGTATTCTGGCTGATATTACAGACAACACGAGTTTCGCTCTTGTGGTCTAGGATGTCAGTTGGAATCTCTTGTTGGAAAACAACCAATTATGTATAACTGTCCAACTACCACTGTATCTTGCTTTTTTTCGCAAGTGCGTGCTCACAGTGCAGAGATATGGGTGACTAGATTCACAGTATCACCAAGTGGATGTATATAAACTTGCAGATTTCCCTAATATCAAATGTGTTCATCATGTTTATTTCTGTATTAAATGTGTTGCGTACTGTAAAAAAAGCAAAGGCTAAGGCAGTAGGTCTAGCTTTAATATGCTAATGGTTGCACACATGCCCAGTTGTGGCTGTGTACAAAAGACCTACTTGCTTTGCCAGTGTTTCTGTTACAATTAAGAGAGTTGCCAGAAAAACCGGAAGCACCTGCTCCAGGCTGAGTCTTTGCTTCTAGCATTATGTAAAATAACTCTGCTCTGAGGAGTCGTAGAGCCTCTGACGACCCTTGAATGGAAAGGTCTGTTTTATGTGCACCCGTTATTGCCAACGGCAGGACGTGACAGGACATGACGTCTTACAGTCTGTCCCCAGGACAGAGCTTCATGTTCCGTGCTGTGACATTTCCAGATCCGGGGCCAGAGTCCTGTTTCTGTTTAAAAGAGTGTTGCCCACAGCGAATATGTGATCACGTCCGGTTCGTAAAAAGTATCCCTGAAGGATTCTCCCTTGTTTTGTTTTTTATTGCAGTTTAATATAGCGCGATAGTTCAAATATACATTTTTTCATGTTACAGGGAGATTAAGCGATCTACTTAGAATCACGGAATGTTGCGCCAACACCGGGATTCGAACTAGCTCTCCCAGTTCCCAAGTCAGCAGCTTAGTCTACTGTAGTGTGGGCAATATCTCCTCCCTCATCTGCGTACATGCTTCATGCGCTCATAATAACTTTCTCGTACAACTATCGCCAAAGTACACGACAAAAGGAGGGAAAAATGTTGTGTTCCCTAGTAAAGACTCCAAATAGCCACTCCACAAGTGATTTATCTTGGATACGGCTGTTGCAAATTGACTACAGAGCAGCAGGGCAAACATGAGAAGTCAAACATCATTTTAAATACCAACTGAAACCATTAGTAACCAATAAACAAAAAAAGAACTAATGGCGTCAGAAAATAGCACTAATTATAACATCTCTGCTGTGTAGATAATTTTCATAGTAATTGTTGGAAATGGCCCTTCTTGCAGGGTTATCCACAAACTTGTTGCTTCTTCCTCCTTTGTTTTTCCTGACCTGTGGTTGTTGGCTATAGGACTCTGGGCACTTGACCACTGCAGATCAGTGCTAAAGTGCATATGCGCTCTGTGTAAATTGTTATTGTGATTGGTTATCCATGATTGGCATATTTGTCTTACCAGTAGGTCCCTAGTAAAGTGCACTGAGTGTGCCAAGGCTGGTAACTCAAATGCTACTAGTGGGATTGCGGCACTCCTTGTGCCACCCACATAAGTAGCCTTGAAAAGATGTCTCAGGCCTGCCACCGCAGTGCCTGTGCACAGTTTGTTTACGGCCATGTAGACCTGGACAGTGTACCCACTTGCCAGGCCTTACCCTTCCCTTTTCCTACACATATGACACCCGTATGGTAGGCCCAAGGTACCCCCCTGGGCAGGGTGCAGTGTATGTGAAAGGTAGGACATGTGCTAGAGTGTGTAACATGTCCTGATAGTGAAATACTGCCAATTGCTTTTTTTCACTATTGAAAGGCTATCTTGCACATGGGCCAGAATGGGGAATGCTGTGTAACATGTTTACCTGCATATCTTCCCATAGGAGTGAGGTAGAAAATTGGAGTTTGGTGTCCCTGAACTCAGAATTTAATTACACTTCTTTTAGTAAAGATATTTTTTAAATTCTGTGTTTGAAAATAGCACTTGTAGACAATGGCTATTTTCTTGTTCAACCTTTCTGCGTGCCTCTGCCTGTTTGTGGATTGACTGTCTGGTTTGAGAGTGACAGGAGCTGGGGTGGCTCCAGGAGTCTGGGTGAGTCAGCACTAGGCTGAATAGACCGATCTGCATTTGGAGTGGTGGGAGGAGTAGCACCTGGACCTGAATAGGGCTGTGCTTGGCTTCCACAATGCTGGTTCCACCTCCTGCGGTGCGTCTGAAGACCATGGCCCACATTCACAAAGGAAAAAGTTGTGCACTGGCAGAGTGCACCCAGAACTGGTCTGGACTGGGTCCGGGACCCCTTACACCTAGAGAACAAAGACTTTTAGGGTTTAAATATGAGATCTGAAACCCCTGAACTTTAGATCATCCTGGGATTCAAGAGGAACCTTTGCCGAGGAGAAGAGCTAAAGAAACTGGAGAAGGTCTGCCCTTTCTGTGTGTTCTGGGGCTAACCTGCAGTTGCTATTCTGCCAAGGAAAGGAGAAGGACTTTGCTGTGTGCTGTGTCCCCTGCTTGAAGATCTCCAAGGGCCTGAGGAGAGCTGGCTTTCTGATTTGAAGTCCCAGGAACAAAAGGACTTCACCCCCAGATCCCCCTGAACTCCGCTGTGTGAGTTCTGACCTGCCTAGAGTGCTTGATCCAGTTGTGGGGCCTCTGGAGGTTGTTGCTGCTGTTTGGGAGCTGGAAGAAGAAGAAGCATGAAAAGAACTGCAAAACCCTTCGCATCGCTCTTCTTGCGGCACGTTTCACCGGCACATCTCAACAGTGCGAGAAGATTTCCATTGCATCGCCGTGCCGCTGCGAAAATTGTCGCAGCGCCTGTCGCCGCTGCAAGAACTGATGCATCGTGGGATCGCGGCTGAAAAGGACCAACACCGCGCAATGCCACAGCATCAATCGCTGTCGCATCCCAAAGTTCTACGCATCGTACCTGTGCGAGATGCTTTCCCAACGCATCAGCTACGAAGCGGAACCGGCACGAAGACTCGACGTATCGCTCCCCCTAAATACCGGACTCGGCGCAACCCGTCCACTGTGTGCAGCGGGGCTGTCGCATCGCCTCCTCAGGGTCTCAGCAGTGTCGCATCTCTTTGTTTTTCGACGCTGCAGCTGTTTGGCTTAGGAACTTTTGTCGCATCTCCAGGTACTTTGATGCAAAGTCACGCATCCATAGATTTCTGTGGTACAAGTTCTTGAAACCTTTTTAAAGTCATATTTTTAAACTGTGTATGTTGGATTTTTGTCGCTTTGGTCTTGTGTAGTTTAGATAAAGATACTTCATTTTTCTAAACTGATGTGGTGTCCATTTGTGGTGTTTTCACTGTGTTATTGTGAGTGTTGGTACAAATAGTTTACACATTGCCTTTGGGATAAGCCTGTCTGCTCGTGCCAAGCTACCAAGGGGGTTTGTAGGGGTTATCTAAAGAGTGTATCCCCCTTACCCTGACTAGAAGCAAGGGTCCCTATTTGGTCAAAGGTATCTACCTCTGCCAACTAGAGACCCCCATTTCTAACAGTCATGGATCGCGCATGTTTATATATAAGGGATAAAGTACCCCCTGCCATATATTATAAGGATATTACAAGTCACAGAGGAGTTCCATAACCATATAGAGGAAATCCGCCGAAGTCAGGCGGATTTCTATATACAATATAATACATGGCCACACCATCATCATTCCCAAAAACCACTAAAAACCTTGGTGCATAGCATGTTTGCCAACATGAAGAATACTATTAGAACCTCTAGGGCAAAATTAAACACATCAAAAACCTGTTAGATATTTGTTGAAAAGCAAATATTAGGAACAGTTGAATATAATTCAGTTTATTAAAAAAAACAGCAATAGTTTGGAATGTGTAGAAACATTCTGAAATATTCTAACTTTCCTAAAATATGTCACAAATAAGCATGTTCTTTCTGCTACTCGTTTTTTTTTTTTGTGTCCTCATTTCGCCCTTGGTAAATCACATTGGAGCAGCAGGAGAGGGAAAAGAACTATACTGTGTCACAGGTAAACTGGTAGTGCCGTCGACAGACTGATGCAGTATTGGCACTCAGTATCGTTCAACCTCTCGAAGATGCGCCGCGAGATGATGACCATGAAGGAGCGATGTTGCTGCAATTCAAAACCCATTAAGGTCAGGGGAACCCTGACATTGGGTAAATCTGAGGAGGAGAGTGGGAGAGTAGACCAAGCAGCGTTAATCATTGGACCATGGGAAAAAAAAAAAACCCACAGTCGGAAGAAAAATCACCTTGACCCAATTTAAAAGGTGCCAAAAGTCACGTTTATCAGGGTTACCAGATCTTGCTAGATCAATTTTAGAAGTTTGCAGGACTGAGATACGCCAGTCTAATAATGTAGGAGGCTGTGGCTCCTTCCATTTCCTGCAAATTTCTCTCCTGGCCAGTAGGATACAATAGAAGAGAAGTTTTTTGACAGGACCTTGAACTTCTAACGATGTTCCGAAGATTACGAGCAATGCGTTAATTGGGATTTCAACACCCAAAGAAGTTGTCAACTGAGTACTAATAGAGTCCCAATAAGGTAGCAGTAATGGACATTCAAAGAACATGTGTAGATCCGAGGCTGCGAGCAGCCCACACTTAGGGCATGCCACAATGGAATCAGTTGCAAACTTCGATAGCCGCTGTGGAGAATAGTACGCCCTATGTAGCGTAAAAAGATGGTTCCTACGCAACCACGTCGGCTTCACAGTATCCCACAAGATCTTAAAGGAGGAATACCAGTTGTTCTCGAGGTCTTTTCCAATAAAAGAAGAGCTCCACAATGTTGCGGGAAGAATGAAGTCCCCGTCAACCTCTTCCAGTAACAAATTGTACCAGAACGAAATCTCTTTAGTTACCGGAGGTTTGTCCATCATCAAGGTCAATATCCTGCTCTCGCCTCCCATTTGAAATCTACCCCTGACAGAGCTATGCGTGTGGGACCAGCTTGCCATCTGTAGATATTTGAATCTAGAGAGACCTAACCCCACTCTAGCTGATAAGTAGTCCCAAGGTAGCAAAGAGCCATCTAAAAAGAGATCCCCCCAAACCTCCAGGCCAGCCTCTCTCAAGGGTGTTGCCAAGCTATCAAGGAGCCACACAGGACAACCCGGAGAATCCCACAGTGGCGACCTTCCTGCAAAATACCCCACCTTTATGGCACCTCTTAGTTTAACCCATGTTTTTGTGAATCCCAACAAAATCTTCAACTTAACCTTTCTAAAAAAAACAAATTTAAGTAAAAAACCCTGCTGGCCTACTCCCTCTCCTCTAAGTAATGCAGCAAACATGCTACCTACTCCCACGTTTGTCGGCGTCTTAAGCAGCATCCTGGCATGGGAGAATTGAAACGCCCAAGCGTATAGCTGTAGGTCAGGTGCTGCTAGACCCCCCTTTTCTCCCCGGCGCCTGATCTTTTTCCATGCTATCCGAGGGGTGCGATCATTTCAGATAAAAGAACTAATGTGGCCTTGAAGTTTTGTTAGGGTTGAAGTTTCAAAATGCAGCGGGACAGTATTAAACAAAAAGGAGATTTTGGGTAAAATAGACATTTTAACCAGGTTAGCTCTACCCAGGATGGAAACGGGGAGCGAAGACCAAGACCTCATAAGTTTTTTACAATCTCTCGCCACAATATCGAAATTCAACGGTGCAATTTTGTCTATATCCTTAACAATGGTGAGACCAAGATAGTGCATAGAATGACTTAGCTGAGCCCCTGCCACCGGCTCCGCCTCATTCCACAGCATCATCTCCGTTTTGGATGCATTGATTTGATATCCCGATATCTCACCATAATTATGAGCCAATGCAATGACAGAGGGGAGTGCTGAACGCAGATCTGAGGTGAAGATGAGAATGTCATCCGCATACAGGGCTACCTTCCTCTCCCTTCCCCCATAGATTAAAGACTTGATGTTGGTGTCGTCCCTCAGCCGTTGGGCAAAGGGTTCAATATATAAATCAAATAGAAGAGGGGAGAGGGGGCAGCCCTGCCTGGTACCCCGAGTGATCTTGAACGGGTCTGACAATTCACCATTGACCAACAAAGAAGCCGTGGGGTTACGATACAGTAGGCTCACCGCTCTGCAGAAACCATCCCCAATGTTGAATTTCCCCAAGACCCCCGACAGGAATGTCCAATTCACCCTGTCGAAGGCCTTGGTGGCATCCAACGTGATAACAGCTAGGGGCAAAGAGTCCGCAGTCGCCATATCGATGGCTCCCACCAGATCATAAGTCAGCTCGAAGAGCTGGCGACCCTTCACAAAGCCTCGCTGGTCCTGATGTAGAATACAAGGTGCCACCTCCCCTAATCTTTTGGCAAGGACAGATGCAAAAAGCTTGTAGTCCGAGTTTAGAATGGAATTCGGTCTGTATGAGCCACAGCTCTCAGCTGGTTTACCTGGCTTCAATATCAGAATAATTGAAGCGTCAGTCCATGAGTCGGGAGGGAGCAACCCCTCCTGAAAGATCTGATTGGACAACTGGGTTAGGAAGGGAATTATTGTTGGTAATAGGGCCAGATAGACCTCAGAAGGGAGGCCATCAGGACCTGATGCCTTGCCCTTCTTACTATCTGCAATGGCTCTAATGACCTCTTCATCCGTAATAGGTCTGTCTAAGGTAACTTTCTGGTCGGGCGAAAGGGAAGGAAGGGATACTCCGATCAACCAATCGTCAACTTGCCTCGCCTCGATAGTTTTGTCCTCATGATAGATGTCCTTAAAAAAATCGCGGAAGGCACTTCTGATATCGCTGTCTGCCGAATAAGCCACTCTTTCTAGCTTGATATGGTCTATGTTATTTCTGACTCGATCTGTTTTAACTTTCCAAGCCAGAAGCTTCCCTGCACATTCTCCATATTCAAAATGGGCCAGCTTACTGGCCTCCCATCTCTGGAGAACTCGTGCATTCAGGACTGAACCCAGTTCCCCTTTTAATGTGAGTAGCTTATTTTGCCAATCTTTCAACATTTCTGGTGATGCGGCGGGATGTAACAAAATGTTTTCCTGCACCTTAGCCATATCAGCTTCCAGCGAGGTGACCGTTTCTCTATGGATCTTCCTTTTATACGAGACCTTGTTGGTGATTAGGCCTCGCAAAAAAGCCTTAAATGCATCCCAGACGCAACCCGGAGAAGCGGACCCGATGTTTTTATGGAAAAAATCTGAGCTTCAGATTTTAAAGAGGTGATGTCGTCTGGAGCATTAAGGAGAGAGCGGTCGAAAGACCATGTTCTTGACGTGGTTTTTAACAGCCAAGCGAGTTCCAAGCAAATAGCCGCATGGTCAGATAGATGGAAAGGAAGATAGGAGACATTTTGCACCAATTTGACTAATTCCTGACTGACCAGAGCTAGATCTATTCTTGACTGATGGTGATACTTATAATTACGAAATGAAATGCCCTGTTTTAACCCAGATCTTAGTCTCCATATGTCCACATAACCAAACTCCCTCATTTTGTCGAGTAAAAAGGCCCTAGTTTTAGATGGAAGTATTGGTTTATTAGACGGGGATTTATCCAAATTAGGGACCAAGACCACATTGAAATCTCCGGCCAGAATAGTCGGTTCCGGGAAGAGGAGGAGATGAGAAAACACCGAGCTCAAAGCTGATGGATCATCCTGGTTAGGCCCGTAGTAGCCCACTATCATCACTGGAGCCCCAGCTATAACTACCGAGACGATGAGCCACCTGCCCCCGGAGTCTGCGAGTTTATCAACTAGTCTTGCTTTTAAAGATTTTTTAAAAATGATCGCCACTCCTCTAGTTTTGGAGTTTTGTGTGGTATATACACAAAAATCGACCCACCTATTTTTTTTAACGAGAGAAAACATCTCATTTTCTGTGAGATGGGTCTCTTGAAGTATAAGTACCTGGGCATCCGAGTCCCGAAGGTACTGCATTATCTTCCACTTTCTTGGACTAGAACGCAGGCCATTTATGTTCCAGGAAAGAACTTTTAACTTATCCATAGGAACAGTTTCCACTCTCCTCCACCCGAGTACTAACAACTAAAACAAAAAACCTCTAATACAAATGCCGACGTTTACCTCAAGACCTATACCTGTACCTCTCCATAACCAAAAAGATGGCACCGAGCAGAAAATGAGGACTTTTTAAAAATGTTTTACTTGCACCCCCCTCGTGCCCCCCTGAACCTCCCCCCACCCCATGGGAAACCCTTGCTCTATCTATCTGGAATTACCAGAAGATAGCGCCCCTACTAAGTTCCTGTCCTAACTATCCATTCCCTATTACATGTGCAGAAGTGAGAGAAAGAGAAAACAGAAAAAAAAAGAATAAGTGCCCCTACAGGAAGGGAAACAGGACATAAGTTTCACATTTTTACAATATTCTTACATTTTTACAGATTTCTTAATCCAATGTTTTATCACTATTAGTTACACCAAATAACCTATTTTGCATATGCTAACCTGTAGCCATATATATATGTATATATATATATATATATTTTTTTTCTTTTTTTTTTCCCCTCCCTTCCCATCACCTTTAACTTAACTCATGGCTATAGCTATACTTTTTTTCTTCCCTTTTTCTCCCCCTTCTTCCCCCCTTCTTTCCTTTTTTCACAGGCGCAAAACTCCACTATTTTAACTTGAGGTCCCCTTGTTTTTATCCTTATCCTTATCTTTTTCCCTCCCCAAAGAGATCAACAGTTCATCTGCTGCCTGCACTGATAGAATATTATGCATTGTATTATTGTGCATAACCTTTAGAGCAGCTGGGAAGACTAGCTGGGCTACTGCCCCTAGACTCCTGAAGGCATCTAACCTCATCCCAAACTCCCATTGCTTATCAAGTGTGGCCCTTGAGAGGTCGGATCTAATCTGGAAGTTGAAGCCCTTCCCATTCAATGACTTCTGCTTAAGGGCCAAACTCAAGATGGTCTCTTTAAGAGTGTAAGTGTGGAAGTTTACTAGTATTTTCCTCGGCTTTGTCCTTTGGGGGTTCCTCCTGAAGGGGTCTCTATGGACACGTTGGATGTCCAGAGACAACTCCTCTACCGATTGATCCAATATCAGGGATTCTTTTAACAATAGAGTGATGTATTGCTTGATATCCGACCCCTCGCTGCCTTCCGGGATATTAAGAATGCGGAGGTTGCTACGACGCGCATTATTCTCCAGTGACTCCATCCTCTCCGCCAACATCAAGTCCTCTCTTTTGAGCTTAACAATATCCATCTTGGCTTTGTCCAGGTGCAGAGACAGACCTGTCACTGTATCCTCCAATCTTTCCGTTCTCACAAAAGTTCTGAATTTCGGACTGGATATTTGTCAAAGTCTCAAAGCCTTTCTTGATGTCTGCCGACAAGGATGAAAACATCAACTGAAGATATGAGGCCAGAGATGGATTAACCCCACTATCCATATATGTATCAGAGGCCGTAGCCCCCCGTAAGTCCTCCTGTAGTGACTCAGTGTTGTATAACAACCCTGATGACAACGACACTGGATTAAGCGTCAGTGTCGATGGTGCTGTAACGAAGTGTGTTGAAGGAGACAAGAGAGTCGGTGGTTCCATAGAACGCGATAAGTCCGATTGGTTTTGTACAGGGGTGTCGGGGGGGATGACAATCGGTAGCCCCTGAGGGCTCATGCTCTGGACTGGAGAGCCAACCACCGATTAACCTCATCCTCACCCCCGGCCTCCATACCACAATGAGCCACCTTTATCTCACTGAGCTCATTTATAGTAGCAACTGTAACAACTGTGTTTGTCTCTGTATTTGTATCCACCTCCTCAGCATCAGCTACATCCTGCAGGGTGTTTGCTGTATCGGGGACAGGACCTATGGTAGAAGTGGTCAAATCCAAGGCAGGCACGGTAAGATCAGGGTGTTCCAGTGATGCCATCACAGGGGAGGTATCTTCCAGTAATTGCTGATCAGAAAGGCACAGGATCTGTGGGATAGCCTTAAAATACGACCTCAAAGACGGCGTTATCTTCGACCCTGCGTTGCTAACTGCCTTGGCGTTTTTTGCGGTTTTGGGATCCCTTGCAGTTTTACAGGTAAATGCACGTTTAGCTTTAACCTCACCGGATAAATACGAGAAGACTTTTTTCTTTAAGGAGGCACCCTGTGTTATCTGGCTTAAGTCCGGTGTCAGGAGACTAATACCTCTGGGCTCCAGATCTAAGTCCGATTCTAAACCAGGATCAATACTGGCCCCTCCAGCAGTTTTGGCCTTTCGGCCCCTCCCCCGCCTTCTGGCTGTATGCTTTGGTTTTGTATTTGTGGGGCTCACTTTTAAACCACTCTCTGGAGAAATCAGCAGGCCTAGGTCGGGGGTTGTAACGCCCGGGTAATTACTAGCCCTTTTCGGGCTCAAATAGACTATAATCTACTACCATTTCAGTCCTAATAACCTTTTCGTTTACTAATAGGGCTTGACTATGCGCTTTGACAGGGTTTAGTGCCTTTTTACCGTTAGTTAGGCCTGTAGGCCCAAAAGCCAGAGAGCAGCCATTTTGGATGGCTGTCTCATCCATTTTAGATAGTTACCTCTGCTGACCGAGGTGCTTGGAGGATAAAGGGCATATTTAGAAAATATAGTGTTGTTCGCTAGTTAGAAACCGGTCGAGACCGGCCCTTATCGAAGGAATGCATTTTGTTCACTGGTGGTAGACGCAATACGCAGGTGGCCCCTGCTGACGGCGTGGGACGCCAGGGTCTGGTACAGGAATTCGGTGGGAGTCGGCCTACGACTGGAAATTTCCATACAGAGAGGGAGAGATATATTATCAAAGAGCAAGTAGCAGACAGGGAGAGAGAGCTACGTGCGGAGCAGACAGATGAAGTTGTCCTGAGAGCTGGTGATTAATTACTGGCTGCTAACGAAGAGGAAGAAGAGATCAGGAATCCTGTGAGGTCAACATGCAGGAGTGGTAGAAACCGAGACGAAATCCAGATGAGGGTTCGAGTCCAGAACTAAGGCAGTGTAGACGAGGTGTAGCGGTGCAGACGTGTACCCGTGAGCCATAGTGGGAGAGCAGAGTCCCGAGCGAGTGAAGACCCAAGAAACAGAGAGGGATCAGCTCCACTGCTGAGATGGAAAGACGTACGTATAAGGTGAGGCGTTCTGAGTTAGTGTAGAATACATAGATCTAATAATCTACTTTTCCTCCCTTTTTAGGTTGTAAAGAGCAACTACTTGTAATTGTGATTAACTTTCAATGTTTAAATGAGAATAAAAGATATAAGGTTCAATACATATATTTGAGTGTTGTTTCAGTGACAGGACTAACCTTTCTTTTCAACCAGATACTGGCAGGTTAGCAGGTGATTGGACCCTTCTAGCAGGTAACTGAGAAATGAAGGACAGTGTAGCCTATGGCTGGAAGGAACTCCCAAATGTTCTAATCCAATAACTCTTCTAAATGAGAATAGTAAATATCGTTGGCGCACCTTAGGTGTGGGCCACCAACCCTTATAGAACCCCTTGCCGGGAGACACAAGGTAGACCGTCAAGGAGCATAGATATATATATATATATATAAATATTGGCCCGAGAGTTAGGGAAACAGTCTGGCGACTTTAAATCAGGTAAGTAAACAGTCTGGCGACTTTAAATCAGGTAAGTAAACAGTCTGGCGACTTTAAATCAGGTAAGTAAACAGTCTGGCGACTTTAAATCAGGTAAGTAAACAGTCTGGCGACTTTAAATCAGGTATGTAAATATTAGATAGGGGATTCCCTAGATGTTAGTTATTCCTACTTGTACAGGCTAGTAAATAGCTACTAATCACCTTCTCAGGTGAGTTCTCTAAACATGATGTAAATAGTCTCCTGAGAAGGGTATATTTACGTGACGGCTGAGGCAGCCATATTCGATAGGCCACCTACTCCAAAAACCCAGTCGTTACACTTGGCGTCACGAACCGTTTTCGATCTATTGGTGCGGGAGTGCCTTTGTGATTTCATGAGTGGATTCGTGGGTTCTCGCCGTGTTTGATTTTGTATATATTTGATTTATTGTACAGTTGTTGATCGATTTTAATTTGTTTTCAATATAAAAATGTTTTCGAAAAAAGTGAAACCGACTTTTCAATTGCCTGTGGATATTCCTGGTTGGGAGGCTACTGCTTATGAGGCGCTTGCGCGTGAGTGGGCTAATTCCACGGGTTTGAGTGAGAACTGGACTTCGTGCTTAGAGCGTGCCGAGCCAGCTCAGGTGGTTGCGTGCTTGCAGAAGGTTCCGATTTTGAAAGACTCTGAGCTTCCTCTTGTAGGTCGGAGAGGTTGGATTTTGTTACATGCGTATAAGATTGTGCATGAGAATGGTGCTTGATTACAATGTGAGTACAAGACCTTAGAAGAACAATTTGTTAAAGTTCAAAATGATTTTACTCTTTTGCGATGTCAAAATAAATTGCTCGCTGACAAACTTGACACTTATCAGGCTGTAGCCGAAAGGGCTGCTGTCCGCATTGCGAAATACAAATACAGACACCGACGTGGAAGGGTTAACACCAGAAAAGTGCGTATGATTGTTGCGAAGGCTGGACTTGATTGGAATCCCGATGAGTGGGACGGTGATATTTGGAATTCCTCTGATTCTTTGAATTCTAATGATGAGACTGCTGTGCGTGCGCATTCTAGTGATACGTGTCGAGACCCTTCTAAGGGTCCTACTGATGTGTCTGCTCATCCGATTCATCGACGTAAATTACAGGGCAATCCTCAGAATCCCAATGGTATTCCGCTTGACAGCTTGGAAGATTACACACAGCAGGAATTAAATGACATTTTAGATCGCTTCCGACAGAAGTCGGGTGAATCCTTATTGACTTGGATGGTCCGTCTTTTTGACACAGGTGCTTCAGGTATCACATTAGATCATGGTGACGCGATGAAGTTTTGTACGTAGAGTGTTGATTCTACTATTCAAGAGTCTTTTCGCCATTATAATAACAATAATCAGACTAATCTTTTACAGTTGGCAGTTGACGGCTGTAATCGTAAATACCCTACTGAATCTGATTGGCCTCTGAATGACAAGCCATGGTATACTTTGAGAGATGCTTCTCAGCGCTTGAAAGAGGAGTGTATGAAAACCGCTATCTTTTTAGGCACGGCTCATCGCTTGATGGATGGCATCCTTAATTCTTCTGTGAGGAACCGAATTATTCGTGCGTCTCCTCCTGCTTACAAACAAGTTATGATGACTTTGTTGATTAATCAGACTGGTAACCGTTTGGCTGAAGTGATTGAGGCTGTGCGTGAACTTGGCGAGTTGGGTGAATGGTTTAAACCTGAAAGGCAGTCTAGACCGGAAAACCGCACTAATGATTTTAAATTCACTAGACGTGATATGTACACAGCTCTGCTTAAGGATGGTGTCCGTGAGAAGGACATTCAGGGTCAGCCTAATAATTTACTTTGGGCCATGTTTCGTGAGCGCGGCTTGGATAGAAAGGAAGGTGCTCGGAGGATTCGGAAACAGGACCTGGGACATGTCCATTCTGATGACAGTGATCATGATTCCCGATCGCATCGTGAGAGAGAGACGGAGAGAGAGAGTGAGAGAGGGAGAGACAGAGAGTGGGATAGAACACGAGATAAATCGTCTCACACCAGGAGAGAAAATGATCAGTCTGTACGAGAGAGAGCAAGAGAGAGAGAGCAATCTCCAGAGGTGCGAATGAGAGATAAACAATCACGATCTCCTGAGAGAGGATCACAATATTTCATGAATAACAACAATCCTTTTCATGAGGATAAAAGATATGAACGAGATGTGACACTACCCAAACAATATGAGAGTCTTTACCCTGATTTGTCTTGGGCGCGAGAAAACAGTAAATGAGAATAGGAAGTAGGTCAAGCTCCAGTGCGAAATTGGTCTTGCAAAGACCATAGGCCTTATGTAGATATTGAAATATATTGGAGACATCGAAACATACAGAGGGCCCGAGCATTGGTGGATACTGGAGCGGAGGCCACTCTAATTTCCGGAAATCCTAAAAAGTTTAAAGGACAGGGTTACACGATTACTGGACTAGGTGGTAAAGAGACCCCTGCAGTACAAACTAAACTTGAGCTAAAAATTGGAAGAAATCCCCGAAAAGAGTACCATGTATTGGTGGTACCTCTTGATGAATATATAATTGGCATTGATATTTTAAAAGGTATGACATTGCACTTGGATGATGGATGTTATAAATTTGGTCATTGTTACTATATATCAACAAAAAGTGTGAGAGTTGGGCGTTTAATGACGCCTCCGATTAAGATTCCTCAAGCCACGAAAGTGGTTTCAATGAAACAGTACCGCATTCCCGGTGGGCATGATGAGATCAGTGCTACCATTCAAGATTTAATGGACGCAGGAGTAATAATTCCTGTTACTTCGGCTTGGAACAATCCTGTTTGGCCGGTCCGTAAGAGTGATAACTCTTGGCGCATGACAGTTGACTATCGAGAATTGAATAAACACACACCTCCTTTGACTGTTGCAGTCCCTGATGTTATTACTTTGATTGAGAGAATTCAGAAACATCCAGGAACATGGTATGCAACCATTGACATTGCTAATGCTTTCTTTTCCATTCCAATTGCACCCGAATGTCAGGAACAATTCAGTTTTACATGGAACGGACGTCAAATGACGTTCAGAAGTCTTCCCCAGGGCTACTTGCATAGTCCGACAATCTGTCATCGAATAGTGGCAGAGCATTTGGATGAGGTGACTGTTGATCCCAAAATTCAGGTGTGTCACTATATTGATGACATACTAATTCAAGGTGAGACTCAAGATCAGGTGCGAACACAATTTGAGCAAATTGTTGCACATTTACAAAGCAAAGGCTGGGAGATTAATCCTGATAAATTGCAGGGTCCAGCGCAACATGTGAAATTTTTAGGAATTCACTGGCATGAGGGAAACAGAGAAGTAATTCCTCAAGTGAAGCAGAAAATTGCAGAATTCGCTGTCCCTAAAAATAGAAAAGAAGCCCAAAAATTCATTGGTTTATTTGGCTTTTGGCGCCAACATATTCCGCATTTGAGTCAGATTTTGGCCCCTTTGTACAAAGTTACTCGTAAAAAGAATGTGTTTGAATGGAGTAAAGCACAGCAAGATGCATTTGCGAAAGAAGCGATTCAGCATGCTTTGGATTTGTGGCCAGTGCGCGATGGTGATGTGGATTTGAATGTATCTGTACAAGACATGTATGCAAATTGGAGCTTGTGGCAGAAGCAAGGCAATACTAAAGTACCTTTAGGCTTCTGGACCAAAAAATTACCAGACGCTGGTGAGCGTTATACACCTTTTGAGAAACAGTTGCTTGCATGTTACTGGGCTTTGGTAGATACTGAACAATTGACACTGGGACATGACGTGATTTTAAGACCAGAGATTCCTATTATGCAATGGGTTTTAAGTTCCCCAAAAACCCATAGAATTGGACATGCTCAGGAAATGAATATCGTCAAGTGGAAGTGGTACATACAAGATCGGGCTCGTGTGGGCCCAAAAGGAGTGGCGATGTTGCATGAGAAAGTGGCGCAGGCGCCGATGGCAGAGAGAGAGAATGAGTACTCCGTACCTGTAGTACAGGAATCGCCTGTCAAATGGGGTAAGCCATTCGATGATCTGTCCGTGGAGGACAGAAAACACGTTTGGTTTACAGATGGTTCAGCCAGGTACATAGGAGAGAAGAGACACTGGAAAGCTGTTTCTTATAACCCCATTACCCAAAAGTTACTGAGTACGACTGGTGAAGGGCAGAGTAGCCAGTTTGCAGAGCTATATGCTGTATATCAAGTGCTGAAACAAGAGTTGCCTGGAAAATGCCATATTTTCACTGATTCATGGTCCACTGCGAATGGACTAGTAATGTGGTTGCCCACGTGGAAATTCCATAACTGGAAGATCCACGGCAAAGAAATCTGGGGCAAAGAGTTATGGCAGGAGATTTGGGAATTCCTTCCTCAAAGTGATGTGACAGTTTTTCATGTTGATGCTCATACACCCATTGACTCTTTAGATAAATTATTTAATAATATTGCAGACGAACACTCTAAAATCCATAAGGCAGTGGTGGACCAACGAAATTCTGATCTGGCAGGCTTGGCGAAATGGGCTCACCAAAAAGCAGGACATTATGGCGAGAAAATTACTAGCAGGTGGGCTGCTGAGAGAGGCATTTATATTCCCTTTGATTTGATTAAAACAGCCATACTCCATTGTCCCATATGTCAGCATTCCCAACACAGAGAGGTGCCTCGAATAGTTAAAGGCCAACTACATCGAGGAAAATCCCCTGCCCAAGTGTGGCAGATTGATTATATTGGTCCCTTACCCATGAGCTGTGCATGTCAATATGTTTGTACTGTTGTCGATACTTTTAGCGTTTTTTTGATTGCTTTTCCCTGTAAGAATGCTACTCAAATAAATACCATAAAAACATTAGATTTGATTACATTGTACTATGGTACTCCACTTCAGGTGCAATCTGACAACGCATCACATTTCAAAGGAAGATTAGTGCAAAATTATTGTGCAGAAAACAATATCGAGTGGGTGTTTCATTTACCCTATTACCCTCAAGCATCCGGCCTGATTGAGCGGATGAACGGATTACTGAAAAACCAATTACGTAAATTGTCAGATGGTACCTTAAAGAATTGGAGAGACCATTTATCCGATGCATTGCTGATTTTGAATAATCGACCGTACTTGTGTACGCACTCTCCTTTAATGCGTTTATTCCCTCCAACAGTTGAGGTTAAACCTAATACGATTAAAAGTACAGTGTCCTATTGGGAAATTACCCCCGGAGCCTTGGCTCCATGCCGAGCTACCCCTGGATCGGCAGGCTTAGACCTGCATTCTTTAAAAGGAACCATTCTAAAAATCAATGTGGTCACTATGATTGAAACAGGAATAGGTGTCCAAATACCTTCAGAACATTTTGGCCTGATTGCCCCGAGATCTGGTTTAGCTTTAAAAGGTATCCAGGTGCTGGGCGCTGTAATTGACAGTGACTACCAAGGAGAAATTAAAGTTATCCTGTTGAACAATGGCGATTCTGAAGTTACGATTAACGAAAATGATAGAATTGCCCAATTGGTCATTATGCCTGTATTCAGTGGTGCGATTCAGAAAGGTGCAGCTCCGACTCTGTTAACAATGCGCGGTGCCGGTGGCTTTGGTTCTACCGACAACCCTGGAGCTAGAGTATGGGTGCAATCACCAAATAATCCCCCTGAACAGGCTGAAATTATTGCTACAGGATCCGATAATACTATACTAGTGATGAGGCCCGGACAGGAAGGCTGGGATGTAGTCCCGGCTGACAAATGTTATTTACGAAAATAATTGATATTTGTTCTTTCGATTAACAGATCATTACATGGATTGCTGCTGCCGGATGTGTCGTCGTTGGACTCCCGTGGGTCTGCTGCGACGAGAGTCAAGACATCGTCCGGGACCGGACTAACAATATGGACAGAGAACGTCGACCCGGTGCTGCGAGGGATGTGAAAACAAACTTTTGGGTCAGCCTGGCCCAATCAGTCATCAACTCTTCCCTTTTTTGTTTGACTTCTATGAGATCCGTCAATGACCTCCTTGCCACTTGTCTTGTGGCTGTCCCCATTTCCACAGCTTCCCTCTTACATTTCTTTAATGTTACTAAAGTTCACCCAGATTTCATTTATCCCGATTTTACACCCTACACGTACTGTGTCTCGTGTACGGTCCTAACTGACCCTGAGCCCCCGCGTACTTTTCAAATCTTAACATTTAACATTACTGACGGGGATACGTGTTATAATTTGACATGTGACCCTAGACTTATTGGCAAATGTGCCCAATTAAGACTGGAACAATCAACATCATATTCGACTCATGAAACGATTTTGTGTCGAACTAGAACGGCACAATCCTGCGCTTCCTTTGATAATACAATGAGATGTAAACATATAATACTAACTACAAGTCATTATTATCATGTATCCTTACCAACTTGATGGCTCTTTTCCTGCGGAAACAGGTCTTGGTCTTATATCCCAGCGAACATTTCAGGTGGGCCCTGTGCCCTAACAAGATTGAGTCTTTTGCTATTTTCCCCTGATGGAACAATTTCATCCCGTGTGACACGAGATGTCATGCTGTCCAGTGACTGTGATTCCTCAATCCACCTTTATTCTAAATCTGAATACCTTAGCTTAGCAATTTCTATTATAGGTGTCCCTGCTTTATCTGTGCATAACGCTAAAACTATTAATAAGATCGCTTGCTGGATGGTAAAATCCATCAATAGTACCTCTACAATTTTAACTGACCTATTACTAGATAATCAAGGAGAACGTCGTGCAATCTTACAGAACAGGGCCGCTATTGATTACTTATTATTGAAGCATGATCATGGCTGCTCTGACTTTGAGGGTATGTGTTGTTTTAATTTATCAGACCATTCCCAATCTATTAGATCCCATCTTAACAAATTACATGAATTGATCGAAGAAGTCAAGGAACACATTAATGGAGGGTGGTTTGATTGGTTGTTCAGCTGGTTACCAGATTTACATTCCTTACGTCAAATCCTGGGGGGAATAGTTTTGGTAATTTGCATTTTAATTGCCATTTGTTGCTGTATCCAATGTATACCATCCTTTTTCCAGATGTTCCGCCCAAAAGCTATGAACCGTTCTTTTAGCATTTTATCATACTACTCTTCCAGTGACTTCCCCACAGTGTGAGATTATTCCCCTTAGATTAGTTGTTTTTCTAATCCTTCAATGCTAGTAGATATAGTCGGGAGTGGAATGTAACGCCTGGGTAATTTCTAGCCCTTTTCGGGCTCAAAACGACTATAATCTACCACCATTTCAGTCCTAATAACCTTTTCGTTTACTAATAGGGCTTAACTAAGCGCTTTGACAGGGTTTAGTGCCTTTTTACCGTTAGTTAGGCCTGTAGGCCCAAAAGCCAGAGAGCAGCCATTTTGGATGGCTGTCTCATCCATTTTAGATACTTACCTCTGCTGACCGAGGTGCTTGGAGGATAAAGGGCATATTTAGAAAATATAGTGTTAATCGCTAGTTAGAAACCGGTCGAGACCGGCCCTTATCGAAGGAATGTATTTTGTTCACTGGTGGTAGACGCAATACGCAGGTGGCCACTGCTAACGGCGTGGGACGCCAGGGGCTGGAACAAGAATTCAGTGGGAGTCGGCCTACGACTGGAAATTTCCATAGAGAGAGGGGGAGATATATTATCAAAGAGCAAGTAGCAGACAGGGAGAGAGAGCTACGTGCGGAGCAGACAGATGAAGTTGTCCTGAGAGCTGGTGATTAATTACTGGCTGCTAACGAAGAGGAAGAAGAGATCAGGAATCCTGTGAGGTCAACATGCAGGAGTGGTAGAAACCGAGACGAAATCCAGATGAGGGTTTAAGTCCAGAACTAAGGCAGTGTAGACGAGGTGTAGCGGTGCAGACGTGTACCCGTGAGCCATAGTGGGAGAGCAGAGTCCCGAGCGAGTGAAGACCCGAGAAACAGAGAGGGATCAGCTCCACTGCTGAGATGGAAAGACGTACGTATAAGGTGAGGCGTTCTGAGTTAGTGTAGAATACATAGATCTAATAATCTACTTTTCCTCCCTTTTTAGGTTGTAAAGAGCAACTACTTGTAATTGTGATTAACTTTCAATGTTTAAATGAGAATAAAAGATATAAGGGTCAATACATATATTTGAGTGTTGTTTCCGTGACAGGACTAACCTTTCTTTTCAACCAGATACTGGCAGGTTAGCAGGTGATTGGACCCTTCCAGCAGGTAACTGAGAAATGAAGGACAGTGTAACCTATGGCTGGAAGGAACTCCCAAATGTTCTAATCCGATAACTCTTCTAAATGAGAATAGTAAATATCGTTGGCGCACCTTAGGTGTGGGCCACCAACCCTTATAGAACCCCCTGCCGGGAGACACAAGGTAGACCGTCAGGGAGCATAGATATATATATATATAAATATTGGCCCCGAGAGTTAGGGAAACAGTCTGGCGACTTTAAATCAGGTAAGTAAACAGTCTGGCGACTTTAAATCAGGTAAGTAAACAGTCTGGCGACTTTAAATCAGGTAAGTAAACAGTCTGGTAACTTTAAATCAGGTAAGTAAACAGTCTGGTGACTTTAAATCAGGTAAATAAACAGTCTGGCGACTTTAAATCAGGTATGTAAATATTAGATAGGGGATTCCCTAGATGTTAGTTATTCCTACTTGTACAGGCTTGTAAATAGCTACTAATCACCTTCTCAGGAGAGTTCTCTAAACATGATGTAAATAGTCTCCTGAGAAGGGTATATTTACGTGACGGCTGAGGCAGCCATATTCGATAGGCCACCTACTCCAAAAACCCAGTCGTTACAGGGGTGGGACCGGAGGCCTCCTGATTTGCAGATGTTGAAACAGCGTTATGTACCTCCAGACTCCCCAACCTGCTGTGAGCCCCCTGCAGTAATTTTACCGCCTCAGCCGTAGCAACCGTAACAGCCTCCGTGCAGGGCTCTCTACCCCTTCGTGCCTCCGTTGTATCCTTCTCCACCTCCACCCCTCCCCCACGCTTCCTACCAGATGCAGAAGTTGTGCCGGAGCTGGAGCAGGACCCCACCAAGCTTCCACGAGGTCCCAGAAGAAGGCTACGGATCTTCCTCCCGTGACGGAGCTCCAGCGCTGCCAAGCTCCAAGGCTGCAAGCCGGTAGCAGCCTGCCACGGCTTGAGCGAAATGCCTGAAAGTCAAGCAACAAGCTCGGCCGCCTCCGTGTTCCAAGCCGGCTTGGAGTCAGAGGGCGGAGTAAGCACAGCAACACTCGCTACAATACACCTGGCGGCAGTTTCACCACGACAGGCAGCTACTCCCGTACTGGCCCCCGAGCCGATCAGACTCCCCACGTCTCTGCACATCGAACGCCCAGGTGCTCGGACGTCCAAGATTTGCCGAGCAGGCTTCAAAGAGTATTGATGCACAGCCGGAGAACGCTCACACTCTCAACCGCTGCACTGTGAGCCGACGCTCACACGTTCACCATTGCGGACAGGAACTCAGGTCAGAGCGCCGCGACAGCTCAGCTAGCTGCCGCCATGTTTCCCCCCCTCTGCTACTCGTTGTAAACTCAAAATATAGAGCAGAAGAAAGACAAGCAATGTTTCATTTTCCTTGCTTTAAACAGCTGCTCTAGGACCTCATCTGCCTTCTACCTTGGCTGCTGGCAGCAGGCCCTGTGACATCAGAACTCAACTACAATAATTTATTACACTAAATCAGCTATTTAAAGAACAACAACAAACACATGCTTTTCCTTCTTCTACTCAGTTTTACTAGCTGTATGGTGAGGAGCAGAAAGGGGAAATTTATGGCGATTTTGTTGCACTATTAAGGTAGTCACTGAACATATAAAAAAACGATTTTTGTTAAAATTATTTTAATATCTTGTTGCAACATATATCAAACAGCTTTTTGATGTGTTTAATTTTGTACTAGAGATTCTAACGTTATTCTCAATGTTTGCAAACATGCTCTCTCTTTCTTATGAGAGAGCTATGCACCAAAGATTTAAGTGGTTTGCAGCAAAGGTGATGGTGTGACCATGTATTATAAAGAATAAAGTACCCTCAGCTATAAATGATGAGGATATTGCAAGTCACCTCGGAGTTCCATAACCCTATAAAGAACAGGGCCTTCAGCCTCATTCCTGTATATAATTTTTTCACGCACTGTGGAATGCGATTCACTGGTAGGTCCAGAGCTGATTGTTGGTGGGTCACGAAAGTCCAAGCAATAACTAAAGATGTCTTTAAAATCTTTATTTATCTTGTTACATTTGCTGCGCTTCAAAGACAGCAGTCAAATGTTAGTCTATGTCTTCTTACAAATTGCTGCCTATTTTCTTTTTAAGATAGGGGATCTTTGACTTTGTAATCAAAGAAAGAAAAGTAAAGGGAATTGTGTGACAATCTTGCTGGGGTAGGGAAGGATGTCACTTTTGCAACACACAACAAAATGTAAATGGACTGTACACATTCAGCAGTTAGGAAGCAAAGATAAAGCACTTTGGTTTGTAATTTTGAAGTGCGATGGAAACAAAGACTTTAATAGGATCCAAACAAATACAGATACTTTACTTGGTGATACACAAATATTCACTGAAACCCGATTTCCACACATTATCATTTGTGTATAATATAGCTTTATCAGAAAAACTGGGTATATGTGCAAGTTTAGTGACCATTTCAATGGAAAATGTGTCATCTATAAATGACATTTCCACACTGTGCTTTAATTACATTAAAAATCGCCCGCTTCATGTCCATTAAAGGTCATGAAAGTTTGTTATCTAAAAATTGGGCCATGGCTCTAAAATGTTTGGGAAGCACTGCTCTATATGGTCATCGAATTCCTCAGTGATGTGCAATATACTTATAATGTATGGCGGGGAACTTTAACTCATATATAATGCCTGCTGCTAGGAGCCAGAGTAAAAGGAGCAGTATAGTTTTTGCTCATAGCTCCTTTAAAGAATGAAAGAATATCTCTGCATGTTAATAGCTATTCTCAGCTACATCTATCTGATTTGCATTTGGGTTGAACTGATTCAAATATGTTTTTACAACAAATAACTAATTGTGTTTTACATTTTTTAATGTCACACTGCAGATCCTGCTTTTATTCTTCATGCCTGCAATCTGTCACTTCCATATGAAGAAATATTACCCTAAGAATTCAAGAGGTTTGTGGGGAGTGATGAAGTCACCAAGCATTATAAGGAATACAATATTTCCTGCTATATGTTACAATTATATTGCAAGTTGCCTCAGAGTAATGTACTGCAGAGTGTACTTTATCCTATATATTATTTTGTATTACATTATAGCATTTGTTCAGAGCTTGCTCTCGCTGTCTGTAGAAGTAAACACTGGTTAACATGCTATACCATGTAGGTATGTAGTTGGCAGTGTGTTGTCTTTGACCGAATATGGGAAGTAATTCCATGTCATGCTTGACGACCACCTAGATGTGGTTTTGTGCTCAGGGATGGAGCACATTGCAGTGTGATGATGAGAAAGTGTGAGAGGCATGCTGGCAATTCTGAATAACTCCACCGGTTCCGTTATTGGTTAGTAGTTTATCTTTTATGTCCTTTAACCAATTTCTTACGCTTATAAAGCACAACACCACATTCTCACTCACTCATGGTCACTTACATTACCTCACTCACACAGACATCACTGGGAAACAGCCGTTACAATGCATGCGTTACAACACATGCTTTTACCCCGCATGCCATTACTACGCAAATGGCTTCTTGCAGGGGTATACAGTGTTGGATTTAACTCCAACACTTTCCCTACTGTTGCACACACTGGAGTTGGACTAGTACATTATACTATTCCAACATCCAGCACATCCCGACAGCAAGTCGGGGTAAAAATTTACGTTATGCTTTTACAGAGTCTGCAATTAAGACCAGGTGTTCACTCAGGTCTGAAGTCCTAGACCCAAAACCCAAACACACAAGCAAGAGGTGGCCTGTAGATTCATGTGATCTTCTGGAGTGGGTTTACTTCAGCCACTGTTAAGGTAATACACTGGCAGTAAGGGGAAAAGGCGGGTGAGTGGTTGCGTATGTTTCAACAGTATAATCAATGGCAATGGTGAATAAAAAATAATCTTAGGCAGAAGCGTAGTATTCATCCAGGAAACTTACCATGTACACCATTGCACACCTGCTGACAGTAGCAGGACTGGCTTGGGCTAGACTGTCAACCTCAAATATCATCCGCATTCCATGTGGCAAGCGGATTCTCTCACTACTAGCAAGGCAGAGTGTTCTGGTATCATCAAGCACGGTGTTCAAATTCTCAACCCATACGGTGTCCACAGGACCATCCAATACTATCCAGCACCAGTCTGGAAAAGAGTCACCTGAAAAAAGAAATCCCATTGTCAAAGCTGCTGTAGACCCACAAGTAAAAGGCACATTGACAGGATACTGTGTTAGATAATTTGGCAGACATTTGTGCAAATTAATCTAATGAACCCTATTTCACAAAGATATGTTGTGATATTTACCAATATAGGATACTACCACAGTCTTCTTAGCCCTGGTTAATCATGTCTCTATTCAGTAAATTGAGTCAAAATGTGATCCGCCAATGGTTTATAAACATATATATCAAATTCTAATTTTGATTTCTGTGAAGGGCCATGGAGGATAGGCACAGGAGAGGAGAGAATAGTTGAAAATAGTTGTAAGACAGGAAAGGGCTAAATGGTTTTGGGATTGAATAGGACTGATGGAGCACAAGCCACCTTTGTAAAACAATGTATAAACTCACCTATGTCTGTAAGGGGATAATGCCAAGCTGGGAAAAGAGAAAGTGAGTTAACTGTTTTAATTAGGAGGGTAACATCTGAGGAAAACTAGTAAAGGAACAAGATTGGACATAGATGTGTAAGGAGTTGATAGCAGAGAGAGTTGACCTGTTGGTCCTATAGGTAGACCTTGAGATGCTTAGAAGTTTTGAATTACTCCATTTGTAAATGTAAATGTAATTTGATACTTGTATAGCGCACTACTCACCCGCAAGGGTCTCAAGGCGCTTGTACGAATACCGCTGTGGAACCCATCCTGGCTTTCCCTGTGAGGTGTCCACTCCTGGGTACCCCCAAGGTGGAGGCCAGGCATCCTTAGCGTTGTGGGGGCCGTTGTGGAGATTAAGCAAGCTATTGCCCAGAGTTGCAGAGTGGGACTCCATGATTGGAATAGGCACCGAGGCGAGAATTATCAGGTCCGTGGAATTTTGAGCCCAAGACCCGCAGAGGCGGGGAATTGAACCCAGGTCCCGGGCTAGACCTCTGCATCAGGGTCTGCCGCTCTAACCATTGAGCCACACTTCTCCACAGAGAAGGTCACCTTAGGATCTTTAAGTGCCAAATAATGGAGCCCATACAAGATGATGAGTAAAAGTATGAGGCAGTAGTGAGGATCAAAGCCTGAGGGAAGAAAGGCACAGAATTAGTCAGACTAGGTGGAGTGGAGGAAGGGAGCTAGGTCTGGTGGCTTTGGTCCATGGATGAAGGTATGGAGTCTGGCGATTGCTATATTTGGTTTTGGGCTGAATGAGGTGGAGGGGTCAAAGGGGTAATTGTAGAAAGAGAGGTGGGGGGGAGTTTGAGGGAAGGAGATTTGCCATGCCACAGAGATGGGGTGGGAGTGTGGGTTTCAAGGATCGGCAACAAGTTTATTGAAAAGAGTCTGTGGCTGGTATTTCAAGTTTAGGTTCAGATGATGAAGGGCTACGAGAAGAGTGAAGACAGGGAGCAAATCATTAAAGACAAATCAGATGGCTCAGGTGACTATAATGCAACACAATGAGTATTCTAAACTGCTCTGGGACTGTGATTGTGATCATCCAATTGATGCGGAAGGTGAGTTGGTGTGTAGGGCAGTTATGGCCATCAAGGATTGTTGACAAGCAGACTGATTTGACCGCCTTGTTCCAGTTCATGGGTCTAGGGATAAAGATGACATTCTCAGTGTATGGGGGCCACAGGTATTTCTGTATCTTTCGAATACATTCAAATAAGGGTGTCTGCCATGAAGTGAAAGGTTGTAATGTGAAAATTGCAATGCTAAGTGATGAAAGAGAGTTTGTTACAGATGAAAATTCCCTGCCAGTGCAACAGTGTCAAGAAAGCAGCACTAGCCACAGGCAAAGGTCTGTTGGCTTCCTCATTATACTTACTGATATCTGACATAAACTAATATAACAATGTATGTTTCCTAACAAACACATCCTTAGATGAGCTTTCAAAGGCCAGAAAAAACTGCCTGCCAAACATATAAACATTAGTTTACATAATGACTTGGAGTCGTTTCTACGTACCCCTTAAGGAGCATTTCTTCTACCTTGCAAGGAGAGGGGAACTGTATTGACTGGTTATGATGAAATCCAGGTTCCACTTTAGTAAGCAAAGACTGCCTTATTCTCA
Source organism: Lissotriton helveticus (assembly GCF_964261635.1). Taxonomy (NCBI): domain Eukaryota; kingdom Metazoa; phylum Chordata; class Amphibia; order Caudata; family Salamandridae; genus Lissotriton; species Lissotriton helveticus. The sequence goes on along the minus strand of NC_136067.1, from coordinate 153,988,633 downwards.
AAGTCACTGTGCCCTTAGAAACACTGCATAAAACAAATCCATGACAAAACCTACAATACACTCAGTCCCGTAATCAGAGTGATCTCTACCAGGAATACTTTGCTAGAGTGAGGCATAGCCCTTCTGTGCAAAAAAAGATTCAATGATGGAGCCATTTGCAATGAAGATCCCAGCTAAACTCTGACCCACAGTGCTGGCAAGAACCTGTCGTGAGTTCTGCGACAGAGGAAAACTGAATCTCTTAAACAAAAGGCTTTTTGCTACTAAAATTTTAAGCAACACCACTGTGCACTTCATGTTCTAGTGAATTAGACAATAGCCAATCTATGACCACATCCCATTGAAGAATCCACGTGTAAAGTGATGTCTGAAGTCTGCTGAGAGCATCGTGCATGACAGTAGTATTAGCCATCAGTTCCTACAAGAGAGACAAGCTGTAAATGCCAAATTGAATTATCTAAGCCCCAAACAAATGCCCACTCTGACCAAATGCCACTCATGTTCCAATCTTCCAACTGGGACACCCACTTCATCAGATGTACCACATTATCAGCAAGTCATCTGTCCCTACCTAAACCTGGAAGGTACCAACAAGTTCTCATCCCACATACATCAAACGAAATCTTGGATAGGTAATCTGTTTCACTGGCCTGAAATCCGCTAGCTGCACCAGATGCTGCAACCACTGAGAACTCAACTACAATTCTAGCAACTTCGTCTGCAGTCTCACAAGAAGCACAAACAAAACGCCCAACTGTCTCAAGATTTATACTAATGCGATCCAACCTACCTTCTGGAAACAAGTAATTGGTCCCTTTATTTTTTACACTTCCCCTAGTAGTAGAAAAGTCCTCATTAGTGAAAGATTTGAGTCTGATATCTTGAAGGAAAAGCATAACTCACTCGACAAAGCCATAGTTGTCTGGCACAATTCAACACCCATCCTTTGGAGCCACTCTTCATGTGCCACTCCAGAGAAGGAAGTACTTACACTCTCTGTGAACCTATACGTGATACCTCCACCACTGCCAGCACCATATCGAATGTCTACAGCACTGAAATGAGGAAGAACTCTGAAGTTTTATTGACTGTGGTCCACCACAAACGTATTATAGGTCCTGCTTTTCCTACTTCAGCCTCCATAATGTCGCCAGCAGTAATTGCAATGCTTTTATACCACACCTATTATTACAGTTACTGTAAGTATTGGTAATCTATAATGCAGTATCACAAGTTGTCCCCTGTACATCCTATATACAATGAGGAATAACATGGGAAAATCAGTGTTAGCGCACAGATTTCTGTATGACATTCAGCCTTTGTCTTTGAATAACTTCCTCCACCTCTAAACTGGGGGATTTGTCCCAAGAAAAGAAGATGGTAGTATTGTATATCCATAAAACCACGGGTATTGTTATACACATTTGAGCAGAAATCAACCAAAGTAGTATTAAGAGCCCATTTGTAATGTGATTCTTAGTAAAAAAATGTACGGCACACTACCTCCCCTAAAAAGAAACTTATATTCTAAAATTAAAATTACTGTAAGTTGTCTCTCAAGTATACAACACCAAAGTTGAGCCTGGAAACGATATTCATGCTTTCCAGGGGAGCACAATTTATGTCATATGGTGTTTGAAGTTGCTTAAGGCAATATGGATCAAAAGTGACAACTGGTGCATATTTAGCCCTGCTTCACCCGAACACTCAGGTCCTGGAAGCTTTTATCTTTATAGTGACTCAGAGTAATCCAAGGAATATGTGGTGAGGTGGCATAGGGAATACAGTATTCATCAAACACAACTTTATCAAAAGTCTGTTACCTCTGCAGTGTTTTTAGCAGAAAGATATCAAGGGCAATAAATAATATAATGGATGCAGCGACCGTGAGAATTTGGGTTATCAGTTGTGAAGGATGTGAGTTCTTCACAGGTAAGGAATCAGAAATTGTTACTGGGAACAAAGTACCCCACTGTAGCACTTCACTCTCTCAGGACAGTGAAGCAGAGCAGTCCAAGGCCTAGCCAGGAAGGTCGCTGTGGGCTCATAACCCCAGGTTGCCAGTATGCAACAATACTAAATACATGATTCTCCAGTCAGTGCTTTCTATTTTAAAAGATAAAATTACATTTATCACACTCAACTACTTATTAAATTACAAATGTATCCAATCAGGTAGATCGAAGTACCTTGGTGATACCCTCATTTCATGTTATACCCTTATTGGGTCCTGAACCCTATGATCACAATACCGCAACCTATACTAGATGCATCATCACAATATAATGGGGTGCCATAGCCCAAAAGGCAGGCCTACCGGTTTTGTCACGGTGCCAGCACATCAGTAAAAGTAGTCACATGTTATAAGTTAGCAATACAACACCAATGAAAACAATAGGGACAGCATTAGTATGCAATACAATTTATAACCGACTAGAGAAAGCTTGTAGTATGCTTTAAGGGTCAGGGGTTCAATCCCGTGGGAGAGGTTGAATGACTTTTGGGTGCCATCTTTGGGGGGCTACTACAACCTCTGCAGCCCCCAATAACACTATTTAAATATATTGATGGTGCCACGGCCCATTCTCGGGGACCCACAGCAAAGTGGATATGTAAATTGGAAGCCCATGCTCAGGCATATAGAGCGCTCCATTCACACCATGAATATGAAATGAGTGACTTCACTGCTCTTCTGAACTGCTTTTCTCTTTCCATTTTAGTTTATGTGGCCTATCGCCATGTATTTCTGGTGTTGGGTGCTCATGCCTATATTGGCACCCGGATGGAGGTTTGGTTGGGGCTGCATGCGAGTCCCCCTTCTAAGGCCCCTACAGCCCCTGCCAGCTTCCAATGTGTGAGCGCACCTTATGTGCAGCACATAGGAGCCAGCTAGCACATCTCTTTGTCTGCTCTTGCCCTGAGGGAGCAGTTTCTTTTCTGCTCATACCCGTGGGTGGGAGAGGTGCGCTTCTCCTGCCCGTGAGGAACACAGGAAGGTAGTCAAGAGGTTAGTGAACCCTGCCCCTCCCAGACATCGGCATGGGGGCGGGCAACGCACTAGGCCCTGGGATTGCTTCAGTCCAGGGGTGTGACAACCCCGAGACTGTTTACACATGTGCCAACAGGGAGATGGCGGCCTCACGGGCTAAACTGTGCTCGGGGAGGAGGCCCCAAGCACACCCCTCATTAAAAATGATTTATAATAGCCTCGACTCCCGGGAGCTTGGTCTTCCCTGGGGGAATGTATTGAGAATTCGTTGAAGAGCCATGCATTTGTTTGTTCGCCACCAGTCCCCCGGAAAACCAGGTTTTCTCTAGCCCCATAGAGGCATTTCGACAACCCTGAGCTCATTGTACTGGCCACCAGGAGCATTTTCCCAAGACTCCTAGCCTGTAAAGAATGCTTTTTGCAGGGAGCTAGGGATTCTGACTCCCTGCACCAGACCTGTCTTCTGCCTGGCTTCGGGTGTTCATTTCTTGCTTGTGAGTGGAGTATTGCGTGACCCTCTACCGCCAACAAGCAGCACATCCTGCTTGCTGCACTCACTATGTCTCACATCCTCCTGACTACTTTCAGTGTACCTGTGTGTCAGTGGAGTCAGATGCCAATCCACAGAAGTCCCAGAGGACCCATCCAGAGTACCCTGGCAGGTCCATTCCCCCAACTGTTTCTCCAGGGGCCATAAGGGGGACAGTGGCATTGGACCTGGAGAGACCCATCTTTATCTTAGAGTCAAAGGGCCTGATTTAGAGTTCGAGGGAATGATACTCCGCCAAAAATGTGACAGATAGCCTGTCTGCCATGTTACAAGTGCTACAGGATATTATGCGCTTGCAATATGAAGAACAGGATAGCTGTCACATTTGTGACAGAGTATCCTGTCCTCCAAACTCTAAATCAGGCTTAAAGTCACTAAGTCCATCCTAGCAGAGCAATAGGTGGCTCCACCTCCAACTGGGAAATCTCTTTGCCATTGTCGCTTGTAGGTCCAGTGTCTTCCACACAGTCTCTCCCCTGTGCATGGGTTTTTAAGCGGATGTGGAACGCTCTAGAAGCACAGCACTCCTAGGCCAATCCTAGGGTACCACATCATATGTTTCTGTGGGCCTGGGGGTATATCATCCCAGGTGCAGGGTGACAAGCTAATTAACAGATGTAGATTCCCTCCCCACCTTTTTCTTTCCCAGGAACTGGGGAATTGTGTGTGTGTGGGGTGTGGGGTGGGGGGGGGGCTTTGATGCTCCTGCTGGAGAGAGTGAACTTGGTACAGTAGAGGCAGTGAAAGCCCTGGAACCTGAAATGGGTCTGGTGGCTTAGTGGACATTCACGGTAGGGGCCTGTACTGGACCGCATGGTCACAGGTTCAAATCCTGGCGGGTTCACTCAGCCTTTCATCCTCAAGAGGTTGATAAAGCAGTACCATTAAACATCTGTTAGTCAGCGCCAGGATGCTCACAGATGAACGTGCGCTTTACAATGCATATGTTATGTTATAATGACCTGAGCCAGGAAAATATAGCAACTCCTAAAGTGCTGTAAGAAGTGAATGTATGATGTTAGGGACGGTACATCTACACTTGAGGTGCATGCTTACCGCTAGATTGATACTTCAATGGACCCTGTAGGTCTAAGTGGGGTGAAACTGAACTTTAGTGCAGATTTTGTCTATAATGTGCAATACAGTGTAAGCACCATAGACCTACACTTTGAATGCTCACTCACATTATAGGGCTCATTCCAAGGAGGCCCTTCTGCGACAGGCTACCTATGCACAGATACCATAGTGCACAAGACAGTAGTTTCACACGCGCAGCCAGCACATGTGTTGCTCATGAGTTCATGTGTAACCAGTCCAGAGCCTTAATCTAGCTGTGCATCAGCAGTCTTATCTTTAAAGGCAGGTGCTGGTGGTTAGCAGTCTAAATTAATTTACCATGAATTTACTGTGAGACTCAGGTAGTGAGACTCGCTCACAGTAAATTCCAAAACTAGGTAGTCAAATTCGAAACATCTGGGGGGGGGACTAAACGGGTGGAAACCATTTGCGAAAGTGGCCATCCATTGAATATTTGATCCCATAGACCTTTCAACCAGTGTCTCTGCTTTAGAGCCTAAACTATGACTGTTGTATATTTGTACTTTCTTCAATATGGCTACTTTGTGTCAATAGTCATTTCTTAGTGTTCCTATCTTCCCAACCTCCCATAGTACCTAACAGTGTTCTATCTGGTATGTGAAGGTTCCAGCCTTGGCAGTTGATGGTCTGGTCAGCTGTTAGATTTATTAAGATAGTACAGCAGAAAACCTATCTTAATAACTTGAAGACGTGTCTTGCTGCCTACCTAATCTACTTACAACAATGACACTTATGTTTGGGAAAGTTATTTAAAGAAGACCATGTGGTTGCAAAATTAACTAGTTTCTTTCAGTCCCTTGCTCGATTGCTCAGGTGAACATTTATGAGCTATCTCACAGAAGAAAATGGCACAATCTAATAAGAAAACCTTAAAGTTAGTCGCTGCTCCAACCTTCATGAACATTCTGTAGCCGATAACCAGAAGACTATGGTGGGGTAAAATAATGAAGTTATTGCACATGCTGATCTGATTAACCTTATGCCGAAAACATCGAATTACCACTACAGCTCCATTGAATAAAAAGAGAAAAATGTAAAAGATAAGGTAATGCCTGCAAGTAACTCACTTCTTCGGGCTGGAGTTATTGCTACCTGGAAACTGGCATTAAGGCCGAGATATCTGAAGTAGCAACTCTAAGAGATTCAGATGAAGAGGATATTACCTGCGGGAGACCTAGATCCCACTACAAAGTATGAATGGGAATTGATGTACCAGTCCCTTCTAAAACTAAGTCAGACTGGTGGGATCATCTAAAATGAAAGCTTTTCTGTTTTCCCTCACAAAATAGTTAACACTGCTGCCCATCCTCTTACAAGTGAGAAGTACAATCTTTCCTAAGCCAGATGTAAAGCACAATTATGGTCCAACAGATACTGATCGCATCAGGAAGAGAGTTCTATCCATCCACTGGCATAGGACACCCAATGCCCCTGCGTCTTACCCGGGCTAAAACATGTTCTACTTCTACATCAGAATAGTAATATTCCACAAATCCCAGCCTTCCAAAACTCAAGCACATGCACTCACTTGAGTAAGACCTGTCTTGGCCCTTTAATTTAATCAGTTTTGTTTTCTAGGGGCAACTGGCCTTCAACATTATAATCAGATATGTTTTTTAAACCCATGTGTCAACAGAACACCACCTACAGTGCTCACATGAGTCAGATTTTCACAATTTATTTCACCTATGACAACATTTGATCCCCAGAAATGCTTACTCAGATGTAGAGTAGAAAATAACAAACAAAAAACAGTACAAATGTAAAGGTGCTTGACCACTGGAACCCTTTGCTTCTCTTGTCCTGATACCTGTGGGAGGGTAAATGGCACTGTGTGTATGGGCGTATGGTGCTATTTATACACACAGACAATGTTCTGCAACATCTGGGGACGTGGTGATCATAGGTGCAATAACTCTGGCAAAAATGTACCTGTGGTGCCAACTTGCAGCTGTAATATTTCAAAGACAAAGACAGACCTGAGGGAATAATATATATTATATTGAAACTAGTGTTAAATAAATATGCAGAGATAAGGAAGAGTTTTAGAGGTTTAAATAGAAAGTGATAAGTCAAAAGTCAAGCAGGCTTTTGAAGAATAATATGATTAATGGAACTTGATAAACTAGTGATTGTAAAGTCTTATTGATAAAGAAGAACATTATACCATTGGTTAAAGGAAATCACCCCACTAGTAAGCTGTCCATTGTACCCCTTGATAATATTAATTCCTTAGAATGACCTATGATAGTAATCTATACTCGTCCCACCAGTGGTCGCCATCTGTTGCGGCTTTGTGTTAAAACTCCTTTGCACACGGCTATGGTTCTCTTTAGTATTTCCCATGATATTTCACTGAAGGATTTCACTGCACTGTTGACCCTGCCTAAAATGCTACTATGCACAGGGCATGCACTCAAATATACACGTTAGATTATGTCACTAATAATTGTAACTTGTCGGTGCTTGGCTCACACTTATCCAAAAGAAAGCCTCTCGAAGGAAATGTGATGGCTGAAGAAGATGCTCAACACATTTTACTTAAAAAAAGACAACACCTTATGTTGACAACCACACACGTAGAAACAGTTTTTCTGTGTTGCGCATGATATAGAGCATTAGCTCATGCCTTATTACAAACAGACTTACGGTGATGAGCTCTGTCCAGGTGTTCTGTACTTTCAACAGGATGTTTATCTCCTGCAGCTTCCGTTTGTTCCACATCATTATCCAGAGTGGGGCCCTAAGAAAAAATGAATGCAGGTAGTAGTTACTATCACTATTTCATTTTAGTACCTCCCAATTTCCATGTGGTTGATATAGGCAACCAATAGCAACTATTATAGTAACTTAACTTTTAATAAGTTGAATTACCACCCAGAAAACTCTCATGTTTGGATGAGGGTCTGGGCACAGACTTGTTCAGAGTGTGCCATTGGACTGAGCAGAACTTTAATTTGCACAAATGACACTTCCTACAAATAATGTAATAAACAACAGATGTTTAATTCTGAAGATAACATATGTGCAAGGGCTCAATGTTTTACTTAGTAACAGGCTGCCACATGGCAGGATTGATGAATACCGGCTATCTAGTCTTGATTTCACCACATGCCTCTCAACTCTGCCACCATCCACTTTCAATATTTTATCTTACTCTCAGATTTTTTTAAACTCTACTTTCTCTCTTTGTCACCATTTTCAAACCTTTTTCTCACTCCTCCATTCCCACCTTTACTTATTTTTTCTCTCTTACTCTTAATATGTCTTTCCTGAGCAGGAGCTCCCAGAGAAGGGGGGACCTCTGCCCACTGAGAGATACCCCCGGGCGCCGACAGGAAGTACTGTCTTCAAAAGACCTGTCCCCAGAGGAGCTGGATGACAAGAAATCAGAAAGGGAGCTCAAAGTGCAGCTGGCCTAAATGAGACAAGAGGCAGAAGAGAAGAAGGCTGAGAAAGCCTTGGCAGAAACAAAAATGTTACTGGAGCATGGGAGGAGCCTGAAAGAACCAGAGATCAAAGCAAGATAAGGCTCAGAATCCAGCAATGGTGGAGATTACCTGTAGTGTCTGAAGGTGGCAAGAAGGTCCGTATACCCAAAGGCCTGGTGTCCAACAATGTGGTGGGGATGATATTGACCATTGGCGTGCTGCATATGAGGTAGCCCTGAGGGTACACAAGATCCCAGAGGAGAGCTGGAGCAGGGGGCGGTCTAGTGGAAGCATATGTCCACAGTGAGGTGGGCTACATTACTCACACTAGCGGTAGATGACCAGACCAAGTACGCCCCCATGAAGGCCATGAAAACAAGTTACTTACCTGTAACTTTAGTTCTCCAGTATTGGAATCTTTCATAGATTCACATGCCTGAATCATTCCCCGTCGTCGAGATAGGAGTCTCCGGTATATAAAAAAGCAGTGCTTATTAGTATAGCAAACTGAAAGAGGCCGAGGCCCATTTCCCTTTTGCAACCCATAGCCTTTGTTATGTAAAAAAGGCCCAAACTTTTCCCTGAACCAATCAGAGCTCCTCACCCTCTAGAACACTCCTGAGAGAACCTTCTGCCCCTCAGATTTTTCGCGCACTTGTGCATATAACACACTTCTTGTGCTAAATCCAAGGTGAGCCTCTCAGGGGAGGAGGGTGGGTGCATGTGAATCTATGAAAGATTCCAATACTGGAGAACTAAAGTTACAGGTAAGTAACTTGTTTTCTTACTCCAGTATTGGAACTTTCATAGATTCACAAGCCTGAATCAGAATAGCGAGCAGTGAAAAAACAAAACACATTTTCCTCATACATTACAAAATCATGCAATACCATTAGAAAATAAAGCATAATCTCATATACATATATACATACTTATATAAAATGTGACTTTGTAAATAAAAGAAATTATGGATGGAGGGATGCAAGAAAGGCTCACCGTTACTGGATGATTTTCCGCAGTACCGCCTCTCCCACCGCCGCATCCGATTCTGCGGCTGCCTCCAGCAGTAGTGCCTGGTGAAGGTGTGCGTGGATGCCCAGGTCGCTGCTCTGCAGATATCCTGGATTGGCACTCCTCCAAACAATGCAGTGGATGTGGCCACTGCCCTCGTGGAATGGGCACGGACTTGTGCATTCAAAGGCTTTCCAGCAGCGTGATGACAGTAGACAATTGCACTGGAAATCCATCTGGCAATTCCCCTCTTTGACAGCGGGAAACCTTTCCTGGGTGCGCTGAAGGCGACGAATGACTGGGAAGACTTGCGAAACGCCTTAGTTTCTTTCAAGTAAAATTTCATACATCTCTGAACGTCCAGCGAGTGTAATACTCTTTCTGCCGCTGTTGATGGATGAGGAAAGAAACGCTTCAGCACCAATGGTTCGTTCAAATAAAAATCAGTTGGCACCTTCGGAATGAACTTCGGGTTTGTCCTGAGAATCATCTTATCCTCTTGAAATTGCAAGAAAGGCTCCTGAATCGTGAGCGCTTGTAGTTCCCCTATTCTTCTCGCTGAAGTCAATGCAATGAGAAGAGCCACTTTCCAGGACAAGAACTTCAGATCTGCCCTGTGTATCGGTTCAAATGGTGGCTTCATCAATTGAGAGAGTACAATATTCAGATTCCATAAAGGTGGTGGAGGCTTTACTGGTGGAAAGACTCTGAATATCCCTTTCATGAATTGTTTGATAATCCTTGAGGACCATAAAGATGGGCCTGACGATGATCTCCTGTAGCGGAATAACGCAGCCAAATGCACCTTGATGGAGGCGTGTTCTAATCCTGACTTTGCTAACAGCAGAATGTAAGGTACAATTTGATGAGGTGCAGCAGTAAGAGGGTGAACATCATGCCTCTTACACCACAGACAAAACCTCTTCCATTTCATTCTGTAGGTTTTGTTGGTAGTCTCCGCTCTGGCCTTGGACAGGATCTCCCTACATTCATGTGAGATGTTCAGATGGCTAAACTCACAGTGTTCAGGAGAAAGGCTGCTAATCGCAAGGAATTCGGGTCCGGATGGCGCACCTGCCCCTTGGACATTGTCAGAAGCGATGGAATCAGGCGCAACCGAATTGGACGGTCCTCCGACAGTAGCAGCAGTTCCGTGAACCAGTGTTGTCTGGGCCACCATGGCGCTACTAGGATCAGCCTGCACGGCTCTTTCTTGATCTTCACCAGTACGCGGGGAGAAGAGGAATTGGAGGAAAACCGTAGGCAAAGATGCCGGACCATGCCATGGAAAACGCATTCCCCCAAGATCCCCTCTGGGGAAGCCAGCTTGCGAAGTACTGGCATTTTCTGTTTTCCTTTGTAGCGAAGAGGTCCACCATCGGTGTTCCCCATCTCCGAAAGACGCTATCCAGGATCTCCTGGTCTAGCTCCCATTCGTGGCAGGACGATTTTAGCCTGCTGAGAGTATCTGCTTTGACGTTTTGATCCCCCGGGAGGTGTTCTGCTGTCAATGATATTCCCTGCTGAATAGCCCATTCCCATATCTCCTGGGCTTCCTGAGACAGGGAGAGAGATCTTGTTCCCCCTTGCTTGTTTACATAATGCATTGCCGTAGTGTTGTCTGTTCTTATCAACACCGGCGCACCTTTTATCCTTGGCAGCAAAGCCAGTAATGCCAAGCGGATTGCCCTGAGTTCCAGCAGATTTATATGTAATTGTTGCTCCTTTTCCTTCCAACGGCCGCTGACCTGAAGGTCCTGAAGGAAAGCTCCCCATCCTTCTAACGACGCATCCGTCGTTACCACTAGCGGAGCTGCTCTTGCTAGAAACGTCAGTCCTTGAGACACATTTGCCTTTTGCGTCCACCACTTTGCTGCCTGCAGCATGACTGGTGTCACCTTTATTGTATCGTCGAAGGATCCCTCCGCCTGACGCCATTGGAGATCGATCTGTTCTTGCCATGGTCTCATCCTTAGCCTGCAGCAAGGTACCTGTGGAATACATGAGGACATTGTGCCCAGCAAGGATTTGTACCTGCGGACTGAAAGAGACTTTCTTTTTTCTAAGTCTTGGAACAGGGAAACAATCCTCAGCTGTCTTTCCTTGGAAGGAAACGCTTTGTTGCATTCCGTGTCCAATATTGCCCCCAGAAATGTGATCACTCTTGCTGGGTGGAGGTTTGGCTTTCCCTCGTTTAGAGTCAATCCTAAATTGGTGAATAAGTCTATGCAAGCTTGCGTCGACGCTCTGGCCTGTGTCTTTGAAGGTGCCTTGACTAACCAGTCGTCGAGGTACGGAAATATGTGATGTCTTTGCTTCCTCAACACAGCCGCCACTGGAGCCAGGCATTTCGTGAACACTCTTGGCGCTGACTTCAAGCCGAATGGCAGCACCCTGAATTGGTAATATCTTCCGGCTACCCAGAACCGAAGGTACTGCCTGTGTGCAGGATGTATTGGCACGTGGAAATACGCGTCTTGTAGGTCCAATGTGGTCATATGATCTCCTGGGTTTAATAACGGAAGGATGTCCTGTAGGGATACCATCCTGAAAGATTGTTTCTTGAGATAGGTGTTTAAGTATCTGAGATCCAGAATGGGGCGCCACTGGAGCTTGTTTTTCTTGATAAGAAAAAAACGGGAGTAAAACCCCTTGTTTTCCTGGGATTTTGGTACCGGTAGTATTGCTCCCTTTCGGAGCATTGCCCGAATCTCCTGCCGGAGTTGATGCAGATGATTGGCTCTATGGTGCATCGGTGGCGTACAAGGGGGCGTCTGAAGAAATTCTAGGGTGTGACCGAATTGAACTATTTTGAGGACCCATTGGTCCGTTGTAATTGTCCGCCAATTGTGAAGATAGTGAGCAATCTTTCCACCAAGGGGAGCATCTGACAGAGCCGGAAGATGGAGGTCGTCATTGCCGACGGGTGTTGTCCTTTCCTCGGCCACCACGTCCTCTTGGAGTTGATTTTGTGTATCCTCCTGACTGACGCTGGTTATATTGTTGACGGTACGGCTGCGAAGAGGACTGATAAGAAGATGAATATCTCCCTTGTTGGTATCCTCCCCTATACGAGGATTGCCCTCTACCCCTGGAGCCACGAAAAGGGGTTTTCCTGTACTGCAGTGTTCCCAGAGCCTTTGTAGTATCAGTATCCTTCTTGATACTTTCCAGCGTATCATCTATATGTTTTCCAAATAATTCTTCTCCATTGAAGGGAAGATCTAGGATTTTGTTTTGCACCTCCGGCCTAAATTCTGTTGCTCGCAGCCAACCTTGCCTGCGCGGGACCGCAGCTCCTCCCAGGGATCTAAATGCTGTGGTCGCTATATCCATAGCGCAGTCTATGACTTCAGCCGAAGTCCTCTCTCCTTCCATAAGAATTTTCTTCGCCTCCTGCTTTTCTGGATCTGGCACCAGGTTAACGTATGGAGACAGGTCGCACCACATCTGCCTGTCATACCTCCCCAATATAGCAAGGGCATTAGCGGCTCTTACAAGTAGAGCAGACATTAATGAAAAAAGCTTCCATGCGTTATCCAACCTTATACCCTCTTTGTCTGGAGGTATTGCAATCGGAGCAGATGGGTTCCTGGATTTCTGCTGTGCCGCCTGCGTGCTTGTTTCCGTTCTGGGAAGGACATGGCTTTTGTAGTTCGGACTGGACTGTTCCCATTGGGCACAGGGTCAGCGCTGATTTGCATATCGCCATTGTCTAACCGAGGGTGGTGTGGAGTGGAAAACAATGGATTTGGGCCCAGATCTTTGGACTGGGGTGAATGTGTGACATTGATCCACATTCTGTCCATCATTGTTGTGTTTGCAGTTACCGCTCTAAGTGTACTGGGGATGCTCAGACGTGAGTCCCAGGCACTCCACACCACTGGAATCAAGCTAGCCGGGCTGAAGAGAGGTGTTACCTCGAAACCGGGCCGGTCCTCGGATGCTTGTTTCCGTTCTGGGAAGGACATGGCTTTTGTAGTTCGGACTGGACTGTTCCCATGGGGCACAGGGTCAGCGCTGATTTGCATATCGCCATTGTCTAACCCAGGGTGGTGTGGAGCGGAAAAACAATGGATTTGGGCCCAGATCTTTGGACTGGGGTGAATGTGTGACATTGATCCACATTCTGTCCATCATTGTTGTGTTTGCAGTTGCCTGCGTGATAACAGTATCCGGCTTAGGATGACCCAAAAGGCAAGATGGAGCATCGACCGGTACTTTATACTTTTTATCCAGTCTGGCCAGAACCGGTGTTACCGTCGCTGGCGTCTCCATGACCTTCAATCCTTCTTTCCAGATATGAGACACTATAGGTAGAGATCGTACAGATCTCCTATACGAGTCTTTAAAGTCATATAGAAAACATTCCGTTTTCTCCTCTGTCATGGTCAGTGCAAACCTCTTAGTGGCTCTCTCCATCAGATTATGAAATCCACCAATGTCCTCCGGTGGAGAGTCCACTGGCCTCTGCGGAGGAGTTGCAGGTGATGGGGCGATATAATCATGCCATTCTGCACTTGTGTCCGCAATCTCACCATCCTCCTGATCCTCATCCGAGGTATTGTGGTGTGTTGTCGGTGGTGGTGACCTAACAGTAGGTTCCGGCACAATCTCTCACCTACGAATCGGAGTTCCTGGAACCGATCGTGGACGTGGAGTAGCCTCTATGGCCTGTTGAGCGACTGGAGTCGCTGGGTATCTCTTCCTATAATCCTCCAACATTCCTTGGAGATCCTTCAACAAAGAGGATGGTACACTGGTCATCTCCTCTCGTTGCTGTTGTCGATATCGGTGTTGTTCCTGGGGTTGTTCTTGATAACCCCCATATTCCTCCTCAGAATCGTATTCTTGGCACTTGACCTGTAATTGCGAAGGGCTACTGGCAATACCATACTCCGAATCTTCCTCCTCCAGTAAGTGAGACGGTAGCAATGGGGAGACCTTGCTTGGAGATGTAACCTCAGGTGTTATAGGTTTTTTCCAAGGCACCAACCTTTTTTCTGGTGTTTTTTCCCTCGTCGACGAGCCCGTCGACGAGACTCCCATCGCCGTCCTCGACCAAGTCATTGTCGTAGACGCTACCGTCGACGTTGTAGTGACCGTCGACGCTGTCCTCGTTGACGTCGTCGTCCTCGTCGACACTGCCGTCGTCGACACAGTCCTCGTCGATGCTGCCGTCGTCGACGTTGACGTCGTCGACGCTGCTGTAGACACGGTCGTCGACGCCTTCGTCGACGGTGAACCCGTCGACGATAAAGTCGTCGACGGTGAAATCGTCGACGCTGTTTTCTCACCAGCCTTCTCCTTCTTCGTCGACGACGGAGGTGTTTTCGTCGTCGTCGATGGTCCCTTTTTAGTCGACGGTCCCGTCGACGGAGTTGATTTCTCCTCAGAAGGCGCAGAAGAAGATCGTTTGATGGTAATCTTGATCTTCTGAGGTGACTGTGGTGGATCTGAGGTGGATTTTGCTCCTTTCACCTCACCAGCAGATCCCATCTTCCCCTTAGATGAGACTGAAGGGGATTTTGAGGGACTGCGCCCTGAAGACCCTGGAGTGGTCTTTTTTGGGGCCTTCTCAGGTCTTTCCCCTGAGGAATATGTCTGAGGAGATCTACTTCTCTTCTGAGATCTCTTAGACGCCACAGATTCCTCCTCACTCTCACTTGAGAGGATTTCCTTCCTGGTTTTGACTTTCTGAAGCCAGATCAGTAGCCTTCCCTCACGATCTCTCAAGGTCTTATTTGAAAAGGTACGACATACCTTACAATCTGCTGCCTTATGGTCTGGGTAGAGACAGTAGATGCAGTCCTTGTGAGGGTCATCTGTATAAAGCTTCTTCTTGGAGCAGGTTGAACAAGCTCTAAATAATCCTTTTTTCTCTTTCTCAGACATGGTTGATGTAAAAACCTCAAATTCAAGTCAAAATACTGTAGAAGTAAAGAGTTTGAGCAGAGCTCAAAGGAGACTCCCTAGCACAATGTGCGGTAGAAAAATCTGAGGGGCAGAAGGTTCTCTCAGGAGTGTTCTAGAGGGTGAGGAGCTCTGATTGGTTCAGGGAAAAGTTTGGGCCTTTTTTACATAACAAATGCTATGGGTTGCAAAAGGGAAATGGGCCTAGGCCTCTTTTCAGTTTGCTATACTACTAAGCACTGCTTTTTTATATACCGGAGACTCAGGCATGTGAATCTATGAAAGTTCCAATACTGGAGTAACCTTGTTGCTACGTTTGGGGTTACCTCCAAAAAATAACGCCGTAGGTTCAGAGATAGCCACAAACTTCTTGGGTAGACTGATTAGGTTACTCTAGTAAAGCACTGAATGGCTGGGTGAAGGGCCACAAAGTTAATGAGTATGATGTGCTGTACAACTTGATTTTCAGGGAGAATATGCTCAATACTTGTTTTGCAGAGCTGCACCAGCACCCAGTGGACAGCAAGCTGACTGGTTCTAGGAAGCTTGCTGAAGAGGCGGACCTCTGGCAGCAGAGTGTCCCTAAAGGTACCTGAGAGTGGCTCAAGAAGGGTGGTTATGGTCCCCCCAGCAGAGTGAGGGGGAGGTCAAGGAAGAATCAGACAAGCCCAAGAGCAAGGTGGGGGGAAAGGGTTCCCATGTCCCTTCTGAGAAGAACAGAGGTTCTGCTGTGTGGTAGTCGAGGGCGCCCCATTTCCAGCCCCATTTCCACCCCGCTGCTTTGATTGTTCTCAGCTAGGACACAAGGAGGTAATCCATGTCCTAATCTCCCTTAGTTAGGAGGTGGACTCAGAGGGTAAACTGGTGATCCCTGAGGTGGGAGTTGTCACTTCTACAAGGTTAACCAAGGTGAATAGGGTGCCTGTCACTGATCTGAGGGATAACAGGGACAGCCAGACCGTGGTAGAGGCAAAGCTGGTTTCCCCAGAGCAGTACACCATCCAGGTGTGTAGAGTCAGGCCCAGGGGCAGGTCTTTTTCAACCCCATGGCCCTGGTATTCCTGGAGTGGGGAGAGGAGGTGTCCTAAAGAAGGGTCAGAGCAGGGGCGGCTCGCACAGTTAATGCGGTGGGGGGCGGGGCTGGGTGGGGGGGATAGTTGAGTGTGACATACGACAGGAAAGTGGGGAGCAAGGAAATAAATAAATAAAAACACTTACTTTGCATTCCCGTCATATGTCACACTCCACTACTCCCCACCCAGCCAGTACCCGTCCCGCCCCACCGCCCCACAGTGTTACCTGTGCGAGCTGCCACTGGGTCAGAGTTAGTCCCAGGATACCCATAGACTTCATCCTGGGGAAAGTTGCCCCCGGTGTCAAAGGAGCTGTTAATGGCGGCAACCCAGTGTGCTCTGAAAGCTTAGAATTCTTGGGGTACCACTCCTAAATAGAGGATACAGAGGCCCAGATGGAGGGGCAGGGGATGGAAGGACTCACTCCTGTACCCTGCTCAGCCTCAGGGTACAGGATCTGAGCTGAGTGACCAGTTTCAGTCCACCACCCATGGACTAGTAGAAAGGAGAGTGGAAGAAGAGTGCCTAACACCTGGGGCAGTCCCCACCCCCCACTCTGAGCAACCTCAGAGACCCCTGGATGACATGGATCCTAGCTCTTGACACTGGCAGCTGTCAGTCGCCTTTGTTAGTTACTGCCCTTATGATCAGTTTTCCTTGGGTTATGACCAGAAGTCTGATGCAAGGGCTGAAATGGGCCACATCACTTTGTTGGCCATGCTGGTAGTGTCTGCCTACTGGGATGCATCTGTGAGCAAGTTAAGGTTAGGTGCTGCACAGATAGGGTTCACAGGAGAGGAGAAGGGTTGCCCATGGGTACGTCCAGTGGCACAGGTGGGTATTGACAGAGTGATCCAACTGAGTTCAGGGAGGCATAGAACAGACACGTGCCCCAGCATAACAGGGCTTTCATCCATGCTCTATCGCCTAAGCAGGGAAGCCCATTAAGGTAGTGATTAGTCTTCGCTGGCTTTTGGGTGGAGGGGGGGTTGGACTTGGCCCTTTCTGCACGGTCATCCTATTATTTTTGCTGATCTTGTTTTTGCTGGCCTTAGCACGCTCTACCACTGCTAACCAGTGCTAAAGTACATGCGCTCACCCCCTAAAACATGATAACATTGGCTTATTCCTAATAGACATATTTAATTTGCTTGTAAGTCCCTAGAAAAATAGTTTTACATTTACCAATGGCCCGTAAATTAAATGCTACTATTGGGCCTGCAGCACTGATGCTGCCACCCACTTAAGTAGCCCTTTAAACATGTCTCAGGCCTGCCATTGCAGCCTGTGTGGGTGCAATTTTAAACTGTCATTTCGACCTGGCAAAATAAACATTTTTTGCTAGGCCTAAACCTTTTCTTTCTAATACAGGTAAGGTACCAAGGGAGTAGGCCCTGGACAGCGTAGGGGGTAAAGCACAGTGTATTTAAAAAAGTGGGGCACATACGTTTTAGTTGTACATGGGCTGGCAGTGAAAAACTCTTTAACTTGTTTTTCACTACTGCAAGGGCTACCATGCTCTAGACTAACATTGGAGTTACCTTATTACATTTAATAATCTGAAATGTCCACATGGGAAGGGGTAAAAAGTTCACGTTTGGTGTCTTTTGAATTGTAATGAAAATCCTCTCTAATGATAAAATCGAATTTTAAATTACAGTTTTGAAAATTACACTTCTAGAAAATTGCAAAAAGAACAATTGATGGATGAAATACTGAAAAATGTCAAACATTCACCCCAGTACAGAAATCTGGGCCTAATCTATTGTTTTTCTGCTCACCATGCCATTCCAGATTGGACCCAGTCATATGCAAAGCAGTCTTGACCCTGCTCCCCATGGGAACAGTCCATCCCGAACTTCTAGGCCAGGTCCTTTTAGACTGGAAACTAGCATCCTAGGACCAGTTTTGGGGTGTCATCTCTCATCAGGAAATGACCTTTACAATGCGGGCTGAGCCACACGTGCCGTTTCCCCACAAACTGAACAATGCTCGGCCTGAACCATGTATCTGCCTTAACCACGCATACGCACGGTTAAGGCAAACAGCGGTCTATCAGTCTGGCTGGGTGGGGAGAGGAACAGGAAGCATTGGGAAAGGAAGCTCCGGATGCGACCAGGTAAGTGAGGCGGGGATCGGGTTTGGGGTGTAATTTTTAAGGGTGGGGGGGGTCTGGGTTGTTTTTTGGCGGAGGAAGAGTTTTTAGGCCTCCGGGCTAGGGGAGGCAAAAGGGTAGTTTTATGGGTACGACGGGGGTCAGTTTTAGGGCTCAGGGTGGGGGGCTGTGGTCGGGTAGTTTTTGGCAGGGAGCAGGGTTTTAGGCCTCAGGGCGGGGAAGCAGTAGTTTTAAGGGCAGGAGAGGGTTAGTTTCAGGGTTTAGGGCAGGGGGCGCAGTGTCTTTTTAAAGACAGGACAGGTTATTTTAGGGCTCAGGGCAGTGGGAAGGTGCAGTTTCCTGGTGTGGGAGCAGTTTTAGGGCTCAGGGCAGTTAGTTAGGGTGGGGTCGTTTTTGGGCACGGTTCTAGGGCAAAGGGCGGGGTGGTAACGGTAGTTTTTGGGGCAGGGACCGAGTGTTAGGGCTTAGGATGAGGGGCGGGGGCTAGGTGGATTACAGGGATGGAATTCGGGTGTTAGGGTGCAGGGCAGGTGGGCTGTGAGATGCAATTTACCACGCATTTCCCTTTAGCAATCATGCATTTACAACAAAACCTGTTTTAAAGGCATGCGTGGTAAAGAGGTAGTCATAGTTCTGGCCGCATTGTTAAGCCATGTGTGATGGTAATCATACAACCCCCCTCATCAGCCAGGACAGCTTGAATCCAATGGTATCCCTTCCAACTATAGGCGACAAATGCAAAAAGAAGAATTGATGGACATAATACTGAACAATGTCAAATCTTCACCCCCAGTACAAAGATCTGGTCCCAAATCCATCATTTTTTTGCTCACCATGCCATTCTAGTTGGGACCCAGCCATATGCATATCAATCTTGACCCTGCTCCCTATGAGAACAGTCCAGCCCAAACTGCCAGGCCAGGTAAATCCTGGACCAGAAACAAGCACCTTAGGACTGGTTTGGGGCTATCACCCCTGATCAACCGGGACAGCTTGACTCCAGGTGCATGGCGAGCGCGGGACCCACTTCTGGGCATACCCTTCCTACTTAAGGCAACAAATGCAAAAAGAACAGTTGATGGATGGAATGCTGAACAATGTCGTTCACCTCCAGTACAGAGATCTGAGCCCAAATCCATCCTTTTTGCTTACCAAGCCATTCCAGTTTTGACCCAGCCATATGGAAATCAGTCTTGACCCTGTTCCTCATGTGAAGGGTCCAGCTTCAACTGCCAGGGCAGATAGTTCCTGGATGTGAAACAGGGATCCTAGGACCGGCTACAGGATACCACCCCACATCAACCAGGGTAGCTTGACTCCAGTGGCATGGCGAGCACTGGACCCATGTCTGGGCATACCCTTCCCACTTAGGGTGGAAAATGCAAAAAGAACAATTGACAATTGATGGACAGAATGCCCAACAATGTCAAATATTTACCCCCAGTACTGGCCTTGCATCTTTTGCACCCAGGACTCCAAAGTGACTCCAAGGATTACTTGGCTGGCCTCCTGACTAGAGCCTCAGGGACAGAAGGCTGTAACATCCTTGTACCCAGCACCTGGACTCTGCCTTCAGTGAGTCCTACCCTACCAAGTAGAGTTGAAAGTGCTCTGCCAGCCCATCTGTAGACCCCACATCAGAACTGCTGCCTGTCCAAAACTTTCCTGACGCAGGCCCTCGCATCCCCCATTGACGGCAGCCCTGACAACTACACAGGTTCTCACAACGCAGCCTGACAGCTCCTCGGAACCGATGCATCACCTTGACTGCGCTATGCATCCTCGAAACAAGACTTCGCATTGCAAGCTACTGTTGACGGGATTCTCGGCGATGATGCTGGACCTCACATTACAATTCCACATCTAAGAACCGATGCATCACTTCGGCTGTTTGATGCATCTTCAGCGCAGACCCTTACAACGCTATGCAAACCAGGATTTAAGGTGCTTTGTTCAGTGAGCCTAACTGTGCCCCTTTAGCCAGCCCTTTCTCCATTGCAGTTGGCCTAAACTTGAGACTTTGTCCCAGTCCGGTGCAACCAGATATCCACAGTTGGTGCTTTGTGATGTTTGGCACTATTTTCACTGATATCTTTAAAGTTGCATATCTCCAGATGTACTAATTGGATTTTTGTCCTTTTGGTATGGTTTTATTTACTAAAGAATAATAATTTTTTTTAGTCTACTGTGTGATCCTTTTGTGGTGTATTTACTGTGTTACTATTTGAAGTGCTGGCCAAATACTTTACGAATTGCCTCTAAGTTAAGCCTGACTGCTCTGAGCCAAGCTACCAGGGGATTGAGCACAGGTTAATTTAGGGCTTGCTTGTGATCTCATCCTGACAAGGATTGTGGTTTCTGCTTGAGTAGGGTATAAGCACCCTCAACCAGACACTCAATTTCTTACACTTACCTTCACTATAAAGAGTTAGTTGATATTCTACAGTCGATATTCTTGTGAGTTGATATTCAGGACACAATCATTTAGGAGTACACACCCACTACTCCTCTCCATATACATTAGTTATATATAGGACAATTCACTACGTGGAGCAGGGCCAATGACCGGGTGACCAGAGGCAAGAAATGTGGATGAAATGTTCATTGTCCTTGGTATGTTCATGAATGGATCACTGATAATGATCACTTGAATGGGTGAAGTGTTTGTTGCCACCTTCAGTGTCATTAGGGTTACCCATATGTGGCAACAAACATCCTTTTAAGTAAAAAGGAAAGCTTATGACAAAGCTTATGACAGAGGATTGATGCAGGCTGCAAAATGATAATGGCAGCTTATCCCTCCCTCCCTATTCTCCTGGTGCTGTCTGGGTGGGAGACATATAGGTAATAGCCACAGGAGCTGTCCTCGAGTGCTTCCTTTGTGTCATGGTGGAGAGTCAGCAGGTCCTGCAAAGTGTGCTTATAGAAGAAAACCTGCTCTGCCAAGTAATGTCTTCATCTTCTGATAACCAGGCAACCATTCTATCCTCAACTCCCAGGATGACCCAGAACTGATTGACAATAAGTTTATGCCTAGCTGGCACAAACTGTGACCATAAGCTGGAGCCTTATCCTGTTATTTGATGAGTTACAGCATTGTCAGACCTGTTTGGCCCTGCAGGGCAGCTTCCTGGTCACTGGGGTTGGCAGATGTCGGTCTCCCCTGGGCTAGGGCCAAGCCCAAAAGCCCTGATAAGATGCTGCTGTGGCCAGACTCCTGCTTTTCTTGGATGCAAGTTTTAGCATTCCCAAAGGACCACTAAATCACATAAGAAAGACCATAACACATCACAATCTGCTTCCCACTTCACACAAGAGACTAGAAGAGACCTGCACAATCATCTCCTGCACAAGTACTGCTAAGCATCCTACAGCGATCATCTGCCTACCAAGCATGCTTTCTTGCACCCTTGCAAACACTGGGCCTGAATCACAAAGGTAAACTTACTTTTTTGTGAGGGTTTACAATTTATTGGGTATTTACAAACTTTGCGTTTAATTTTGCTAAAAGTAATTTTACTACTGCGGTGGCTCTACACGTGAAAAGACAGGACAGACCTATCTTTTTGTGTACAGTCTTCGCCATGAGCGGTGAGTAATAAAATTAAACAAGTAGTTTGTGAATACCCAAAAAATAGTAAACTTGGAAAAAAGTGTAAGCTTAAATTTGCTTATCAGGCCCTTGGTGTGAGCACAGGT
Organism: Lissotriton helveticus; assembly: GCF_964261635.1. Classification (NCBI taxonomy): domain Eukaryota; kingdom Metazoa; phylum Chordata; class Amphibia; order Caudata; family Salamandridae; genus Lissotriton; species Lissotriton helveticus. Next base: position 153,966,753 of record NC_136067.1, on the reverse strand, counting down.
CAGCCAAAACTCGCTTGGCCTGGTCCCCTCATGAAACATTTGGGAATGTCGTGACCTTACATGTATTTGCAAACGTCAAGCACACAATTGGCCCAAGACAGAAGTTGCCTACTGGACCTAAAAGATTTATTTTTATCTGAGCACCCTCATGTGCCTCCAAAGGTCAGAGCCAATCTCTGCAACTGCAAGACTGGACATTTTGGACCGATAGCCATTGACTCTGTAGCAATCCACAATATTAAACTTTTTAGTTCCTGGGAATCCCTAATGTTGAACTATGAGGAAGATGGCATGCCAAACGGTTTGCTGGCCCCAGGGATCTGCATTCACCCCCACCAACTCCATATTCTTGCTGTTAAACGTCAACTAGTCGGGGGCGTGGCTTTACTGCCGAGCGGAATGGCTGCCTGAAAGCGCAGCTCCGCCGATCGAGCAAATTAATTCGCCATAAATCCGCTTTTACTGTACCTGGGGCTTGGGCCTCGTGCCCCTTGAACAAGCGGAGTACCCCCACCTCGATTCATCTCGGATTGGCGGAACTGCACCCCAGCTCTAGGTGAGAATTGCCTCCCTGACCTGACTACGCTGTGAGGCCTGCTGCAGCGTGGAGCGCCGGGAGCTTGCGCTGGGGCTGGCCAGCCGGAAGTGACTGCATGCCCGACAACGCGCCGGCAAACTGTGCCGCCTGATACATCGACTGGAAGCTCTGACCGCACTCGCTGGTTGGCGGCCGCCTAGTGACGGAGTCTGGCGGCGGCTGCAGCACACGCCTCTGCTCCGGGCGCTGAGACAGGGGCGCCCGAGGTGATCGTAGCGAAGACCCGCGGCGTGAATGGCTGCAGACGCGCGGCCGCAGCGGAGGACAAGGAAAAGACACGCGATCGCCGGTACGGAGTAAGTGGGATATCCGGTGAGCTTCCTGACCGCGACTGCGACTAGTGGGAGGAGAAAGGCTCTGAGACGCGTGGCGCTCGTAGACCCCCGTCAACGAATATTGCCATCGATCGCAAGTTGAGGGAGAATGGGCTCCGGACCGCCATTTTGTCCAGGAGTCCGCGAACTGACGCTTCGGCAGTTGGAGGTATCGACAGAAGCGAGACAATACTTCTGCTTGACTACAGTGGTGAACTGGATGGCTTTAGAGCGCGACACTGTTGAACTGTATGGGCATATTAACTGAGGCACCCTGAGGTCGGCCATCACAGTGCTGGAAGAGAATATGAAGTGCCACTGAATGTCACGCCTGCTGACTAGGGAGGCCGATCTCAAAGCCAGATCACGCTACCGGCGACTGATATTATAGCGTGCCACACAGAAGTCAAGCGCTGTGACCGCTGTCAATTAAATTGCCCGGGTTGGATGGTGCTAGTGGAAGTAAGGTGCACCCAAGCGACCGTTGGTGGGCGCGACGAGACCGGACGTCGCCATGGGCAAGCCAGACACGCGATAGCCCAGAACCACATTTGACAAGACGACCAAGAAGCCACCGAGCCAAGAAGCGCCGGATCAGGAATCGTCGGGGGAAGCCCAGCCTGTGCTGCCAGCAGACGACATCAAGGCCATGTTTCAAGATCTCAAATCGAGTCTGCAAGGCATAGATGGTAAGATGGACGCACTGGCTGCAAGGATGGACAGCATGACAAGGAGAATGGACAAGCAAGAAGGAGTGGTTGGGGTACTGGAAAAGCGTGTGACAGAAACGGAGGAATGCCAATCAGACATTGACAAGAAGCTGCGAGGAATGGACAAAGTGCTATCCCGGATTCAAATGAAGAATGAAGATTTGGAAGCGAGGTCCAGAAGAAAAAACGTACGCATCACGGGAGTGGCAGAATCGACGGACATTGTAAATATGGAACGCTACGTTGAGCAGATGATGAAAGATCTTTTTGGAGAGGGTCTATCCCCAATGTTCCTGGTGGAGAGGGCACACCGCACGTTGGGACCAGTGCCCAAGCCGGGAGCTCAACCAAGGACAATACTTGCCTGCATTCTGAACTATAGGGACAGAGACTCGATACTGCGACTGGCACGCAACATGGCGGATTTGCAATACAAAGGCAACCGGATAGCTATGTACCCTGATTTCACGCTTCAAGTACAATCAGCCAGGCGGGAATTTTTGCCCGCAAAGAAGGTGTTCCAGCAAACCGGCACGAAATACTCCTTAATCTACCCGGCAAAGCTGAGGGTGCAAGGCCCGGGTAAACCCACCTTCTTCACGGAGGCCAAAGCGGCATTGAAATTTGCCAAACAGCTTGCTAAAGACCAGAAGGGACAAACGGAGGCCGAAAAACGGGGGGACTCTGACCAGCTAAGTGATGTTGAATAATGTCCTATGTTATTTAGTATGGCGATGTTGGGACCCTTTAAAGAGGGAGGGAAAATGCAAACATACAACCGGAAGTGATAGGGCGCTAACTGCTTAAGTGGGGAGGTATCGTACTAATTACTGACTATTCCAGATCCCTGATACTGGATAATTGATACTCCGCTTGGCTTGAGGTTCGGGGGTCCCTGCAGCACACAGAGTCAGATTTGCGCTCAATCGCCCTGTCAAGAGTACAGGGTTAAAGGGCAAGTACCTGCGCACCCCAAGGGATGTCTCCCAAACCATGGTTAGACCATCTACTATTGTTGTTACTTGGTTCTGTTGGGATGGTACAGGGGGGGATGACTGCACAACCTAATTGGGGGGTTGGAGCGGGTGGGGAGGGTGGGATAGGGTTTGGTTCTGTTTGGTTTGCAATGTTAACCTATGAAAGCTCTGTGTTACATATGTCACCAAAGATTTTTCGCATGATAGTCACTGACACTGACGCGATAAACTGGGGGAGAGGATGGTCATGGTTGCTTTTACAGTTGACTGAGGAGTTGGGGCCTATGTGCCGTCGACGTAATGCATCGAGCGCTCTGCTGATCCGCTTGCACCTTCATTTTTTGATATTGTTATGGACGCTGGGGATAGCTTAAAGCCTGGGGAGCCTAATAACCCTGATGGGCATGCCGTGATGTTGTCGATAACATGCTTATCTTGGAATGTGAGAGGAATGAATGACAGGAGGAAAGCGAGATTGGTACATGCCTATTTATCAAGGAAACATGTAGACATTTGCATACTTCAAGAAACACATTTAAATACCACAGATGCCCCGCAACTCAAACACACTAGATGGGGGGAAGTGGTGCATGCCCCATACTCGAATTATGCCAGGGGGGTGGCGGATCTGATCCGCCGAGGCCTACACTGGGTGACACAACAGGTGCTGAAAGATGAGGAAGGAAGATACACATTGGGAGTATTGTGTGGCGTCCAGTTGTTGCTGGTGAATGTTTATGGCCCGAACGATGATAATCCTGATTTCTATGAGAAACTATGGGATAAAATGCGTCCATTTGGTGATGCAGCAATACTATGGGCGGATGATTTCAATGTAGTGCTGTCCGACGCGGTGGATCGACAGGGCGCTGCCCGAGAACACCACCCAAGGGCGGCTGAGGCACTGGGAGGCATTATCATGGAGGCATCCCTGGTTGACTCCTGGCGGCAGTTGCACCCCCATGCGCGGGCGGGTACTTGCATTACGGCACACAGGGCCGCATGGTCGAGACTGGACTACTGGCTGCTGTCCAGGGACCTACATGCTTCGGTCTTGGCAGCGGTACACTTGCTGAGATCACTGTCGGACCACGCACCGGTGGGAGTGACGTTGGCCACCCCCGCACAATACGCACAGCCGTTTAGCTGGAGATTTCCATCGCAGGCCTTACTAGAGCAGGTGTTTAAGGAAGGGCTGAGAGATAAACTAGAAGAATTCTTTGAGCTCAATGAAGGGACTGTGGATTCGCCTGGTACGCTTTGGGAGACCTGCAAGGTGGTCACTAGGGGACACTGTATGGCACTCAAAACGGGAGTAATGCGGTCCATCAGAAACACATTAGATACGCTAGAAAAAGAGTTGGCGGCTCTGGAAGTTGGGCTTACTAGGTCGCCTACTACTGGTGCCCGGGCGGCTTTCAGGGCGAAACTCACTCAGTATCAAGAAGAAGCTGAAAGGGAGGTGAAATTCTTGCATAAATACGCTCAGGCTCGGAGATATGGGGAAGGGGACCGCCCTGGAAGGACGCTGGCCGCAATGCTTCGAAAGCCCAGGGTGCGGAATATATTTTGGAACTTACCGCTGAGACTGGCGAGTCTGTCCAGACACCGAGCGATATCTTGCACACTATGGCAGCTTATTTTGAGAACCTGTACACCTCCAAAGTACAACCGAAGGACGAGGTGATAACGGACTACCTAGACACAATAACACTAGCGTGGTTCAACAACGGGGCACGCGAATACATGGACTTACTGATAACGCAGGATGACATACGGATAACCATAGCTGGCATGCCCTCGGGTAAGGCGCTGGGACCTGATGGTCTCACGGCATCATTCTATAAATAATACTCAGATATCCTTGCCCCCAGGTTGCATAAGATGTACATGGAAGCGATTGAAGCTGGGAGCCTTCCCCCGTCGCTCCGTGAAGCCATGATCATCACACTTCTAAAACCAGACAAAGATCCTACAAGTCCAGATTCGTATAGGCCGCTCTCCCTGATAAACCTAGACGCCAAGATTTATGCTAAACTCTTGGCGGAACCACTGAAACCAATGCTACCCCAGATAGCGCTGTCGGATCAGTCGGGATTTGTGACGGGAAGATCAACCTCGCACAATTTACGCACATTATTTGGATTGCTTCATTACCTAGACCCAAAGGTCCAGGCCGCAGCTGCCCTGTTGGATGCCACTAAGGCATTTGACTCTCTCGAATGGAAATTCCTACAAGCGCTGTTTACAAGAATGGGATTCAGTAAGCTATTTATTCAGAAAATTTGCATCCTTTACAACTGTCCCACGGCAAGAGTAAAGGTAAATGGGCAGGTCTCGAAGCCTATGCGTATCACTAGAGGGACCAGGCAAGGCTGCCCCTTATTGCCACTGCTATTCGCCATCGCCACAGAACCGGCGAGACGAAGGCAACACAACACCCAGCGAAGTATAGGGTTCACTTCCAGAGGGTTGTTAGTGTCCTTATACGCTGATGACATGACAATATTTATGCAAAACCCAGCGGAAAATTTCGACCCCCTCATGAGAGAACTAGTGCGATATAGTGGCTTGACGGGCATTAACATTAACTGGTCTAAGTCTACGATACTACCGCTGACGGACGGAACGGCACAATGTCATACCGAATTCCCCATAACCTGGGTAGCAGAAGAGGTAAAATACCTGGGAATCCACATAAGCCGCTCGATACAGGACCTGTGGCTCTTGAACTATGGCACTGCAGTAGAATGGCTCGAGACCAAGGTGAAGAAATGGGTCACCTTGCCGCTGTCCATGACAGGCCGTATAGCCATAACTAAAATGGTTGTACTACCAAAATTCTTATATTTATTTGCGAACATACCCCTGCCGCTTACACTATCCTTCTTTAAACGCATACGCTCCGCGCTTCTGGATCTAGTATGGGCGGGCAAGCAACCCAGAGTGCAGTGGAGGGTATTGACGCTTCCTTTTCGACAGGGTGGTCTGGCGGCTCCAGATTTTGAGCTCTATGCATACTGCGCCCAGGCCCAATACCTGCATTACTGGCAACACCCGATCCCATATCAACCACACGTGGCGATCGAGAAAGACTTGTCGGCACCCACCCCCTTGAAAACGACGTTCTACCAAAAATATAAACGTACACCGGATGATGTGAACACGGTGGAAACAGTGAGATGAGCCTGGCAAAACATAGCAAAACGGGCGGAAATTACTGAACTATACGCCCCATCCATGCCGCTAGGCGGTAATCCACTGCTGGGTCCTTTACAGGACGCGGCGATATCTGAAAGGGCACGCAAGAGCGGTCTTCTGGTCGCAAGTGACCTCTACCCAGACGACACATTTGTAGAGCTAGGTGACCTCTGCAAATCGGAGGTGCCTACGGCGTCTGAGATGCTACTCTATTACCAACTTCGAGCGGCATGTAAGGCCAGATACCCGATGTTCCCGGCAGTGCCGCCATCACTCTCGGCACTGGAAGACATACTAACAAACAAATCCCCGAACAAACTGATTACCCGGATCTATAAAATAACACAGGACACGGCGCCGTGGGTACGACCCAGTTCGAAAGCGCAATGGGAAGTGGAGGCGGGAATAGGCATAACGGACAAACAATGGACGTTCTGCTGCAATCAATTAGAAAACTTATCGCCTAATTACAGGCTGAGATTAATACACTTTAATTTCCTGCATAGAACATACCGCACGCCGGCGCAGCTCGTCAAAATAGGATTACTAGCTGAATCTCGGTGTTGGCGTTGTGGTGCTGTAGATGCAACTTTCTTTCACCTCACATGGAAATGCGCTCCTGTGTGGGTAGAGGTGTTTTCGAAACTGGGACAAATAATAGGAGAGCCGTTGCTTCCTGATCCACTGATGGCTTTACTGGGATTGGTGGCCGGCATACCCAGTGCCTCAAGGAAATTGGTCGCTATGTTGCTCCTACTGGCGAAGAGACAGATTGCACTACATTGGAAACAAGGGGTGGCTCCAAAGGTGGTGGGCTGGATTAACTCGGCGCTGTACTGTCGAGATCAACTGACTACATATTGGGAACTCCTACCACTGAGATCTAGACCTGCTGATATCTGGCAACCCCTGACGACCTGGCTGGCTGGAGAAGAGATGGATGAGTAAACATAGACGGTGAGGTGGTGAGAGCACATTGAGATAGTGGATAGCCGGAACATGAGAGTCAGAATGCTATGGTGCTAAGATTGGCGGATAGAGGAATGGATGACGCTGTGATTGAGTAAGAATGGGCCTCTGCCCTGTGAATGCGTGTAGACGGCTGAGTGGGATGCCTGATGTGGATTGCCTATTGTGACGCTCCCCCCTTCCCCCCCCCCCTTATTAGACGAGAACTACCGGACTCACACCAGTGATGGTGACACGATACTCTATGTATTGACAAGTTTAACGTAACAAAACACAGAACGCTATTGGTTTGGTTATGTGTTTGTTTATTTGTTTTTCTTTCTTCTCTCTTTTACACACATCAATGTTGCAAGATATGTACAAATGTCTACGAAACGAGACCACATGATGAGGTCAAATTGACAATACTGATGCTGCCTGCCTCCGGGTTGTTGGCTGAATAGCGGTGTACTGACTTGCAACTCTAAATAAAAGTCTTTAACCAAAAAAAAAAAAATGTCAACTAGTCAGATCTCATCCAATTACGGACAGCCATAATTCAACTTGGTAAGTGAACTGCCATTTTCCTTGAATATCCCCTCCACCCCACCCCAATGTATGGGAACGCAGTATCAACAGCCATCTGTATGGCCCCTTGCAGGCTTTCAATATTATTCTAGTGACTTTCATCAAAGGGTTGTGCTTGGTTAGTAAAGATAGTTTAGCAAACTGCTTTATTTAATAATGTGTGTGATTCTTTTATTGGTCTTTAGAATATACTATGTATTTGCTATTTAGTTCCCTCCAACATGGTAGCAGGTGTACATTTCCTAAGAAGACTGTCCTCTGGGCTCATATCACCAGTCAATTTGACAGCTTTGGATGGGTGTGGTACATTTAAGCAAACTTGTTGTAAAGAGTTCTAAGTGCTATCTTGGTGTGGTAGAGGGATGATGAGTTGAGGAAGTCCTTATGATGACTGCTCTGTTTTAGCACACCCCAGTAATTGATCATATTTAAAATCATATTAACAGTATGTTTTGACAGTATTTGAACCTTAATTGTGCGTTTATATAGCAGTAAGTTGTATTACATCATCCAACTGTAAGCTCTGGGCTTCTATGGTGGCATTGGAGTGTCAAGAGATGGACAACTCAAGCCATGTCCATGACAACATCTCAGGATGTCCACCTGGTATAAATGTACATACTATTAATCTAGAGAGGAACTGTTACACAGTGTTTAGGTTGAAAATATATCATGGATTTGTCACTCATGGGTTAGCTTTGCACACTCTCTGTAAATGCTCCTCTATAGATCTGCATAATGCATCCTTATGTGATAGGCTCTCATTAGCTCTCAGAGACTTCCATACTCAGTGGAGGCCATGGGGATATTTTGTCTGGTGGCCACAATTACCTCTAAGCATTTGAGTAAATCCAAAGAGTGCATGTTTGTTTGCAGTGCAAAGAACTGGATAGCGGTGGAAACTGATCTCCTACACTTGAGTGCAAGCTACATTACAACACCATCTGGCCGGAAACCTTGAGACTGATGGCTCGATTCACAAACATGTTGTCATGAGTAGGTGTGCCTTACTCTTGTAGTACTACTATTGTTGTACAGGTCACACCATTTCACTAAGCCAGTGGCTTAACAAAGGCCCTAGCAGCCCCTGCAGTACCCAGAGGAAGTGTGTAAAAAAAAATAACAAAACAAGATAATAATAGTGCTAATAATAACGATTATGACAATAATTGTAATATTGATAATATATCAGATTGTGCTAATTGTGAACTGTATTCCTTTTTTCCTGATTTTTCCAAATGTTAAGAACGATAGGACAAGAATTCCAAATTTTCCTTTTACTTCTGCTATTTATTATGTAAATATTATTTTAATCATGTATTGCTATGGCTTTTTAGCTGACGGTGATAAAAATATGTTATCAAACCCTGCATAATTTTCACGTTACACATAAAACCATACATCAAACCATTTTGCAGAGTGGTCGAAAGTGCAGTTAATACACTTCTGGTTACCGACTTACCCACCTTCCTGTTAAAGCGCAGGATCGGCAACGCTAAAGATAAATAATGCACATGTGGATGCAAAACTCACACTTGGGAAGCCCATGTCTGTCGCAGACGTCCGGCCCTGTGCATCATCTTGGTCATGCTCTCTGTTGGAGTGTTTAGCAAATTTTCTGACTGCAGCGGCCAGGAGCCCATCGGACCACTCCATCGTGTTTGGATCAATCTCGCCGTAGAGCTCCCCCAGTGTGACGCACTTTGGATTGATAATAAAAGTCTCTACTTTTCCCTTCTTGGATGCATTCTGAAGGATTTCACAAAGAACACAAAGAATTAGGGTCTCTTACCTTGGTTGGACAAATTCCACTTGTATATTTGGAGCAAATAAATGCTGAACAAGTCACAACATAAAGTACAAGCTTTTTTGGCCATCTCCTGGGTGGTGGTAAAACTCCTGTGCCGTAGGTGATGCCCAGAATTAGGTGTTTAAGCAGGGTGGCTCAGGGAAAACAAGTCTCATGCAAGGACTGAATGCCATCGATGACCTTGAGACACATCCTACTTGTGCTGCCTATTTCCCTATACTGCTTTGGCTGCACCCAGAATCATAAGCCCATCATCACTTCACCAGCTGTCGAAATTGTGAACCACCATAAGACTCTATTTTTAGGTCTGGCTACACAGCACAGCTACCCGCAAGACACATTTTTAAAATTATACATAGGGTGTGCTTGGCTTCACCAAGATGAGTAATTCTCTCACCAGATACTATTGGCTAATTTGGCGTAAATCTACCACCTTCCAGGAACTGCTTCTTTTGGAATCCATGGAGGACTATTTCACATTTGGAAAATACACTCTACTTGTCACTTTCATTTCTTTATCACCTAAATGTATTCTATACAGAAAGAATCCCATTTTGCTGACTTTCCCCGGCATTGGCAAATCCAATAAGAATTTTTTGCATGCTTGTAGACCGCATATGAGTAAAGACAGATCTTTTGGTTTGCAAATGCTTATTTTCTCCTGTCGCCATGACAGTAGAATGTCCTTACCCTCAGCCTAAGTGCTGCCACTGCCACAGGCACCTTTAAAAACGTTTCCAAACTTCACATCTTTCAGGTTAGAGTCACCTGTCTCTGCAGATCTCAAGCTTGACTCCTCATGTGCAGAGTGAACCCTCAGGCCTCTTCTGACTATCACGTATGATATTAGATGTTACTGCTGTGATCTCTAATAATGACTCATCCACCAGCTACTCAGCTAAATGATGGGTTTATCCTGCCACCAATACAACGTTTTGATCTAAAACGTGCAATCCCTTCAGCATCTTCCTGGATAGAAGCACATCACGGCCACTTTTTAAAACCAGATTTGGCTCCCAATGGACATTCAGATCCAATGGAATCATGACGTTATGTGAAGTTTCTTTTATCCTATCCCTTATCTTTCTGCAAAATTCAACTCACGATTTGGGGGAAAACTAGACCGCATGATTCACCTAAATGAGGATTCAAGTGTTGACTCGTTAAGTCAAGTCTTCTCAACTGTGACTCCCATGGGTGTATTCCATCACTGTATGTGTTTTGGAATGCCTCCCTTGGAGTGTGTTCACAGACACAATGTATTATTTGAGTAGTCTCACCACAATGTGACTTGTCTTCTCCATCTATGCATTTTCATTAACTTATAACTGATTATTTTAAGGCATATGTATTAGTGAGTCAATAATGTATGATCATATATATTTATGCCAAAGCTGTGGACATAAATGAGCTCCAATAGTGTTACTTAGAGCAACTGTACTAATAAAGGCACATCCACACTTTTATTTATACACTACAATATAATTGACAAATAACATGTAAGAATGACAGGCAAACAACTCTCGTAGGAGTTAAAGAGGCTCTTCAGTGATACTTTACCCTACTGCCCCAATCTAACCTCTTGCATACTGGTTTTAGTAAAATGCCTTTTTGTTTTTTAAAACAACTAAATATGAAAAATGACAGGGCATAAACCTCATATGCAGATGCACAGGGGAATACATTATGTGTTAGCATATCATACTCTGCACATCTGCATGCATACTTTTTATGCCATGGCAGTGAAAATAAATGCTGCACACGTTATTTAGAGAAACGTTACTAATTCACTCATTTTATCACTGCCGCGTAGAGTTCAGATTCTATATTATTCCCACAGTAGAACGAAATTGATATCATAAAAACTGTGTTAAATGCCTCACAGATTAAGTGTTACAGTCACTTTACACAGGGAAACAATTCTCCTGATATTCACGAGACCCATTTCAATGTGACTGTACCTTTCTATATAAATTTGCATCCTAGTTCTTATTAAATACCTTTGTTGAGAAAACACACACAGACGGCTTACCAGGTGCAAAATGGGAATCTCAATTATTGCAAATCTTTCCTCTCGTGTGGGAGACATCTCAGACCACCCGGGGTGAATCACCATCAAGCTAGTGGTGGTTAGAGATGGCTCCTCTGAGAGCAGTGGTGTTCATTGTGACTGAATTTTATCGTCATTGTAAGCCAGGTTACGTGTATTCAGCGGAATGTTGTTACCTGCACAATAGAGCTGCTCACGGATGTGTCCGTGGGAAGAGTTGGTAAAATCACCAAAGCTTTTTCTAAAATCTTTCTGACCGTCGTCTTCCCTCCACCGGAAGGCCCCACCAGCATCACACCATGACGAGCCTGAAACAATTTTGGCAACACATGGTGAAAGGTGGAAAATTAGAAAAGTCTTTCTAGTGTTAGCATATCTCACCTAAACCCTACTTATGCCTCTCAAAACATATGTTTAAAACAAAAACCACTCACCTTCTGACAGACTCTGGTTCGTTTATTAAGTCTTTATAGCGACCACTGTGCCTTCCTAGGCCGGGTCGCCCCCACGCTCCTCCCGCTTGCTGCCACAGATTCTGCCGCCACTTCCTGTTGGAGTCCTATCACCACTGCAGGCGACCCAGCCGCCGCTGAGCCGCCCGCACTCGTCTTCCCGCCGCTGCCTCCCTGCGGCCCCGCCCCCCGCCAGCCGATTGCCCCCCCCCGCTCCCGCCACCCAGCGGACCCTCCCTGCCGGCTCCCTTCTTATGACGCCTCCACGCACGCGCAGCGGTCACGCGCAGCGGGCGCGCCGATTGTGCGCCGAAGGCGCGCCAAAGGCAAGCCCGTCTGCGCCCGTCCGCGCCTGGACCGCGCCCGGCGCCAGGACCCCTGGACCTCGATGGACCTACGACGACGCCACCCTCATCGCACTCAAACCCGACCGAACAAGAGCCTGCCACCGAGCCACCCCGAGACACACCCACGGACCCTTCACCTGTCAAGACTGCAAGTTCACCTGCCTCCGGACCTGCACCACAACCACCAAGCCGAGCACCAGCAACAACCACCTCAAGTGCATCCTACTCAACACCCGCTCCATCCACAGACACGCCATCGAACTTTGGAACCTGCTCGACACAACAGCACCAGACGTCGCCTTCCTCACAGAAACCTGGATGAACACCTCCTCAGCGCCCGACATCGCCATCGCCATCCCAGACGGATACAAGAGCATCCGGAGAGACCGCGTCAACCAGACTGGGGGAGGCATCACCATCGTACACAAGAACACCATCCGCATCACGACCGACTCAAACGACACCCTCGCCACCGCCGAGTCTCTCCACTTCCAGATACACACCGACCTGGAGCAAGATCACCGCCGACCAGCTCACCACCTCCCTCAGCCAGAACCCGCCCGCCAGCACAACGGACCCCAACGAAGCAGCCCGCAACCTCACACAGTGGCTAACCGCCTGCGCCGACGACCTCGCTCCACTCAAGAACCCTCCCAGCAGACCAAGAAGCAAGAAAGCCACCTGGTTCACAGACGAACTCAAGGACTCCAAGAAGAACTGCCGCACCCTCGAGAAAGCCTGGCTCCTCGACCAGACCGCAGACAACATGACCGCCCTCAAACAAGCCACCCGCAAGCACCACCAGCTTATCCGCACCACCAAGAAGAAATCACTGAAGGAACGACTGGACAACAACGCCCACGACAGCAAGGAACTATTCAACATCGTCAAGGAGTTTTCCAACCCCAGCACGGGCAACAACGACATCACTCCTTCTCAAGACCTCTGCGACTCTCTCGCCTCTTTCTTCCACCGCAAGATCGCCGACATCCACAACAGCTTCGGCGCACCATCCACGCACCCCACCGTCGAACCAACGCCTCCCACCGCCACCCTTCGCACCTGGACCACGGTGACCACCGAAGACACAGCCCGCACGATGAACACCATCCACTCCGGATCTCCAACCGACCCCTGCCCCCACTACATCTTCAACAAGGCCGACTCCATCATCGCACCCCAACTCCGAGACGTCATCAACACCTCCTTCAATACCGCCACCTTCCCGGAGAGTTGGAAGCATGCCGAGCTCAACGCGCTACTGAAGAAACCAACAGCGGACCCCACCGACCTCAAGAACTTCCGCCCCATCTCGCTCCTCCCTTTTCCTGCCAAAGTCATCGAGAAGACCGTCAACAGACAGCTTGCAGCCTTCCTCGAGACGAACGGATCCCTCGACCCCTCGCAGTCCGGTTTCCGAGCCAACCACAGCACCGAGACCGCCCTCATCGCAGCCACCGACGACATCAGAACCCTGCTCGACATCGGGGAAACAACGGCCCTCATCCTCCTGGACCTCTCTGCAGCGTTCGACACCGTCTGCCACCACACTCTAGTCCAACGCCTCAACAACATCGGGATCCAAGAGAAGGCACTAGACTGGATCATCTCGTTCCTCGACGGAAGAACACAGAGAGTCCGCCTCCCACCGTTCCGATCCGAGGCCACCGAAGTCATCTGCGGCATACCGCAAGGATCATCACTCAGCCCCACCCTCTTCAACGTCTACATGAGACCTCTTGCAAACATCGCACGCCAGCACAACCTCAACATCATCTCATACGCTGATGACACCCAACTGATCCTCTCCCTCACCAGAGACCCCCGCTACCGCCAGAACGAGCCTGCACGAAGGGATGAAAGACGTCGCCGAGTGAATGAAGAACAGCCGCCTGAAACTGAACTCAGACAAGACGGAAGTCTTCATCCTGGGACCATCGCCCTCCGCCTGGGACGACTCCTGGTGGCCCCCTGCCCTGGGCACCGCACCCAAGCCAACCGACCACGCACGCAACCTGGGCTTCATCCTGGACTCTTCCCTCTCGATGACCAGACAAGTCAACGCCGTCTCCTCATCGTGCTTCAACACCCTGCGTATGCTCCGTAAGATCTTCCGGTGGATCCCGACCGAAACCAGGAAGATGGTCACCCAGGCACTCGTCACCAGCCGACTGGACTACGGGAGCACCCTCTACGCGGGAACCACAGCCAAACTACAGAAAAGACTCCAGCGCATACAGAACGCCTCCGCCCGACTCATCCTGGACATACCCCCACGCAGCCACATCTCCAGCCACCTGAGGGACCTGCACTGGCTCCCCGTCAGCAAAAGGATCACGTTCAGGCTCCTGACCCACGCACACAAGTCTCTCCACGACCTGGGCCCCAAGTACCTCAACGACCGCCTGACCTTCTACACGCCCACCCGCCAGCTACGCTCTAAAAGCCTCGCCCTCGCCGCCGTACCACGCATCCGAAGAGCCACCGCCGGAGGAAGATCCTTCTCCCACCTGGCAGCCAAGACATGGAACTCCCTCCCCATCCACCTCCGGCTGACACAGGACCATCTCACCTTCAGGAAACAACTCAAGACCTGGCTGTTCGAGCAGTAGCAAACCCCTCCCCTCCCCAAGCGCCTTGAGACCCTTCCGGGTGAGTAGCGCGCTATACAAATTGTATGATTGATTGATTGATTATTATTATTCAAGTTCACTTTTTTAACTTCACCGCACATACACCACAAGACCTCTAAATCACAATATTGCTGACGCAACTTTTTGTTTTAATTAGACATGACATTAAATATATATATATATATATTCAGCGTGTACTTTAAAAAGTGCATTCATTGATTATGTACACTTCGTTTAGCATAATATGGCATTTAAACACTGTCTACATCAATATGTGACGTTACAACGCAGTCGTTACACCGCGGTACGTTACATTGCAGTCATTACAACGCAAGAAGTTACAATGACTTGCACTAGATGCGCTGGACTTAGGAATAGTATGATTTACTATTCCAACTCCAGCCTACGTAACAGTAGGAAGGTGTTAGAATAGTAAATCACACTATTCCTTAGTGTATAGCACCATCCAGCGCAAGTCGTTGTAACGACTTGCGTTGTAACGACGCAATGTAAATGTATCGCAGTGTAACAACCACGTTGTAAAGGTCGTTTGCCATTCAAGTGGCTCTGCAAATCAGTACAACACTGGTAACTGTAATACCCACAGATTACCTGACTCCACCAGTACCTAGCAAAATGGATGCTTCCAGTGTAGAATGTGGTGGAAGACAGATGCTCTATACTGTTGCTGTGCTGCTGTAAACCATACAAGGACTGCCTCTACATTACTTCATAAAGCTCTACACTACCCACTGCTTGTGATACACCAGTAACACTGTTAGCAGCAAACAGTGATAGGAGTCATGGTGGCAGCGACCGTCCCACTGGGTTCATGTGCGTTATGGCTTTATGTAAGTACTCCTCAGAAGCCCTCACAGATACTTAACGGCCTTTTGAGGTTGTGTCAGTTACATCCTTATTAATAATTTCTCAAACAATCACTGTTGATTTTTTATGATTTCTTGATTCACTTTCTATTATTTTCCTGTGGAAGGTAAAATCAATTCTAACTATTTTAATTATTTATTGATAATTCTAGGTTTACCCATCATCGCCAGCAGCCTCCTTCCCCTTTCTTTTCTATAGTGGTATATTCCACCTATTTTCTCCACCATTAGTTGGGCGAAGAATGGGGGTCACGTGGTGACATTTGGGCTGTGGAGACTGATAAGAGTGGAGGGACCATCAGGAATGAACTGAGTAGCCTTGGAGAAGTTGTAACCTTTCATTTTAGTACATTCTACGTTTTACTGGTTTGTGACTTTTCATCATTACGTAGTTGTTATGAGATTTTTTTCATTATTAAACAAATATGACATACTATAAATGTCAAAAATTTTCTTCAGATAATAAAGAATTTATCTCAATGGTTGCATGTATAAGGAGCTAAGTGGGACATCCTTTTTCGATGTCTGGGGTCAGGGAAGAACAAAAACAAAAAATAAAGTAGTGCCAAGTTCGGTTGCCCAGCGACCATGCTTGTTGGTCAAGGGAAGCTCTATGTACAAATAAATGACTAAATTCTGATTTAGGTTCAAATATACATGGTTCTATCACCCTTTTGTCATGCCATGAAAGTGAGAGATCGCAAAATCAAGACCATATTTCACAGCTGTACTCACAGATCAGCCTTCTGCTAAAATCCAGTATATGATGTTGTACAGCTGTATAACCCCTGATTCCCTACCAGGAAGTCACTTACAATTACAACTTGGAATGTGCAAGGTATAGCTTTGTCTTTTTAGGGGAAAGGACACAAGTACAGACTTTATGTAGAGGGTGTTGGGTCATGACATCTTCATCCTAGAGGATTCCTGAATCAGTAAATAAGTTATTCATGACTTCCTATAAGGGAACAGGGTTCACTGTCCCTGTAAAAACATGTTTTAGATGCATCCACAACCATGTAGCCAAACATTTAGGGACATCTTCATGAAGGAATACTGTAGTATTATTTTACGTGCTCTTACATGTCTTTGTGAATTGGCCTCAAAACATCTACAAGTAAACTAAACTGGAAATAAAATGGGACTGTTCTCACAGAAGAAGTACAAATAGAATGGACGGTGCCATCTGCACTTATTTTTAATAGTGAGTTAAACATTTCTGGCCTGGACCACTAAGGGTATGTAAGAGTATGTAAAAAAGTACTCCTGTTGTACTACTTCCCATACTCAAATACTTTTATGAAACATCTCTTTAATAGAGGTGTGATCAGACATCTACCTCTGTGTAATATACGTGTTGGATATGGAGGACTAACTTTAATGGTACAGTCCATCAAATAAGGTTTGTATCATGACGTCTCCCGACAATGGTGATATTACTCACTTTTCCCATACGGAATGTGGGGACACCTTAAATGATTTACTCTTTAAACATTTGTCCGTTTGTAATGAGCTTACTAGTACTCCAGTTACAGTGAGTTGCACTGATAATGGCAGAGGCGATAAAAATGTAATGGATTTTCTACTATTTCCCCAGCGCTATTCTGAACTGGTTCTAGGATTTTCCATCTACGATATTGCAACCAGCGATCACTTTCCCCAAAGCGTAGTTCTGAATACCAACCTTTTTACACAGCGGGGGATGCACTTGGAGTCATTACCTTGGAGAATATTGACATCTCCTGTCCTAACAGGTATGTACTGAGATGGTCCCTGGAGGAACCATCCAATTTTTTTGTAAAACTAATCAGAAAACAGGGAGGCTTTTGAACTGTGCTTATGTAAATGTAAATGTAGCCGTACTTGTAAAGCGCACAGATACTCCTGAGTGTCCTGGCGCTGTACTTATACCGCTAGGGAACCCTTCCTGGTTTTTCCCCGTGAAATGTCCACTCCTGGGCATCCCCAGGGTGCAACCAGGCATCCCTAGCGCTGCAGGGGGCCGTTGTGGAGACTAAGCAAGCTATTGCCCAGAGTTGCAGCGTGGGACCCATGCTTAGAGTAGGCACCGAGGCGAGAAATCAGTTCCAAGGAATTATGAGCCCAAGATCCGCCGAAACCAGTCAAGGCAGGAATTGAACCCTGGCCACGGGCCAGACCTCTGCATCAGGGTCTGCCGCTCTAACCATTGAGCCA
Organism: Lissotriton helveticus; assembly: GCF_964261635.1. Lineage (NCBI taxonomy): Eukaryota > Metazoa > Chordata > Amphibia > Caudata > Salamandridae > Lissotriton > Lissotriton helveticus. The sequence continues at coordinate 153,949,042 of NC_136067.1, read as the reverse complement.
CACTTCTCCACTTAGATGAAGATACGGAGGCACACGAGTTCATACAAGTGTTTGATCTTATAAAAAAGGGAATTGGTGAAGGGCTCCATATTATTTGGAGCAAAGTTAGGGCACTCTATTCTAGCTGGTTTGATTCGGCATGCACTAAAACCCATAGAAAACTAAAATTAGCCTTAGCCAAAAAACTGAGACAGGTCTAGACTTGCATATAAACTGGCCATTAACCAACATAAAAAAGCTTAAAGGAGGATACTTGGAATCGACAACTTGAGTCCAGTTTGTCTAATGATAACATCATGTTCTGGCGCACTATTAATTCTCCTTTTTATGACTCTGCAGACTGCCCTCGAGCTGAGATAGCTATCACTGAGGCCACTTGGCTATCCTATCTTACAAATTTATATTTTTCTAAGAATGACATTGCGACTTCATTGCCTATTGCATCCTCCTCTGGTGTGCCTGCTACCACTTTATCACCAAACAAAAGGAACTACCCGGAATTTACCTTGGATGAAGCAGTTGTGACACTGAAGACAAGCAAGGGTGGTAAAGCACCAGTCCCTGATGGGATCCCTATTGACTATTTTAAGTCTAACACTGATCTTTGGAGCCCCATCCTTAGTTGCTCCTCAGAGCCTGCCGGGACAAAGGTTTTTTGCAAACCTGAATGAATGAATGAAACACAACTTATAACGCGCAACTTTGCCCAACGGACGTCAAGGCGCCTAACCAAAGATAGTCCAGAGTCAGAGAGCATGCTACTGATAGGCCTTGATGAAGAGCCGCATTTTTAATGCTTTCTTAAAAAGAGCCATAGAGGATTGTGCTTTTAACTCGGAAGGGAGGTCATTCCATAGTTTGGGGGCTATAGAGGAGAAGGCCCTTCCACCCCATCTGACTCTGTTTGTTCGAGGGACAGATAGGAGCTTTTTGGAGGCAGAACGAAGGCTTCTGCTAGGAATATAAGGGACAAGAAGGGAACCAATGGCTTCTGAGCCTCCACCTGATAAAGCACTGAAAACCAGACATAGAATTTTGAAAGTGATCCTAAGGTGGATCAGGAGCCAGTGCAGACTCTTCCTGGCGAGAGTGGCAGAGGAGGTGTTAGGGACGCCCAGGACAAATTTAGCAGCCGCGTTCTGAATGGACTGAAGGCGTAAAATAAGGCTCTTATTTATTTCCGCATACAGTGCGTTACAGTAATCCAACCGTGATGCCACCAAGGCGACCACGGTCTGTTTACGGGCTTGGGGGGAGAGATAATGGGCTATTTTCCTAAGAATCTTAATGACTCCCCAACAGGTAGACACAGTTCGATTAACCTGCTTTGTCATAGCCAGTGACGTGTCAATAATCACGCCCAGGTTGCGGGCTGATTTTACAGGTACAGGACATACTCCCAGGGAAGGGGGCCACCATTCACTGGACCATATGTCTTGATCTTTGCCGAAGATCAAGACCTCGGTTTTCTCTCCGTTCAGCTTCAGTGAATTTAGAATCATCCATTCGGAGACTGCCTGCATACAGTTCCTGAAGCTGAATGCGGAGGTACTCACTGAGTGGGAGAGGGACACCATGATCTGCGTGTCATCGGCGTATGACACCACCTCCATCCCGTGCGATCTTACTAACCTGGCAAGTGGGGCCACATAGATGTTAAAAAGGGTCGGGCTCAAGGCCGACCCCTGTGGAACCCCACACTGCACAGGCTTAGCAGGGGAGAGGAACTCTCCTAGCTTGACCCTCTGCTCTCTTTGGCTGAGGAAAGAGGACAGGAGGCTCAGTGCTGGGCCCACCACCCCTATCTCCTTTAGCCGAGCTGTTAAAGTCAAAGGAGATAGGGTGTCAAAATCTGCAGTCAGGTCGAGTAGGACCAGCAAAATAGTCTGGCCTCGGTCAACCTTAGATCGAATATTGTCGACCACTACCGTGAGAGCCGACTCGGTGCTATGGAACTTTCGGAAGCCGTGCTGAGATTGGTCCAAAAACCCAGAGACCTCAAGAAAGGAGGTGAGATGCTGATTAAGATGGAATTCAAGCATTTTAGCTGGGGCAGGCAGCAGCGATATTGGTCGAAAGTTTTTGAGGATTTCAGGAACCAGAGTCGGCTTTTTAAGCAGCGGCTTGACTATGGCCTTTTTCCAAACAGCTGGGAAGATGCCCTGAGTCATGGCACAATTCATTATCTCCAAAATATGGGGCAACAGGGTTTCCCTACATTCCTTCAAGATCTTCAAAGGGCAGGGATCCAATGGTGAGCCTGACTTGGTTCTGTTTAGGAGAGAATCTAGTTGCTCAAGGGTGAGGGGTGGGAAGTCGGACAAGATCTTTGAGGGAACTTTTCCCCAACATTCTAAGGAAGGTTGAGTCGGGAGAGGAAGAGGGCTCATTTGGGCTCTCTGCGCTTCAAGAGTGAAGTAAATGTCTGCAATTTTGGTATGGAAGAACTGCGCGATCCTGTCGCACAACTCTTGGGAGCCTGTGATGGGATCAGGAGTTTGTAGGGAGCACAAAGAGTCAACGATTTTAAATAAATCCCTAGAGGAGGTAAGGGACGTTGTAAGCTTAGAAAAGTAAGCCTGTTTTTCTTTGATGACCCTTATCTTGTAGTCTGCCAGCAAAAGCTTATGTCTTTCTCGATCTTTGGGGTTCCAGGTTGTCCGCCATAACCTCTCCTGCCTCTTACAGCTCTGCCTTAGGAGCCTAAGAGGCTCAGTAAACCAGGGGGCTGATGGTTTCCGCCTCGCTGAATAGCGATAGGAGGCAGGGGCCAGAAGATCTACTGCTCTGGAGATAGAGTTTGCAAACTCCAGCGCAGCATCGCTGGCATCCTTTGCAGCTAACGTGGTGGTCTGCGCTACAAGGGGGGTGTGAGAGTCGTTCGTGATACCCCTATAGTTCCGTTTGGGTTCCTTATTCGTGAACCCATGGCACAGGGAAGGGGAGGGGGTGAGTTCAAGTTCCAAGGGTACCGCCAGATGGTCAGACAATACCAGGGGGATGGGAGGGCCCGTAGAGAGTCTGGGGTCGTTGGAGAACACCCCGTCTAGAATGTGGCTGGCCAGGTGGGTAGAGCTATTTACCAGATGGTATAGGCCGCAGGCGGTCATAAGGTCCACTAAAGAGAGGGTATCCTTCAAGCAGAGATCATCTAAATGAAAATGTAGGTCCCCATAACCGTAAGGTGTGATTTGCCAAAATAAGGTTCTAAAATTTTAAGAAGTTTATGGCTAAAACTGGATCTTGGGCCAGGGGGTCTATAGATGAGGAGACCGGAAAAAGATGCACAGGGAGAGGAAGATATAGAGAAATGAGTGGCCTGAAAAAGATCTGAAGGAGAGGAAAGAGTTGTAGTGCGACAGACAGCAGAGGCTTTGTAAAGAATCACCAACCCTCCACCCCTGCGACCTACTCTATTCAGTCTGTTTAACGCGTAGCCCTCAGGGATGGCATGCAGGAGGTCCGGACCAGAGGATTCAGATGCCCAGGTTTCGGTGATATAAACCCATGAGGGGTTCCTGGCAGTGACAAAATCGTGGAATGCAATGTTGTTTTTAATCAATGACCTAGCATTGATGAGAAAACTTCTTTCAATATGAGCAGTAGGTGTAGGAGGTGTTTTGACCATGGTGCGTCTATTAAGGCGGTGAGAGAGAGAGAGGGCTCAGTGTAGTTAGAGTAGCAGCAACAAGGGGGTGAGGAAAGAAGAGCTTCCGGGGTGAGACTATGGTGGCAGGGTAGGAAAGGGGGTTTAAGTGTGACTATATCCCTATAAGCATAGAACCACGTTACCTGACTACCCAGCGATGTCGTGGATTCCTCCCTGCGCAGCCCGTCCTGTAGCCCGTCCTTAGCGCGGACGGGCGCAGACGGGCTTAACTTTGGCGCAACTTCGGCGCGCGCAGGCTGATCGCGTCCGCTGATAGCGGAGAGAGACATCAAGGATTAAATAGGGGCCGAGCTACAAGGCAAAGCCCTCGTGAACCTAGCAGCCAATGAGGAATGAGCACAGCTATTCTCCGGCACCCTCCACAACAAACGGGAGATCCCGCGGTGGAACGGGGCGCTGGCAGGGAGGGAGAAGGTAAGAGTGAAGCTTCTAATCCACAGTGCAAATCACTAATAGCACGTTCTAAAATGTCTACACATTAAAAACAGTTTCGATGTTTACCCTGCCACATCGTAGTCATGCAGCGTAGGAGAGTGTGAACATCAAAGCATTAAAACATTAAAGCTTTTCGCAGCAAGCATCCGAAAATAGCCCTGGCACCATCGATTAAAACCTGGACTGAGTCTCCTATTGTCCCTATATTTAAGAAGGGCGACCGTAATAGCCCAGTACATTACAGGCCAATCTCTCTTTTAGATTCGTTAGTGAAGGTGGCGAGCGCATTCTTTTAGGCCAACTGCAGGACTAGGCTAATAATAAATAAAATGAATTATCCCTTGGGGTCAATAATCAAACATTCATCACAACCATACATCCGTGTACTTCAATGTCCACCTTAAACTCTACCTAATGTTCTGTGAGTAAGTGGATCATAGTCTCAATCTCCCTAACCCAAGTGATAATTCCTTTTTTTTATTCATGTACTGTGGTGCCCTGGGCCTTGGATAGCTGAGCCATTCCCTTCCATATTTCATAGAGTCTAATAATATCCTCTCGGACCTGCAGTATGGCTTCAGGTCTGGGTTGTGGACTACGGAACAGGCCATTAACCTGGACATTCTCATTGGCAAATACATGCACATCAAGGAAGAAAACCTGTTTTTAGATTTTGTTGATTTATTTCCGGTTTTGATTATGTGGTTTACGAGTAATTGTGGTCTATTATGGCTAGCAAGGGAGTTGACTGTACCATTGTAAACTTCCTCAGAGATCTGTATGCTCAAGGTTGGGGCAGAGTACGTTTCGGCCTTAACTGCAATTGTACCCAGCCATTTAATATAAAAAGAGGGGTTCGACAAGGCTGGTAACTTGCCCGTTTTTTGTTTAATCTCTATTTCAACAGCGTAGGCATCACTTTGGCAAGCAAGTGCGTAGATTTACCTCAAGTGGGTCATCGTCCAATACGAGAACTTTTTTATGCCGATGATGCTGTTTTAATGGCTAGAACACCTCTTGCTCTCCAGCGACTAGTCAACGAATTCGCCAATTTGATGCAGAGCCATAGGCTAAAAATTAACATTAGCAAAACTTTTGCAATGAAAATCGGGAATAGGGCCTCCCGTTGTCATGATATATATATATATTTTTTTTAATTTCTGTTTTATTTTCATACAAAGGGCAAGGAGAGGGTCTAGAAATACACAGCACAGGGCCCACAACCCTACACTGGGCGGCTGCGCAAATCAAAGGGTACACGGGTGATTCCAAAAGAGTCTACCGATGTAAACTGTACTCAGCATGTCGCCTACAACCCTTGGTGGGCCGGCCGCGTAGTGCATGTGTCATAACATTAGATTGCATTCTTGGGAGAATTGCAAGACCCAAAGTTAACATATGCAACATCACAACAAGAGAAAAGGAAGAAGGGGTAGGCAAGAGGCCTACCGAAAGAGGACAGTAAAGAGTGAACAGAAAAAGAGCGGCGAGGGAGTAAAAAAGATCAGGGGAAAGAGAGGAGCCCATGACAGGGGGGCTATGTAAGACGATGGTGACGAGGAGAATACTGGCGGGCAGGAAGGGAAGTAAGGGGTCGTGATATTTTTGTTGAAGGTGCAAAAATTCAATTTACAACCTCATTTTCTTACTTGGGAATTGTATTTAGTCAAACTGGGAAATGGCAACGGGCGATGAAATTAAGACAACTCCACTTTGTTAAAACAACAAGAGCCCTGTAGCATTTCGCTAGCAAACAAGGAATCAAACATCCAAGGGAATTGATGACCTTTTATAAGACCAAATGCAGACCCACTGCCACGTATGGGTCTGAACTCTGGGGACATGGTCAGATCGATAGCCTTCAACTGGAAGAAAATGCATTCTTTAGGAATCTTCTTGCCGTTCCGAAAAGCAGCCCAACCTATGTTTGCCACACGGAATTAGTAGCCCCTTATATAGTAGATTTGATTAGGGTGCAGCCTGTGTTACTATGGCATAAAATCTGGTCATCTACACTTAACCAATCTATTATTGCTGATTGCCTTAGTTCTTGGCAGATATTGGTCGTCCCGAGTATTTTGATCATCTCAAGACCTTAGTATCTGTTCAAAGAAAAGTACTCAAAATGAAATGTCTATCACTATTAGAGGACATGAGATTATCATCCGAAATTATGAAACCCTCTGTCTTGAGGAACCAGATGATCTTGACTAGCTACCACGTGCAATTTTATTTAGCCAACGTGTACAACATGCACCACAGGTTTGTGCTGACCCGGTTTCGCTTGGATATTTTTCAACACCTAGGTAATTTCCCCACCACTAATAACTGGTCACCTGACAAGGCGAAATGCACTTGTGATGATATCTCCTCGCAGAGCACCATGCTGTTATGTTATGTTATGTTAAGTGTAGCTTATAAAGCGCACTGACACCGAAGCTTCCTGGCGCTGGTAGACAGAACAGAGTGAGAGGTAGGCGTAAGTAACGGAGTCTAGATAAGGGTGTGGAAAAGATGAGTTTTAAGCATTCTCCTGAAATTCAGAAGGGAAGAGCAGGATTTGATCGGGAGAGGGAGAAGGTTCCAGAGCACCGGGGCTAAGTGAGAGAACCGGCGGCCGCCGAATCTCTTAGTTTTGCTCTTGGGGGTGATCAGCAAGTCGCGATGGGCGGATCGAAGATTGCGTGTGGGACGGTGAGGACGAATGATAGATTTTAGGAAAGTGGGGCACGGGCCATGGAGTGCCTTAAAGGTGAGGCAGGCTACCTTGAAGGCAGCCCTTCGATCAACTGGGAGCCAGTGAAGGTTCGCGAGCAGAGGTTTAGCTGATTGCCATCTGGGAATTCCGTGAATCAGGCGGGCAGCTTGATTCTGGACAGTTTGAAGGCGCTGAATCAAGAATTGTGGCAGGCCATGGTAAATGGCGTTGGAAAAATCCAGGCGGGAGAGTACCAGCGAGATTACAGTTTGGGTGAGGGCCGCCGGAGGAAGAAAGTGGCGGATTTTGCGGATCCTCCGAAGTTGGTACATGCAGGAGGAAACCACCGCTCCAACTTGAGCCCTGAGAGAAAGCTCGGTGTCTATGATGACGCCCAAACTTTTTACTGTTTTTGCTGGGACGGGAGGGGAGCCGAACTCTGGGGGCCAGAACTGTGGACCCCAGTAGATGGAACTGAGTCCAGGAAGTAGGAGCTCGGTTTTACCGGGGTTCAGCTTTAATTGGTTCTGGTTCATCCAGAGTTGGATATGAGTCATGGCTCCATGAAAGGTTTTAATGGCGTGAGGTGAGTTAAGGGTAAAGATGATTTGAAGATCGTCAGCATAGTTGTAAATGACGATATCCCATTTCAGAAGTGACTGGATGAGAGGCCGGAGATAAAGATTAAAGAGGAGCGGGGAAAAAGTGGAACCTTGAGGGACACAACAGGATGTGAGGGTTTTTTTGGCAGTATAAGGACCAAGGCGGACCGCCTGTGTTTTCCCCGTAAGGAAGGATCTGACCCACTCAAGAGCGACGCCCTGGATGCCCGCCTGCCCGACACGGTGGAGAAGGATGTTATGATCCACCGTGTCGAACGCGGCCGACAAATCCAGTAGGACGAGGGCTTGGGGGATTCCCGCGTCCGCGTTGCTTCTGAGTGTGTCAAGGACCGCCAGAATGACGGCTTCTGTGGAATGGGCGGGTCTGAAGCCGGCCTGAGTCGGTGCAAGATAACCGGAGGTTTCTATAAAACTGGACAGGCAGCGAGTGACGTGAGCCTCCATAAGTTTAGAAAAATAAGGGAGGAGGGAAATGGGGCGGTAGTTCGATGGCTCCGCCATATCGGCGCCAGGTTTTTTTAGGAGGGGTACCAGGATGGCTTCTTTAAAGGAAGAGGGGCAAGTGCCGCTGCTGAGGGAGCTATTAAGTAGGTGTAAAATACTGTCAGGTAGATTAAGACATATGCTCCGCAAGACGGACGGTGGGCAGCAGTCGTTCGGGGAGCCAGATTTCACACGAGTGGCTAGTTCCGCCAGAGAGGAGGAGTCTAGAATAGGGAAGGAAGTGAAAGACAAGGGGTTGCACACTGTTTTCTTCCGTAAACATTTCTCTGGGTTGAGGAAGAAATATTTGAAACCATTGTTACTGCAGCTGGGTTTTGTACAACGCCGACCAGCTTTCACGTACCTGCAAATGTTACAGAATTTCTACATATGTGCTGTACTGTCCCGATTTCTACTGCCCGTCATTGACTGCAGGAAGCAGCAGTAATTTGAAACTGATTGTGTAATTGATGATTGTAATTGTGCACTGGAGTCTTTTTTAGCTTTTTAATATTTTTTTAACTTTTATATTGGTTTTAATAATTTTGTTATGGATGTATTTTGTAGCTTTTATGATTCACATTGTGAGTTGGAATAATGCTTATTTTGAATTGAATTTGGTACTGTTACAAATTCTTACATGGAAAATCATATTAAATGGGCATATGAGGTCACATACAGGATCAAATATGGACTTCATTTCAAACCAGGAGGATATGTATATGTTGATAAAATATAAATCATATCCAGATACCCCTTCATCACCCAAGAACATTTATCAAACACAATCATTGAAATTAAGATAAAGCCTATGTCTGATCAATTTTAATAGGTGGATGAAAGCAGATTCCTTTGGTCAATTTACATTAAATTGATTTCTGGGCAGTTCTTTAATTGATTATACCAGCTTTTTCAACCAGCAATCACCAATCGGAAACCAACATCACGCAGTAGCACACATTTATCATATAAAAAAACCCACTCAGAAGAACCTTCACAATCTTCTCCGTACATTTGTCTGGATAGTGTTAGTGGGAGGGGTCAAATGTGTGTCTTGCTTCTGTACCAATGAGCTGAGAAGCATGGCCAGTACATTTAATGATAATTTTAACCAGACACCAGCTCACACAAACCAACCAATCACAAGTTGAAGAAACCCCTCACAGCAACAGTGTCACTAAAGATATACCAGTGAAAAATTATGGTAACACAAAATATCCAACTAGAAAACTTTTGGCCTTGTGGTGGGCAGGTCCTAATATCCTTATTGCCCATACCTTGCCAGGTGTTAACTGCTGTTAATTGCCATTTCCCTTAAACAGGTCAGTTCTAGAGCATATATGCTGGGCAGTCAGTTGATAGCTGTTTATGCCCAAGAGATGACAATTACACTTAAACAAAAAGTGTGTTTTACTTAACTTTATTCAATCTGATCTATGTTGCTTAATTCCATTCTTTATCTATAAGTGAGGCAGAAGCATTTTTATGGAGATGCTCGCCCAACCACTTTTTGCTGATTGTGTCTATGTACTAAGAACCCAACTCCTGGTTTGTATTGGGCTGATAACAGGTGCATGAAGAGCCCGGAAGCACAGAGAACTTTCAAGAACATCAGATGGCAAGGAAAGAGGACTGGAAGAACATGACACATGGCACTTTAGCTTGATGATTGAAAGGTCAGGCTTTCTACAGCCTGAACTCCACACAAGCTATTTGTGCCTCCACTAGTGCTAAGGCTTACACTTACCAGAATCTGGTTGTGAAACTGTATCACCTTATCCGTCTGGCTTTCCCAAGGCTGCAAGCACAGCTCGTGCGTCACTACAGATATCGCCTTCTAGAAGTACAAAAAGTGTTTCATTTCCACATTAAATGTATTTATCAGACAAACATATTTATACATTTAAAGACTTAGAAAACACCCAGGGAAGTGCAATATCTGGTGATTCTTTGCTGCACAATGAGAGGACGTTTTAAACAACAGTTAAAATGTACACTTCCAAAATATGAACAAGCCAAGGCATTTATTTTAATATAGTAAATATGAATTCGAGGTTCGAGCAGAATACTTACTCGAATGCCCTGATTACCGGTAATGTAGACGTATGTGCAAGGATACCGCCAGATGACTCAATAATGCTGGAGGCACATTGATTGGAAGAACTTTTTTGGAGGCGACTTATTAGGTGCTACACGTCAGCGGGTCTGTCAGGGTGCTTCAGTTACAGTACTTGTTGATTGACATACAATCTGTTGAGTGACGTACAAGAGAGCAACAGATTACTGTAAACATGGCGAGCAAAGAAAAGACAACGCTACCTCCCTTTGGAAATGTTGGTTCTGATGGAGACTCTGTTCCCTCTGCAGATACTTTGTCTTGTAAATATATGGGTCTTAGGACACTGAGTCCAAGGAAAGTTTGTTCATTATGCTGCCATGGGTCTGGGTTGTACCACTTATGACCCCGATGTCACAGTGGCATCAGACACAGTGTGACAACGAGAAACACTTGAATGATGCTGCAACAGTATCATAGGTTCTGCCCCTTGCTGTAGGGTATTCGTCAAGAGCTAGTTGTGCAGGTATAAGGATACCTAGACCCCCTGCACACACAGAAGAGGTTCTGCCACTACTATTGCCAACAGCTTCATGAATGGTCGAGGTGTACACATGAGACAAACAGCAGACCCTGGCACTGAAATGCTTGCCTTCCACCTTCCAGAACAGGGTCAATTTATGGGTGTGGAGAACCCCAACTTGAAAAATATGTGTTTGCCTGTCCAGAGACACCAGTCAACCGTCCTTTCTCAATGCTGGCTGAAACGGCACCAGAGATACATTCCTTAACTTTTCCTTCTACACCTACCTGTTAAGAGCTTTTTCATCTAATATAGACCTCAACGTTCCCATATTTTTTTAGTTGTAAGAATGAATAAGGAATAAATCCCCACATGTCATTCTTGTGGCAGCTTGCCTAGGGCATGCATGAAGGCCATTAATGCAACATCCTCTAACAGCTTGTGTATCTGACCTTCAATTTGGTGGTGAAGGTCAGGTTGAAGGAAAACTCTAGGATTGAAGACTCTAACCTTTTCCCACTAATCTAAAGCTTATTCCACTCAAACATTGTACCTGAAATTCCCAAAAGATTCCATCCCTTAGCTGCAGATGCCAGAGTGAGTCACAGTTGTTTGTTTGGTATATGTTCTGTTCCTAGAAGGTTTCCTGCCTCAGAAAAGGCTGATCGGTGCCTCTGTGGGGCTAGGGGGGTTAGAGTCATTGACATATATTGCTACACAGGGTAAAAAGTCTTATGATTAGGCACAAGCTACAACAGCCGCCCAGGCTGTCTGAATGCCTTCCTTTTTCCAGTGTGTGATCATCAGTGTCTCTCAGCTATTTCCCACATCCATAATAATGTCCAAGATTATTGACTCCGAACCTGGGAAAAACCAGAAACCAAAAACCAAAGTCAAGAGCGTCACCTGTTTCCAGAAGAGACAGACATCTGGCAAGCAATGAACACAACAGAGTCTGAACCAGACTGCATTAAAAGTTTTGATGACTCCATACCATCAACCATCAACTGATTGAATGTTCCACCTGTGAATCAGGCAGATGTACCACTGCTTACTTCACCGGCTGCCACAAAGAAGGCTAAATTACTGGTCTCATTTACAGACCTCAAATGTACAGATCGTGTTGCATCCATTGTCTGGGAATTTCTACCTTGGAGGCGTCAGGTTGGGAATGTGTTCGGCTAACCTTGGTGTTAGCCACAATCACTACTAGGGAAGGGGGTGGTCATTGGGTGTTTTGGTAAGTAAAAGAGAGAACCCATGTCAAGCTAAATTTCTTTAGGAACATCCCTGAAACGCAGAAATTGAGGCTGATTCCTCCCATATGTCATCTACTGGATTTTTAAATCCTTCTGCTCTAGAGGCCCCAAGTGCAGAATATCTGTAAATATGTTGTGCGCATCAGCCTTCTGGGTCATGGGCGGGTTTAACACCAGGTACCTCCTCTGTGGTTGTCAGAGAGCAGCTGACTCACCAGATTCAGGACACTCCAGATCACTTGCACTTCACTTTGTTGTCAACCTCTTCTCCCTCTTGCACTTTGACTTATGCATAATGCACACTTCAATCATTGATATCAAGGTGACACTCAGAGGGAGACATGGCATGTCTGTTATTAGGAGTGATGACCATGGAATCAGACTGTGGCTTTGGTGTAGATCTCTCCAGTGCCTGCTGCACTGCAGCCCAAGGTCCGTGCTGTGTAACAGACTATTTATTTATTTATTTAGAGAGTTTTATATAGCGCGACCGTGACCCTTGGGTATCAGAGCGCTTTACATTCACATGAGGTAGGTTCGTTAATATACATCTTAACTGGCCTGAGGTAAGTTTTGTACAAAGCAATATAAAAAACATTTCACATGGTATGAGGTAGTTTCGGAGATTACATATATCTGTATAAGGTTCGGATAATACATATGTCTGTATAATTCCTGTAAATGTCTGACTTAAAAGTTTCAATGGAGGTCCTTGGATTAGACTACTGAGCTGTACTTGCTGTATTGTGACTCCAGTATCAATAGTTTGGAGTTGTCTTATTCTGCATCCGTAGATCTGGATTAGTATGGTATCGATATTGGTTATCCTTAGCGTAGCATGGGATTTTCTCTTCTTTTTCCATTTGTTGAGCTATTTTGGAACATCTATGATCCGGTGGTGGTGATGCCCTGTCTTGTCTATTTGAGGAACTTACTCATTAGGAAGATCTAAGCTTCCCTCTTGAATGTAGCAGTGTTTGTGATTTTCCTAATATTTGAGGGGAGTGAGTTCCAAATTCTGGGGGCTGCTCCGGAGAAAGCTCTGTTGTACGTTTTCTTCTTCCGGAACATAGGTGGCCTCAACAGCAGCTCCTTGGTACTCCTGCCGGTCTGCCTCTTCCAGATAACTCGATTTTCTGGGCCATATATCTTGGTGTTTTACAGTGGAGCGCTTTGTGGGTAATACATGCCATCTTCAGTTGGATTCTGGCTTCGTATGGTAGCCAGTTTAACGATTTCAGATGTGGAGAGATATGATCGAATTTCCTCGCTCCGGTGATGAGTCTTGCAGCTGCATTGAGGCATGCTTTTAGTGGAGCTGTGGAAATTTTTTGTAGACCTGCTAAGGTTGTGCATCCATATTCAATCCTTGTGACCACTAATGATTGTACTGCCAGTTTGAGGTTCGCCATAGAAATGAATGGTTTCACTCTTCTAATGTAGTTCAGGGGAAAACGGGCACTTTGTGCCATTGATTTGATGTGGGCTTTCATGTCTAGGTTCTTATCTAGTGTAATTCCTAGCGATTTTGCTGAATCCACTAGCGTAGGGGTGCAGTTTAGTGCCGTGATCAGTTTGGTCCATTCCTTCACTTCTGTGTGGTACTTTGGTGGTGAAATTAATAGGAATTCTGTTTTTTGTGCGTTTAGTTTCTGATGATTGGAAGGTAACCAGCAAAGTGACAGTTTTAGGGCCTCATTCATTTCCTTGATGTTTTCCAGGGATGCGATCTTCATGTAAATTTGCGTGTCGTCTGTGTACATGTGATAGGATATGTTTGTGTCTCGGAGAATTTCTGTAAGTGGTTCGACATAAAGGTTGAAAAGAGATGGAGATAGGGTAGACCCTTGGGGGACTCCAAATGAGTTGGGACACAATGGGGACTGTGTCTGGTTGACCAGAAATCTTTGCGTTCTATTCTGAAGGAAGGATTCAAACCATTTCAGCACATTTCCTGACAGACCCATCCTGTCATGAAGCCTGGCTAGTAATTTTCCGTGATTTACCGTGTCGAAAGCAGATGACAGGTCGAGTAGGATTAGTAGACATGTTCTATTGCTATCTAGGGCCTGTAACGCATCATCGACAATATGTAGGATCACTGTTTCCGTGCTGTGGCCTGTTCTGAATCCCAATTGGCAGTCGTCCAGTAGCATGAACTTAGCGATGTGTTGGCTCAGTTTATTTTGCACACATTTCTCAATTAATTTGGCAAGTAATGGAATATTGGTAACTGGGCGAAAGTTATTAGGATCTGCTGGGTCCGCTGTAGGTTTTTTGATGATGTGGAGACGTGTGGAGAAGTGTGGCTCACTGGTTAGAGGCGGCAGACCCGTAAGCAGAGAACTGCCCGGGACCAGGGTTCGATTCCCGACGCGGCAGGGTCGTGGACCAGGGTCAGCGGACTCGATAATTCTCGCCTCGGTGCCTACTCTAGTCAGAAACCACACTCGGCAACTCTGGGCATCAGCTTGCCTCATCTTCACAACGGCCCCCCAGACCGCCGGGGATGCTTGGTCGCACCTTAGAGATACCCATCAGGGACCATCTCTCAGGGTGAGCCAGGACGGGTTCCCCAGCGGTCGAAGCGTGGAGATACTCCTCCGGGAGTCGATTCCTAGCGCTATATAAACCCGCAATTAATTAATCAATTAATGTGGATGACTTGGCCTGTTTTTAGGCAATTCGGCAGGATCCCTTGCGATAGTGAGGCATTTATTATTCTAGTCCATATAGGGATGACGATATGGTTGATTTTTTGAAGACATTTAGGGGGGAACGGGTCATTGTAGTGGTTATTAGGTTTGATATCCGAGAGCGTTTTGGCGATGGTATTCTGGTCGTATCTGTGGCTAACAGGGTAACCGCTCTCTCATTTGAGCAATTAACCAAAACATCTAATCTTTCTATGATTCAAAGTGCCCCACTTGTATTGCAAACACTAGAGCCGGCCTTGCCACCACTAACCCTGCCCAACACTAGAGCCGGCATTGCCACCACTAACCCTACCCACTGCTTCGAACCTGTTTACCTGAACTTCAAACCCCATTACGACTCTTCACATTGGTCCGAAGAACAAGACTCTATTTCTGTCAAAGTTTTCAGATCAACTATAATCCCCAAAAACCTCTGGTGCACTCGTTGAGCTAGAACTTTTCGTGTGCAATTTTTTCACCCGCTACACTAAAGGAGGTTGATGTGTATCACAATGGCAGAATCATCAGTATGATGTCACCTGGAGTGTTGACAAGCGTCTCATGCCACGAGTGTTCTTTATGTGACAGTTGCTGCCTGTGCCTTGGATGTTGCCAGCTGGGACAGCTCTCTGTACCTGCCTAATAAATTCTTCTGCTATTAGTTCACAACGGTGTTCCCTCGTCATCTTTTCAGTGGCAACAGATGGGATGCCACTCCGACCGAACAACGAGCGTTTTTATTCGATGTCAGAAGCTCACTTATGCCATGTAATGGTTGATATAGATATTCTGCTCCAAACTTCCAGCGTTTGTCTTTCTTTCTTTTTAATTTAGAACAGTCAGTCCCTAGTGGGTGAAATTTTCTACCAGAGTTATAGCCCTCCGACCTTTCACCATGGCGATTGTTAAAGTCCGTCTCCCTCATTAGACTTCTCCTGTGACTCCTGCCAATAACTCAGGTTTAGAGCCTTCAACAATGTGTATAGCCCTCGGCAGCGGGCTAAAAAGCTATTTAGAACATTCGAATGTTAGGAGCTCCTGACAATGGAGTGGCTCCGGGCTTGTAATGGCTGATTTCTGGTTCAAAATTCTAATGCTTTGTAAATTAGAACATTCTACCCTCACTGTGGAGGGGTTCTAATAGCCTTATAGCCCTTCTGTCTTGGGCTATACTGGTTGTTAAAGGCCCTATCCCTCGTTATGTGTCCTTCTCTGTGGCTCAGGCCTACAACTCGGGTTCAGGGCATTTAACAACCGGTAAAGCCCTTGGAAGCGGGCTATAAGGCTATAATATACTTACCATGATGAAATCGGCGGTAGGCGACACTGCAGATGTAACATATTGTAGGCATGCATTGTTGATCTCGATGTAGTGGCATACAACCATACCAAGGTACTGAATTGCATTGCACTACATTTTCTGCTGCTAAGCCCAACACACAGGAACTATATAAAGGAGTCATGACTTCCAGTGTTAGGCATCAGCTGCTCTCATTTGCTGTAACCCTTAAAACGCTGCACCTATTTTACTCAACATCAGGAAGAACCGAAAAAACTTTGAAGGTGTGTGATGATGTTAGGTATTGTCCCAAGCACACCTTCAAAGGGAAAAGGGAACTGAGTTTGTTCAGGCAAACCAGCATCATTTAAGTGTTCGGCATCGACATGTCCAATTGGCATCCAACAACATTTGAGACATAAGTGGAGCCCTACAGCGCCGTGACTCCAAATTAAAATTGAAAATAAAGTGAATAAGTCAAAAATAAAAAGAGTCTTCAGGGTTAAGAGTATCCATTAGAACTTTAAGTTTAGAAGCCAATACAGAATTGACTACTGACCTCCCAACAGTTTGACCCTTGAACTTTACATTGGCAAGTCGAAGAATAATAGCCACTTTTTATTAACACATACAACAAGAACATACGTGCGCCGGTATGGCAGAAAGGCCATTACATTTACCACCTTATGGCACAAATCGAAATACTTTAACATCGCAAAAGTGACACAGAGGTTCGATATTGTACGTCACCGGGATGGAGATATTTTTAAACTCTTCATTAAAGTTCCAGGTGTTTTGGTCACACCTGGGACTCTGGTGAAGTTTTTCTAACTTTACTTCACATTCATAAGCAAATAAAAAAGATTGAACATATATCAGATTACCTCCAGCCTTTTAGTGTTGGTTTTCTGGATAGAAATGCCTGGAAACAGATCCGCCATTATGTGCTCAAAGAGAGGGACGTCTTCTGCCAGGAACTTGGGCAGGTTCCCTTCTTGCAAAGCACTGATTATGATCAGGGACTCCTCGTGTGCAGTGAGCCCCCTCTGACTGTCCCTGGAAGGAGAAACACAACTTTTCACGCAATGCACAAGCGAGGGTTTCATGTGTTCTATTCAAGCAGGTTGTGAAATGGACTACATACCACTTGTGTTAAATAGAAACCCCGGCCCTCTGACCCTTATCAAGGGTATCCTCTTGCCTGCCTCCACCCTCGATTGGGGCATTAAGAGCTGTTTTAAGTAATAAGCACCCGCCACGCACATTGAAAAATAGTTCCATGTGTCTGAAATTGATGTCCTTTGTGCTTTGGCGGCGCTCGTCATTTGCCAGTGCATTCATTGGGATGTGTTCTATTCTTATGAAAAGTATGGGATTATCCTGCGAGGGTTGGGGTAGTGGTTTAAGATTAGTGTCCATAGCTCCACAGTGTTTCATAGGTGGATGGAAGATCCATAGATCCATAACAGGGATTAACAGGGGCGCTGTCAGGAGCCTGGTGGCTTCACAAAAGCAGGCAAGGGGTCTCTGGAGCCTACTCAGGTGACATAGCTGAGGCCTGGTGTACCCTAGCTCTTTTTCATGGACCCCCTGTGGCTGTCCATAAAGAACATCTGTGGAGAGCTCGGTGGGTTGGAAGCAGTCGGTGATCTCCCATCTCCAAACATCCGCCTGTGACCAGTGGGTCACACTGCAAGTAACGGGGCAAAGCTGCAGTTCAACGCAATCGATGTAACTCGAACTCCACTCAAAGTTAAGAAATGAAAGTGTTCAGAAAAAAGTTATAATATTATCACTACTGTTGTATGAGGCCTGAGCATGTACAACTGGTATAATCTGTTTAATCTTGTATGTCTGTCTAATTTACCAATGACATTGCAGTGGGAGCCTGTTTTTTTTAACTCCTATCTTCGAACCGTGATTGTATTACTTTGTGCTGCGAAATATTACTAACTTGCTACCATGTTTGCAATATGCCATTTGGCCCTCTTTTTTCTTAATTTTTTTGTTGGCCTACACCACAAAAACTCCTGTAGTCTCGCTGATCTTTCTTGATTTCACAATTATATTCAATAGTCATTTTCGCCCCACCACTTTCAAAGTTCACCAGACGCAACTGGAAAAAACAGAAGGGGCAAACAGTGCCCAGATGCTGCAGCTGCATGGGCATTGCCCATGTACCTACCACCCGCTGTCACAAAACATGCATCCTGATCGGTAACATTGTAGGTGCTAAGGCGCTGAAAAGCAAATCAAGTGATTGAAAACCTAGAATCTGCTTTTTAGTGAAGTGTAAAGTTGTATTGGAAAATTTGCTTTCGTTTTAAAGAATGATAAGAATATTTATACATTGTTTTGCTTATAGCGCGAAATACTACAGCGTCTAAACTACAAACAACAGGCGTTCCAATTAGTACTCATATGTACAAAAACTATAAATGACTAAGAGAAGAAAGGCTGAGGTGGGCCTGCCGAGAGTCGAGCGTCTGAGTTCCATGCCGCATCGGATGTGAGTAGCAATTACTGCCGCTCAGTCTGGGAAGGCTCGTTTTGAGCAGCTGTCCAAAGAATTAACCCCAAAGGCTCGAATCCATGTGAAAAGCGAATACAGAAGGCAATAAAGAAAGGACGTGTGATGTGAGTGCAAGGAGACGCTGTGGGCAGCATCGAGACAATGCCAGGCTGGGCTGGGAGATTAAGATAACATGGATCCCTTCACTGTGGATTAACTGCCCCTTGCACACTGGAATGGGCCAGTAGTGACAGAGAGACTGCAGACTTTTTTTTTTTACAGAATATGAATCCCAGAAAGGAAAAGGAAAGTCAGAATATCATATTTTTCTAAGAACCAATCACCCCTGGGGAGACACACTGGGAACCACACATTTGTACTGATACAGTCATTCATCTAAGTTTCAACTGAGGGAAGAGACTGTGTGACCATGCCAGATGTGACAGCAACACCTGTTGCATTACAAAGCAGAAATGGTGGGAGGGAAACTGGGTTAAGCTTACTCCTGAGAGAGGTAAACTTGCGTTCATCATCTGTAGCCAGGTGAAGGGGCAAGATGAAAAAGTGAGAAAAGAACAGGATTCAGTTGGTGGTGGCTGGAGAAGGGGTCGGACAAGGCAAGACCTTTGTGCGGGGAGACACTTTGGCAACTGGGCAACGGCAAATGTGGGTATCACCAGTCTTAAACCTCAAGCCAGGAAAGATGCAAGATGAAGTTCTGTGGATCTTACACCCACAATCCTGGAGACAGTGTGTTGGGGTGCCCCACCACAAGATGGCTACCCATTGACAGGAGCGAGCTGGCTGGCTAAGCGCCCAGTACGAATAACGGAGGACCCTTGTTAGCGACAGAATGTGTAATTAGATCCACTATCCCAGGACTTCTGGGGGGACGAATGGATAAATGGGCATAGGTCTAGTTCCTCCAGGCATGTGAGAACATGCAAAAAAGAAGCAGAGAACTCTGGGTAGTTCCCAAGTTTAGATGAAGAGCATCTCCTGCATAGAGCATCCTACAACCCCAGCGACACTGATCTGCTCATGTGAGAACATGCGCACCTGTCCTTCTGTACTGATCACCTTTGCATATTTTGCTCTTTTTCTGACATCATGATGCTCGAGGTGTCATTTATTTTAATATCCTGCTCTATCTGTGACAAAGCTGCAGTGCACTTGTCATTAATCTTGGTTGTTTGTTATGCATATATTATTTAAGAATAGAGACAGCAGGCTTGATAAATGAGCTACGCCGCAGTAGACAAAAAACAGGCCACAGAGTGCTGCTTTGAGAGAAGACCATATACATTTTGGAACATGAAGGAATGGGGGGCTGCCCCCATCATGGCAGAGAGAAAGAAGGGAGAGTGAACACTGACTTACCTTGCCTCACATATTCCCTACAATCACACCAATGTTAGTAAATGGATGCAAACTTTGTGCACGTGATAAAATATAACAACATTGATTCACGTTAAGCTTATTTCCATGATATTTTGCAAAAAAGGAGAATAATTGGGTGACAATTTGTGATTATACTGGACTTGTGTTGCTGTAGTTTGGGCATGCGAAAGACATTTTAATATGTATACCTTCATCAAGCAAGTATCTGAACAATGCATATTCAGGAACACTTCAACAATGCCAAACATTACTATATAATGCATTTCTAACGTTTTGTTAGATCAGCTGTGACAGGAGGGAACTCTCAAGCCTGCTTGACAGTGTCCATTAGTGATGTCTAAGTTCACCGAATCACCAAAGGCTGAGGGTGAAGGAAACACACAGTGAAGTATTCAACTGACAGATTATCAAGGGTGGAATCTGCAACTATGGTTCTTCATCTAATGTGTAGGACTCTGCAACTCTACAAACTCCACGTGGAACAGTGCATCCAATTTAAAATCCTGTGTACCACGCGCAAGACTCACTAAGGCAAATGTCAGCTTCCGAAGCATGACTCCACAACAAATCAGACACAAATGACAGATTCAGCTGCATAATGCCACATTTAGGCAAAACCAGCATGGAGTCTAGTCCCCTCTTGCGAGGCTGGCAATTTTGGATAATCACTGCATCACTGCATTTACCAGCATGTATCTGTTTGTAAAAGAAGAAGCCAGGCAAGGGGACTTCATTCCCCATCACCATCTTTACCAGAAGTGACATCACCTGATTTCCCATAATTGAAACAACAAGGGAACCCAAAGAAGTCGACCAGGGACCTTGGGAGTTAATTATTATGAACAACAGTGGTCCCCAGAAATGGAGATGCATAGGCAATTAAATAAATATAGACTCAATCGTTGCTATATTGTATGGACGTGTCCAGCCGGGCAGCGGTCAATTTTTACTTGTTAGAAAATTGTATAAGGTGATACACATAAATGCAAAAAGTGGGACACAAGCCTGTGCCCAACTTAGCCGATAGAATAAACAACAAGGGGAGAGCACAGGAACAACAGCGGGGGCTCAGGCAAAACTGGGGTTTGTTACACATGTGGAATAGACAGTGTCACAAGAACTAACCGCAAAATACACCTTTACAGCAAAAATATACAAGGTTTAAGTGTATACAGTGTTGACGATTTTTCAATCCAGCGAGCGGATAAATGGATCATCATCAGGATAATTAAATTATGCCTGACTCATTCGATCCTCATATGCCATGGGCAGGGGGCATTACAATTGGCTCCGTGGCTGATAGGGGAGTTGGTAGAGTTACGGCTACTCAATCAGTAGTGTTTGGGATAACTAAGTAGAACGGAATGACAGAAGACTGCTATCCAGCCTCTGCCCATGACACCGGTGATCGTGCGGGACGAGTACGCACAGCGACTCCCTTCCGTTCTATTTAGTTATCGCAAACACTACTGATTGAGTAGCCGTAACTCTATGCATCTCCATCTGGGGACCACTGTTGTTCATAATAATCACCTCATTTCCCAGCATTCACATGTAGAGGTAGTGACAAAATTGGGTGCCTTGTCCCTACTTTCATTAACACTTCAGAGTATCCTGCTGCATGGGCCTTTCCAGCAAAGGCAAGACATGAGTAGGGTCTGTTTGGGTATGTTAGGGTCAGGAACGGCCTTTGGTGAGAGCCCCTGTTCCACTGAAGCCTGCAAGGTAAGGTATAATCATGTGCCTCACCCCGTGCTCCCAATCCCCACAATCACAATGAGAACTAGGCGACACAAAAGCTCACATAGCACCCTCAAAGCACATGTACCCAACATCATACACATCAAGCTAACTACTACACACCCTCAAACGTCAGAACACTCATTCCGATTCGTGCTCATTATACTCACCTTGCAGCCTTCCAGGCACCTGACATCGACGACCTCATCACCTATCACAATCTTAATGCCCTCTTCATCACAGAAACATGGCTCACCATAATTACTTCACAAATCTTAGACATCCGTCTTCCCCGGACTGCAGCATCCATCATCTGGACTTCACATGTAAGAAGGGAGGAAACCTCAATGTTATCTATAAATCGTGTTGATCCTGCACCCAAGGCAAGCATCATTCCTCTCCATGAAATTACTCTCAGTCGACCACTTTCTATCTCATCTACTGGCCTCTAGGGCAGAATAAGAACTTCATTAATGAATTCTTGGATATCTTCATCACTTCATCTTTCCTACACATGTCATTTTTGTGGGTGAATTCAATCTCCCAGACAATACCAATCAAAAAAAGAAAACAAGAACACCTGCCTCAACCTTATCGACAACCAACACACTCTAAACGCCACATCCTCGACCTTGTCTTCTCAACATTTCCAACAATCCAATGCAGACCAACCATACTCCTGGACTACACTGACCACCTGATAATGCCTTTCTCCCTGCTTAGCATCCTACCAACAAACTATGTCAACCCAAAACAGAAGATCAAACCATCAGATCCTTCAAAGACTTCTCAATCGACAACCTAATGTTTAAAATCATCTCTCACCCTGCCAAATTCAGGTCAAAGCCAACACCCTAACACATAAATGACTTCAACACATTTCACTTTTTTGGAGAAGTATGTGAACATCCATGCTCAAACTAAAACACGCACGTGGTTGGCAAACCTTTAGCACTCTGGTACACTAAAGATCTTGCTGACAATAAATCCTCCACCTGCAGAGAGGAAAGTAAATGGAAGAAAAAGAGAATCTCAAATGAGCATATTAATACTGAAGTCCCTGTGTGCAACAAACAGACAGCTCATCACATCAGCCAAAGCAAAGTCCTATACCAACACCATCAATAAAGCCACCAAAAAAAGGAGAACATTCATCTGGACAATAAAGCACTGCATCATTCATCTTCCTGGACTTCCTATCCCATACTCCACAGACAAGTGCAATGTCATCAACCTCTTCAGTGAAAAAAATACACAAAATCCTGCCATACATTGACAAAACCGATCCAGCTTCTCCCCTTACAGTAATCATTTCTTATAGAGTCCTGCAATGATCATCCTTCAAAGCCCTATCTCTTAGAGATCTCACTGACATCCTTGATTCCCTCTAAGATACTTCCTTTGAAGATGATGTCTTACCCTCATTCTTCATTGAAGCTCTACCCAGGAAAGCTCTTTTATCCCCACTCACCTATGTCAACACCTCCCTTACTTAAGGCATCTTCCCAGAAGTGCTCATCACAGGCATGATCCTCCAATTCCTCAACAAACTTACAGCAGACCTTGACTTTGCAAAGTTCTGGTCATCACTCACCTACCCTTCATCAGCAAGATCATCGTAAAGTAGTCCATTCTTAACTCCAAGACTACATCCGTGCTAACTATCTCCTGCATGGTAGTCAGGATTTAGATCATGCTTCAGCATGGAGACTGACCTTACACATCATAGATAATACCCTCCCGACCACAGGTTGGATCTCTCAGCCGTCTTAGACACGGTTGACCATCCCAATCTCTTCCACACCCTGGAGTCTTAAATTGGAGTCACTGGCAATGTCCTTCACTAGTTTTCCTCCCACTTTTCCATCCAACACCTGTTGGCATCTGGAGGTGCCCTTTTGATCAAGGACACCTCCAGATGCCAAAACTTCCTATCACCTGCAGAGTCCCCCTGAGTACCATACTGTTCCCAGGACATCTTCAACCTCTATAAGGAGGCCCTTGGGGCTCTAATCACAGATGACATCACAATCTACCAATATGCGAATGATACACAACTGTACTTGAAAATATCCTCCAGGACAGGCATCCAACACCTTAAATACTGCCTGTGCCTTATCCGGACTTGGAAGTTCAGTGCCCACCTGACACTCAGCACCACCGAGACAGAATTCAGAGGTTTTTAATACTAACTTTCCCCATATGCAAAGTCATTTGGATCCACCCGTAACACCAACCTCACCTCAAGGAACATATTGCCATAAAAAGAAAAAATATCCTGGCACCTCCACTCTTCTAAAGAAGGTGAAATCATTTCTTACAGAAAGCAGCTTCTGAACTTCTGCTCACACTCTCTTACTCTCTCATATCGGATGGTGGTGATGCCCTGCTCCATGGCCTTCCAGACTCCGCATTGGCCCCAATTAAGGGAATCCTACGTGATGCAGCGCATCTCCTCCAAGGTCTGAGGAAATATGATTACCTCCCACCCATCATGGTTGAACTCCATTGGCTCCTCTTGCCAACCCACACAACCCAGGTGCATCAATTGCAAAGCATAACGAAAAGAACCCCTGTTTATGAGACACTCAAGGTCAACATCTCTGGGGGCTTACTGCACACCCAGAGCCAGTACAACATCAGATTGGAGACTAAGAACTGTAAAAATTAAATAACATAAGGAGCAGGTCTTTTTCATCTATGCATCCAAAATCTGGAACAACGCAGCCATATCTTGCAGGACCGCCCCAACGCTGCGCCCATTCACAAAAGAGTTGAAGAGGCACCTATTTAACACAGTGCAGTAACAGAACACTTCCGCTCCAAGAATTCAGACAACTTGCCTATTATTTGCTGATAATATGCTTGCCTTTAACCATGTACAGTGATCTGCTGCCTTTTGGCTATGTTTGCCCGATACAAATAGTCTATACATACGTAAATGCACACATACATATATAATCGAGGCTCCTCTCCATTATGTAGATTATAGGGCTGATTTAGAGTTTAGCAGAGAGAGTACTCCAACACAATGGCGATGGAGTACCCTCTCCAACAAACTGAAGGCCCGCCCACCTAATATACAGACAGACATGCCTTAAGTATTTCAGCAAAAGAGACTAGTCCATCTACGTTGCTGACATACTCCGCCGATGGCCTGACAGAAAAAGGGCCATTGGAGGTTTGGTGATTGGACCCCCCAACCCATTTTGGTGGTAAGGAGCAATGAAAACTGCAAAATGACCCCCACGCCATGGGAGAGATCTCCTATGGAGTGGGGGGTCATTCGTTTTTTTATTTTCAAAAACAATTTGGTATTTTGCTTTTGAAATAACAAAACATACTAAAAGTTTGACAGACTTTACTGTTGTTTCAATGGTACAGTTTGTCAAACTTTTAATTCACGGACAGGAACCGCTGCTATAATGGTTCCTGCCAATGTTAAAAGATGTCCGCTGGGCTGGACAGAGGACCCTTGTTATAGTAGAAGTAAAGTACTCCACCATACAAACAGAATTACCTTCGTCCCCCAAAGTCTTAATCAGACACTATGAGCTTTAAGAGTGCTCTATTCAAATTTGTCTTCTTTCATTAGTAGAGGAAAGGAAAATCTTCTCTTACGTCTCAAGTGAGGGACACCGTCCATCCAATCAAAGGAACCTCCACTTTTCAGTTTGGTTAAGGTAATAGGACTATGTCACACATCTATCTATTGTCAACTGAGGAAAGAGACTACTATTGTTTAACATACATTGGCAGAAGGAGTGCTCCAAAACGTGTCATTCTGGTGCTACACACAGCTTAGTGATAAATACATGTATCACTTGCAGAGCAATAGCGGGGATAGAATAAAATAAAATTCAAGTAGGCTGCACCTCATTCCGTAAAACATCTTAATTTGTTTGATGATCACATTTCTGAAATTAGGTTTAAAGCTTCATCCCTAAGATTTACGCCTTCCATCAAATATCCAAAATATTAAATGTTTCTTAAAGGTTCTGACTCTGCTTTTTTTATCCAGAATTTTGAAACTATTAAGACTTTTCAAATAATGGGAGATGCAATACAACTGTAGATAAAGTAAAGCATACTTACTTTAATGGAAACTCATGTTTCTTTTGTCCAGCCATAATGAGCACAGTCTTTATAGCTCTCATACCAAAATCATAGTGATCCTAGAAAATGTGAAAAAATTGTTCATCATACAAGTATTTAAACAGGTAAAGAGAAGATGCAACAAATGGCAGGATAATAAGGGTTTATATTTACCTGTAATGCTTTGTCCGGGATGTACACATCACTGCTACATTAGACTATCTTAAAAGTTTCCTAGACCTATATTTAAGACAACAAAGGCTCATCTGTGTAGTCCCTTTAAGCAAATAGAAGGTATAACCCAACTCTGCCACAAAAGTCATAGGCAGTTAGTTGAGGAGGATTAGCCATGGCAAGAGAGGGTGACTTTGACATGTCTGCTGTGGCTTGGAACTCAGGGATACGTAAAATGTATTAATTAAATGGGCCATCCAGTGAGAAAAGCTTATCTTCTTACCCAATTTTGCGTAATCAACATTCAGCAATGATGTGGATCACATAATGTCCCTTTGCTTGATGATGTCTGTCAGACCCCATTTTGGGGGCGGGGGAGGGATAGGCACAGGATAGACAGTGGCTACTGAGCTCTGGACCTGGTTATTGAGGTTGTTTGCCACAGGAGACCTGGATCTGTCCCACTATGGCTCTGCAAACTGGGTCGAGTATACCCTTTCCGTACTTAACTATTAGGGTAGCGAGGGTGAGTAGTTTTGGGGGCACGAGGTCAGGACTCAACAGTCAACACAATAATGAAATTACAAACTGTCACATAAGCACACATCACCAGCAGGCTGGACTACAGCAACAATCTCTATGCTCGACTCTCCAAACAACTCCTGCATAGACTCCAGACCATCCAGAATGCAGCTGCAAGATGCATAATCAACCTCCCAACTGCACCTACATCCCACTGCTCCCGAAGAAGCTTCACTGGCTCCCCATTCACAAGTGCAGCCAATTCAAACTTCTCATGCACACATAGAAAGCCCTACACAAGACACGGCCAGAATACCTGAACAGCAGCATACACTTTAACCAACTCACCAGACACCTACTCTTGGCCTCACTCTCACTTGCACTCACCCACCCTGCATCCACAAAAGCAAAATTGGAGGCCGCTCATTCTCCTACATCGCACCCAAGACATGGAACGACCTCCCTCAACACATCAAAGCCTACTCCGCACTTATTGAGTTCCGCAAGAAGCTGAAGACCCGACTCTTCATATAAGCACATTGGGACCAGACACTTTGCCTACGTGCCTGGAAACCCTCTCTGGTGAATATTGCACTATACAAATCAACATAACATAACTTGAGAAACCAACAATCCACAGGAAGATGTTGCAATTTTCTCATCACTCCATTGATTCAAATAGTGTTCATCAAATTCCAAAAAAGATAGCACAGTTTTCTCATCTCTCGTCATCCCTATCATATTTATGCTACTTATGTTTTTTACAGGTTTAGGCATAATTTTAGGATTGTTTCGTTGGCTGTGTATGGTTTTCTGGTGTGAGTATCATTAACTTGGCCTTTTATTTGTAGCATTTACAAGCAATGTTTTAAGATTGTACTTTTGGTACATTGCAAGTGATGAAGATGCGAGTGGAGCGATATCAAGTTTGCATATGGAGGAGCACATATTTGATATTTGGTTTATGAAATAGGAGATGTCTATAGGAATTGTGCTTTTGACCGGTATATAATATGAGCTATTGGGATGGGAGCTGGGATAAAGAATATTCTTCCAATCTCAAAAGTAATTTAACTCATGTCAGGGTGATTGAGAAGTGGTCACATAGATGATACGAATTTGGCCTTTTTCTTAACAGTTTCCAGCAATGTCTTCGGATTGCACGTTTCTTTTTAATAGTATTTAATGGCAGCTCGGAAAGGGAGAGGGTTTAACATGTTGAGGTGGTAACGGGGCTTTTGAAGATAGCTTTTTGATTGAACAGGTGTTAAACTATCTACATTCTTTGCAAACAATGATGAGAGTATGCCAACTTTATTTAAGTAGATAGATGAAGGTACTATTTCTTAGCATTTTGAATTTTTCGATTCCTCACCATGGGTGGAAAATATATACAAATGAATCGAGAGATGAACCTTCAGATTGACATACGTTTTATAGGTGAGTAGAGTTCACAGTGTTACCTACTTTAGGGCCCGATGTAGGTAAATTCAATTTAGCGAGTCCTTAATAGCGATTTTTACCAAATCTCTATTAAGGACTCGCTAAACTGAATGTAGGTAGGAATCGCTAAAATATTAGCGATTCCTTAATATTCCTTAATAACGAATCGCAAATTGAGATTTGTTAATAAGGAATACCTACCCATTCATTCCTATGGGCTAGGAGGCCCATAAGAATGAATGGGAAGATATTCACTATTTGCGATTCGGTATTAAAGAATCGCAAATAGCGGGAGCTATTTCAAGGGTGCCAGGGTGTCAAAAGGACACCCTGTTGCACCCCTGAAATGCGCATGTGTGCACATGTGGCGCACATACATGCCCTAAGGGCATGAATGTGTGCCACATGGCAGTTTACAAAAAGCAAAAAAGTGCTTTTTTAAAGGAAATCACTAATTACCACCAACTAGAAGTTGGTGGTAATTAGCGATTCCTTAAGGCTAAAGTGCACTTTCTTTTGTGTTACTTACATTGCATTTAAGGAATCGCAATTTTGCGATTCCTTATTTTGCTATTAGGTTTAAACTCAACTACATTGCGCTCAGCCAAATACCGACAGCAAACGCTGAAATTCTGCGAATTTCAGCATTAGCGATCGGTATTTGGCCACCTACATCTGGCCCTTAGAGTTTACATTTAGGAGGCTTTGCATAAGAATGATGATAATCTTTATATATGTGTTTGCATGATTAATGGGGTTTGACTTCCACCTCAAGACAAGTTTTCACAAAATAAATATTGTCAATGTTACTTTTTCTACATATGGATAGTATCTACTTTCATATAGTTAATTAGCCAAAATGAGATTGATAAATAGGTTTAATAATACATTATGATATTAGTTCTCAGCATCTGAAAGTGTTAAGTGTTACAATGGAGTTTGTTACTTTCTTAATCTTACCTCAGTTGTTTTATATTGGGTAGTTATCTTGAGGTGGTGGCTAACATTAGTGAAGTTGCACATGAATTAAGTTCTAATCATTCTGGAGGTGAGTTAACTTATGCATGTTTTTGAAAACATCAGGTTTTAGGAATGTGATACTGATGATTGCATCAATCTATGTGAAATCAATGATTTTTATTAAACATGAAGATTTATCATTCATGTACATGACAATATTAAGAATGTCAGTGACTTGTTGGGAGGGCGTGTGTGTGAGGATCTGCATGACTGATTACAGGGTTTGCCGTTTGGAAATGTTTCTAATTATGGGTATGTATTTGTTGGTAATCTGAGTGATTGCACTACCAAACCTCATATCTACACTAGAACCAGAATTTACAAAATAGTCAGTGGGAAAGAGGCCTCAATTTATTTGTGAGCCCTCGGAGAAGCATTACTGTTGTTTGTTTGCATTTGGGAAGTGAACATAGACAAATTCCATGTATGAAAGTCCTCCTATTGGTTAGAAGACGTTTCACAGGTGTATCCAGAAGTAAGTTGATGGCTCAATATAAGGGTCTCAGTGGTAGACTGAAGATGCTACTGTTGATGGTCCTAAAAGGAAAATTGCCTTTTCATTCCCAGCCTTCAGGGTCAAGGCAATGGTGGGATGCCATTCTCAGTTAAAAGACAGCCCCACAGAGCTCAATATTTACTGGGTGTGGTAAATACATTCTATTCCAAGTTTTTATTTAGAAAATAAGCTATTATATGCAGAATTTGGGATTGTTTTCTGCACCAAATTCATCATGTGTTGGAAGATATTGCATGTTTTCCACCCAGACTGCTTAATCTGAGTGGTTGCCAAAGCCGCATCGAGGGTATCCTGCTACAAACACATTTCTCCAGCCCTGACTGCCATTTGCTGGATTCCTATCCAATAATAATAATAATAATAATCCACATTTGTAAAGCGCACAATCACCCGTAAGGGTCTCTAGGCGCTGGGGGCCGTCGGGAAGATTAAGCGAGCTATTGCCCAGAGTCACATGGTGCTGGGCTAATCTACCGCCGGAGCCGGGGATCGAACCCTGATCCCCAGATTCCAGGGTCAGTCGCCCTGGCCGCGGCGCCACACCTCTCCATAGAGGCTACAGTTCAAAGCAATGAGTGTTGGCCATAAAGCCTTACAGCTGAACTAAGGTAGCCACGTGCCCCATGTCATCACGGACACAGTGTTTTCAGTTTACACTGTGCTTCCACTGCGAAGCCTTCAGTAGATGAACCACACAAACCTTAAGTTGTGCAGACAGGACACCGGTCTTTTATCTCATTTGTCATCCATGTCTTTCACCGTAGTCCTCCTTTTTTTGGCAACATTGGAAAATCTTAGCCAAAGGAATGCAATGCACAAGCAAGTGAAGCATGCTAATTTTACCAACAGTATTCCCTAAAATGCTCAATTGAAATTAGAACAGCTATCTATAACAATGAACATAGGCCAAGTGAAGACCAACAGAAAATAGAGTAAAGGATATTGGTAAAGAGTATAACAATACTGTAACTAGCACTGCTAAATAGATACCCAGTTGGGCAATTTTCAAGCCTATACTTCTACATAAACCAAGCATTGCAGTTTCCAACGAGAAACAAATAGATATGGTGGATCTTGTGAAGCTGTAAAATATGATGACTCCAAAAACAATGGCCTCCATCTTTTACATTGTATTTCAGACACCTAAAGCTGTATTTTTACTTATCATTCTGTGCTCATTATATCACAAAGTCTCAAAGCAAAGCAATCATACTAACACTAAGCTCTACAGAGGCAGGACCTCTCCCTACCATCTTATTTACTTCATCACCTTCTTTATCCCTGTGTGGGCTCTTTCTCTGCGACATTGGTAAGACTTTGTGTACGCTTTGCACCTTCAAAGTAATTGACTTGTGCTAAGTTAATAAATATGATATCACTTTATGCCCAACTTATGCAGTATAGAGCTATAAGTAAAAGGGACGAGTACATTTACTTCCTTCTTCAAATGGACAGAGCCAGTTCTAGGCACAGTGCACATGGACGTTAATCTGTCGTCTCACTTACAGGGGAAGGCGTGTCACTCCTGAAACTTAAACAAGGGTGTAGCTACAACGTTGTCAAACATGGTAGTTTAGGGAGCATATAAATGCCTCACTTATGGTATCAAAACCCTTTGGGCATGGCTGCAGATGGCTTCAAGATGAGGTTCAAATAATTTGCAGATAGCACAATCATTCACAATGTACCAGTGTATCCAGCACAAAAGTATTGACATGCCTCTTCTGATCATAGAAGATGGATGTCCTGTAGCATACCTGCTGTGAAAGTTGCTTGCTCGCCAACTGGTACAGGTTGACCAGCTTTCCAGAGAGAGACTTTGCCGATTTGAAGCCTTCTGAGAAGAGCATTATTTCAGCAATCAGCTGGTAGTCGGGTACCATCATCGCAACGGGGCGAAATAGTGACTTTAGGTTATCCGGGAGGTCTACCCGACCCTTGTAGCTGAAAAAGAAGACATTAAGTATCAATGAGTGCGTCAAAAGTGAACCATCATATAATTACAAAGCACATTGTGGCAAACCATTGGGTGATTCTAGAAGTATAGACAAAACGGTGATGGTAGTATGTACACCACATTTAAATACTCTGAAAACAAGCACAGTAAGAGTTACAAATACTAGTAGAAGTGGTAGTTTACCAAACAAATACAAGTAGGTATATTTTAAAAAGGGAATTGTGGACATGCTGAAGCTTTGTTTTACTCTAGATTGTTTCTCAGTGTTATTCGAAAATGATTCAGTCAATGTGGCTTGCAAATGCATTAGAGGAATGAAACTTACATGGGTTAGATATTTCTCTTATTCCTTAACTATCATTTGTCTTTCCACAAGCTGAGAAAATGAAAGGCATACAGAAGCCACTCCGCTGGTTCCACAGTGTTACACTGCATTCCAGCCCCTAACATCGACCTATCATGAACTGATCACTGTGAAGATCTCTCAAGTTTCCTTCTTGATTGCCCGAGGAAAGGGAGAATCCTCCTAGTCACCATGGTGTGACAATTCACTTAGGCATAGATGCATCAAGCGATATTGCGATCTCAATCGCTGCGAAACAGCGTTTGCGAATGCAATTCCCACTTCCGAAATGCATCAAGTACAAAAGCAGAAAATAGCGAAATCGTAAAACAAAGAATCGCAAAGCCATATGGA
Organism: Lissotriton helveticus; assembly: GCF_964261635.1. NCBI lineage: Eukaryota > Metazoa > Chordata > Amphibia > Caudata > Salamandridae > Lissotriton > Lissotriton helveticus. The sequence goes on along the minus strand of NC_136067.1, from coordinate 153,917,242 downwards.
AACCCCCATAGCGATTCCTTAACAGCGATTACCCACACAATTAGCGAAAACACTAGCGAATTCGCAACCAAATTGCGAAATCGCTAATAAATCGCTATTCCCATTCATCAACATTCGCAAATAGCGAAAATACTATAAATCGCTAATTACGAGTCGCAATTTAAGGAGAAGCCAAACCAGGTGGTAACCATGAAGTCCAATTGGGGAAGAAAAAAAGAAATTGGCAAACAAGAAAAAGGTGTTGGGTAAATCAAACACACTTAAGGAGACTCAGTAGGAGCATGAGGAAAGTCACAATGGCAGGTCTCTACATCGTGGCAAGGCAGCTGAGGCTCCAGGCTGCAGCCCAGAACCGACACAAGACCCAGGAGTGCATCTTCCGGCTGCGGATTACACTCCTGAGACAGACTTAAGAGGAGATCTACTCCAAATACAGGTTCAATGGGGCAATGATTAAGAAGCTCATCAGAGACCTTGACCCCCTGATGCAGCACCCAACATGGAGGACCAATGCCGTGCCCACCCATGTCCAGGTCCTGTGCTGCCTGCACCTCCTGGCCTCCGGCAGCTTCCAGGGGATAGTCGCATATGCAGGGGGCATATGCCAGAGTACACTGTCACGCTGCCTACAGAGTTTCCTCGACGCCATGCTGAGCCGGATAAATCACTACATCACCTTCCCAACAACCCAACAGGACTTAATACAAACAAAACTGGACTTCTACAACACCGCCCATTTCCCCCATGTAATTGGCTGCATCGACTGCACCCACATTCACATCTGTCCACTCGCAGAGACCGAATACATGTACCGGAACCGCAAGTCCTACCACTCCCTCAACATTCAGATGGTCTGTAATGCGAAGACCATCATTATAGACATTGTGGCACAATACCCGGGGAGCACGCATGATTCATTTATCTTTCGGCACAGCGGCATACACACCCGCTTGGCCAGGGGTGAATTTGTCGAGGGACATCTCCTAGGTAAGTACACATGCCCACATGCAGTATGTTAAGACCATGTTGCCGCGCATAACAGGCACTGACCCTCTGCTCCTCCATTCAGGTGACAGCGCCTACGGGCTCCGTGAATACCTCCTCACTCCATACCTCAACCCTGCAACACCACAGGAACGGCAGTACAATGCATATACATACCAGAAATGTGATAGAGCGGACATTGGCATGTTAAAGAGTTGATTCCGCATCCTCCACAAGACTGGCGGGGCCCTCAAATACCGGCCTGAGATCTGCTGCCACATCGTGGCCGTGTGGGCCATACTTCACAATATTGCCACCAAGCGGAGGATACCTGTGGAGGTGTCTGGTAGTGAGTCGGAGGGGGACAACCTGCCACCTTCACATGTGCATCATGCACACGGGGAGAATCCTGCTGAAGGTCACAGGCGCCACGCCAACATCACACAGAACTATTTCTAGTGCACCCATACCCCTCACACAACACTGCACTCATGCAAGCCACATGAATGATTGACATGAGGAAGATTTGTTTTCAAAATAAAGCTTTTGTTTAATTCACAAGCTCTCGATGTGCTTTAATCAGCAAACAATAGTGCAACTGTATTCAGACATACAGGCTCATGTAACCTGAGCAGGAGTGCATGGTTACCTCACCACGGCACTGCCGGAAATGTCGAGTAACAAGCGCCTCCTACCGGGCGCACCCTGTCGCCTCTCACCCTCCACGTTGGGTTGGTTTTGTCGTGATGCAGTGTTGGGCCGGGAACTGCGCCGCCTTTCTGACTGCACCGGCACAGACAGGCTGCTGAGGCTAGATGTCCCTTCGCTGGCATCATCCCCCCCTTGCATTGCCATGGTCGACCACCTGTTGGTTCTCCACAGCGGTGGTGACCTGCTCCAGGGCCCTTGCAACGTCAGCACAGCATTGGACCATCTGGATTTGCATGGCCAATGATCTACGCGAGAGCTGGGAAGTGGCATTCCCAATCAGGTGGTTTGAACGTGTGTAGGCTGATAGCCGTGTGAGCAGCTGCCTGTGGCGTCTGCTGGTGATGTCCTGCTGCGCCACCATCAGCTGATTGCTCTCCTTTACCGCTGTGGTCAGTTCCTGCACACTCTCAGTGAGGAGACTAATGTTGCATGCAGTTTTATATAGCTGCAGCTGCATTGCTGTCATGTGCTGCGCCTGTTTACGGTGCACAGCAAGCATCCGAGCCTCAATGCCCAGGCCCAAGTTGTGTGACTGTTGCTCCATATCTGCTGTGGTGGGCACAGAGTGCTGCTGCCTCAACCTGCTGCTGGCGTGGGCCCGCACACTTGCTGGGCGTCGTGTCTGCCTCCTGGGTGGAGGTGGGATCTCCTCCACTGCCATGCGTGCCGAGTGGTGAGGTCGTGCTCCACCTGTAGCTGTAGGGGTGTCCCTGTGTCTTGGTGCAGGTGCAGGTCCAGGTCCAGGTGCTGGTCCAGGTGCTGGTGCTGGCTGGCTCTCTCCCTCTGTCTCATCAGGTGTCTTCGCCATGAGGAGAATCTCACTGTCAGACGTGTCAGCATCTGCAGCACCTGTGATGTGGATGAGTGCATGAATAATGAAATGATTCAGGCACCTCTGATGTAGCAACATGCATACAGGCTCACTATTGCTTGATGTCTGCATTCCCTGACTGGCTTTAGGGGTCTGTTTTACTTGACTATTCTGACTGTGTGTGGCTATCAGGGCACATTGACACACTACAGGTCCCACAATGCATTTGGGCGTTTGGCAGGAGCAGGAATTGGATTACTGGTGTTACCAATATGGCTTGCACTGGGGGCATGGGCATTGTTAGGGTACGGGGTCGCAGTAGCATGGCTCTTACCTTGAGATTGGTGTGTGGCACGGGAGGTGTCCAGACGAGTGATGCCCACGCAGGCTGCAGGATTGATGGTGTCCTCCACTAGGTCCTCCATGGGTGTGTTCTGAGGGACTGTGGAGTGTCCTCCTCCCGTAGCCAGTCTCTCCCCCCAGTCTCGCCGCAATGCGCTCCTTGGCACGGCCTCTGAGGTCGTACCACCTCTTTTTTAGGTCATCGATGGACCGGTGCGTGACTACCACCCCGTTCACCTTAGACTTGATGCGAACCCAGATGCGCCTCTTGGTAGCCTTGGGCACCTTCCGGGACAGCTTCCAAAACAGTTGGTCATGGTCCCTGCTGACTCCTTCTATCAGGTACTCCAGTTCTTTTTCACTGAATTTTATTTTGCGCTGCCTGGGTTTTTCACTTTGTCCTGCAGCTTCCTGGGACATTGTGGTATTTATTTCTGTCCTGTATAGGAACTGCAGGGTGTGTCTCTTGGAGCTCAGTGCTCTGCCTTCTCCTGTATCCAGCTCTGTGATCCAAATGATGCAGGGAGCAGGCTACTTCCTGGTAGTGATGTCATCATTGTGCTCAAGATGCGACTTCACGTTTTTGCGATCTCGCAATCTGCGAGGTCGCTAATTGCAATTTTGGTAATTGCGAAATCGCAATTTGGGGGTTGGAAACAGCCGAATCTGCGAATTTGTAGCGATTTTTGCAGATTCGCATTTGGCGATTGCGGGCGGTTGCGATTAGCAGATATTTACCGATTTCGGTGATGCATACCATTCTGCGATTTCTAAATAGCGATTCGGTATTTTTCGCTATTTAAGATTCGCAGAGTGGGTGCTTGATGCCTGCAGGCGAGCAAGATGGGAAGGGGAAGGGTGTTGTCTCCATGTTCTTTCAGCCAGTCTCAGGGAGCACTTTTCTTTATTAAGGTCAAGGGTGAACCATTGTTTAGAGGGGACATTTCGTTGAATTTTCGATTTTAGGGAGGGGCAAGCTTGTCTATAACCTCTGAGGTAGTTTTATTAAAGTGCTCGGTGAGTTCATTCGCATTGGAGGAAGGGGCGGTACAGCTGAGATGGGATTGGAGCTCATGCTCTAACACTCAAGGGGGGATTTGCATGGTGGAGGTTGGTGCTGGGAGGAAGATATTGAACAGGATTAGATGATGGTCAGACCAATCAATGGGGATAATGTTGGATAAGGATGTTAGATCAGGTTTGGAGATGATGGTGTCTAGAGTAGCACCTTTAGCGTGGGTGGGGGCACTGCATATCTGTTTGAGGTCACTAATCTCAAGACGGTTGTTGAGAAGGTTTATTGTAGGGTTACTGGGTTCATCCCAGTGGAGGTTAAGATCTCCAGAGAAGATATAATTGGAGTTGGAACGAAGTAGCGAAGTAGTGATAACATCAGATAGTTCATCCGCAAAAGGGAAGTGTTCGCCCGGAGCACGGTATATGTTATGAAGTCGAATCGAAGGGGCGTTTTTTATTTTGAGTTCAGCTCCCAAGTATTCAAAGGTAGAATAGTCAGGGTTGTGCGCTTACAATTCCCTGATTGATTGATTGATTGATACTCTAAAAACGATGCTCAGGACCACAAATAACCTATATTCTAAGAGTTCAATGAGGTCGCCACAATTTGCAAGTCTTGTGAGAGTCCCGTAGACTACTGAGACACATAATCTTTTTAGTTCTGTTGATGTGACTGCTATATGTAGCATTAACACTGGAGACCGCCCTGTGTAAGAGGCACCCCCAGTCCTCTTATACTACGAGCCTTTCCTACCTCTGAAGGCATGTACATTCAAGCTGTTTCGCAAATTGTGCCTCCACACAAGACCATTGTGAGGAGGTATGGGCAGTCCACAGATCATGACAGAACCGTATACTTCAAACCTTTAGTTTTATTACTATTCAGCAGCACTCTCTGCAGTGCTTAAAGAAATAAGTCCCAGGGCTTGGACCATCCATTGCCCCAGCCAGCTCTGCGGGTGACAGTACAAACACACATACGAATGTCATACTCCTTCAAGTGTGCCCCTTCAGACTACTGAAGGCCCCCACAGCTATAAGAATGGCTTGGGTGGCCTGTATTAGTCATTTTAATGTATATTGAATTAATAAACAACTGTTGTTGTGCTCATCTCTAAAAAACACAAACAGCCACCACCATGTGGCAGACTGTCAAAATACCAGGTGTTGGCAATTAAGAACCGGTGCCTAGCACCAGAAAAAACTGGCTCAAATTAACTCTGACTCTCTGGGCTATTGACAAAGGCAACTTACACTTGTAATTAATTCACATGTCCAGGTTTACTCCAACACTTTTGAGTAACTTTACTGCTTTTGGCTATTCACCAATCGTGTGTAAAGTTATTCAAAAGTTTGGACTTTCACCTCCTGAAAAATGTTGTGGAGTCAAATTCATGAGTGTAAGTTACTACTGCCAGAAAGAAACAGTGGTAAGTCCAGCCCCACACATGGTCAACCACTGATAATGCATCACGCTTGTATTGAAAATAATGGAAAACGGGGATCAAAATAAAACCTCATAGGACTAAATTATGTGATAGAATATTGTGAAAAATAGAAATAAATATACTTTCATGTTTTAGTGAAATCAAAAATAAAGCATTTATTATTTAAATATGAAATATTATAACAATATTTTATGAAAGGATGAATGAATATAGCATTAATTAAAACATACAATTAAACAACTTTTAATGAATTCTATATTATTAATGAATAATAATAGTTTATTTAACTTTTGGTGGAAATTTATTTTTTTATTTAAACTCCAGAAAAATATTTTTATTGAATTTTAAATGCATTTTAATACATTATTTAATTCAAAATGCAGTTAATTATGCTGTAGAACTTGTTTCATTTTGTTCTACATTTAAAATACATATATAAACTTCATTTACATTAATATTTAACAAAAATATTTTACTGATTGTTTATAAAATGTAATACACTTTTTACATTTTCCCTTTATTATACGGTAGGGAGACCTTCACTCAATTGTGGAGTCTGCCTATGGTAAAGTATAGGGAAAAGTAAAAAAGCTTATTTAATCAGACAAAATTGTCAATGCGAACAAACAATAGTGTTTATGGTCCTTCACAGACTTCCAAACCCTCTAAGTGTGATTTACAGATGCAGAATGCTTTCGCGGCAGGGATCCTCGCTGCGGAGATAGGCTTACACCTGCCAGGAATCCTTTTGTGAATTTGGGCAGTCGTAAATCAGGTAAACTTAGTCGTATGCCTACCTTTGCGACCAAATTTACCGATGAACAGACCCCAAAACTTTTTCGGGATAAGCATGTTGCCATTTCCGTTAGGTGTCCACTTGGTGGCAGTATTACAAAGAAGAATTGCTGCTCGGAAAGATATTTGACTGACGGAAGCATTATGTTCCTAGTCACAATCGAACAAATAATTTTTTAATCTTCCCCTTATTAATAGAAACCATGATTTATTCAGTCAGTCAGTCAGAATATCTTTATTCGACTTATTTAAAAGCCATACAAAGAGGGGAAAACATTTAAAAAACATTTCATACAGGATTTTTCTTCCTTTTTCTTAAAACACGGTAAATACAGACATACAATTAGGGATATAACAATCAATTAATTTATTCAGGTTGGAACAAAAGATGTAATAAAAAGGACATATATTTGTATGTGTTCGTTTTCACTCTAATGCTGCTTCCATGCTATCAGAGGAAAACATAACTCAGATGAAGCAATGTGAAAAAGTGCCCGACAAATTTTGCACTTAAGATAATATCTTGAATAAAGAAATGCAATCTTACAGGAAGGACTGATGGCTTTACTCATAGTATCGGTTGCTAGGGTCACTATCACAGGAGTCCTTTCTCAGGAAATTAGAAATTGGAAGGAATTCGCATTTGTAAGGTTGAGTTTGTTTTTGAAGTAATTAAGTTAGCTTTCCTATAGTATTTCTATAGAGAGGAAGAACTCGGGGTTTTTCAGGTGCTTTGCGATGTATTAGGTCCAGGGTCCCCCAAACTTTTGTGAATAACGAGCAGCATTTGTATGTCAGTCCCAATGCTGAGGCAACATCTGAGCCACAAAAGAACATGTCTAGATTGATGTGCTATAAAAGGACTGAACATGAATCAATACTGTAAAGGACACATCACCCATGAATAATGGACTTACATTTGCAGAAATGAACAGGTTTTTGGGGGAGACTCACTAGGACATTGTGCATCTAAGACATCACATTATCCAGTGACGTTTACCTAAATTAGAATCGATCTAATGAGCTACTTAATAAATCTGTGGGTTCTTCTGAAGAAATATTTGAACATTTTGGAAAATTCTGAATTTCAAAGAATAGTGCGTCAGGAAAACTGGTCATGGTTGGAATGATATAAAAACTACTTTGCAAGGTGAATATCACAACCTTCGCAGACCCACTCATAATGAGTGCCTTAGCTTTTACAAATTAAGAACTGTGGACACCATCATGTCATGAAGGCCCAACACATGCCAAGAATAGCAATTTTCCTGGGGTAGGCACTATCGCGCCTTGGCGTCTCCGAGTGTACCAATAATTATTTACCCCTGATACTCGAGGACATGTGTGATGACAGGGTGGGTACCAACTTTCCACAAATGTCCCCAGTATACCAGGAATGACCACCAACATGTGAGGGACAGTCTTGTATCAGAGATGGGCAGTGCTCGAATGCCAGGTGTCTGCAGAGACGACCTAGTCAATTGTCCAACCCTTGAATAATAAAGACAAAGAGACCCTATATGTGTGCTGTCCATTGCAGCCATAAGACGAAGAGCAGAAGAAGCTTGAAACCTTGGACAATGTGTTTCTTTCTGTCCTTTGCCTGGGGCTTGCTGTTGAATATGCTCATGGTGAGTGTGCAAGAAAGTGCTGCCTTTTTACTAAGAAGCAGTCACAAAGCTACTCAAACTTGTGAACACCTGAATCGTCCACAGAAGGAAGTGCACATCTGGATATGACAGATCTATGCTTCTCTTTGTGATCATTGTGTATGTGCTCAGGCTGACATACCAGTTGCATTAAATATTCACCTGAGCTGTTAATGTAAATGCTTAGCTCAATGAAGTATTAATGCAAGATCAATACCTGAAAGAAAAGAACTCCAAACCAAATTCTCCCCCGTGTTATGCCATCCAACTTATTTGGTTACTGCCTTCACCTTACAAATTAAACAAAAATAAATATTTATTTATTTCAAGTTTCTCTGCAGCACGACTCTTCCCAGGTGATGTCACTGACCATGTCATGAATGATGTAATATGTGACATCATTAGCAGTGCATTGCGGGGGCGCGAGTTATAGTTAGCTCAACTAACTATAACATCGGAATTTCTCTGGTTTTGGCTTGAGTGAAATGTCCAACTAACTATAACGTCCCTGAAACTTATGGTTTTTTCAGTGAATTTCAAAGGTTTTTTAAATTCTAATTTCTAATTATTTTCTTCTTTAAACCTATAGTTTTTTCAGTGATTTTAAATTATCACTTCATTGTCAACCTAGTGAAAACAGCCAATATTTCCAGTTTTCCAGCAATAGCTTCCACAAATTTTTTTTGTCACAAATGAGAACACCAACTAACGGTAATAATATACAGAGTAGACGTCCCGTGCAAAAATTAAGACAAAAGCACCAGTTCCCGATATTTTCAATGAGCAGCCAAATCTGGGGTGCGATCCAAAAACAGGGAATAAGCCACGTTTGCAGTAGGAATCTAACATCTGCATTTTATTGGTGTAAACCAGGACGACTACCTACAATGTGAAAGGGATAGTAGCCCAGAATCACATCTGAAGCGTAACATATGTCATAGAGTTACTGATCATGCAGCTCAAACACCCATAAAGGCCACAACATGCACTGCCACCAGCCTCAGGACGTCCCCCTGGACCACCCCCCTCCCTACTACCACCAAGGCAGCGCAGAACAGGACAGTGGACCTTGCAAAAATGGCATGGTCCCTCAGCCACACAATACTTGAATGTTGCCAGATATGGCAAGCAAGTATGTGTGAAGGACGCAACTCCTCCATCAATAATAATGATGCACACAATACCAAGTGTAGCGGTGATGTGCTGGACAGACTTCACTATACAGATCATAAACCTCTCCATCTGTATATATACTGCTGATGCTGGTAGTGTTGTGCACAATAGACGCAACCATGTTACCTCAGGCAGTTGGGAAGATCTCGGACATGTAGCTGTGTTGTTCTCCCCTGGAGCGGAAGCGCATGGGGCTCGTCCAACGTACGCCACATAAGCCGGGGCTCTGGGTGTGATTCACTTGTGAACTGTGAAGGCCAACGAGTCTGCCAGAGCAGTGGGCCTCACACTGCCACGTGGCTGCCGCCATGACCGCGGGTCTCCTCGACACAGGCCCACTGTGAACCCAGCGGCACAGCACCACAAACTTATGTCTGTACAGACTACTGCCTTTGATCTACATTGCGGACAGCAGGCTTCACAATTCAGATGGAGTAGCGATTACAGATGACGCAGTGCATTTTGCAAGATACATTGCTCCCAGTGCGGCCCTCTGAGACCACGCATCATCGCAGGGTGCGCACACGCTGAGTACTTCAGGTGCCACTAACTCAGTGCACCACAAGTCATCGCCACATTACCTTATTGAGGCAGAATTCATAAGACATTGGTCTGAGTGCGGCTCCCCGGACCACGCTTCATCGCAGGATACGTACACGCTGAACACCAACGGTACTACTAGCTCAGTGCACCATAAGTCATTGCCACGTGGCCTTATTAAGGCAGAATTCAATAGACAAAAGACATTGCTCCGAGTGTGGCCACCCTGGACCATGCATCATTGCACGTTACGTACACACTCAGTGCCAAAGGTACTACTAACTTAGTGCATGATAAGTCATCGCCACATGGCCTTATTGAAGCAGAATTCAATAGACAAAAGACATTGGTCCGAGTGTGGCCCCCCGGACCACGCATCTTTGCAGGGTACGTATACGCTGAGCGCCTAAGCTACTACAAACTCAGTGCACCATAAGTCATTGCCACGTGGCCTTATTAAGGCAGAATTCAATAGACAAAAGACATTGCTCTGAGTGTGGCCCCTCCGGACCACGCATCATCACAGGATACGTACACGCTCAGTGCCAAAGGTACTACTAACTCAGCGCACCATAACTCATCGCCTCGTGACCTTATTAATGCAGAATTCAATAGACAGAAGACATTGGTCCGAGTGAGCCCCCCCCTGGACCACGCATCATCGCAGGGTATGCACATGCTGAGCACCAAAGGTACTACTAACTCAGTGCACCATAAGTCATCGCAAGGAAGACTGAACAGTATTATGCCAGCAGTGATGAATACTATCACTCAAAAATCACCCAAAAATACTTATAATATAAAAAGAACATAACAATCGAATTTCATTAATGATTACAATCCAGTGATTTTGAAGATATGGATTGCAAATATGGGCATACAATATGTTGCAGATAACTCAATTGCTGTTTCTCGCTAAGTCATGTCATATATTACCATGACTGAGAAGACAGAATTGAAAGAAATGTGTGAAGAAATTTCACAGGAGAAGACACTTAGCAAAAATTGTACAGCTTCAGCTTGAAGATGCTTTCACATTGAGAAATTAGATCCAACGAATGTTCGGATCGATAGACATCTGCAAGTTGATATTCAAAGTCAAGAGGAATCATCTGGATAAGTCTAGGTCTTGCTGAGGCACGCAATCGAGGTTTAATATAAATGATATAAAACAAGTTTGTAATGATATAGAATTACGTTTCTATGCTAGTCAAGAGAAGTGTACAGAAAATAACAGTTTGATAAGTATAAGTGTTGAAGAAGAGATGGAAGATAATAGTGATGTGAAGTTTCAAAAAGAAATATCAAAGTTTATAGTAGTTTCTGGTGACAATCCCAACTAAGTATAACGTCCCTCAAATCAACACAATATCTTTTTAGTATTTGTGCTTCAAGAACTTGTTTTATATCAGTTATAGCTTTACTACAATGACCAAATTAATCTTGCAAGTCCAAACGAACACTGAATGGCAGTCTACATTGCGGACAGCAGAGCTCACAATTTGAACTATACCGTCCCAGAAACCTACATATTTCGACAGTGTATTTCATAAATGTTTCATCTTTTGTTTCATCCACCTACACTGCGGACAGCAGGGCTCACAATTCACATCAAGTCGCAATAGCAGATGACACAGTCCAATAGGCAAGAGACATTCAATCAATCAATCATGCCATTTGTATAGCGCACTACTCACCCGGGAGGGTCTCAAGGCGCTTGGGGGGAGGGGTATGCTACTGCTCAAACAGCCAGGTCTTGAGTTGTTTCCTGAAGGCGAGATGGTCCTGGGTCAGCCGAAGGTGGATGGGGAGGGAGTTCCAAGTCTTGGCAGCCAGGTAAGAGAAGGATCTTCCTCCGGCGGTGGCTCTTCGGATGCGTGGTACGGCTGCGAGGGCGAGGCTGGTGGACCGTAGCTGGCGGGTGGGCGTGGAGAAGGTCAGGCGGTCGTTGAGGTACTTGGGGCCCAGGTCATGGAGAGACTTGTGTGCGTGGGTGAGGAGCCGGAACGTGATCCTCTTGTCGACGGGGAGCCAGTGCAGGTTCCTCAGGTGGCTGGAGATGTGGCTGCGCCGGGGGACATCCAGGATGAGTCGGGCGGAGGCGTTCTGGATGCACTGGAGTCTTTTCTGTAGCTTGGCTGTGGTTCCAGCGTAGAGGGCGTTTCCGTAGTCCAGTCGGCTGGTGACGAGTGCCTGGGTGACAGTCTTCCTGGTCTCGGTGGGGATCCAGCGGAAGGTCTTGCGAAGCATACGCAGGGTGTTGAAGCACGATGAGGAGACGGCGTTGACTTGTCTGGTCATCGAGAGGGAGGGTTCCAGGATGAAGCCCAGGTTGCGTGCGTGGTCGGTTGGCTTGGGTGCGGTGCCCAGGGCTGGGGGCCACCAGGAGTCGTCCCAGGCGGAGGGCGAAGATCCCAGGATGAGGACTTCCGTCTTGTCCGAGTTCAGTTTCAGGCGGCTGTCCTTCATCCACTCCGCGACGTCTTTCATCCCTTCGTGTAGGCAGGTTCTGGCGGTGTCGGGGTCTCTGGTGAGGGAGAGGATCAGCTGGGTGTCGTCGGCGTAAGAGATGATGTTGAGGTTGTGCTGGCGAGCGATGGCTGCGAGAGGTTTCATGTAGATGTTGAAGAGGGTGGGGCTGAGTGAAGATCCTTGCGGGACGCCGCAGATGACTTCGGTGGCCTCGGAGCGAAACGGGAAGAGGGGGACTCTTTGTGTTCTTCCAGCGAGGAACGAGATGATCCACTCCAGTGCCTTCTCTTGGATACCGATGTTGCTGAGGCGCTGGACTAGGGTGCGGTGGCAGACCGTGTCGAACGCAGCGGAGAGGTCCAGGAGGATGAGGGCCACTGTTTCCCCCTTGTCGAGCAGGGTTCCGGATGTCGTCGGTGGCTGCGATGAGGGCGGTCTCGGTGCTGTGGTTGGCTCTGAAGCCGGACTGCGAGGGGTCGAGGGATCCGTTCGTCTCGAGGAAGGCGGTCAGCTGTCTGTTGACGATCTTCTCGATGACTTTAGCAGGAAAAGGGAGGAGCGAGATGGGGCGGAAGTTTTTGAGATCTGTGGGGTCCGCTGTAGGTTTCTTCAGGAGGGCGCTGATCTCGGCGTGCTTCCAGCTCTCCGGAAGGTGGCGGTGTTGAAGGACGCGTTGATGATGTTCCGGAGTTGGGGTGCGATGGTGGAGTCGGCCTTGTTGAAGACGTGGTGTGGGCAGTGGTCAGTCGGTGATCCGGAGTGGATGGTGTTCATCGTGGGGGCTGTGTCTTCGGTGGTCACCGTGGTCCAGGTGCGAAGGGTGGCGGTGGGGGGCATTGGTTCGACGGTTGGGTGTGTGGGTGGGGCGCCAAAGCTGTTGTGGATGTCGGCGATCTTGCGGTGGAAGAACGAGGCGAGGGAGTCGCAGAGGTCTTGTGACGGAGTGATGTCGTTGGTGCCGGTGCTGGGGTTGAAGAACTCCTTGACGATAGTGAAGAGCTCTTTGCTGTCATGGGCGTTGTTGTCCAGTCGTTCCTTCAGGGATTTCTTCTTGGTGGTGCGGATGAGCTGGTGGTGCTTGCGGGTAGCGTGTTTGAGGGCGGTCATGTTGTCGGTGGTCAGGTCGAGGAGCCAGGCTTTCTCGAGGGTGCGGCAGGTCTTCTTGGAGTCCTTGAGGTCGTCGGTGAACCAGGATGCCTTCTTGCTTCTGGGTCTGCTGGGAGGGTTCTTTAGTGGCGCGAGGTCGTCGGCACATTGCTTCCAGTGCGGCCCCCCCGAACCACGCATCATCACTGACTGCGCACATGCTGAATGCTTCTGATGCCCCAACCTCAGTGCAGCACAACTGATGCACCCTTTCTGATACAATATTTGTGTATAATTTCACATCTCTTGTCCTACCTCAGAGTATCACAATTCATGAACCCTTTACGATAGAATCTTTTCTGTATGATTTCATATCTGGTGCCCGTACCTTAGTGTAGTACATATCATTGACCCTTTATGATTGAATCTCTGTGTCTAATCCGATGATCACTGATGTACTTGTTGCCACCACCAACCATTCACGGAGGGTTGGCTTACAATCACCCCACACGCATCCACCACAGACGTCACTGGACATGTAACCCTGTTAATAAAAAGGAGTTGAGCGCACGTGCCCATACCTAGTTCCACTATCTATCTGTGTGCCTGTGTTCATTATGTATGCAACATGCTGCCCCTAGGCCCTACCACATTACATAGTGCTCTGGACAGCGTATGCAACCATCTTACCTTTGACAGTGGGGGAAAACTTTAGTTATGTAACTTTGTCTCGGTCATGTACAAATACGCACGTAGAGACTGCATCATTAGAGTACTGCAAGGAGAGTGTATAGTGAATTTATAAGTGAGTAAGGATCGTCAGAGTGATTGAAGTACATATGTTTGCGCAGCCTAACTCTGACAACGATCTTGTCTCTAATTGGCTTCCTTCCATGTGCGAAAAACTGGAACTTCAACTTTCCATTGCCCTGTATTGCTACAGCTGCAGCACTCCACTGAATGTGCAATAAACTTTCATATCCACACAGATATCTCATGTCCACCATCTTTCTTGTGTGGAACTATGGATGAATATAGGGTCAGTAATTCCCCGAACCTTCCGTGTTGGCCATATTGTGGGACTTGGCTCACAGAGTGACACTTTGGCTTTTGTAACCCGGGTGACGGTAGCACTCCAACACGGACACCCGCATCCAGAGTTGTCAGATTTTTTAAACTTCCTATAGCCCAAAGCCAACCAAAAAGCAGCCCAAACTAGCCCAATATTGCTACTTTAGGGAAGGAGGGGCAGGGACAGCGTCAAGCGGTCGGTGAATGCATTGGAATTGATGTTGCAGCAGTATGCCAAGTAAATATTTGTCTAATACAGCGCTTTAACATACTACTTTGCTGGAGCGTTGTATATATATTTATAATCTGGCAACTAGCACAAACCAAAACTTTACCACACAACCAGAAAAATATAGCCCAACTGTGCGTGTTCCAGCCCAGTCTGGTAACACTGATACCACAGCCACTCCCTCACAGCTGGTTTGCACCCTCACCACACCCATCCAGCGCAGGCATCACAGGACATGCAACCCTACTAATATAAAAGACCGGGCGCACGTGCTCTACGCCATTTTAGAGTTCAGAGTACGTGGCCTCACTTCTCACTAAGTTAGTAGCACCGCAAGCACTGAGCGGGTGTACAACCTGCGATGATGTTAGGTGCACTAGTATGTCCTCTACCATGGGAATATCAAGACTCAGTACCAACTGTGAGACCAACTGTGAGACCTATTACCTTGCATAACGGAGCTGCATGATGTGGAGGGTGCCGTGACTGCGAAAAGTTGAGCAGTGAGGCCTTGGTGCGCAGCGTCAGGCAGATAACTCTGAGCGGCGGGAGTGGATGGGGTACAGCAGCCTGAATGCAGAAAGCCGGCAAAGCGATTTAGGCGTACGCACTCGTATATACTCTGCCACAGCGTCGGATTGGTAACGCAACAAGCACTGGTGCAAAGACCGAGGGGCCGGTGCTGTGTTCCAACTGTGGGCTGCTTTTTGGATTAGTCGGGGGGGCAGATTTGGGCAGTATCGCTGTTTGTTTGGATACAGCCAGCGGCCCAGTGGGTGTCCGAATGGTGTTACTTTCTTTCTCACACAGGGCCGCCCATTTATGTATGCATACCTAGCAGGGCAGGGGGCCTGAGCAGAAGTGGCCTCACTTGTTTTTAAGTCACCAGTGTAAACGAATCCGTGCATTTTTTTGTATGTCCCCCACCCCCTCTTTCTTAAATAAAATTCCACCAAAGCAGTGTTTTGAACAAAGGCAATATGCGTTCCCGGGCCGATTTGAATCCTAATCCAACCCGGCTCTTGCATTACTAATTCTATACTATCTTTCAGATGTGGGAGCTTGAGAGTTCCACTACGCCGCGGCACATGGTTGGAGACAGAGCAGTGGCACAAAGGTAAGCTGTGACGGTTTTGTACACAGTGTGGGCACTCAGTGCCTCTCCTCATCTCTTAATTTCTCTACCTCACACTCTTTCTATCTCCCTCTTCCTCTTACACTGTTTGTCTCTTTCTCTCTCTCTTCCTCTCTCTGTGTTTCTCTCTCTCACTCTTTCTCTGTTTCTCTGTTCCTCTTTCTCTTCCTCTCTCTCTCTCTCTCTCTCTCTCTCTCTCTCTCCATCTTTCTCACTCTTTCTCTCTGTCTTCTTCTCTCTTTCTTTTTCTCTCTCTCTTTCTCTCACTCTCACTGTTTCTCTCTGTCTTCTGCTCACTCTTTCTTCCTTTCTCTCTCTCTTCCTCTCACCTTTATGGACGCATGATGCACAATCTTATCTTGCTGTGAATCACGATTCGACCTTCACCCCCCCAACACCACCAAAGCTGAACGCGTGAAAAATCTGCGATGATGCGCGGCCATCCTGAACGCACGACAAAGTTGCTTCGGCACGTGGTGGACCCTCTTACACAGACGCCGTGGCAGAAGGTGAGCAGAGAGGCTTCTTTCCGCAGCAGCGGGTAGTCACCTCTGGGCGGTGGGAGTGGATAGTGTGCAGCAGTCTGGGCGCACAGACACCTCTGAGCAGTGGGAGTGGATGGGGTGCACCATCCTCATAGCGCATTAGCGCAACAGAGAATTATGCATGTGCAGGTCTATGTAATCTGCAATTACTAATTCTATACTATCTTTCAGATCACTAAACTTGAGGGTTGCACTATCTCCTGGCACGTGGTTGGAAACACACCGGTGGCACAAAGGTGAGCTGCAAAGATTTTCTTCAGTGTCAACACTCCCTCTCCATCTCTTCCTTTCTCTCTCACACACTTTCTCTCTTTCTCTGTCTCTTCCTCTCTCTCTCATTCTTTCTTTCTCTCTTCCTCTCTCTCACTCTTTCTCCCTCTCTCTCTCTCTTTCTCTCTCTCTCTTCCTCTCTCACTCTCTCTCTTCCTCTCGCTCTCACTGTCTCTATCTGCCTTGTATCTTATTCTTTCTCTATTTTTCTCTCACTCTTTCTCCTCCTCTCTCTCTCACTCTTTCTCTCTTTGTCTGTCTTCCTCTCTCTCACTCTTTCTCTCTTCACCTCTCACTTTTGTCTCTCTCTCTTCCTCACTCTCACTCTTTCTCTCTCTCTCTCTCTTCCTCTCTTTCACACTGTTTCTCTCTTTCTCTCTTCCTTGAAACAGAGAATTACGCGTGTGCAGTTGAATGTACTTTTCAATAACTAAATCTATACTATCTTTCAGATAACTTAACTTGACGATGCACTATGTCCCGGCACGTGGTTGGAGACACACCGGTGACACAAAGGTGAGCTGCGAAGATTTTCTCCAGTATCAACACTACCTCTCCATCTCTTCCTTTCTCTCACCCTTCTTTCTCTCTTCCTCTTTCTCACTCTTTCTCTCCCTCTCCCAATGCCTCTCTCTCTCTCTTCCTCTCTCTGTCTTCCTCTCTCTCACACTTTTTCTGTCGTTGTCTTCCTCTCTGTCTCCCTCTTTCTAACTTTTCTGGCTTCCTCTCTCTCTCACTCTTTCTCTCTTCCTCTCTCACTCTTTCTCTCTCTCTTCCTCTCTCTCACACTGTTTCTCTCTCTCTTCCTTGTATCTCACTCTTTCTCTCTTTTTGCCTTCCTCTCTCTCTCACTCTTTCTTCCCCCCCTCTCTCTCCCACTCTTTCTTTCTTTCTCCTTTGCTGGATGCATGACGCATCACCTTATCATTCTTTTTGTCTTGCAGGCAGTGATTCACAAATGGACCAGCGATGTCATGCCACGGCTGCGGATCACTGAAACAATATTGATGTAAAAAATATCGAATTACAAAAACATCGAGGAAAAAATATAGAATACCAAAATATCGACCTCCTATCTCCAAACAGGTAAGTAAAAATATATCCAATCAAAATATCGATGTAGAGGGGCGTGGCTGGCAACCGAGCATGGCGGCAGCGTAGCGTAGGAGCTCCAGGAGCGAGGCGATATCCCCAGTAAATCCGGCACATTAATCCGATCAAAAACACTCTCCAACGAGACTCACCGGGTCTAGGACTGGGCGATACCCTGCGGAGCAGCTTTGAAAGCCGACGGACACCGGGAACAGCAGCAGCGGCGCCCGGCGGGGTGAGGCCTGCGAGAGGCGGCAGACAGCGGACTGTCCCATACGGAGATCCGACCGGAAGTGAGGAGTCGGCGGTGCCCCGGCGCCGGAAACGGTCGCTGAAATCGAAACCAGGAGTGACACCAGCAACGGAGGGGGCGGCGAAAAGATCCGACCCGCAAACGGCTCAGCGGTGGAAACGACGCCGCACCTGAGACCGGTGGGGTGTCAAACAGCTGCAACTGAGGCTGCGAGCGTCTAATGGGCGGCAGGGAGGCGCGGCACACATGCGTGTGCAGAGGAGTCATGGCGGAAAGCCGGTAGTTGTCGGCGGAGTGGGACAACGTTGAGTGCCCCCGCATGCCCTATAATTTGGAGCCCGAGCCAGGGAGAAGGCCACGCCATGAACCGAGGTGGAGATACGGCTAGGGCCCGCTTTGAGGCAAGGTGAGTCCGGATATCGACATTCCGCCCCTGCAGCTGGCCCTGGGTGCGTGGGAGTTGGGCAATTCACCCAACAACTAAGGAACCGTATACTGCCCCCCGACAGAGATGCAGAGCGGGAGGCGCACGGAACCTGCGTCGCGGTTTCCGTATCCGTGAGGGGACTGGTGAATGTTGGCGGTGAGTGCGACCTTGGAACCAGTGGTGGGCCACGCTATAGGGAGGCCTGGTAACGACACAGGGGCAGAGGCAGGGGCCTTACAATAGGCAGAAGTTGACCGCCGTCTCACTGGGACGTCCTGAAGTATCGGCGCCCCCCCCACCCGCCTCCGCCACACGTTGGGGACAGTGGAAGGAAAAGCGAGAGGACATTCGCTGCCTTGCATACACACCCCCCTGGGACCTGGCACATACCCAGTAAAGGAGGATTGTCCCACATCCCGCACTGGCGAGAAACGGCCGTCAAGAGATCCGGAGACTACGGTTGGAACGAAGGTACCGCAACTCACAGAAAGAACCTGAGGATACGGACGCGGATGCGGCAATGGTGGGCAGGGGCCCTAGACAGACCTCGACTCAGGCCAAACTTGATAAATTCGCATACGACAAGAGCAACCCTCCCCAGATGGAATCGCGCAACTCCACAGGGAAAAAACAAGACGGAGAAGGGACTAAGAAGGCGATGTTGGAAGATATAATGCGTGCTCTAACACAGGTACAAACCACGGTGGGGTCTACCGTTACAGAGGTCACCCTGATCAAAGCAGACCTCCAGAAAATGAACGAGAGAGTGAAACACGTTGAAGTGGTGACGAAATCCTTGGTGGAAGACGTGTCAGAACTACAGACAGCAATGGAGAAGATGGTGGCCGAAAACAAATCCCTCAGAGACAAGCTGGATGACCAAGAAGGACGCTCGAGGAGGAACAACGTTAGAATACTAGGGGTTCCGGAATCAGAAGGTAAAGGGGCAATGGACCTCTATGTGGAGGACCTGATTAAAACACACCTGCAACCCAAGGGCCTCTCACATTTCCTTTCGGTGGAAAGGGCCCACCGAGTGCCCGGTGGGACACCAAAGCCGGGGGCTTCTCCAAGACCAATCCTAGCAAGACTTTTCAATTTTCGCGACCGGGACTCCATCCTCCAGGCGGCGAGGGTGGCTCCAGCAATCCGCATCCAGAACTCAACAGTCGCCTTTTTCCCAGATTATACTGCTGAAGTGGCGCGCCGGAGGAAAACCTTCTTGGATGTTAAGAGGGCGCTGAGGGAGAAGGAATTTCCGTATTCCATGCTTTTCCCGGCGCGTCTTTGAGTGGTGGCTGAGGACAAGGTCTGGTTCTTTGATAGACCGGAGATGGCCCAGGACTGGTTGGAGGGATGGAGACCCACTGGCCACCCTCGCCATGCAAACAGACATGGCCGGAATCACCGAATGGATGCTCGAGCGGGATCCCAATCGTCTGGAGGAGGGGAAGCGAATAGGTCGCCTACGCTAGAAAGCCGGGGAGCAGAAGGAGGAGCTGAATGAAGACTCTGAGGTGTCACTCACACTGTTGTCCATCGGGAGACTCTGCTGAATGGACACGTCTAGACACTGGCCTGGGGAGCTCGGAGGTGGGCAGGGATGTCGCCTGCTCCGGAGGATACTCCACCCCAGCGCGCAAGTACACTGTTAAAGGGATGGGCTATGCACTCTGCTAAGTTGGGGGGGCGGGCGGTTGA
This sequence comes from Lissotriton helveticus, assembly GCF_964261635.1. Taxonomy (NCBI): domain Eukaryota; kingdom Metazoa; phylum Chordata; class Amphibia; order Caudata; family Salamandridae; genus Lissotriton; species Lissotriton helveticus. Next base: position 153,897,491 of record NC_136067.1, on the reverse strand, counting down.
ATGACCGTTAAGCAGGGAGGCAGGGAGGGGGGTGGTGGGGAGGGGTTGTTCAGAAGTTGTTGAAGTTCCACGATTAAGGTCTACATACGTAACAGAACACATGGATGGTCTAGACCAAGCGCGGGGTGGGTGCATCCCGAGAATGACATCCGATATGCACCGTCAAAGCTATAGGTCAAAACATGCAAGACACGCAGACACAAACACCTGAGGAGGGGGTGCTGAGATCACGGGTGGTACCTCTCCGCCTCATGTCATGGAATGTGAGAGGGCTGGGAGATAAGATAAAGAGGGGGTTGGTGATGAATGCGGTAAGAAGGCAGGGGCCGGCCCTGGTGCTCCTCCAGGAAACTCACCTCACGGGGAACACGACAAAGGCCCTTGATAGGAAGGGTTACAAAATGGCGGTGCACTCGGAGTTTACTACGGGGTCCAGGGGCACGGGCATATTGGTAAAGAAGTCACCTCAATTCATCACATTAAGTACTAAGATAGACGCACGGGGTTGCTTCGCAGCGCTCCAGGGGCAGTGGGAGGGGAGACTCCTGAACGTGGTATCGGTATATGTTCCTCCGGCACTGCACTCGGTCACACTTCCAGCATTAGGAGAATTCCTGTTGGGCCTACCCGAGGGAGACATCATAATCGGGGGGGACTTTAACGCAGCGATAGATTCCCTCATAGATAGGTTCCCGGCAGTACCCCAAACAGGGGGCCCCTCACAGATACAGAGATTTTTGACCGCCATGGGACTAGTCGACTTATGGCGCTACACACACCCTGCCGCAAAGCAGTATACTTATCATTCTGCAGTGCACAATAGCCTATCACGAATTGGCTACTTCCTAGCACTGAGTGATGGCATACAGCAAGTAGATACAGTTGACATCCAACCTATAGGGATATCGGATCATTCCCCGGTCACACTCACACTATCCACGCAGGAGAAAACACGTAGGCGCATATACCCACTGCATGCATCCTATCTCAAAGTACCCAAGATCCGCAAGACGCTTAAAACGACGACATTGCACTATTTTGCAGAAAACACCGAGTCAGTTCGGTCATCCGCTACCCTGTGGGAAGCATATAAGACAGTGTTAAGAGGGCAGGCCATAACCTCCATAACGGGCCATAAGAGAGAACGGCAGCGTGAATTGTCCGAGTAGGAACTAGCACTGCGCACTGCGACTGTGGCCCATGAGGCAAACCCTACACCAGATACGTCCCAGGCCCTGCTCCTAAAGCAACAGCTACTTAGGGAACACGCGAGGCAGCAGACAGTATCCCAGATAACAGACACGTCACACAGAGTCTGCGATATTGGAGACAAAGCAGGGAAAATGCTGGCCTGGCTGGACAGGAGGGGAGGTAGCGCCAAGGGGATTCAACGTCTTAGTGACAAACAAGGGACGGTACTCACGAGCAAGGAAAAGAGAAAGTGGAGACCCTAGCTGACTATTTCGAAGGGGTGTATACACCAGAAACCATAGTGTCAGCGGAATCAGCACGCGTAGAGCTGGGAAGCGTCCCCCTTCAGACACTCACGCCGGAAGCGGCAACGGAACTGGAGGCGGACATCATAGAAGAGGAAATACAAAGGGCGATTCATGACATCAAGCCGGGAAAGGCGTCTGGACCAAATGGTATTCCGATAGAGTGGTACCAGGCAGCGGCGGAGGGACTTAGTGGCCCCCTGTTGGCTATGTACGCAGAAAGCCTAGACCGGGGCATACTTCCGTTAGATCAACGGGTAGCGACCATCGTCGCAATCCCCAAACCTGGGAAAGAACCGGGAGAGTGTGCGTCATATCGCCCTATCTCCCTTCTCAATGCTGAGGTTAAAATCTTAGCTAAACTTCTCGCCACCCGACTAATGGCCTACCTGCCACACCTTATCCACCCAGATCAGTCAGGCTTTATGCCACATAGAAACACCGCCCTCAATTTACGCAGGGTACATAACGTACTGGCTAGAGCGGACAAGTTGTCGGACAAGGCGGTTATACTGGCGCTTGACGCCAAAATGGCGTTCGACATGGTAGAATGGCAATACCTGTTCGAAGTCCTAGCACATATGGGTGTTGGCCCGAAGTTCGTGGCCTGGGTCCGGTTGCTGTACACTGAACCAGTAGCACAGGTGGTGGCTAATGGCCACATATCCCGTACGTTCCAGCTGAGGAGGGGGACCCGTCAAGGATGCCCCCTGTCACCATTGCTCTTTGCGATCGCGCTGGAACCGTTAGCGACCCGAATACGCTCCACCCCGCTACTGCAAGGGATCACCTGGTCAGACGGGTGGGGAGACCGCCTGTCACTGTACGCAGATGACATGCTGGTGTATCTGGCAGATCCGGAACAGAGTATACCGGCATTGTTGACGCTATGCGACGAGCAGGGGAAGACATCAGGATACACCTTGAACTGGAACAAATCTGAACTGTACATGCTGCACGGTCCAAACCCCACTCTGTGCGACAACTGCCCTCTTAAATTAGCAGGATCCTCTTTCCGGTACCTAGGTGTTCACGTCACGAAAAATCCAGCGGAGTTCTATCAGAAGAACCTAGCACCGCTGGTTGACCGCCTGAAACAGGACGTTAGATTCTGGGCGGGGCTGCCACTGACACACTTGGGTAGAGCGGCGCTTTATAAGATGGTGTCCTTGCCCCGATTTTTGTATATCCTAGAAAATACGCCATACCCGGTCGACACGAGATTCTTTGGAAAGGTGTCCGCCTTGATGGCAGGCCTCCTGTGGAACAACCGACCGGCACGGATAGCGCAGGCCAAACTACACAGGGGGTGGTATGATGGAGGGATTGCTTTGCCGAATCTGCAACTCTAATACTGGGCCGCCCAACTAAAACCCATCAACCAGTGGCTACATGTCCCTCAGGAGGACCCTGCTTATAGGGCTGACAGGGAGCAACTGGGCACCTCCACTATACTGGCACCTCTGTATGATCAAAGGAAAGTACACTCACTCGTGGGGCCAACAAAACTTACGGCATCATTGTGGCATACGGCGCAGGCAAAACTGGGGTGGAAGGGGAAACTCACACAACTCACCCCTCTGTGGGACGCAAAGGCCCTAGGTAACCTGAGGCGTAGCAAGGGGTTCACGTTATGGGACAACATAGGTCTGTCCACAGTGGGAGATCTGTGGGACAAAGATACGGGGATCCCCTTCGATCAGCTGTGACAACAATACGAGCTGGGACCCACGGAACTATGCAGATACATACAAGTGCGACACGCCCTACTGTCGGCCATTCCTAGTGGCACGAAAGTCCCGGAGGCGTCACCCCTGGAGGACCGCCTCCTCACGGATTATATGCAGGAACGAGCGACATCACTCACATATCGCAAACTTCTAAATAATTTGATAGACCCCACCCTAAAATTAAAAGCCAAATGGGAGGAGGATGTGGGAGGCCTAGACGAATCTGAAGATATCAGGATACACCTTGAACTGGAACAAATCTGAACTGTACGTGCTGCACGGTCCAAACCCCACTCTGTGCGACAACTGCCCTCTTAAATTAGGGGGATCCTCTTGCCGGTACCTAGGTGTTCACGTCACGAAATATCCAGCGGAGTTCTATCAGAAGAACCTAGCACCGCTGGTTGGCCGCCTGAAACAGGACGTTAGATTCTGGGCGGCGCTGCCACTGACACTGTTGGGTAGAGCGGCGCTTTATAAGATGGTGTCCTTGCCCCGATTTTTGTATATCCTAGAAAATACGCCATACCCGGTCGACACGAGATTCTTTGGAAAGGTGTCCGCCTTGATGGCAGGCCTCCTGTGGAACAACCGACCGGCACGGATAGCGCAGGCCAAACTACACAGGGGGTGGTATGATGGAGGGATTGCTTTGCCGAATCTTCAACTCTATTACTGGGCCGCCCAACTAAAACCCATCAACCAGTGGCTACATGTCCCTCAGGAGGACCCTGCTTATAGGGCTGACAGGGAGCAACTGGGCACCTCCACTATACTGGCACCTCTGTATGATCAAAGGAAAGTACACTCACTCGTGGGGCCCACAAAACTTACGGCATCATTGTGGCATACGGCGCAGGCAAAACTGAGGTGGAAGGGGAAACTCACACAACTCACCCCTCTGTGGGACGCAAAGGCCCTAGGTAACCTGAGGCGTAGCAAGGGGTTCACGTTATGGGACAACATAGGTCTGTCCACAGTGGGAGATCTGTGGGACAAAGATACGGTGATCCCCTTCGATCAGCTGCGACAACAATACGAGCTGGGACCCACGGAACTATACAGATACATACAAGTGCGACACGCCCTACTGTCGGCCATTCCTAGTGGCACGAAAGTCCCGGAGGCGTCACCCCTGGAGGACCGCCTCCTCACGGATTATATGCAGGAACGAGCGACATCACTCACATATCGCAAACTTCTAAATAATTTGATAGACCCCACCCTAAAATTAAAAGCCAAATGGGAGGAGGATGTGGGAGGCCTAGACGAATCTGAATGGAACGAGGCACTAGCGTCACCTAAAGAGGTGGGCATATCGGCGAAGTTCCGGCTCGTACAGCTAAAAATCCTGCATAGGGTGTACTACACACGAAAGATGCTTCACACGATACAGAGGATACAACACCCATACTGTCTGAGGGGATGCGGAGATGAAGGGACTCTGTTTCATACTATATGGGACCCACGCATTCAAGAATTCTGGAGACAGGTCATGCGCACTATATCGCAAACACTAGAATTATCCCTGGTTCCCGACCCACGACAATGCCTACTTAACGTATGGGGGCCAAACGACCTATCCAGACACGGACGACAGTGGGCAGTGATAGGTATGATAGTCGCTAAACGCGACATAGCACAGAAATGGGGAGCGCCGACTATTCCGACACTAACACAGTGGTGCACAAACATGGACAGGGTCATGATAATAGAAAGGACAGTATACACTGTTAGAGCTTGCCCACGCAAATGGAACAAGATATGGACCCCATGGAATGTATTCAGGGGGGATATATGTGAACCATTAGATGAGGAAGACACGTTGACATCAGACGAAGAGGGGGAGGAAGACTAGGGTGGAGGGGGGGGCGGAGGTAGTAGGGACCCTAGCTCATACCTAGTTGCGGAAGAGGGGAGAAGAGGCAGAGGGGCAGAATGATCCGTGACACTTGATTGTAGTGGGGGACTACTCTACCGAATATGTAAACAGGAACAGCAAACCAAATGTCTTGGGGCTGCGTGCGTAAAACAGACACATGATCTTTCAAACCAGACTGGAACTATCGCAGCCGTTGCATGTACAATTGATGACCGTATGTGGTAACTTCATGTTTATGTTGTTTATTGTTACAAAATATAAAATTAGACCTATATGTTTATGCACTCTGATAATGAACCACCTGCAAAAGTGGAATGTGACGCCGCCGCACCTTCGGGTAGGGGGCTCATGGGCTGTGTAATATTTAACGTAAAAGGTACGAGAGGTATGGTGGCGGCCGGCCCCAGGGGTTGTAGGCTAGAAGCTGTGTGAAATGCGCAAATGAATAATAAAGGTCTTTTAAAAAAAAAATATATATATATATATATATCGATGTAAAAAATATAGTTAGTCAAAATATCGATTTTTTTAAAATGCTTTAAATTAATTAAAAATTTATAAAATAATAAATATAATTAACTTAAACATACTTAAAATACTTAATTAACCTTAAAATTAATAAATAATTAATGTAAGTAAAAAAAACATACAAATTGATTTGTTAATACATATATATATAAACGTAATATTAATTAAAAAAATACAATATTTTTACCGTAGGATAGAGGAAAGGGTCAAATGTACTATTACCACTCCAGTGAGTGCAACAGTATGAAAAGCGTTGGATAGCGTAGGGGTAAAAATTAGTATTCCAACTCCAGAGAGTGCAACAGTAGGGAAAGCGTTGGATAGTGGGAGGGTAAAAATTACTATTCCAACTCCAAAGAGTGCAACAGTAGGGAAAGCGTTAGATAGTGTAGGGGTAAAAATTACTATTCCCACTCCAGAGAGTGCAACAGTAGGGAAAGGGTTGGATAGCAGGAGGGTAAAAATTATTATTCCCACTACAGAGAGTGCAACAGTAGGGAAAGCGTTGGATAGCGTAGGGGTAAAAATTACTATTCCCACTCCAGAGAGTGCAACAGTAGGGAAAGCGTTGGATAGCGTAGGGGTAAAAATTAGTATTCCAACTCCAAAGAGTGCAAAAGTAGAGAAAGCGTTGGATAGCGTAGGGGTAAAAATTACTATTCCAACTCCAGAGAGTGCAACAGTAGGGAAAGCGTTGGATAGCGGCAGGGTAAAATTTACTATTCCCACTCCAGAAAGTGCAACAGTAGGGAAAGCGTTGGATAGCGTAGGGGTAAAAACTACTATTCCCACTCCAGAGAGTGCAACAGTAGGGAAAGCGTTGGATAGCGTAGGGGTAAAAATGACTATTCCCACTCCAAAGAGTGCAACAGTAGGGAAAGCGTTAGATAGTGTAGGGGTAAAAATTACTATTCCCACTCCAGAGAGTGCAACAGTAGGGAAAGGGTTGGATAGCGTAGGGGTAAAAATTACTATTCCCACTCCAGAGAGTGCAACAGTAGGGAAAGCGTTGGATAGCGTAGGGGTAAAAATTAGTATTCCAACTCCAAAGAGTGCAAAAGTAGAGAAAGCGTTGGATAGCGTAGGGGTAAAAATTACTAGTCCAACTCCAGAGAGTGCAACAGTAGGGAAAGCGTTGGATAGCGGCAGGGTAAAATTTACTATTCCCACTCCAGAAAGTGCAACAGTAGGGAAAGCGTTGGATAGCGTAGGGGTAAAAACTACTATTCCCACTCCAGAGAGTGCAACAGTAGGGAAAGCGTTGGATAGCGTAGGGGTAAAAATGACTATTCCCACTCCAAAGAGTGCAACAGTAGGGAAAGCGTTAGATAGTGTAGGGGTAAAAATTACTATTCCCACTCCAGAGAGTGCAACAGTAGGGAAAGGGTTGGATAGCAGGAGGGTAAAAATTATTATTCCCACTACAGAGAGTGCAACAGTAGGGAAAGCGTTGGATAGCGTAGGGGTAAAAATTACTATTCCCACTCCAGAGAGTGCAACAGTAGGGAAAGCGTTGGATAGCGTAGGGGTAAAAATGAGTATTCCAACTCCAAAGAGTGCAAAAGTAGAGGAAGCGTTGGATAGCGTAGGGGTAAAAATTACTATTCCAACTCCAGAGAGTGCAACAGTAGGGAAAGCGTTGGATAGCGGCAGGGTAAAATTTACTATTCCCACTCCAGAAAGTGCAACAGTAGGGAAAGCGTTGGATAGCGTAGGGGTAAAAATTACTATTCCCACTCCAGAGAGTGCAACAGTAGGGAAAGCGTTGGATAGCGTAGGGGTAAAAATTACTATTCCCACTCCAGAGAGTGCAACAGTAAGGAAAGCGTTGGATAGCGTAGGGGTAACAATTACTATTCCCACTCCAGTGAATGCAACAGTAGGGAATGTAAAGATTTAATTTATTAATACAAATAAATTAAATATCAATACCAAGAAAATATTCATTAAAATAAATCACCAATTTAATATTATATAATAATTAATCAATTAAAAATACAAATTAATATTAATAAATAAAATTAATTACCTATTAATTCAAATTAATTACCGATTAATTAATACATTAAAAATAAATACAAATGAACAAATAAAAATGATTTACTTAATTACAATTAAATTACTTCCCCCCTATTCCCCTAAAAACCCACAACCCAATACACAAAATAAATTATTAAAAATAACTTAATTATCAAATAATCAATTAATAAAATTAAATTACCAATTAAAAATTTACTAATTAATAATTAATTAACAATTTAAACTCAATACCAATAAATTAATTAACATATTTAATTAATTACAATTAAATTACTTCCCACCCTATTCCCCTATAAACCCACAACCCGCTACGGAAAATAAATTAATTAAATTAACATAATTATCAATTAATAAATTAATAAAAATACATTACCAATTAAAAATGAATTACCAATTAATAATTAATTAATTACCAAATAAACATTAATTAACAATTAATTCAAAATAAATACAAATAAATACATTAACATTTTTAATTAATTACAATTAAATTACTTCCCACCCTATTCCCCTATGAACCCACAACCTGCTACGGAAAATAAATTACTTACATTTACATAATTATCAATTAATAAATTAATAAAAATACATTACCAATTAAAAATTAATTACCAATAAAAAATTGATTAATTACCAATTATTTTTTTTTACAATTAATTCAAAATAAATACCAATAAATACATTAACATTTTTTATTAATTACAATTAAATTACTTCCCACCCTATTCCCCTATAAACAAACAACCCGCTACAGAATTAGATTACGCAAAAATTAAATAACATAAAAAAACACGTACAAAAAATTAGATATTATTAAAAATTCGATATATTTTAATATCTATATTATATACTTCGATATTTTATCTTTCTATATTTTAAAAATCGATATTACTTACTTCGATATTTTAACGTTCTATATTTTAAAATTCGATATTACTTACATCGATGTTTTGACTTTCTATATTTTAAAAATCGATATTACTTACCTTCTATTCGATATTTTTAACAACTATATTCTGTCCATTCGATATTATGTCCATTCTATATTTTTTAATCGATATTATGTCCATTTTATATTTTTTACTCGATATTATGTCTGTTTACCCACGGCTGTACATAGTTTTATTTGTTGTTGTTTTATTTTAATAAAATTTTTATATGTTATTCTATACATGACTATGATTCTTATTTTTCCAACCTCACAAGCATCTTTTTATTATTAGTTCAGAGAGGGACACTTCTGGGCCCAAAAAGGTTGTTTGGGGTGTGCTGGTGATGTGGGAAGAGGGTGCGTTACCTGCTAATGTGGGGAGACGCAGCGTGAAAGGGGTATCTCTCACAGAAAGAGCTCTGGTATGTTTTCAGTAATGCCTCTGACAGATGTCAGCTGATGGAATGAATCACAAATGGCTTTTCAATGCTCATATAGTGTAACTTACGAACAGATCGTACGCAGGCTCGCAGAGGGACAACTGCGGCCCGTCCGCTCAACTCACAGAGGCTGAACTACGAGCCGTCTGCTCCCAAAGGAACAGCAGCGTAGTAGCTCGCAGAGGTACAGGCACAGCAGCGTACTAGCTCGCAAAGGTAGACAGCTGCGAGCCGACGGACTGGCTTCTAAACGCATACCTGCAAAGTGGTGATGTTGGGCACAGGGAACGTGATAGGGTTATCTTCCTACTAGTGTCCTGGAGTGGAAGTCGTGCTGACTGGCGCTCACCTGTTTCTCCTTTATTGTTTATAAATCTTCAACCTTCACTGCGTCCAAATCATCATTACACAGAGCTCCGCTATATTAAATTGCCCCCGGAACTTTTCTTTTATATTTTCACTTGATGCAAGGCACAAGATGGCTGCTAACAGTTCCTGGTTTGAAGTGATAGCAGCTAATCAAAGGATACTTCCTGCTTTAAAGAGTTAGCAGCCAATCAGAGACAACCTCGTGCTCGGGAGTTAGGCACCGACCAGATATATATATTTTTTTCCCTTTAATATCTCAAAAACCACTGAATGGATTTACACCATTTCTACAAAACCGCATTTTCTCGACCAAGACATTTCTCCCTGCCAAATTTGGAGAAATTCCATTTAGCAGTTTGACCTGTAGCCTTGTCAAAATTTTCCTATCGAAAATCCATTGAAAAAACACATTTTCACCCCCCCCTTTTTTCTCAGCCCCCCCTTGACCAATCACCCCTAAACTTTCAAGATAGGAGCTGATCAAAAAAGAAAAACATTTAGGAACATTTTCTAAAGAATCGTCAAACGACGCCAAAGTTATAAGCAGATGGAGAGCTCCAGGAGGGGGGCCGCGCAACCCCCCTCCCAACATGAATGAAGCCCCGAGACTGCGGGGACCCCAGCGGGCACCCACAGCTCCAGCGAGCCCCCGCTATTATTATTTTTTAAGAAATGCCCCCAGTACCTACCCACCCGGGGTCTCATTAAAATAAAACACGGGAACCCGCAACCCCAGCACGAATTACGCAGATTTTTTATTTAAAATATATATTTTGGAGCCCTTGGGGTCCTTCTGGGACCCCCTGACCAGGCCTAGGGGTTAGGGTGTTTCTAGCCTGCCCCTTCTCTTGTTTTCTACCTTTGTTTCTCTGTTTTCTAGCGACTTGCTTCTACTGAGCCACAAGATGACTGCCAACAATGCCGTTTTGTGCATGTAAATGCTGGGGGGTACCATAGGTACCCCCATGTGCACCCCCCACCCCCGACACCCTGGGGGCCCGCAACGGGCCCCCAAACACCAAAGACCACATGCTTTTCCACGGCGGAAAAGCCGCCGTGGAAAAGCATGTTTCAATGCACATCGTAATTTGGCTGACGGTGTCATCAAATAGCCCTCCACACCCCGTGGATCAGCGGCGGACGGACCGGCCGTCCGCCTTCTGGCGGTGGGTGTTTTCTGTGGCCGCGGCGGTGAATCCGCATCCTCCAGGCCGGCGGTGGCTTCCGCCGGCCCGGAAGATGCGGATTCAGCGCCATCCTAATCGGCCCCTTATTTTTTGAATTTCTCAAAAACTACTGAATGGATTTACACCATTTAGAAAAAGGTCGCTTTCGGAACCAATCTCTACCTTTCTGCCAAATTTGGGGTAATTCCGTTCAGCAGTTCGGGCTGTAGCTCGTCACAAAATTTCCTATGGGGAAAACCCATTTTGAGACCCCCTTTTTTCTCAGCCCCCGCTAGACAAATCACCCCCAAACTTTCAAGATAGGAGCTGACCTGGATAGACCTTTTGTTTGGAGAATTTCGCAAAGATTCATCAAATGATGTCAAAGTTATTAGCAAATGAAAAAATGCCTTTGCTATGGAAACTAGGTTGTAACTATAACTACCTACTGGCGACCGAGAGTAGGTAATGACAGTGTTAAAGAACAATGCAAGTGCAGCAGACGATATAGATATATATATGTGTGTGTGTTATCATATTTATAATTACCTTCAAGGTGAAGGTAGATGCATGATAAATGCATGTGTGTTGTAAACAAGGCATGGGAAAGGCATGTGTTATAGTGTATAACCATCAAGTCATTAGAGAAAGTGATTTGAGCCAAGGGGCAGAGAGAAGTGAAAGAAACAACAAATGGGTGAAGGAAGAGAAGAGGGATGCGGTGAAGGTATTATTAGGAGCTCGTGTAAAACGTCACAGTATGTAGAAACATGAAAGGAAGAAAGAGGGGGAAAAGGGGAGGATGCTTAGGAGATGTTGGCCATGGAGAGATGCACAGGATAGTACCTGCAGAGAATAAAGAAGTGGAAAAAGAAGAGGAAAGGGATGGGTACAAGTTAATTTGTGGGCATGTGGTAAATAAATAAATAATACCCTATTTTTGACTAGACTTATAGCATAACAGATAGCTCAATAAATAAGAGTCAAGATTCGAGGTAGTAGGAGTTTCTGCAGGTTTATTACAGCATAAGGACAGGATCAGGACAACCTGCATAGGAACAGAATGACAGGGCCCAGCAGGACAACTGGGGCCCAACAGGGGAAAAGAGGCCCAGCAGCTGCTGGGGCTAGGTCTGGGATGAGCGCGCTAACATTCAATAACAAAACACAGGCATATATACATAGCGCGAACACATAGCATTACATTGCAGTAGGCGTAGCAGTGGGTGGAGCAGAAGGTGTGACGCGTAGCAGTCGCGAAAGATAACAGTAAAAAGAGGTGTAACTGGGCGTATACATAGACATGTGATGCAAACGTAACAGAATATGTCATGAATGGGCGGAAACATAGGAGGGGCTACCTAAAGAGCCGGGACCTCTGACCTGATGGTGCGCGAAAACTGGCAATGACGTGTTACTAGGAGAAGCTGGGGGCTATGAACTCTGTGCTAGGAGCAGAGACTAAAGTCTGGAGGGTCGGAGCGACATGTACCTAAACCCTATCTGGTATCTAATGTTTAGGGAACATGTTGATATAAACTAGAAGTCATGAGGGGAAAAGCTAACTTGACTCTAAGACTGGACCATGCATTATTCTACATGTAGTGCGTGATGAAGAATATTAAATGACCATTAATACAGTATTTCTCTAACGTGGAGACGAGAAGGCTAGACAATGACGGAAACTATTGATGCAGTTCAGTAGCTTAGGAATGCAGAGGAGGAGGACTGAACTGATAGCTGGAACTATAACATACTTTTGGCAGACTCAGAGGCAGAGCCAAGCTGCACCGGGCACTGCGAGGCAGGAAGTAAGTGAAGGGTCGAGGATACAGGTGGGGGCTGTATCGCTCCTCAGCGAGGCTTTCAGGAGACAGGAGCTGAATCTGATGTCTGGGCCCTTTTGAGGCCTAGAAACGGGGACTTTATAATGGAATAACGTGCACACTGGGAAACGTGGCAACATAACTTTACATAGGCCTGATATTCGTAGTATTCACGAGGACTGGAAAATAGCATACTAGAGGTGGACACAACTGTAATTGCGTCATTAATCAGACATGGGGAATAACATATGCATATTGGTCATGCACACATAACATATGATGGATGAGGCGTAGGGACACAGAACATGGCAAAATTTACTTTTCCACATTCCCTCCTTGTCACTACGTTTCCATCAGGAAACATCAATTTTCATGATACCATCTATCATTTCATACAGTACCATTTGCTCGTCTCGAATTGTCTGGGAACGGGATTTAGAACGGGGCTTGGGACTAGGAATACAAGAGGTAGCACACATGCTGCAAATCGCAGGGCCACATTGTATACAGAGGCAGCAGCTGAATATAATCGCTACTGCAATACCTAGAAAGGACAGGACTTTCCATCCCCATGCGGAAATTATATTCCAGAACCAACCTGACCATGTCCAGGTGCCTGGATCTTGGTGTAACAGATGGGCAATTTTATGGAGTCTGGTTATAGCTGAATAAACAGACGGCGCGTTATTTGGAATGAAAATGCAGCAACTAGATCCGATGACTCTACAGGCCCCGCCCCTATCGGCCAGTATGACGTCAAGGACGAGACGATTTTGCAAAACGACAAATCTCATAGCAGATTGTTCTTCGGTTAGGTTACCTAGAGCAGAGGCAGTCTCATTTACTACAGCTTCAAGGGTTCTTGTTAACCTACGGATCAGTTTACTATTCTGGACAGGTCCTACAAAGAAGAAGAAACCTTTATTGAAATCTGTATACTGTTCTAGAGTAGTTTCAGTATAATCGACAATTGGGGACTCCCTTCTATGTCTAATGTGTACTAGATGTGTGTTTCTGTGATAATCAGATGGGGCTAGAAAAACAGGTGGCAGTAGGAAAGCAATGTAACAGGTTCCCTCCCAATCGAGGGGCAGACGGACATATGCAGTTTGACCACAAATAAAATAAGAATGACGTGAAGCTTTGAAAATAGATTTCCCACTGTCACTATACTTGATAATAGTAGTACATTCACTATGACCTACATGTACAGAACCATAACTACGGACACATAATTCGCCTTTGACAGGTAGTACTGAAATAGCAGGTAAGTCTGGAGTAGTATCAGACTGAACATTCAGGACCATGAAATTCGACGAATAATTACCTAAATTATATACTTCGTTTTCTAGATCTAAACCTGTTCTGTGGGGAAGACCTTGCTTGTCTGGAAAACATGTACTGTTAAGAAAAGACATATCTGTTGAGGATGACGTTAACGTGGACCATGCTCCACACGAACCATTGTGTGAGAATGGATAAGGAAACAGTGGCAGAACTCCCTTCGGTGTCTGGAAAGGGGGGAGTCGACCACACACCCAACAATTAGTGGCATTGCTGGTCTGGTGTGAATAATGTAACATACGGATGAATGTGTTGTTGCGCATAGCGAGGCGGTAAGAATATTCGTGAGGAGGCAGATCACTAAACGTGTGCTCTACTGTAGCATTAGTAGACATATTTACATGAGGAACTGGAAAACACAGGAAAAGTGCGTAGCTGGTGCAAGAAATCATTATGCTGAGAAATAATACGAAACTCAGAAAAACGATACATTGAAGTGAACTTCGACTGACTCTCTCACTATGGGGGTCTATTTTATACATGTCAGAAACAGTCTAACCGTTTCACCTAGGGGAGGACTTATACAATCAAACTGACTGACTTATTTTACTAGACCTTAATTTGAGCTTATACTCCTGTTGCGGAGTTTTCTCTAACAAGGGAGGGGTTGTAATAATGTCTTGTGCGGGACAGTCCTTTAAAACAATGTCTTGGCAATCTTTCGAATCCTGGCAATCCTTGGAAATGTTCTTGGAGACTGATTTCAATTCATTGAAAAGTTTTACATGAGAGAGGTGGACCCACCCCTTCCTGCCTTCCAACTTGACGGCAGTTCGGGTGGTCAAGAGGACCTGGCGTGGCTCCTTCCAACGTGGTTCCAGCGGACTTGATCTGTCAAAATTTCGGACCATTACAAGGGAGCCTGGAACGATCTCGTGCGGTGCCACCTCGGTATTGTCTGGAAATGCGGCGGCAACCTGTGAACGACATGAGTTGAGGGCAGACATCAAGGAAGCTAGGTAATCTGTCAGCATATTACATGAAACATCGGTAATACTTCGGGGTCTAGGAGTACCCCACATGTTAGGGGGGCGGCCGAATACGACCTCATACGGGGACAGACCTGATCTGGAATGTGCGACCATGCGCATATAAAACAAAGCGACTGGCAGAGCTACTAGCCAGTCCACACCTTTTTCTTTACAGACTTTGGCAATACGGATTTTCAGGGTCTGATTATGTCTCTCTACGAGACCGGCTGCTTCAGGATGGCGTACACAATGGAACTTCCACTGGTACCCTAACAAAAGGGAAACGTGTTTCATGAGTTCAGATGAGAATGGCTGGCCGTTATCAGAATATACGACTCTAGGGAGTCCGTATCTAGGGAAGAATTCACGAACCAACTGCTTGGCAGTGGTCGCGGCTGTGTAATCTGGGACTGGATATGCTTCTGTCCACCTGGACAAAGCGCATACAACTACAAGGACATACTTGAAACCTCGACATCGCTCCATTTGAATATAATCCATCTGGAGGACCTCAAAAGGGTGGTCAGGGGGCTGGAAACCACCTTGTTCCACCGGGACACTTTTACCTGGATTGAACTGACAACATATCATACAGGTACGGACTTTCTGCTTGGCTGCAGCTCGTAAATGCTTATTGAACCAAATGTTCTGGACACTGTCTAACATAGCTTTTTCTCCTAAATGTGCTGGACTATGTGCGGTATTGATAATGACTTGAACCATAGAGTCGGGGAGAAACCATGTGGCTCTACCCTTCGTTAACCATCCTTGATCTGTCTGGACCCCTCCTTGTTCAGACCACTTCTTGATTTCTTCAGGAGTAGCATGTAACTGGATATCTATGACGTCTTGTGTAGGGTCCTTAACTATCATACATATAATCGGATCTGAAGTATGTGTCATGTTAACTGGAATGTCTGGAGTCTGTGCTGTAAGCTTGGCTGTGCGGTCTGCTAGATCATTACCTTGGGAAATAATGTCGGTGACTTTCGTATGTGCTTTGCATTTCATGATAGCAATAGATGTCGGTAAATGTATGGCATCTAACAGGGCTTGAATAAGGAGACCATGCTGAATCTTGGTTCCATGAGAAGTCATGAAACCTCTCTCCTGCCAGAGCACTCCGAAGTCGTGTACAACTCCGAATGCGTAACGTGAATCTGTGTAAACATTAACCTTCAGGTTCTTGGCATGTATACAGGCTTGTGTCAGAGCGACTAGCTCTGCTGCTTGAGCGGACAGGGTGTCAATACGGTGTGTTTCAATAACTTCAGTGTCAGTAGTCACTGCATACGCGGCTACTAGTTCTCCTGTACTAGTTCTCATACATGAACCATCCACATAAAGTGTCAGGTCAGGATCTGATAACGGAATATCTGTCAGGTCTTGTCTTGGCTTAGTCGTAATGTTAACTACTTCCACACAATCATGTGGGTCAGAATTTGAATTAACTGATGGTAACAGTGTAGCAGGATTCAGAACGTTGCAGCGTCTAATGTCTATGTGTGGCTGGAACAGTGTTAATTCATAACCCGTTAAACGTGCAATTGTCAAGTGCTGAGTTTGTGTTCGGTTTAAAAGAACTTCTACGGAATGTGGAACTTGTACTGTCAGGGAGTGTCCTAAAACTATGGAATCACTTTGTCTGATAGCTAGTGCTGTGGCTGCAACTGACTTGAGGCACGCAGGCAACGCCTGGGCGACTGGATCTAATGTGCTCGAAAAATAAGCACAGGGCTTGTATTGTCCTGCTTGATCTTGTGTGAGAACAGACAATGCTGTACCTTCGCGTTCAGTAACAAAAAGTGTAAAAGGCTTACTGTAGTTCGGTGTAGCTAGAACTGGAGCTTGACATAGGGCTTTCTTTAATTCGTTGAAACTAAGTGTATGTTCAGATGTCCAATGGAGGACAGTTGATACGGCTGCCTCCTGTGTCGTTAACTGTATCAGTGGCTTGGCTAGAAATGCATACTGGGGAATCCATTGTCTACAATAAGAAGTAAGGCCGATAAAGGCACGTACCTCCTTCTGGGTTCTGGGCTGGGGAAGACTCGCTATTAACTGGATACGGTCGGGTGTCAACTGCCTACCCCTCTTGGACAGCAAGTGTCCTAAGTATACCACTTGCTGGACACAGAATTGAAGCTTCGAAGGTGACACCTTGTGCCCCATCTCGGCAAGGTAATACAAAACTGTAAGTGATGCTTGCTCGCAAGCACATTCAGAACGGGCTGTGATCAGTAGATCATCGACATACTGGAGCAGGGCAGTGTCAGTTGGCATGTGAATGTTGTCTAGTTGTCTCTTGAGTGCTTGACTGTAAATACTAGGGCTTTCTGTGAAACCTTGAGGAGCGCGTGTAAACAT
Source organism: Lissotriton helveticus (assembly GCF_964261635.1). Taxonomy (NCBI): domain Eukaryota; kingdom Metazoa; phylum Chordata; class Amphibia; order Caudata; family Salamandridae; genus Lissotriton; species Lissotriton helveticus. The sequence continues at coordinate 153,880,401 of NC_136067.1, read as the reverse complement.
ATAGCTCCTTCCATTTAAACAGAATCCGAAAAGAAACTGACTGTCTGGATGAATTGGAACACTAAAAAATGCATTCTTAAGGTCTATGACAGTGAAAAACATGGCTTCGGAATCAATGGCTGTTAACAGGGAAGAAATATCTGGGACAACTGGGTACTGAGGAATAATACATTTATTAAGCTCTCGTAAATCAATCACTAATCGATATACTGGGGGTGCATTTGGATCAGTACGTTTCATGACTGGAATGATCGGAGAATTACATACATTGGAGTCAGTTTCTACAACTACTCCTTGAGCCATGAGCTCGTCAATAATTTTGGATAAGGCTGCTACAGCCTCAGGTGGCAATCTGTACTGTCTGATTCGGGGTAACACTACACCTGGTTTGAGAGTCACACGATGGGGTGTGATTTGCATGTAACCTACATCAGTTGGACCTTGCGCCCATAAATGCTGCGGTACTTGAGACAGTCTGGAATCAAAATCTCGTAATACATAGTGACCCTTAAAGTCACGTAGGAACAGACGTATTCCCTCTGGGGAACAGCAAATAACTGCACCTAATTCTTTCAGTGTCTTAATGCCTAACAGATTTTCTGGACATGACTTAGTAAGTAACAGATCAGTAGTACGGGACAATGGACCTACTTCTAGAGTGACTGGCTTAGATATCTCATTAACTATTGGTTTTCCTGAAAATCCAAGGGAAACATTTCTTGAGCCTGAGAGCGGAGCCCCTGGAACTTCGGCATGACTAATTGTGGTCCTACTTGCCCCTGTATCGATCAAAAACTTTCTGTCTTTCCCTAATACTTGACTGTGAACATAGGGACCTTCTTGATCTACAGGTATCTCGATGAGAGGCAAGCCTACCTCCCTCTCTAGGCTGTTTCATGAATATGACTGATACTCTGGATACTCAGACTGTGCATACTGGTACATCTGTGATGTAACGTGCTGTGTTGCAGCAATAGGCTGCGGTACTGTAACTGTCTGTTGTGCATTCTGTGGCTGAGGAATCTGTGAAACTTGTTCTTGTCTAGGCGGACGTGGTCTTTCTTTAGTCTTACCAGTAGCTATGTTGTGTTTCAGAACTGCACACTCGTTTATAAAATGACCTGGCTGTTTACAATAATTGCAGTTCCCTCTAACGGGAGCTGCAGGATGACTGGCTTGATTCGGACCCTTCTTCTGACTGTCTTGAGGAACAGATTGTGCAACTAGCACTTTCATTTTCGTGTCTTTCATACGTTTTCTCTCGTGTTCTTGCTCTTCTCTGATTCTATTCTGGTGATACTGGAGCATCTGGAGCATCTGGGACGGGGTATTCGCTTGCCAGGTGCTTTCGACTTTCAAAACTCGATTTTTAATTTGCGGACTTGAATTCTCGACTAATTTGGTGACGAAAAGATGAGGGTATGACTCACTACTTGTCTTGAGACCACTATTAATACTAAAACATTTTTCAAACCTAGAATAAAAATCACTAATATCTTCATCTTGTTTCTGTTTACAGGCTGAGATTGCATCCCAGTCTTCTTTCCTAGTTGTTAATAATCTGGGTAAAACTTGAATCAATAATTCTGGTAATTCTTTACATTTATCTCCAAGACCGGTACCTGGTACTCGTGCCTTGTCTTCAGCTTCTAGAGCTGCCCAATCGATCTTTTTCTCTCCCACCTCCCATTCTTTTTCCTTTAACTTTTCATACACCCCTGCGGGTAACAGGACCTTTAACATTTTAATGATGTCTGGGTAAGTGTATTCTCCCATACGGAGCATGTCTTTTAATTCTCTATGGAACCCCGCTGGATCTTTGTCATGACAGGGAATTAATTTCTTCATTTCAAGAAGTTCCATCTTTGAAATCGGAGTGTATACAAACACTCGTTGCATTACGCCACCCGCCCCTTGGACTGGGTGGACTTCTCGTAACGGATTCTGTCTGTCTATGTAGAATGGTTTACTTTCTGGGGGTGAGACATGAACAAAATGCGGGTTCAGAAACGTTCTATACTTGTGGCGCTGTTCTAGAATGACACTAATTAAATCGGTACCTAGACCTCTCCATCTATACTGGAGTAACTCGTTCAGGATATCATGTAACGGACCTGGATCAGAGTGTTGACCCTCATACAGAGTAATGAGGTACTGGATCATATACATACCCACCAGTCGTTGCTTGGCTGGGGGCATTTTCAGAAACATTTGTGCCACTATTTCGTCTGGAAAAGTGGTAGAATCAGTAATCCATCGGACTGCTGATCGGGCTAGTTCTTGTTCATGCATGGTACTTAATTCACTGTAACCGACTCGTGATTTCAGAATGTGATCGGTAGCTTGAAATACTTGTTCTAGAGAACCTTGTTCTGGTGCTGGATGTTGAAAAATAGACTTGTGTTCTAGGCGTAAATGGCGATCTGGAAATCTGGATTTTCCTACATACGCTATTCTGGCGGGATTCTCGTTCTCTTCCTCTTCAGGATCAGAGATACTTTCTTTCTCGCTTACTTGTGCTGCTTTACGCTGGTCGTGTAACCTTATTATTTCTTTACGAATTTTCTTGTACATACTCTCCATGGCACTGACGGTCTTGTGCTTACCCTCGGCTATATTATCACTCCACCTTGTCAGGATTCTCATTTCGGCGGGATCTTTAGACGGGTAATCTTGTTCTCTTATTAGACAATTGATCAGGAACTTTAATATCATAAGCTGAATCTCGGCTTTCCTTTGAGACATAATCTCGCCAATACTTTCTGGATCATCCCCTGTACGGATGAAACGATATATTCTGTCTAGATCTTCTTTCATGTTCGGCAAGGTGACCAGATACTCGGTCACTCTCCTTACACGTAAGGAATATAAAACCATAGTATATTCGCCTGGAACTGGATCATAAACACATTCGTTAAGGGCTTGCCTGATTTCTGTAACAGACTTATTACTTTTAGGAGTACGCTGTGATGCTTGAGCATGTAATTCGAGTGCTGATAAACGTTTGTGTGGCGGCGGGGTTTGAGGAGTAGCTCCTCCTGCGGCTCCTAGACTGGAGTCGTCTACTGAGGCTCTACGTCCTGGCAGAGTGGGAAATGGAACTGTAGGCTGGACCGGGGGTACCGTAACAGGTACTCCGGTGTCTGGAGGAGCGGGAAGTGCCTGATTTACAGGGACTGGCGGAGCGCGAACATGATTTGTATATTCGGGGACTGTGTCGTCCAGATAGGACGAAATAAAAATATCAGCTGCGGTCGGTTTGTGACGTAGCTTGGTCGGAATTAATGGTGGCGGGAAATTACTAGATGCCTCTGGGGTCGCTTTTGGCAAGCCTTCGGCAAGGAGAGGATACATACCCTTAATAAGGGCATGCCTCTGTCTGTCTGACTGTTCGGCTTTGACTTGTTCACCTATCTCGATTAATTCTCTTTCTTGGGCTCGTTCTTGAGATTCTCTACTTAACTCTGACTTTCTGACTTCCTTTTCGGTTCTTCTATGAGCTTCTTTACGCCATAACTCGATGGCATCTTTCTGTGACTGTCTGGCTTTCTTTTTCCATAATGCTTCTTCTACTCGCATGATACATTCGGCATCCCATGTACCCGATACGGGCCATCTATACTTTTCTTCTAACTGTTTGGTATACCCTACCCATAAATCTAGATATAATATGGTGCTTATGCCATGTTTCTGATACATAAAGTGACCTGGACTGTCCCTAGGCGGGACAGGAACTGCTTCCTCTAATAAACCTTTTCTAGTTTTTAACTGACGTAACTTGGAAAATATAGGCATGACTGAACTGTAATCTGGACAAAATACAATACACAATAAAAACACGAAATCACATCGCACTCATACCACAACAGTAAATTACATGAAGAACATTATAAATAACAGTTCGAACAGAATATTACCTGGAATACTGAGAACAGAAACAGAACAGAATTTCTCGAGAACGGAACAGACTAGAATTACTGGATGCACTGCTGTAACAGTACGGAACATACCGGTCCCATAAAGGAACGCATCAAGACCCGTATCCACCTAGGTGAACACTTCGTTTGTGAGTCTGGGCACCACCAACCCACGGACCAGGAGTCAATTTAGATTGGTCCTGTCTAGATACTACCCCAGCAATGGTACTCACCGGGCAGCACGGAACGGAAGGCCTCGGACGGGACTGGACGACGGACGACGAACTTCGGACTTCGGACTTCAGTTACAGGTGGGCCTCCGGATACCTCGGACCTTGGACTCTCGGCTTGGGCTCTGGTCGGGACTCGCCGCGTTCCTCCACCGTCTCGTTCGGATGCTGGACCGCCTCCTCCGTCTCCTCCGTGGGCCTGAGGGATACTTGAGCAGAAATATCTGCCACTGCGCAGAAGAGTTCCGTCACGACTGCAGAGGGTCAGGGGGTCGGCGTGGCTTCACCGACGCGTGGGGAAAGGGCAAGTCCCTGTTCGGGCGCCATTATGTGGTAAATAAATAAATAATACCCTATTTTTGACTAGACTTATAGCATAACAGATAGCTCAATAAATAAGAGTCAAGATTCGAGGTAGTAGGAGTTTCTGCAGGTTTATTACAGCATAAGGACAGGATCAGGACAACCTGCATAGGAACAGAATGACAGGGCCCAGCAGGACAACTGGGGCCCAACAGGGGAAAAGAGGCCCAGCAGCTGCTGGGGCTAGGTCTGGGATGAGCGCGCTAACATTCAATAACAAAACACAGGCATATATACATAGCGCGAACACATAGCATTACATTGCAGTAGGCGTAGCAGTGGGTGGAGCAGAAGGTGTGACGCGTAGCAGTCGCGAAAGATAACAGTAAAAAGAGGTGTAACTGGGCGTATACATAGACATGTGATGCAAACGTAACAGAATATGTCATGAATGGGCGGAAACATAGGAGGGGCTACCTAAAGAGCCGGGACCTCTGACCTGATGGTGCGCGAAAACTGGCAATGACGTGTTACTAGGAGAAGCTGGGGGCTATGAACTCTGTGCTAGGAGCAGAGACTAAAGTCTGGAGGGTCGGAGCGACATGTACCTAAACCCTATCTGGTATCTAATGTTTAGGGAACATGTTGATATAAACTAGAAGTCATGAGGGGAAAAGCTAACTTGACTCTAAGACTGGACCATGCATTATTCTACATGTAGTGCGTGATGAAGAATATTAAATGACCATTAATACAGTATTTCTCTAACGTGGAGACGAGAAGGCTAGACAATGACGGAAACTATTGATGCAGTTCAGTAGCTTAGGAATGCAGAGGAGGAGGACTGAACTGATAGCTGGAACTATAACATACTTTTGGCAGACTCAGAGGCAGAGCCAAGCTGCACCGGGCACTGCGAGGCAGGAAGTAAGTGAAGGGTCGAGGATACAGGTGGGGGCTGTATCGCTCCTCAGCGAGGCTTTCAGGAGACAGGAGCTGAATCTGATGTCTGGGCCCTTTTGAGGCCTAGAAACGGGGACTTTATAATGGAATAACGTGCACACTGGGAAACGTGGCAACATAACTTTACATAGGCCTGATATTCGTAGTATTCACGAGGACTGGAAAATAGCATACTAGAGGTGGACACAACTGTAATTGCGTCATTAATCAGACATGGGGAATAACATATGCATATTGGTCATGCACACATAACATATGATGGATGAGGCGTAGGGACACAGAACATGGCAAAATTTACTTTTCCACAGGCAGGGGGAGATAAATATATGAAAGTAGATATGAGTCGAGATAAAGTCTAAATAGGCGGAATTGTAGAAGGTCCACTTGATGCTGGAGTTACGTAGGCAAATAGTTTACCAAAGAGAACAGGCAATACCAGTTGTTAAATATCCTCTCTGTGGATAAAATCATAACAAGCACATGAGTAAATGGGGGTCATTAACAGCCTTTACTGCCCTACCGGTAAGGGTAATAAGACTATTTACACCCTATCAAAATATGGAAGAGCTGCAGGAGGAAGAGCTTTCCCTTACCTGAAAGCACAGTAACAATGTCTCTGATCAAATACAGCCTCAGAAGCACCCAGTTGACACACAGCTGGAAGGCTCCTCTCCTTAATGTTGCTGAGATAGAAGCCCAATCAGTGAGGCAAGAAGAGTGTTGACAGGATGATGAGGGCAGTCATAAGCTAACTCCATCATTGCTATATTTTGCAATTTTAGATTAGCATTATTAGGGTCATAATCTGCAAAGTGTGATTCTTGAGGACAGTAAGTGTCAGCGTGACTTGGTGGCTCAGACACGGGTCAGGGACCCTGGGAAAGACAGGTGCATTGCCAAACTGAATGACATATCATGTGCTGGCAACAGATAGCAATACATGTAAAACAAAAAAATCAAGATATAAATTAAGCACAAATTAAACAGGGTGCTCTTGTAGGAACATCTTGAATACGTAAGAAATTCAGATAAACAAAGATATTAAAAATTCTCACTTTCACTTCTGAAGGAAGCAGAGATGTACCAGAATTATGCAAGAGATATAGGATGGCACAGCTATGCATATATAAATAAGCAAAGATATGAAGCCACTTACCCAGGATTCATAGTTATAAAAACTCCACAAGACATATTCATACGGATTTCTCTTCCTTCAAACAGAAACCTATGGGGAGAAAAGACAACTTAATTTCAGAAGAATTATATACAAATACGCTTCTGCCAATACCAAGGTAAAACCACCCCAACAGTGATTGTTTATGTACAAGAGGAAAGATAACCATGGTTTCTCCAAAAGCATTAAAAAACGAGTTTCTATTTATTTAGTCATTTAATAAAGTTTTAGTGCCAGCACACAAATTTAACTCAATGAAAATTTCTGTTCATTGCATTTCTGACTATAAATTAGCTGTGGCTTTTTGTTCACAGGTTGTGCTAGGTGGTATTGTGGTAGTCAAGGAGAACAATGAAACGTCTAGGTCAGGGCAAACTATTAGGAAACCTTAAATAGGTTTGATATCATACAGTTCCTAGGAATGAAGTAGGACTGTGTGTCTGGACAAAATAACCATCAGAATATGGGGAATGTGTCCACACATACCATCAGAGTATGTTGGCCCAATTCCTAGCTAGCTCACAGTGCGCCATCTGAATCCTTAACTGAACCAGGGTAGAAGATGGTCTCTGCAACCTCAGAACATGACCACTCTAATTACAAAGGTAAATTGTGGAAACGGATCTAGACTTTCATTATTAATCAGGCATGCCCAAGGGAGACGCAAGAAAGATACTAATTGGCTTTTCAAACATTTATTGAAACAATTGTATTCTTCTGTAAAAAGCATGAACTCCAGTTATCAATAGGATGAGATAACGCATTGTAACTAGCATTCCAAGAACAGTTCAACCATTATAACATTGTCATTGTTGTATGGTTATATGATTATATAATATTATTCATACTTATACTCCTATCTAATACAACCTACACTAGTGAGAGCATAGGTGGAGTACCCTCTGCTAGATCTCTTGGGATAACTCAACCCCTATACCTGTGTATGCTGTATCAGGAAGTCGAACTGCTGTACAGGAGGCTGCTGTCCTTTGCAGGGTGAAGGCTAGAGTCAGCAGGGCTGCATCTCAGTCACGGGGCCCAGCATTCCAGGATAATCTCAGCCGAGGTGCTCCTCTGACCAGTTTGGTTCAGAGGTGGTTTATATAATAAAAGCACTATTCCAATCGCACTGTGTCTGAGATTCAGCGCTAATTGTTTGTCTTAAGACTCAGATCTGTCTCCAAACAGACAACCAAATGCAAGGCATCAAGTTCAATGTTCCTAGCCTTGGACAGAGTGTACGAGCAACATGATAAAAGGCTTAGTAAGAAATGTGCTACATGCAGAATAATTCTGAAGTATGCTATGGTATAAGTGCAAGGCATGTAAAAAGTCACCATTAAAATTAGATGTGGATTTTAAATGTGTATTAATATGGAGACTTTTGACCATGCCCTTGTAAACCTTACAACATTGGCACAGTTGGAGAAGGGATTCACTGGGAAGCAGGAGGTACATGAGCTATTAGATTATGGAAGCATATTTGGATGAGATCGACCCTCCACTGCCAAAGTCCCTATTTTAAATTCCGCTTAGGGATTTTTCCCATATGTGCCAGTACTTCCAAATGGAACCATCACCCCGGTGTTGGGAATAGCTCCTGTTTTTTTTACCCATTGATTGACGAGACTGTTGAGCATGTTATTTCCTTTTGCCTTTGTTATCAAGCAGTTAGAAAGAAGTGGATTGTACCTGTCTGTCCAAGCCTGGGGATGAGAAACTATAGGCCTGCATCTAGAATTTTAAGTTATGTTATGTTAAATGGCACTCAAATGCCCTTGGTGCTTGCTGAAAAACCACAGAAAAGGAACCCAAGAACAATTTTAGCAGGCTGTAAAGAGCCAGATTTGTTTTATTTTTCTTGACTGCTAACAGGTTTGGCATTGATTTAATATACAGAGGTAGATTATTCCATGCGTTTGTGGTTTTCAATGCAAAGCGTGTTTAAGGGAGGCAGAAAAAGCACTTAGCACTGGTTAGCTATGGTACAGTGTACAGAGTTCCGAAAGACAACAAAACAGGTTCAGAAAATAGATGGGGTGAAGGCACAAAGTTTAGGGATGACCCTGCAAAGAGGGCGAAGTCCAACACACACGCTGAGAAATTTAAGTGCGTGGACGTGAGACTTTTTGCCCAAATTGATACCTGGGTTGATAAGTATTGAAGGGAGTTGTGCAGGTACCCCGTGGGAGTATAAGTGAAGTATTCTGCACTTGAGCCTATTCATGCCACTGCCCACAGTATACCAAGGACTAACTATTAGGGTCCACCAGGACGGGGAGAGAGTATGAGAAAGGGGGTGTGTAGTGCTTACTGGATATTGCAACCAGGAATACAACCCTGTATTTGCTAATCCAGTTGAAACGTGTAGTATTTAGTTCAGCTTAGCGACTAAAGTATTTTCTTTTTTCCTCACTCAATCAGTGGATTTGTCGAGCGCTACTTGTCACCTGTGTGGGTATCCAGGTGCTGAAAGACAAGTACAGGGTTGGATATTGAGTTGTGTCTGTTGGCTGGCTTTTGAAATCTGTGATTTTGCCTCCATGAGAAGTATCACTACCCTAAAAGTCAAGTGTGGAATGGGTTGTACTTAACACAGTTTGCAGAGCCATAGTTGGACAAACAACATGACAACAGAGGCAAACATCCTCAACAACCATGGTTGGGGCCCACCAAACCCTACCTACCTTGTTGCCCCTGCATGGGGTCTGACATGTAGCTACAACATATGTTAACTTTACAACAACAACAGAATGTTGTTCACTTAACATGAGTCTTGATTTGCTTTTGTACAATATTGTTCATTTATAGTGCACATTGACAGGTGCCTTTTGCTTCTGCACTGCTTATTAATAATTAGGTCTTGAAGACAAAACTTTCCAATTGTTCACTGCTTATTGCTAATGGCAGTTTAGAAGTAACATGTACCATCTTAGGTGTTCTTTATCCATGCTACCAGGCTGGTTTACAACAAATACTTATGCTTCCAACGATTCAAATGAAAGCATTGTGTCTACAAAATATTGATACTTGTGATGTGCCCAACACAGGGTTCCCACTGGAAGGTGCCCCTACCAGCTCATTAGGAATAGTGTGGCACAAACAGCAAATTAGCTCTATCTCAACATGTGAGGAAAGAGAGAGACACAAGGTTCTGGAAGAATAGCTACCTTAAAAGATGCTTCACAGAAGACAATCATATCTGCAGCAGGTATGCAGGAACGTACTATATGGTTCAGGAAGTAGGCAGAATAACAATTAGATGCCAAAAGGCAAACATATTGGAGATGTATGATAATGATGTGTGAGGTACACATTTTATTCATCCTCATCATAGTCAATATTTTAACAAACTGTAGCTGACTACTGTCATTGTTCTTGTTTGGACATGTGAGTACAGTAGTGCATGTTAACACTCACTGCAGAATTGGCAAAGTTCAAGAAGTCGTGTAATATGCAATACATATCAAGTAGGGCTTTGCTGAATGATCAAAGTTCATGCTATTTACACTTACAATTTTACATCATCTTAGACTTAGAAGGATGGATAATCCTAGATCACTGAGAGGAGACAAAGATTCATGAGCAATAAGTTATTTTGGGATAGTTGCAGGGCTCTTGTCCTGCACCAGCAGTCATGAATGTGTCATTTATGTCTCCATGCGGCGACAGCAGAGCTTACTCTGCTTCAATTCAATGTGAGGATCATTTAAATATAACTTGCTGAACAAAGCAAGGGGAATGCAGAAGTCAATTTAAACAAAGTGCTGGATCATAAATCCTCATGTTGTTAATGCTAAACAAATGGTTAGTTTCTTATTTTATCGTTAGTTAATTTGTGACTTTTTATGCTGTCTGTGGAGTAATATGATATGAATTCTTTGGGTATACTTTTTTATCTTTCATGTTGGTCAAAATTGACTTGACAAAAGGAGATAAAAATACAGATAAAGATGCACATTAAAAAAGGTATGAGTCCACCTTACAAAAGGATCTTTATTTTAGATATTCTGACTTCTGGAGAATGAGGCAGAAAATGTATTACTAGAGTGAGTGTGAAGTATTCAAAAACTATAGCTTCCATGGGTCAAAATCACAAACTCAGCAACTTGAAGCATAGGAGACAGGTTCACCATCCTGGAGAATTGCCAAGATAAAGAAACAAAAACCTATCCCAACCCAGGGCTGCAAATTCCAGAGTGAAATATCGGATCAAAAGACATGAAATTCAGTGATCATCTGCTCCCCCTTTGGAAGGATATAAAAAAAACCTCCTGAAGATTTGGTAGCAGGTTTGATTACAATGATTAGGAGTATTTTTGGCTTTTACAGCTTTATAAATGTGAACGATTTAGAAAGTTACATTTTATTTAAGGTCAATGGACATGAATATGAACACTTTGTTGCGTGTGATTCAAATGAATTGCTTTCAGTTTCATATTCAGCAAATGATCTGGCACTGGGAAATAATTCAAGGAAGAAAACATCTTATGAAGACAATATACACAGAGTACTTAATCGACTTTCTACTATTATCATTACCCTAGTTTTAAAACAAACAGGCGCCTTTCATGTATTTTTCAGAGTTTTTGGTCAATTTGATAAAACAGATATTAAAACAACAAACACAAACCTCATGGCATTGCTGTCTTTTGCTGCCTTGATTGTATGGATCTGTGAAGCAATTACAGAGAGCACCTCCATGTCAATCCGATTAAATTCGTCAAAGCAGCACCATGCTCCAGATTGAGCCATTCCAGAGAAGAATTTACCCATCATCTGAAACAGCAAACAGTCAATATGATGCATTCAGAACTTTTCTGATATTTACTCTAGATTCCAAGACTGTAAACAATATAGAAGCCATGTTGATGATAATTAGAGGCGTGTGTCTCTAAGGATTAATCTCTACTAAATTTGCACACTAGCATTTGGCAATATTTGACTTTTTAAAAAAAATACGGTTCACACTCTGTCATGGTCCTTAGAGAGCTTTTCAGGATAGCAATCCACAGCTAATGCCGCAAATTAGGCGTGTTTTTTTTAGATTTTAGGGTATAAGATATGGTGTGCATTGTGTGTTGCGTACAATAACTGACACATATCAGGGGGTTTACAGTTACACACACACACGCACACACACACACAGGGTAACTGTGCAATATATTACAATATTGCATTCTGGTGATATTTATAAGCCATTAGGCTGAATCCCAACATGGCAATGTAGGACCCTACTACATGTTACCTGTTATGTTTTTTTAACATAATATGTTAATTTTTGGGGAGTTAACACAATTAAGCTGATTTCTCTCAAAGTGCAGCTAACAATGGGCACTAATTGAAATTATAGGGCCCGATTCACAAAAGTAAACTGAGACGAAAGTCTAACTTTATGACTTTTGGTATTCACAAAGGGCATTCACTACTCGTAAATACACTTTGTAAATACTAAAAGTTGATCTTTATGACTTGGGGTATTCACAGAGGGCATTTATGAGTAGTAAAAGCCCTTAGTGAATACCGAATGTCCTAAAGTTAGACTTTCTACTTATTTCACCTTTGTGATAAGGGTCCATCATGTTTCATTTGTGTTCATTTTTCTTGAATACATTGTTGATAAAGCATCGGACAATGGTGAGTGAAAGCAAGTGGATTTATGTGACTATGTGGTTGAGGCATCTACTGAATTAGTATGTATTTCTTACATATTTTACCACTAAATTTGCGGATCTCAACACAAATATTGTTTGTACTGTAAATGAAAACTGTTACCGTCAAAATGGCTGAATGGAATTAAACCACATTTGGCATAAAGCTACATCTTTACCCAGAACACATGTTTTATGTGACTTGGTGTAAATCCGTTTAGCATTTTTGGAGAAATTAAGGTTCAATTTCGATAGACATATCAGGCTGTGGTAATATTGCGGGACCAGCAGATGAAAACATAAGATCTGATCGGCTGTCTCACATCAACAAAGATGTTTGACAGCCAGTTTAAGACTCAGGGACTTGGGGCCAGATTCATCAAACAAAACTCCGCTCACAAAGGGGCAGATTCTCAGAATCTGCCCATTTGCGAGCGGTATTTTTGCATTTGGGATGCATCATCCCAAATGCAAAAATCGCAATTTTAGAAATCGCTAAATTGCGATTATTTGCATTTTGAGGAATCTCAAATTGAGATTCCTTAAATGCAATGCATGAAAGTTTTTAAAATAGCGAATTCGCTAATAGGGCACGCAAATTACCATGAAGTACAACTTCATGGTAATTTGCAAAAACTTTGAAAAATGCACTATGGTGCATTTTTTAAAGTTTCATGTTGCACACACACATGCCCTAAGGGCATGTGTGTGCGCAACATATGTGCACATATCAATTTCAGGGGTGCAACAGGGTGTCCTTTGGACACCCCTGCACCCTTGAAATCGCAATCTCAATTTGCGAATAGCTAATTGCGATTCACAAAGTGAGATTGTCTTCCCATTCATTCCTATGGGCCTCTAGGCCCATAGGAATGAATGGGAAGGTATTCCTTAATTGCGACTCGCAATTTGCGAGATGCAATTAAGGAATTCTAAAAAATCGCTATTTTTTAAGTGATTTCTTGATGCATTCCATTTTGCTATTCCTTAATAGCGAATCGGTATTTTTTGCTATTAAGGAATCGCAAATTGGGTTGTTGATGCATCTGGGGGTAAGTTCCTGTGTCCTAAAAATAACATATAGGTGGCAGGGTAGGGATACCCTGACCCACTAGAACATGTTACCTCACATATTACATAACTCATGACATTCTGTCGGATCATTGATTACATCAATGGGACATCTCAAATGACATCATTGATGACAATACTGCATGACTTATAGTCCTAAGTAAATCAATATACATATATGTAAATTAATTTATAATTCATCAAAGCTCATCAAACTAGCAAAGACGGATGATTGTTAATGATTTAAAGTGTGTGGGAACTTTCTGTGCACTTAAACGATTCATTCTATAGCTAGAAAAATGTCAATAATGTGTTACCATTGTGACTTAAGTGGTAGGGGTGGGGGGGGAGTACCAACTGCTGAAGACAGCAAGACCTTGTTAGAGGAACACTGTCCTGATGAAAGTAACCAGTTATAGTTCCTTCTGAGGCGCTCATTATGAGTAGCCAGTTAATTCCGATGGGGCTCATAACAGCAGTTACTGGCACCAACACAGAGAACCTTTTTACCTAAAGAGGCGTAAGTATGGACCTAAAATGAGGAATTTCGTTGAAGTGGACCCAGAATTACAGATTCCTGATACCTGATTCCCGGGGTGGAGAAATACTGGACCATGTCCAGGGGTACTCGTAACAAAGGCTATAAAGAGGATTCGTAAGACAGAGGCAATTTTGGCAACGGTGCAGGGCTCCCATATTCCACAGCCCCCCTGGGAATGTGAACTTTTTCCCTAGCTCACTTATACCTATTTCTGTATCTCAACCTTTAATGCATAATCATTTTTGCTTGGTAACATAGGTCAGAAAATAAGTAATAACATTCAAAGTTCTTCAAAACAAGGGCCCCACAATATTTCTTGCCCAGGGCTTCCAAAATTCTAAATGTGACAGTGGGGCCATAGCCTTGATTTAGGTTATGTGAGCTTAAAACTGTCCACAAGGGGCACTCGGTGGATGCACATCTCAAGGTGAATGGAATCAGGGAGGTGGCATCTCAGCCTGAATTTACTTGGAATCAGTGCTTAATTTGAAGAGGTGGTTTCAGGTGCTCGGCATAGCACTTAATTGTCAACACAGCACTTCTGCCTCATGATGGCGCTGTTCATCTAATTTAGAGATGAGCAGAACAACGATTGTTTATGAATACAATAAACATTCAAAAAAAATAATACCTGACTACCTACCCATTCCTTTAGCTTTGGGGACCTGAAATAATCTGAACTGTTGCAGGTGCAGGTGAAAGAGAAGGTGAAAGAGAAGGTTATTCGTTGTTTTGGTACAGTCATTGGCAGCGATGACAGAGGCAATGGGTGGTGCAAGCGGCAGTGGCCTCCTGGTCAGGGTCCTGGCACTTATTATTTTACAAACTAAGCACTGCTTTCAAAATGTTTGGTACAAGGCACAAGGAGGGAAAGTAAATCAGCTAAAAAATGTGCCTTCTTGTATTTATGTTTAATATTCTTAAATCTTAACTTCTCAATTCAGTGCCTAATTTATAAAAGTCTAAGTGCTGGGGCCCAGAGTTTTCCTCAGAAGCCTTTAGCTGGCACTGATGAATGTTGGCTGTGCCAGAGAAAACCCTGTTTAGCAGGCGCGCAACACCCATTGGACTGAAAGGGCTTCAGCCCCCCCGTCGTGTGTGGCAGCCCGGGATGAGACAGCTTCCTGGGCACACACACAGCCGCACCCGAGCACTTCGCCGGTCTTTAAAAGACCATTTACATGTTAATGAGGCCTTGCTGTTGTTTCACCCCTTCTAAGAGCCCCTGCAGCTCCACTCTGCCTATTGATTAAAGATTCAGCCCCCCCCCAAAATGTTTTCTTAGCCCCCCCCAAATTTGACTCTAGTTGCGCCTCTGCTGTGGAGACCCCTAGTCAGTTGAAATTTCGGGGGCCCCCTCGCAAATTATCTCCTAATACATTTTTAATTTTACCAACAAACAACTTTAAAAAACCAATTTTATAACACAAAACTAAGCATTAACAATTATTAATGTTATTAAACATTGTTATTTCTAATTTAATAAACCAACAAAACTTTAAATATTTACTTTCTTCAATTTGTATGTGGTGAAATCTTTCAGGATATCTTGGAAGTCTACCTTTTGCAAGACGTCATATTCAGTGGAGTATTTAATGTAAATTTTTTGTTTCTTTTCGTTTCTTTTGGAAGCAATTTAAGACAGCCTGATTGGACATGTTTTCTAGATCAAATCAATATCATTTCGATCCATTGTCGCGGGGCACCTGAATGGAGTGTGGCCCATTGGTAATCCGAAACTGAATGTTGGGATTGCCGAATACCAAGACAATTTATCAACAACTTCATGCAAAATTCTTAAACATCCTGTCGAAATGTTTTTTTGCCAGTTACCTAACGTTTGACTTCACATTGTACCTTCCTCACTTTCAGTTTTACTTAGTGTTGCTGCTCTGCTCATGTTCCTGGTTGAAACTATTGTATACATGTTACTCAGTTTAGCACAGTTTGTGAGATTCATTCAGTACCCTATCATTTTGCCAACATTCATGATCTAAAATGTTACATTGTGCAGCTCGGTCGGTCTTACCTTGTAGTCCAAGCCTTCAGAGCAGTTAAAGACAACACAATGTTTCCCAAGAGCCTGCAGAAAGGATTACAGCAAAAGGGCAAACTCGAGTAATTACTATGAAAATATCACCAACACTCTTCCTGGGTTTTCCCAGGAGACGGAATAAATTATTGCATTGCATGCTCATTGAAACCAAACATTAAAAAGAGCAACTATTATTGGCCAAACTTTGACAAAGCCAATTTGTTGACTACATTTTATAGTGCATGCACCCAAAGTCACAGTGTACATACGTAAAGTAATTTGACTTGTAATTACCAACTAACCCGGTAATTCCTCATTCCTTATTCCTTAGTTTACCCTCAGGGCTAGATGTGTCATGCTCCTGAAAGTTCTGTACAGGTTATGTTGGGTCTTGTGGGGCTTTTTTTGAGGCATCCTGTTTACAGGCAGACAAGGTAACCAGATTGTACTGGACCGAGAGGTTCAGATGTATTTAGTAAAGTGGATGTATGTAGAGAAGGCTGGTACTACTGAATTCTACTTGTGCAACAGGCCTTCACCTATGGGCAGGGATGTGGGTTATTTTTTAATTTTTTTACTCCTTTACAAATAACTCAAAGGATCAAACTGTAGAATGCTGTAATAGTGTCTAAGGCCTAGTTTGGATGTGAGCAATACTGTTGTTTTTCTATGTAAATAGTGCTTCCTCTTGTGTGAGCCTGGGTCTCTGAAAGCTTTATAGATTACCAGGAAGAAAGAGAGAGATGTAAAGAAAGAGTGACAGAGAGACAAAAAAAAGAGTGTGGGAGAGTGAGAGAGAGAGAGAGAGAGAGAGAGAGAGAGAGAGAGAGAGAGAGAGAGAGAAAGAGAGCGTGTGTGTGTGGGTGTGTGTGTGTGTTGGCATATGCTGTCCTCATTAAAGAGAGTAGATGACCTCTTTTAATCTGAAAATAAATTAAAAGGTGGGTAAATACTTACAAGAACCTAGAGGATTTAGTGATGTTTTTTCCATAATTGGAGTCACCATGGCTAATTTCATTTTGGATGCCACTCATGACTCCAAAAATATAATGGCCTATTTGGGAGGGAGTGAATGGGAAAACCAGCAAAGATTTGTACTTTTAAGCAGGAGGAATGCATCAAA
The DNA here is from genome assembly GCF_964261635.1 of Lissotriton helveticus. Taxonomy (NCBI): domain Eukaryota; kingdom Metazoa; phylum Chordata; class Amphibia; order Caudata; family Salamandridae; genus Lissotriton; species Lissotriton helveticus. The sequence continues at coordinate 153,863,393 of NC_136067.1, read as the reverse complement.
GGAAGTCCAAGCACAGTGTTCCATTATACTATTAAGATAAAGAAGGAGAAGACAAGGAAGAAGAAGAAGATGAAGGACAAGAATTAAACAAATATGGTTCTCTATTGTTTCACATCAAGTCTCCCATCATTACATACTGTAAATAGCATTTTATTTTAGTACCCAATTTTTTGGGGTACTCAACTTGCTGACCTTGACCTGCAGATTGCAGCAGATGTTAGTAAGCACTAAGCTCACAGCTAACATCGGGGCGTGGCTGCGACTGCGATGGAGGAAGACGTGTTTGAATAGAGCTCTATGGGAGGCTCCCCTGAACAGGCTGTAACGTCGCCGGGCCCCCGGTGTGCCGTTGAAAGTGACTGCCCCCCTCCCGCTTGGGTTTATTCTGCGGACAGCGGACCGGAGGAGGCTGGGGCCCCGGTACCATCCGTATAATTTCGGGCTTTACTTCTGCCCGGCTTTACGGCCTGCTGCTGCGGGGATTGAGGAGACGTGGAGTGAGCGGATCTGGCCGGGCCTGGTTGGGCTGCTGCCGCCCGCGAGACGATGCCGGAATGAGTGCCCCCACCTCCCGCTGACGGACTGGAGACGATAGCTGAATGTCCCGGTCTCACCCTTATTGGTATTGTGGAGCGGTGGCGGTGGATGTGCCCCCCCCCGCTGGAGGATCGGGGGTAGTGGCTGGTCACTTCCTGACATCCCCGTGTGAGGCTGAAGATGGGGAACATGTCACAGCCGAGGTCCCTGTGATAATACGGGAGGACTTAGGAGATCTGGGAGGACCTACATTGCAGCGTGGAAGAGGGGATGTGGTGTGGCAGCGTGACCCACTGGCAGGAGGGCCCTCTCCTTGGGAGCTTGCCTATTGAGCACTTCTACACTGCACCTGCCCCGGTAGGCATCACTGCGTGGGACAAGGTGGATGGCAGCACTGTCTTAATCCCCTGACTGGCCGTGTTAGTTCATCTTGCACCCTCCTACTTTGCTGGAGCGACTGCTGGGGACTCGGCAGCTGGTGCCCCTCCGGGATCATTGTTTTGCAGGAGCCAGGACGCGACCCCAAGACCTGATCTATCATCACCTGCTACAACAGCCGTTAGATGCCCGCTGGTAGCGGCCTGTTGGCGTGCAGAGGGGAGCCACGGTTACGCCTGGATCCTGGTGACGCTACGCTGGACTCTCCCTGGGCACGAGACCAGACTAGGTGAACAAACTCCACATGCGATGTCGGGCGGCACCCGGGCGCGGACCGGAACAGCTGGAGCGCAAGCAATACCGCCACCGTCCAAACTCAAGTTGGACAAAATGGCAAAGCAGGGGTCGGCGGACCAGACTGCAAGCAAATTGGATGCGGTGCTTACTGCAAAGGAGCGCCTGGAGGAAACCATCAATCAAACCCGCACCTCGCTGGAGTCCAAAATAGACAAGGTTGCCATTGACCTCACTCATCTGCATGCAGATCACAGGAAACTAACGGACTGTACTACCGCCTTGGAATCCACGCTTGCTGACATCAAACTGCAAGTGACACAAACGGATAAACATGTAAAAGACTTGCTAATCCGTGTGGAGTTCCTGGAGGATAGAGCCAAGGACGCCAAAGGGAGCGCAAGACGCAATAATGTCCGCATAGTGGGCGTACCAGAAAAGTGGGATGGGGGAGAGCCTGCCCTGCGCATGGAGGCCTGGCTCAAAGATCTACTGCCGGAGGGGTCCCTCTCACCGCACTTTGTCATAGAGCGTACCCACAGGGTCCCGGTAAGCCCCCCCCCCCACGGGATCAAACCCGCGGCCCCTGCTCCTTCAGATTCTTAATTACCGAGACAGAGATACCATCCTGCAGGAGGCCAGGAAGCTCCAGGATATCCACATAGACAATCACAAAGTGATGTTCTTTCCGGACTACACCATCCAGGTACAACGCCAGAGATTTTCGTTCATGGCAGTGAAGAAGCGCCTGCGGCAAAATGACCTGAAATACTCTCTGCTGTTCCCTGCGCGGCTGCGTGTGGTTGCCAGCGACAAAACACACTTCTTTAACACATCAGAGGAGGCGGAAGACTGTCTGGATACCTATACTAATGCGGGACCTCGAGATAAATCTGTGATCGCAACGCTACCTAAACTACAGGGTCCTTTTCGGCGTCGCCAATGTACACTTACATGTACATTGATCTACTTGATTGGGAAACAGCATGTGATACACTTAGTGAGTCAAATCCAAATGTGAACGGCATTCACCAGTATGCGTTGATATTCCCACGCATTACACTTACTGCCTTGGAGAGGCGTACTAAACACATTCACACTGGCCCTCCATTGGAGATGGCAGAATGTACGGGCCGCGGGAGCCTAAGGCGAACTACAAACGGATGTGCAACTTTACACCCCAGGCGCAGATGACACTGATATACTGTGAAGGAAGTTCTTAGCTATATATGTATAGTGTTATGTAACATGCAACATTATTGCTGTAGCGCTGTGTATCGATGCCTGTGAACTATTGTACCAGAAATGATAAAATGTAAATGAAGATATTTAAAAAAATAAATTTTAAAAAACTACGCTCACAGCTAACATACTGCTGGCTCAGTTAGGGCACACAGACAGACTGCTGACATGCACAAAAGTGACAGCATAGATCCAAACATCAATTTCAAAACAGATATTTCTTTTTGAAAAAGCGAAGTTGCTAGCTCGGTAATCTTGCATTCGAGGATCCTAACTCTAATTTACTTTTCGGAATGATACACCATTTGGGGTCGTAATGCTTATTTTTTTATCCAGGTTAAGATGTTATTGCTTTGCACTCCCCTTGCCAGGACATAAAATTCCTAAACTATTGAACGGTTTTATGTTGTTTATATTACTTGCATCCCTCATCACAGCTTAAAGTGTTCAGCCTTAAGTTAGGCCTAGTTACCAAAAGTAGAACTGAGAGGACCTTAAAATGTTTTTAGTCATTCAGCATTTGTGTAAAGGTGCTGATAAAGCTTGGGTAGGGCATAAACGCCTTCAATCTGTCCTTTACCCACTGGGCCAATTACTTTGTCCACAATAAAGTGTCCAGTAAAAAAAGGTATGAAAGTACCATTACAGAGCCACTTCAGCCCCGGCTACCACATCAAACTTTAAAGCTCTCAGACAACGTAAGTAGGAGCATTCAAACATCCAATCGATAGACCATGTACATTTATCATATGGCCTAAGCAACGTTAGGCCATTTGGAGGATCTTCAATCTGCAAAACAACCTATTAACATAGTAGCGCAAGACCTAGATGGATCTCAATGTAAAGTACTTGTTGAATGTACATTTGAACATTAAGGAGAGGGTTAGTCTCCCCTTTCCCCTGTAGTTTATTATGATGTATATGTTTTTTATCCTCACTGTTGGACCCAGGGGTTTCCAGCTGGCTGGGATGCATCGAAGCCAGTCAGAGTCCACCGCTCTAGATAGGATGAGTACGATACACTTGTCCGATAATCTGTGGTCACCCATGGGTAGTTTGGCACCAAGCAGTCAGGCTTATCCTCAGGGCCGAATTTGAAAGTACTGGCACACCACCACCCTCGCACCACACTACGTACGCCACAAAGAGACTCCACCCCGTATGAAAAAAACCCTGGTCTTTGTATTACACACTCAATGAATTCAGAACGAGATACACATTGTATATATACTTTACAGTTATATGCAATATTTGAACTTTCCCATTGAAATCAAAACAAGATACACCTTGTATATACACTTTACAGTTATATGCAATTATAGTACTTTCCCATTAGCAGCAGAACAGCATGAACATATGTGTCTTAAGCAGAGGTATTCATCCAACACGACATTCCCTTATATCGCAAACCCCCAACAGTTGCATTGGTCAAGCAATCACAGGCCTTTGACTACGCCTCATGACCCAGCCCCTCAGTCACTCAAGTACACCAGCCAATGATGCACGCTGCCCCTGGTGGCGCCACTTATATTAGATTGTTAGAACCATCTAAAATGGAAAGTAACAGTTACTTAGTTTCATCCATCCACATTAGACCTCCGGACGCCCAGCGGTACCTGCATGAGGGTGGGATCGCTATCCCCCGGTAGACAAAAGGTTGTGACCCAGGAAGCTGGCACTCTTCCAAATCTGGAGAAAGGCTCCCCTTAAGCGGAGCCGTAGCTCCTGACAGACAGCCGTATGTGCCCCCCAAGGCACAACAAAACTCCTCTGGCCCTGTCATGATGTTCTCCACAACACAGTACCTTGTGGCACGGGTACAGCGAGAGGGAGTCAACGACCTCAGATGGAGGCGCAATGTCAGGCACTGTCATCCTCCCGATCTGAAGTTTGAAGACAGTCTTAGCTCCAAGCTCATGTCCTCCAACACCCCTCGAATGCCACAGGCTCCAGAGTGCAAGCTAGCGCAGGTACCCTGGTTGCAAGCACAAGTCCCTTGCACTCTGTAAGCCTCCCATGCACTCCTCGAAATCCTCACGTCCTGGCACCTCAGGTGCATGGTCCTTATGATCTTGTGGAAATGGGGAGATCCTTTGTGTCCCTGGGATCTTGTAGACTGGAGGCCATCAAGCCGTCCCTTGGAGGGTACTTAGGGACCAAGGACATGACAGTTGGTGTTGCAGGGATCCTGTTCCTAAACAGAACTGTGCACAGAGACCCAGGACCTCAGTGAATTGTGGTGGACCAAAAAACTCACCTCAGTGCCTAGAAACCCTAACCAGCTAGCATCAGTGTCACATTAGCTCTTTGTCCTATAGCAAAGGAACCAAAGATTAGACAACCCAACACATGTGACTTAGGTTATACTCAGGAATGGTGGAAAGCAAGAACACTCTTTCATTTGTTATTCTCATACCAGTCCACAACAGGAGTATAAAAGAGACACGGGAAAGGTTAAAATATTTATTTTAACGGCATGCTCTAAGATGCAGTATTTTTGCTAACATAAGCAGACATATGATTAGAAATAATATGATCAGCATTGTTACGATTCCATAAAACACAAAAGGAGAAATCATATTACAATGATGGTGCAAATAGGTCTTATAGTACTCTCCCTATAAAGGAACTATGTTTTATAAAATATAGAAAGTCTCTTAGGCTTGTGTGAGGGACCCCATACCTCTAAGATCAGCAGGAGTGTATCACATCAGGATCTGCAAAAGCTCTCTGTCTCTCTGGAAACGGAATTCTTCTAAGTGCCTGAATTCATGCCTACAGTGCAATATTAAAGGGGCCAGAATCTCCGTTGGCTTGCAGCTGCACGTATGTTATGTCTAAAACGTGAGCCGATCAGCCCGAACAACAGCTACCTTGTTATGATAACCTTGGAGGCTTTAGCACTCACTGTACAGACTAGGGTTGCGATGTAAGTATAGGGATGCTGAAAACAAGCCTTTCTCATGTGAAGTAATTCACACAGCCTAACTTACAACAACAGCTATATGCAGTGTTGTGTGCAAAAGCAGCAAAAGGTAAAATGGTGTTTCAACTTCTAATAAGCCTATGCTAACATAGCAATGTGCGCAAATGAGGCTCAGCCCTCACTACATTGGCACTTAGCTGCAGGGCAGCAATGTCCAGGCAAAATCCTCCAAGTGATAGTCCCCTTCCTTGAGCACAAATGCTCCAGTCCACCACAAGACTGTGGATAAGTAAGTTGCAGTAATTCATGGTCTAATTATTCCACTTGTCGATGTACCAACGTCGAACAAATGTGGTATGGTTCTAAATCCAAAAGCATCTCTACTTTTGGAGGCCAGAGCCCCAGTAGTTATACCCACAATAGCCTTTGAAGATAGAATCAGGTCAAAAGGCCACCTTTGAAATGCACAGGCCCTCTCTAAATGTTGTTCTGTCTGCCATCTTATCCCGGGAGGTTTGACCACCATCTTTAGTGAGGGCAAGACCCTGCCCCTTGGAATGCAGGTGTCAATTCCACCCCCACGTAACCATCCCAGAAAGGTCTTCAGCTTTCCCTGAGCCCCAAGTTTATGGGCTTCTATCAGGAATGCACAGATGTAGCTGACCCCAAAGTACCCAGATGTGAATTGGAGACAGGCCGACAGGTATAAAGAGCCACGAGCACCGAAATGCCCACATTCCCAAACTGACATTTTCACATAGATAATGTTGGATCCACTCGCACTACCGGAGAGGATTCGCCATTATGAACTCATCCATATCAAACAATATACTGCTACTATTCTGCACGTAGGAAATACTGCTCAATAGCTTTTCCCTACATTACCCCATACTAATCCAATGAAAGAAACAGACCCCATCGGACCGAACACCCCATCCGGTGCCATTCACGAACCTTTCAGATAACGCACACGTGCAAGTGCCCTACATCTTGCCAACACACCACCCTGTCACCAGGCAGAACTCCTAGCAGGAGACATGCAGAGCCTTGGCACGTAGCTTTTTAAATGCCAAGCCGAGTAACAGTAACCTGCGTGCATAGGACCCACCAGGGCATACCCGTGGCACGATTGATGAGCTACCTCAGTGGATGGCAAAACAAGGGATGCAGGCCCATAGAGGAGCATTCAAGGCACATGACCTGGGTATATGTCTTAAACCTAAACAAGGAACTGACGGCTAACACAAATTAGCCAATCATGTATACACCAATCACCAGTATGTATTTTACAAGCACAGTGCTTTGGCACTGAATGACAGGGTCAAATGCGCTCTAAGTCCTACGTGAGCAAAACAAGGTCAAAACATGACATCGACAGCCAAAAAGGTCAGGAGAGACCATGCCAAAAGATGCCTGGTCTAACACTCGTCACCTCTAGCAGGAAGCGGGGAGAACTACCCCACCTCAGGGGAGTCCTCATCACTAAGGCAGAAGAATCTGGAAAGGCCATCCTTATTGGCATGCTCGGTTCCAGGCCGGTCCTCCACCATTAAAACCATTCCTTGTAGTTAGTGGACCACCTCAAAAGTTTAGCATTCTCAGCCCTCATCTGCATAAACCATCGGAGGGGCCTGTTGTCTGTCTGAACCCAGAAGTGAGTCCCAAACAAATAGGGGCTCAGCTTCTACAGTGCACACACCACAGAAAAGGCTTCCCTTTCAATGGCACTCCACCTCTGTTCCCTGGGTTGCAGCCTCTACTAATGAAGGCTACCGGTTGATCGAGGCCCTCCTCATTTAGCTGTGAAAGCACATCCCCCATGCCATGCTCAGAGGCATGAATTTGCACCACAAACTCCTGGGAGAAGTCAAGCGCCTTGAGCAGGAGGGCCGTGCACATGGCCTCCTTCAGAGTGTCGATCACCGGCTGGCAGGCCTTCGTCCAGATCACCCGATGCAGCTGCTTCTTCTAAATCAGTTCTGTAAAGGGGGTAAAAATTATGCCATACCCCTTGACAAACCATTGGTAGTATCCAGTGAGGCCCAAAAAGGCTCTCTCCTCCGTATGGGACTTTGGAGGTGCTCACACCAGAATGGTCTCAATCTTTGGTTGTAGAGGGCCCCCTTGATGCCCCCTACTTGGTGTCTCAAGTAAACCACGGACCCCTGCCTTATCTTGCACTTACTGGCCTTGATAGTGAGTCCGGCATGCTGTATTGCTCTCATTACCTCCCGGGGGTGGTCCAAGTGATTCTCCCAACTGGAGATGAAAACCGCAAAGTCATCATGGTAGGCAGCACCGAAGTTCTCCAGCCCCGAGAGGACCTGATTGACCAACCTCTTAAAGGTGGCAGGTGCGCTCTTCAATCCAAATGACATAACCCAAAACTGGAAATGGCCTTGCGGCATCGAGAAGGCTGACCTCTCGCATGCTCTATCAGTTAAAGCAATCTGCCAATACCCAGATGTAAGATCAAAGGTACTGAGGAACTTGGAAAGCCATAACCAATCAATCAGTACATCTGCTCGGGAATGGGATGCACATCAGTCCTAGTGACGCCGCTGAGCCCATGATATTCCACACAGAACCGAAGTTCAAGTGCCAACCCGGAGGGTGGGGGGGGGAGGGGTGGGGGGGCAGCAGCCTTGGGCACCAATACCACTGGACTAGGCCTCAATCACCCCAAGGGCTAGCATCTTGGAAACTCCTTCCCAGATGCTAATCCTTACCTTATCAGACAACTTGTAAGCTTTGGACTTAACAGGTAGACTACCCCCGTATCAATATCATGAAGTACCAATGGGTGACTGCGGGCGGGGTGAGCGAGAACAAGGGGAGAAAACTGCCCCAGCAACCGGCAACAGTCTCCCTGTTGCTCCAGGAGAGGTTCAGACTCCGTTTCCACTCTATCATCCATGACCAACAGCATGGACAACTTAGTCTTCTCAAAATGTGCCTTGAGACGATTCACATGCAGAACCAGCAAAGGGCGCCTAGGAGTTTGGAAGTCCACCAGATAGGTATTGTCACTCTTGCGCTCCTTCAACTCAAACAGCCCGAGGCTCTACAGGGGCCATGACCCACAGTTTCAGTTTCTGGCCAGGCTGCAACTCAACCATAGATGCATTCTGGTTATCCCATTGTTTCATATCCTCCTGGCCAGCTTCCAGGTTCGCCTGAGCAAGTTTTCGGAGGTGAGCTGTGTGGTTACGGATGGCCAGGACATAACTGAATACATCCTGCGGCGACTTCTTGAGAGCTTGCTCCCAGCCCTCCCTCACCAAACTGAGAGGACCCTTAACAGGGTGCCCATACAGAAGATTAAATGGGGTGACGACAACCCCTTCTATGGAACCTTACTGTAGGCAAACAAAAGAAATGGCAGGAGGACGTCCCACTTATGCCTCATGGGGTCTGAAAAGACCCATAATCATGCCCTTCAGGGGACAGTTGAATCTCTCAACCAACCCATTGGTTTGAGGGTGGTAGGGGGTGGAGAACTTGCAGGTTACCCCACACTCCTTCCACATGGCCTTCATTTACCAGGACATGAAGTGGGTCCCCTGGTCGGAGATCACCTCCTTGGGAAAGATCCCCAACAGTGCCTGGGCCACAGCTGGCGCGATCATCATTCTCAGGGGGATCGATTCTGGGTACCAGGTGGCATGGTCCATCATGACCAGGATGAACCTGTTGCCTGTGGAAGTGTTGGGATCCAGAGGCCCCACAATGTCAATGCCCACCCACTCAAAAGGGATGCACACGACAGGACACGGTTGTAGGGGGGCCTTGCACCTCCCTCCCGTCTTGCCGCTTGCCTAGCAGGTTGGACAGGACCATCAGAACACCTCTGAGGCCTTCCTCATTTGGGGCCAATATAAGTGGGTGGCAAGCCATATGGGGGGTGGGCAGACCCTGACTTCTAATTGGCTACTATCCCCATCCTCAAGAGAGCAAAATGTGGGGTCTACATTGTCTGCCCCACCTGAGTGGTGGTACAGGGTGAAGGTAGACCCACCTCCTATTTGACCTAATTTTCCCGCCAGTCCTCCCGCCTTAATTGTAGCAGGACTGGAGGGCGCCATCTGCTGCTAACAGCAGTGGCTGGGGTCAGGGTTCAAAGACGGCATGTCCTTTTGAAGTTCCCGCTTCTGCTGAGGCAGATCCTGCAGGGAGGTTTGGGGGGGGGGTAAGATGTGACCACATCCGCCAAGAGCAGGCATTGATTCTGGATCCGGAGAGCTCTGGCTCTTTACCCAGGGGTCCAGAAACATGGCAGGCTGGCTAAAACTAGACAGAGACAACACTAGCGTTTGGAAGGTTTCAGGGGACCCTCTAGCGAGGTCTCTTTTGTCAATTTATTAATAAATCCAATACTGGTTTCAGAACAGATTTATTAGTACAAGATGTTTAGTACCAAACATCTTAGAAATCAGTGAAACCATTCTGGAGCTAGGGAACTAGTGTTGACAAGTATCCAGCCCATGTACTTTTTTATGGCTTCCCTGTCACTTACAATATCTCAGAATAGATTAGACATTGTAGGGGCATATCTGTTCATGCTGATATGTCGACACATAGGATATAGTGCACCATGCCTTAGGGCTCAAGGCCTGTCTTAGAGGTGGCTTACCTATACCTTATGCAGTGTAAAGGTGGCATGGAACACAGGGCTGTTTGCCATGTTGACTCTTTGATTTGTCCTACACCGGGACATGCAGCCTATGACAGCAGCACCGCCTGATCTGGGTGAGGGGTCCGTAGGGGAATTCTTGCTGTCCTCATGAACCGGGTACTGGGGCTTACAGAGGCATCAAAAGTTTTACCAATCGTGGAAATGTTTTAGGGAAAGGAGATCTGGCACTAGGAGCCTGGTTGGCAGGGACCCGGTGCACTTACAGTTCGAAATTACATCAGGCAAAACGTGTGAGCTAACCATGTCAAAAGAGGCACTTTCCTACAAAAAGCATTTAATTTCATAACTTCAGTATACAAATAGAACTTACTTTGGCCAAGTCTTTAACAGTCTCAGTTTTTCCTGTGCCTGCTGGGCCAGCAGGAGATCCTCCGAGATGGAGGTGCAGGGCTCCAGTGAGAGTTAACCAGCAGCGGTCGGTGAGAGGAGTGATGACCAGCCGTGAGGAGCAGCCTAGATACTCATAGCCATACACAAAGGAAGCACTGCCTTGGACCACATAGCATGTGTTGTTCTGCTCATTCCATTCATAACGCAGCTGCCTGAAATAGGGAATATGAACAATTGCCTTTAACATGTAAAAAAGCAGTAACTAGTGATACATTATCTTACGTATTTAAGAAGGTTTGCTTAAGAGTGATTCCACAACAATTTCTTTGTGTGTTTGTGTGAGTGATTTGATATTTTAATGTCAATCAATTGTATTCATCAAAGACCCATAGCAACACTGTTTACGGAAAACAATAACTCCCTTTGGGATAAAAGTCTAGAATACTGTAAAGTCCATATAATTGTTTTAAGATTAATTACCTGCTCTGACACATGTCTATCTTTAATTTGACGTCATATATGTGTAAGCCGAGCCCTATACTCTACATGATTGAGTAGCATTGTGCTATGGGAGGTCAGGGCCTTATAGAATGGCATTTTATTGAATACAATCCTCACACTTCTATATACTTTCATGAAATGAAATATGTTCTCTCTTTTTCAACAAACAAGAAACACTGGATTGATTTTAAAGTATAACACAGGGTGTGAATTCACAATGCATTGACATGATATTTAGCACAGTGGTATGTGACTGGAAGGGTGGACTCAATTGTTCTGTTCCAGGCCTTTCTATTTGTCTGGAATGATTCCAATCTACATCAGTTGATTGTAGTTCTGGACAAAAAAAGAATCTAACATGGGTGCAGATTGCTTATTTGTGCTACAAAATTTGCAGTTAATTGGGAACGAGTGATAAAGGACCAATAAGCCTCATGAAAGGCCACACAGCGAAATTGCGAACGACACCATCTTTACTAACCAAGGGACACATAATTATTTCAATCACCCAACAAATTTTATATAAAATATCATGCCTGAAAAAGAAACAAATATGCACTGGACTCGATGGAATTTCAGGTTACTTAAAGATAAAGGGACAGATGTATCAAACTGTGACATGGAGGACCCGGACCCGGGTCCTCCCGGCTTACCTTTACCTGTGTCCTCTTTTGTCACCCAGCACGCAGACGCCTGGAAACCCGTAACAGACTGGCCCAACACGTCCCGAGAAGCGGAGGAGCCGTGTTTCTTTAACTGGGCGGAGCTGGAGCCGGAGACCACCCCCCCACAGGAGGTAAAGGTGCGCCCAAACAGATCCCAGGTGTGTTTTACACCCGGAGGGAGCGGAGAGTGGTGGCGTGAGCGAGGAGCGGAGTGGAGGAGAACCGAAGACGAGGAGGAGGCGTGTGAGCAGTGGAGGACGGGAGAGGACGGAAGCAAGGAACATCAGCTGGAGGAGGCGTGTGAGCAGTGGAGGACGGGAGAGGATGGAAGCAAGGAACATCAGCTGGAGGAGGCGTGTGAGCAGTGGAGGACGGGAGAGGACGGAAGCAAGGAACATCAGCTGGAGGAGGCGTGTGAGCAGTGGAGGACGGGAGAGGACGGAAGCAAGGAACATCAGCTGGAGGAGGCGGGTGAGCAGACGAGGAGACCGGGAGCGGACTGGAGAGCGGACCAGCGGAGAGAAGAGGCGTTAGAGGAACATCGGAGGACGGAGCCCAGTGACCACGGAGACAGCGGACAACGGACCTGGGAAACCGAGGGGAGAAAGACTCGTGACGACCACGACAAGCCGGGAGGCCAACGAGGAGGCGCATCGCCCAGCCACACTTCCCATGAAGTGTGGCTCGAGCAGGTACGGTCAAGGTTCACGGGGTGGGCGGGACGTAAGTGGGGTAAACCCCCGTAAGACCAAGCAACCGACCCTCAGTGCACGTTACCTTCCCTTCACCTCACCGGCACTTTGAGAAAAACGAGCACGTGTGGTCCCTCACTTCCCTTCCCTGACAACCACCCCAAAACCGCGATCTAATAGTGGTTTTCTTTGTTTCTGTTTCTTTGTTTTGCCGAACCTGGAACGAGAGACAAGACGGCGGAGGCAAAGCCTACAACGACCAGAAGGCATCGGGAAAGTCGGAGACTGGGAACAACCAAACAAGCTAAAGAGGACATTGACAATCCTTTGCCATTCTATCGAGTACCAGTACAAAAGCGGAGGCTTTATAAAATAATAAAACCCTCTTTGCCTCGCAACCCCGTATCCGTGAGTTTATTGGACAACCCGCCCGAAAGCCCACACAAACATACAGTTTGCGATTCTGAAACAGCAATTTTTACCGAATTGCTAATTTGGAATTGCAAAATGCAATGTATGTAGGAATCGCAAAATATTTTGCGATTCCTTAACATTACCTAAAAGCGATTCGGTAAATAGCCTAAAGGCCCATAGGAATTAATGGTTTTGCATTTGCTAATTGGCGATTACCAAATTGATAATCGCAAATAGCGAATGCAAAGCCAAGGGTGCCTGGGGGCCTATGGGGCCGAATCACCCCCAAAAAATAGAAGGTGTGCACATGTAAAGTGCACACATGCCCTAGCGGCATGGGTGTGGTACATGGCATTTTGAAGAATGCATTTTTGTTTATTTTTCAAAAGGCCAACTTGAAGTTGATGGTATTCTGCGTTTCTTAAATGCACAGTTTGCATTTAGGAAAAGCTTCCTGCATGTGCATTAGGATTTGCAAATTGTGATTAACTAAATTGCAAATGCAATAACTTTCATACATTAGAGAAGGCCTTTTCCTGTTTGAAAACGGACCGATCCTGCAAATCGGCCCGTTTGTGAACTCAGAGAGGCTTGATACATCTGGCCCGATGTCCGTTTTCCTTGGGCTATGTTTAAAAAACACCAGTAATTTTCATTGATAATATCAACAACACTTAATTTTCTTATTGAACAAATTTTCCCATAACTACGCAGTCTTGTCCTTTGAAATCCTCAGTCCCACAACCAACCATAACTGGAGAACTCCTGCACATAAAGAAATCTACTGATTGGCGTACATTGATAATGAAGGGCTGGAGTTAAGGGCAGAATGTATGTTATGCTGGCTGCTTGTGGAGTGTGCAATGCAAACCTGTGGGTGCATCAAAGCAATGGTGTAACCACAATATACAAAGACATAGAAAGCATATAGCTAATTACCACACCGAGGCTACATATCCTTAATTACATCTGGAATTCTAGTACAATTTGTCGGTATGGATTATTCTCTTGGATAAGGGAGGAATTAACAAGTCAGTATAGCTTCTTCACAGTAGCTGAACCCACTGTCCCACACCAAGGAAGATACACACCAAGCAGGGGATGGGAGACATTCTGACAGTCACAAACTTATCATTGGTTGCAATGTGCCCTCTCCGTTTAACACTAGACATTATGTGTTCAGCACAACAACAGATTAGAACAACTCTTTAATTTCTCAGACGATATATTATCTGAGAGCAAAACGGATTAAAAGGAAGGAAAAACAAATAATTCCGTAATAATAAGTATTCCCCTGAATGGCTGCATTTGAAATGCATTAGGATGCCTGGAAGCCATACTAACGAAGACGCTTCATACTTGGGATACCAGACTGAAGGAATGTAAACCTTGGACTGCAGATCCCTGATTTATAAACAGTAATTAAGTATACCCTTGAACAAACTAGATATAATTAGAATGAACCAGAAAAACTGCCTACTCCAGGTGATATATTATTTAGTTAGATCCATTAATGGTGCTATAAGCACTACCACAGTACAAACTATAAAGTTATTTTGCAAAGGCCACAACTAAAGTGTATTAACTAACAGCAGGAGTGAAAATGTCCAGAGAACTATAATACTGACCATTCTATATGCAGTGGTAGAGTAGGGGGAGGCAGGTTGACGTATCACATTGGCACAATAAGCCCTCATTACTAGTGACCTGTTACATTCTGATATATGCTTGAATTCCTGTAACCACACATGCCAGCATTCAGAGTTTTGGGGCAAATATCCCTGCAATCTTTTCCCAGGTCAAACCTGCTGGAATATACTGGGTGAAAAATACCCGGTCAATAATGGGAAATTGTGTTTTGGTGTGGTAAGCATACTCTCCTCTTTGGAAACTTAATCTCTATTTTGCTTTTGTTTCCAATGGACCCTCTACTCGCTTAACGAAAGTGTGAAGAGATGGTCTGAGCAGACTACGCTCAATGATGGCCGCACTCTTCTAAGCTCTGGTGCTCACCTTCACTGTTGCAGCCACTATGCCCATTTTGGTTTTTCCATGAGGCAGAGGATTCAGTGCGTTGAATGAAGTAACTTTGGACTTGAGACTTTGGGCTGTAGTCTGACCTGCTGGAGGCTCCATGAAAGGCCTGCCTTTTCCTTCCTTCTAAAAACACAGGTGCTTGGATCATGGTCACAGAGGCACCCCTTGAGAACATGGCTTCAGTGGAGCCGTGTGTGGCATTACCTGAACCCTGAAGACAGAGGCTGAAGGAGGAATGAGGGACAAAGTGGTCTGACCGCAGCAGGAACAGACCCTGGACAGAGGCACAGCCTATAAAGCCCATTTAGTGAAGGTGATGCAGCTTAAGCCGTTTTCTACTACTCCATGGACTTCACTCAGGTGCATAACGTGGAACCTGGTACATGCAGCTTCCTCACATACAAGCTGCCAATTCCACTAAGCTTCATACCTCCGAAGCAAAAGATGATGGCCATGGAACGGAGTCGTTTTTGAAACAGCAAACATGTAACACATAGGAGAACCCTTCAGTCCCTGAATTAGAAGAACCTTCAGGAGATAGTGATCGCTCCATATGGCACAGAATGTGATTATTCAATAATTGCATTCATGCATGCCTCCATTCCATAGCTTATAACATGGAACAGGTGATCTAAGCAATGGAGATGGAAATAAAGGTAAATAAAGGTGGTAAAGGTAAACAAAAGTAGAGCAGAACACTCACAAGGTGGAGCAGGGGCTCAATTGGCTGTTCTCACCCTTCGATGGATTCCTCTAATGGACTATCAGCAATCTGCAGTACACATTATAATATAAGAAATACAACTTGTGGAATTAAAGAACGCTTTTGGGGTGGGGGAGCATGAATCTTCACATTGTTGATCTTCTCCTTGTGATAGACGTTGATTGCATTCTGAATTGGTGTCTGGCCTTCTTGATCGTTACTGTAGCACCAAGAAGATTTAAAGCTATGCTCACTGACAAGACCTTCAGACTGCCTACAAAAGCTTCTGTACGTAAAAGGTGCCCAGAAGACAAATCCTTAAACCTGTAACAAAACCAAAGGACATTGCGTATACTTTAAAAGAAACATAGTGTTTTGAGACCAATGGCTTTTGACACTTGATGGGAAAGAGACAGTACTAGAAATTAAGGATTAACTGCAAACAGAGATTTAATCAACTGGTGGCTATCCAGCAATACTCAGGGTGTCTTAACAGAGGAAACTCGTCATGTTTGCTCATGAGGAGCACCTGAGAATCATTTTAGAGAGTGTGAAAGATGCAAAGTTTGAAGTGACTCTTAGTTTGGTGCAATACATTGGCCTGCTGCAGTTATGAGAGTGACCAGTTGGGTCCATATCTAAGACTCCGTTATGCAGGACATGTTGTTATCAGCACTTCTGGTTTCATTAAGATGGCATTCGGACAGACACCGGCAGGCCGTTGATAGTGGTCTGACAACCAGATTATAATACCGGTAGTCAGACCCACAGCTGTCGGGGGAAGACCGCCGCCTTTGTCAGGATCAGTGATTCCGAGTGGGCAGAGTTCGGATCCATAGTCCCTAATTGAGGCGGTGCCGAGCAGGCATCGCCGCCGGGATTACGATATCCCTTTCCGACAGCATTTTCATGTCAGAAAGACTGACATAAAATGACTGTTGGAAATGGAATTTTGGGGCCCCAAACAGGCCCTCATCCATTGTGGGCCACTGTAAAGTGGCCCAGGGGGCACATGTAGTGCACCCACTTACCTCCATGCACTGTGTTCCATGCACCACATGGAAGTGCTCCTTTTCACAGCAGCTTATGCTGCAGGCAGCAGCACAAGTCACCGTGAAAATGAGAACTTTGCGACCACCCACCCTGTTTGTCGGGCGGTTTCCTGACCGACGCAATAGCGGGCAGCGTCCGGCCATCTGCTATCGAAATGATGGCTTTAGTGTCTATTGCACAGTATTGATTTGTGGTGAATGTTTGCTCTTTGTCACTCTGCAATTCTTTCTTTCTCCCCTTTTCACCCGGAATGCTAGGTTATAGATTTGCCATAGGAGTGAGTGCGGAATTGTGCTAATTTGAGAACGTACAGAATTTATATGAGCTTGCTATGACTGTGGATTTTATTAAGTCATGATAATTTTGTTGTGCATTACTCCAATAAAACAATCGTTGAAAGTGGGTGTTGGCTGACTATATGCAAGTTAACTAAGTAACTGGGGCAGGGCCACTGATGTGCTAAATGTAGTTAAGCAATTCATGATAACCAGCTCATCACCCTTTTTGATGTTCGAGATTAAAAGAAATTCAGAGGGGAACATGCAAGTGCTGATAGCATCATAATTAGTAACCCAGGTCTAACCATTTCTAGTTTACAAGACAAAAAGAACAAACAAGAAATAAGGCCAAAGAACAGGGCCATGATCCATTCATTTACTTGACTGATCTCTGCTCTAATGTACCTCTCAGGCAGATGAAACTGCCCGTAAGACGATTGCTTCCACTAATTCATCCATCAGAGCAACATACCTTGACCATTCAAAATCATCAGGACTGTTGACTTTCTTCTTCAGGAGATCTGCTAGAATATCCCTGCAGTGGACGTAGAGGATGAGCAGCGCCTCCAGTGTGGTCTGTTGGTGCAAATGAAGAACATCTGCTGACATCTCTGCAAGCTCCTCCAGTTGGTTCATGAGTTCAGCATGTACTCTCTTCATCTCACTTCCGGATTCAGAGCTCTGGAAACTTTTCACACACTCCTTATTGAACATTATTTGGCTCTGAAAGTAAAAATAGTTACTGTCAACTTTGACAATGATTATGCAAGCCCTAGTTAGCTATTATATAATGCATTCTACAGACATGACCCTTTTCAAGCTCATGTATACTATAATATTTAGAAATGAAACATCTGAGGTTAAGAGGGAAAGAAGGCCTTTTCCAGATGACTAATCAAGGAAGGTTGTTTCAAGATGCATGTGATCCAGCGGCCTATAGAAAATATATCATAAACAACGCTACCCAACTTCATAACCTATAAACAAAATTCTACACTAAATATGGACCCATTTATAAACCTGACATATTTTGGGCCTACTGAATCAGGTGGTCAGATTAAATCTATATACACATTATCTACAAACTATATACAATTTTATACATCTGCGGAAAGAATATTGTCATTAGAATAAAACTTAACCATTTAAACGACCACCATTTGGCGACGTGATCTAGCTAATAGTAACCTACACTTCTGAATAACCAAGACCAGCTTGTTTGTCAAAAGTAAGATTTTATTTACTAAATTATGGTATATAAGTTGATAGTTTTATAAATGAATTTTATTAATATTGAAGCAAGCATGATTGTAAAGAAACGTGAGAAAATACAATTTAAGCAAGTGAATTAAATTTAAAGTAAATATTTAAAGTTTAGCATTTCTAAAACCTAAGTCTCTAACTGAGCTAAATAGATAGAAATTAAAGTAAAGTTCTTTGAGGATTCTTACGTGCTCCACGCAAAGTCCGACAGCACTTCACCCTCATCGGAAAGTCAGAAAGCAGCAGCCAGCCCATCCCTAGGGGCATGACTTTTTATACCTTTCTACGCTAACTAAACTACGCAAAGGAAAGTTTTCAGAAATCTTCGACGTCCCATTGGCTGAGAGTGACAAGTGACATGTCACCCACATTTCAAAACTTCCATTAAGTCACTTTTTCTTAGAGACCATTGTCCCTTCCGAGTGTGACCAGGAGCTTCCTAGGATTGCAACATTTGTATAAAGTCGTTCTCGCTGCGTCCATTGACTTCCAATTGACTTCCGCGGATGCCAAGTTAAGGGCTGACAAAATGTTCTTTTTCGACCTTGGCCATGTCCGACAGAATGATGATAGCACGTCAGTTTTCGCTTAGTGAACGCAGCTTTTGACGAACAATTTATTTCAGAATGGGCGTCTCATGACTTTTGCAGAAGTAAAATTCAGCATTTTGTAGCTCGGGCAGACTAGGCCCAAAAGCAGGCAACTTATGTTTTCTAGTATAAAACAAACACAAGAAACGTATTAATGTAAGAAATAATGTAGATTCTGTATCCACCCCAAGATTTACTAATTAATTAACCCACCCGATTAATAAAAATGTTACCTAGCCAATGCAAACAAATAAAGCAGCGTTTATATCTACCAGTCTCCGTTAATCCATGAGACTTATATGCACCTAGAATAGTAGAAATGACATCACACAGACAAGGAAAAGCAAAACAAGCACATGCTTCTTTAAGTTTGCAGCAGTTAGTAATGACAAAAACGAAAACAATAAATTATTTTATTATTTTGCACGAACAAAAAGATGCAACAATTATGCACGTTTATGAGCACACATGTTAGTCCCCCCATGTGTAAAGTTTAATCTAAGTTGTATTATCACGACAAATCACAAATCATTAATATTATTATTCATGTTATGGAAATGTGACTTCACGAGTTTAAACAAAATTTTGTTTTCTATCTCGCTCCATCAACTCCCTCATCTGGTGATTAACAAATCACCACACCAGCACTCAAAATTTTGATAATTTAAATTTCTAAGAAATCGATTCAAATTCATTTGTATCAGTAAACCTAAAAGTCTGTTTCTGCATAATCTTTGGAATTAGCATAACGCTCTCTATGTAACTCCTGTAATTCGATCTCCCTTTCTTCTTCTTTTCTAAGTTTATAGATTCTTTTCTTTTCTTTCAACTGTTTCTTTCTTTTATGTAACAAACAACCTATTTTGGTCAAAATAAAAATGAATACTATTATAATCAAAGGTGCCAAAATCTTGCCAAGAATTGAACTTCTGATATCATGAAACCAGTTTTTAATTGCTTGAAACCTTTTTGAAAGTTTCCCTGTAAAATCATCTTCTTCTAAAGGAATTATCTCTGAATGCATTTGTGTAATATTCTTAATATACATTTCAATATTTTTACTTTCGTCAGGTATATATGTACAACAATGTTGTACATGTAAAATGCCACAGACTCCTCCCTCTTTTGCTAGGAGTATGTCTAAAGCAAGGCGATCTTGAATTACCATGGATCTAATTGCAATAACTTCAACATTTACTAATTGAAACCCATCAGCTGTGTCAGTTGATAATCTATCAACTATAGTGGATAATTTTCTAATTCTCCCTGCATTTAAAGTTATACCAACAAAAGGTATTACTGCTTGAAAAATATCTCCCAGAACTTCAGTAAAAGTTTCTCTTTTAACTCTATTTACATAATTATGAATTTTAAACAATCCTTCTGAATCTCTGTCAACATGAAACACTTTAGGAAAAACAATTCCCACATAACAAGTTCCATACCAGTGGTCTGGAAGGTTGTAGTAGGCTTTGTCACCACAAACAAAATAAATCCCAGGAAAGATAGGATCTTTTCCACCTTTGAATCCCCAACCTCCCAAAATCTGATAAGTATCTTCACAGTTACTTGCACCTACAAAATAATTATCAAAAAGTGTATTATCTCTTCTAATGCAAAGCTTTCCACTAACTGGTTTGTCTATGTGAATTGCAATATTTTCAAGCATTTTGCCATTTAACTTCTCATCCTCTTTCTGCCAGAAACTTGACTTAGTCTGCTTGACTAATTCATTCCTCTTATAAATTGCTCTTCTCTCCTCAACCATATTCAGAAATTTCTTTCCTTCAGCACTTAATTTGCAAGTTAAATTATTTTTATAAGCATACTCATAAGTAAGTTCGTTAGTAACAAGGAAAAATTCTCTCATTTGCTTTGCTTTCTTATGCTTATTTAAAGCATTATCAATTTTAATATTTGCAAAAATTTCATCATAATTTGAATAGTAATATTCTAAACGTCCAGTTTGATAAAATAAACTAGTTAACACACTACATGTTACAGCATAAGTGAGAGGAAGCATATTATATGTTACTCCCTCAGAAACAGAAGCAGGTAACTTAACGCAGACGTAGCAGTCTTTTGCATCCATTACCTTAACATATTCACTCAATAGCTTTGTGAATGTATTACTTGAAAAATCACCAATTGATTTATCTTGATGAATGTTAGGCTGATGATCAATAACTTTTGCAGACGCACTATGTTTAGTTTGGCTAACCAGAGCTTTGCTTGTTATGTTAACTTTGTGTAATTCTCTATTCATCTCCAAAGGGATAATCACAGCTAGAACCAACCAGAGCAGAATTAAAATGAGCAGACACACCAGAGTCATCTTACAGCATCTTTTAAAAACAGAACACTTTGAAGTGCTCTCCTTAACATAAGGCATTTTTGGTTAATTTAGCCTCAAAAATAAAATTAAAATAAATTTTAAAATTCTAAATATATTTACACCCCCCTTTAAAAAATTTTTTTTTTTTTTTTTTTTAAAACCCTAAACAAAATTTCTTCGACCTTATGTCATACATAAGTTTTCTTCAACTAAACAGTTTTTCTTCGACCTTGTGTCAACTAACAAATTTTCTTCAGCCTTTTGCCAATCTAATATTTCTGTACTTCAATCATTGTCACTAATTTCTTGGATTTCGTTTTCTTCTTCACTACTATCATATATGTCAATAACAGGTGGAATTACTAAGTAAGTCCACTCAGGAGACTTGTATTTTTGGTTTGGTCTTACTATTCTCTTTCCTTTTCTCGATATCACTTCAATTTTTCTTCCAACTCCAACTTCTTTTCCAGGACTCTTTTGACTAGTGATTTCCTCAACCTGTTCTTTTGGTTTCTTGATCAATCTGACTCTCAATCTTCCACCAGGCCAGTAGTCTGCTTTTCTCACGTACTTCTTCTTTGGTTCAGAATTATTTGATTCTGACTTCCAAGTCCTTTTCTTTCTGTTTTCACTTTCACCATCCACTTCACTTTCTTCAGTTTCGTAGTCTGAAATTTCAATTGACTCAGGAACTTCTCTATTCGGCAATTTCACTCCTTCAGGAACTTCACTTTGTCTTCCATCACTGGTACTCGGTAATTCGTCTTCTTCCTCTTCCTCAATTACCCCCAACTTCCCAGATTTCGGATTTCTGTTCCTTACTTCAGAGTTTGTTCTCTGCCTTTCGATACTCTCCTGGTTTGAAACTTCTTTTTGTTCTGCTTCTTTGTCTTCAATAGAGACAACCGAATCCTCAGTTATTTTTCCTTTTAACAGATTCTCTTCACCTTCAGAATCTATTTCAATGATTTCTAAGTCTTTTCTTGTCAAATTTCCATTCACTGGCACAGTTTCCAGATGTCGACTTTCTTGTCGATCTTCAGAATCTGGAATTATTTCACCTTCTGTTTCGCCTTCTGCTTCAGAATCAGAATCATCTGTGGTATCACTTTCAACATCAGAACTCTCAGGAGTTGGTACTGGAATAGTATGACTAGGATGAATCCAGCGTTTCAATCCTCTGCACTTTACAGCATTAGTAGTGATCAAAATTATCTGCCTAGGTTTCTGCCATCTAGGAGCTAGACAATTCCTTCTCCGATGTACTTTCGTTCTGACCCAATCGCCAGGTCTCAGATCATGTGTCAAAACCTTTTCATCTGATTGTGCTTCAGTTCCCACCTGATTAGACACAGAAGTTACCATATCAGATAACCTTTTACAGTAATCCAAAATAGCACTGTCATTTATGCTCAACAGTTTACCTACAGGTACAAAAGCTTGCCTCATAACTCTTCCCATTAAAATTTCATGAGGACTCAAACCTGTCTTTTTATCTGGTGTACTTCTTAATGACATCAAAACAAGTGGAAGAGCATCAGTCCACTTTACACCTGTTTCAAGACACATTTTTCCAATTCTGTTTTTAATTGTTCCATTTATTTGTTCAACTACTCCTGATGCCTCTGGTCTGTATGCACAGTGTATTTTCTGCTCAATGCTCAAAGCTTCGCAAATTAACTTCATCAGTTTGTTATCAAAATGGCTTCCTCCATCACTCTCAATAGTGACTGGAAAACCGTACCTTGGGATGATTTCTCTGAGCATTAGTTTTGCTACTGTAATTGAATCACAATGTCGTGTAGGGAAAGCCTCTACCCATCTTGAAAACAAGCAAACAATTACAAGCACATATTTCAAACAATTGTGTAAGGGCATTTCAATGAAATCCATTTGTAACCTGGTAAAGGGACCACCCTCTCGACCAATTATTCCTGTCCCCACCACTGATTTTCTGTTTGGATTCATTTGTTGGCATGACAAACACCTTTGACAAAAAGATTCTGCAATAGTTCTAAACTTGGTATTGAACCATGTTTCTCTGAAAAGTCTAACCATAGAATCTCTTCCCAGATGTGCTGGACCATGATATAATCTGGCCATGTCAGCAATCAAACAATTTGGTAAGACTACTCTGCCATCTTTGTAAACCCACACTCCATCTTCTTCACGTGGTCTACAATCTGATCTTAACCACAAGTCTTTTTCTTCATCTTCTGCTTCATTTTGTAAATCTCTAATCTCATGCCATGTTTCTACAACTGTTGTTAGCATTACTGAATTTGAATCAGTTTCTTTACTCCTCTCCCGATTGTAAGAATAATTTTTCCTTGCGCAGTATTTAGCTGTTTCATCTGCGAAGGCATTTCCCTTGGAAATATAATCAATTCCTCTAGTGTGCGCTGCACACTTAACAATGGCGATTTCTTTTGGCAATTGAATTGCTTCAATTAATCTCCTAATGAAAACTGCGTTTTTAATTGGTGATCCTGCTGATGTCATGTATCCTCTCTGTGACCAGAGTTGTCCATAATCATGCACAACTCCATACCCATACTGACTATCAGTAATGATGGTAACTCTTATATCCTTTGATATTTCACATGCACGAATTAAAGCA
This sequence comes from Lissotriton helveticus, assembly GCF_964261635.1. Classification (NCBI taxonomy): domain Eukaryota; kingdom Metazoa; phylum Chordata; class Amphibia; order Caudata; family Salamandridae; genus Lissotriton; species Lissotriton helveticus. The sequence goes on along the minus strand of NC_136067.1, from coordinate 153,839,839 downwards.
ATTAATTCAGCCACTTGTGCTGAACGAACTCCTTCAAGACATGATGCTTCTTCGACATCTGCGACTGTACAAACTGAATATGAAGCTTTTAAGACACCTCCTTCGGATCTTAAGCATGATCCATCTACAAAGTAGACAAAATCCGATTCAGACAAAGGTCTGTCTTTGATGTCTTTTCTTGGTTTTGTGCAGAATTCCATGACATCTAAACATTCATGTTCTGTTTCAATGTCATCAACAATTTCAGAATCAGGCAGTAATGTAGAAGGATTCAGATTTAAACATCTTGAAATCGAAACATTATCTGCTCCTAGTATGATTTTCTCATACTTTGTCAATCTGCTACTTGTTAAATGTTGAGTCTTACCTCTTGTCAGTAATATTTCTACTGAATGAGACACAAAAACTTTCACAGGAAATCCCATAATGATCCCCTCACTTTGTTCGAGGCTGATACTTGTAGCTGCAACTGCTTTCAAGCAACCTGGTAATGCCTTTGCGATAGGATCAAGAACTGCAGAGAAGTATGCAATAGGTTTCTTTAAATTTCCATGTCTCTGAATTAACACAGATAATGCACATCCTTCTCTCTCACTACAATACAGTTCGAAATCTTTCTCATAATTTGGCATACCTAAAGCAGGGGCTTGGCATAAGCTCTTTTTCAGGTTCTCAAAAGAATCCATCTCAGCATCATTAAGAATAATTGGATCTTTTATATCTGACTTTGTCAGTCTTTGTAGTGGTTTTGCAATTACTGAAAATCCACTTATCCATTGTCGACAGTAACCAACCATTCCCAAGAACATTCTGACTTGTCTTTGTGTTCTTGGTGGTAACATTGCTTGAATCATTTTTATTCTCTCTATTGTTACTTGTCTTTTTCCCTTTGCAATTCTGTGACCAAGATATTTTACTTCTTGTTTGCAAAACTGTAGTTTTGCTGGGGACACTTTATGTCCTTCTTCTGCAAGGTGATTTAACAGAATTATTGTGTCTGTTACACAATTTTCTCTTGTCTTTGCAGCTATTAACAAATCATCAATATACTGCACTAGTGTAGACCTACCAGGTAAGTCTAGGTCTTCTAATGATCTTTTTAATAATTCATTAAAGATTGAAGGACTTTCTGTATAGCCCTGAGGGATTCTTGACCATCCGAGGGTCTTACCTTGGAATCTGAAAGCAAAGATTTCATAACTGTCTGGATGTAAGGGAACAGTAAAGAATGCATTGCAAAGGTCAATGACTGTATACCATTCAGCATCATGTGGAATCTGGAATAGAATTACTGCTGGATTTGGAACCACAGGACAACATGGAACGACAATTTGATTAACCTTTCTCAAATCTTGTACTATTCTAAATGTTCCGTTAGACTTTTTAACTCCCATAATTGGTGAATTACAAGGACTACTCTCCATTTCTTTTAATACACCTTGCTTGATTAATTTTTCAATTATAGGTGTAATACCTTCAATTGTTTCTGTTTTCATTTTATATTGTGGAATGTTTGGAAATTCTATTCCCTGTTTTAATGTAATTTTTACTGGATCTACGTTTTTCATCAAACCCATCTCATTTCCAGTAAAATCCCATATTTCAGATTTCACTGTTTCCTTGAGTTCTTCAGGTAAATCCTTTTCTTCAAATGCAGGAAACAATTTTGTTTCTTCTGCTTCCATCATCATCATCGTCATTCTGTATAAACCATCTTCCTCCATTGTCTGTAACTCAACTCCATCAGGAGAACAATATATTCTACAATTCATTTTACATAGGATGTCTCTGCCCAATAGATTCACTGGACTACTATTACAAACCACAAATCTGTGTTTGTCTCTGTAATTTCCAATTTCAACTGGTACTGGATCAGTTAAGTCAGTTTTAATTTGCTGATTACTTACTCCGACAACTTGGATGGTATCCCCAGAGAGAGGTAGGTTTTCAATTTCCACTGATCTAACAGTAGAACGGGTAGCACCAGTGTCCACTAGAAAAGTGATGTCTACATCATTAACTTTCCCGTTTATAAAAGGACCAGACTGGTTAACCTCAAGAGTGGCTCCAACAACACACTCTTCCTCCTCTCTCGGGCACCGTCAGCAATAATCATCAGAATCGCTGTCTTGACTTTCTGTTAATAAAAACTGTTGTGAAGCATTTTGCATTTGAACCCTTTGCTGCTTTTGCTGTTTTTGTGGTTTTATTACCTGTTCACTTCCCTGAAATCCCACATTTGGATTATATTTTTGAACTCCCCCACAATTCGGAAAAGGTGGTTGTGGCAATTGATCTTGACGATTATTCACCTGTTGCTGTTGTTGTTGCTGTAATTGTCGCTGAATATTAAATTTGTTTAACCCCTGTTGCATCTGTAGCTGTCGCTGCAGGTCAACACCATTCTGCATCTGTGGATTCAATAAGGGATTCTTTAAGTTTTTAGGAGGATGAGGACACTCGTCTCTCCAATGTCCAATTTCGCCACAATTAAAACAAGGTAATCTTTGTTTCAACTCCTCAATCTTTGGGCTAAATTTCTTTGGGAAATTATTATTTTTAAACTTTCCTTGTATCTGGTTTGTATTTCCAGTTTGAACAAAATTAGTGTTCTTATTACCCATGCTGGCAATCTGTTGCTCAGCCACCTTTACCTGAGCCCACATGGCTTTCTCCTTGAGCTTCTTCTGTTTTACTTCTATTTCATCGCTACAATATTTAGCCTTTCTTAGAATATCATCTACAGATAGTGATTGCCATCCGACAATGCTATTTCTGATCATTTCTCCAATTTCAGGTTTTAGTCCATAAACAAATCTATAGACAAAATGACTCATGTCTTTTTCGTCTAGTTTTTCATAACCACTGTATTGTTTAAAGATTAACAGTAGTCTTTCATAAAAAGAATGAACTGATTCTTTTGTTTCCTGTTCTGTCCTTTCTATTTTAACCCAATCGACTTCTTTGGGTGGAATTTTGTTTTTCATCCAAACAATTACTTTTTCATAAAAATCCATTACAAGTGGATTTGGAGCACCTGTTTCTTTAATTCGCTCAGGTTCTGTTTTTGGCCAACTAATCGATATTTTACATTCTGTCCAAAGATCAGATGGAACGACAATATCAAAAAATCCATCTAAATCAATCCACAGAACTTTTGACACCTTGATAAATCTATCGACTTGCCTGTACCATTCAACTGGTTTTTCCCTTAATTTCGGAAAGTCATTTGTAAATAACAGAATGTCCTGTCTCGACCAAGGGACATGAACATATCCTCCACCTGCAATTTCTCTCATTGGAAATTGTTTTGACAATTTTTCCAATCTTTCATCTTCCTTCTTTTTCGTCCATTTTACTCTCCACTTATTCAGTTCTCCTAGCTTTTTGATATAGACAATCAAATCTTTTATATGTACTATTCTTCCCATTGAGTTCAAACTCTCAATGTCACTTTCTGAAAAGTCTAATCTGTAATGTTTCGCAAAATTCTTTTGTTTGCTCACATCAATTTCAAGTTCTGCTGCTAGGTCCTCTAGTTGATCATATTTATTTTTTGTTTTCCATTGTATGCTTTTGCAAATGAACAGTAGTTCATCATCTCGATAGTAATTTAAACTATCTGGACCGATTGTTCCAATTATTAATTCTTCGATATTCGCTTTTAATTTGGCCACATCAAGTTTTGGTGTAGTTACCCTGACTTCAGGACTCCCTATATCTGATATAGCACCCATTGGTGTTTTTGGAGATAAATCCTCATTAAAGGTTAAATCAGGCATTCTCGATTTAGAAGAGTTTATTTCAGATAAATCTGAATAAAATTTTTCAGCAGCTTTTTGAATTTCTGTATTTAAAGGAATAGTTAATCCAGTTTTGTTTGTTTCTTTTTGGTCAAATACAGGCTGAACAGGACCAATCGTTACTGGAACTGTCACAGCTTCCATGCCTTTTGTCATTCTTTTTATTAATTCTTCTTTAGATCTTAAATATTCATTATAATCAACATCTTCAACATTTCTTGCCTCTCTTGTATAATCTTTTGGAGCTTCTCTTGCTCTTGGAGCCATTGTAAAATGTCTACCTTCATTTCGAGCATTCTCGAATTCTTGTCTTCTAGGAGTTTCAATGATTTCACAATTATTTGGATAAAGTTTAGGAGCTTCATTAATTGGAGGTGCACTCGGTGAAGTTTCAGTAGAAACCACCGGAGTAGACCATGATCTAGGAGGTCTCAAAGGCTGATTCTTTCTAGCAGTTGTATATATTTCTTCCATAACTGCATCCTCAGATTCACTTTCCATAGATTTCCCTGTAGGAGTACCCATTACCATTTCCTGAATTAAATACAATCCTTCACTCATGTTTCCCTGTCTCCACATTCGCAATCTATCTTCATGAGTTTCTCTTCTCCAAGGTGGATATTTAGAAGGTCTTTTAATTCCACTAGCTTCTCTTTGTAACTGATACATCTCGTCTTCCCACTCAACTAAAGCTTCAAATTGAGTTGGTCTCGGTTTCGGAACAAGAGCATTCATTTTCTCTCGTAAATTTCTCAAGACTTTTACATTAAATGAACCATCATCAGGCCAAGTTAAAACACCGTCGTTCTTAGTATAGCGTTTCCAACTATCGAACCATAAGACAGTATGATATCCATATTCACCTTCCATATACGCTGCAGGTGTTTTATACTTATGAAGTAATTTACCACCTCGCGTTTCAATTTTCTTGTCAGGTGAAAATAAATTCTTAAACTTCTGAAATAATGTTGGCTTTTTCTCAACATGTTTAAAATGATAACTCATTTTTAAGAGTTAAATCTAATTCACAAAATCGTTCGTAAAATATTTCCGGGATGTTCCGCAAAACAACCAATCCGTGCGCGAAACACACCAACAAGCCAATGACAGTTGAGCCACGTCGCTTTTCTGCTCAACCAATAAATTTGGAGTTTTTCTGAAGGACCAATCAGCTCACAGGTCGTCAGAGACTCAAGAGCCAATCAGAATATAGCTTGTGACGTAGTTCACCCAATCCCAGCGCGGCTCTGTGACGTACACAGCAGCTGCGGTTTCTCGTTTCTCACTCCTGGCGCTTACCCCTCCTTCACAAAATCTTTTCACAGCGCCATTTTAAGAACATTTTTCAGTGTAAATTAATTCTTAACAATGACTATAAGGACAACATCTGTTCGTTTCACTATTTAGGATAGTTTACATACATTCAAGTATCCACACTTCGGAATAGACGGCGCTATTCACACTAAGGATAATATCCAATTGTCAGTAGAGTAACCCTTACCCCACCCTTCTAACACGTATAATTATGAACTCGCTTTGCTCTGAACCCACCGCGAAGTGACAGTTCTAAGAGTTCCACTTGAACATAAAATACAAATCAAACTCGCACTTTCGCACTGAAAATTTCCTAATTTCAAACACACATGAAATCCGTACAGGACTCTCACCTGTTTATAGAGATCATGCACCGTTAGCAAAATAACGACGTTATCCGTACAGGGCTCTCACCTGTTTATAGATATGAAACATGTACCCGTACAGGACTCTAACCTGTTTATAGATAATCATGTACCGACGCTAATTTACCCTTCACTCAAGCTCAGATATAACTAATACTCTTATCACAGTGAGTTTTATGGAAGGCGCTTTGTCCCTATTCTCATGCTGCTCTAATTTCTTAGAAAACCCTCACTATACAAGATTCATACCTAGCCCTAAAACTGTGCTGCTCGGCGACAACACTATGGTACACGGCGATACCTCTTGTGATACTCGGCGATATCACTACAAACAGAACAGATGGCTTGCGTGACTAATTTCTCGCCACGCAATCTATACCGGTATAGCTTACAGATAGCACGAAAAACGAACTTAACATGTGTTAAAACATCGATCCTATTTCCATACCATAACGTTTTAGTAACCCTTAGCAACCAACATATTACCTTGGTTACCCTTAGCAACCATCAATTTCTGCTACCAGAGAATTGATCCAGCGGCCTATAGAAAATATATCATAAACAACGCTACCCAACGTCATAACCTATATACAAAATTCTACACTAAATATGGACCCATTTATAAACCTGACATATTTTGGGCCTACTGAATCAGGTGGTCAGATTAAATCTATATACACATTATCTACAAACTATATACAATTTTATACATCTGCGGAAAGAATATTGTCATTAGAATAAAACTTAACCATTTAAACGACCACCATTTGGCGACGTGATCTAGCTAATAGTAACCTACACTTCTGAATAACCAAGACCAGCTTGTTTGTCAAAAGTAAGATTTTATTTACTAAATTATGGTATATAAGTTGATAGTTTTATAAATGAATTTTATTAATATTGAAGCAAGCATGATTGTAAAGAAACGTGAGAAAATACAATTTAAGCAAGTGAATTAAATTTAAAGTAAATATTTAAAGTTTAGCATTTCTAAAACCTAAGTCTCTAACTGAGCTAAATAGATAGAAATTAAAGTAAAGTTCTTTGAGGATTCTTACGTGCTCCACGCAAAGTCCGACAGCACTTCACCCTCATCGGAAAGTCAGAAAGCAGCAGCCAGCCCATCCCTAGGGGCATGACTTTTTATACCTTTCTACGCTAACTAAACTACGCAAAGGAAAGTTTTCAGAAATCTTCGACGTCCCATTGGCTGAGAGTGACAAGTGACATGTCACCCACATTTCAAAACTTCCATTAAGTCACTTTTTCTTAGAGACCATTGTCCCTTCCGAGTGTGACCAGGAGCTTCCTAGGATTGCAACATTTGTATAAAGTCGTTCTCGCTGCGTCCATTGACTTCCAATTGACTTCCGCGGATGCCAAGTTAAGGGCTGACAAAATGTTCTTTTTCGACCTTGGCCATGTCCGACAGAATGATGATAGCACGTCAGTTTTCGCTTAGTGAACGCAGCTTTTGACGAACAATTTATTTCAGAATGGGCGTCTCATGACTTTTGCAGAAGTAAAATTCAGCATTTTGTAGCTCGGGCAGACTAGGCCCAAAAGCAGGCAACTTATGTTTTCTAGTATAAAACAAACACAAGAAACGTATTAATGTAAGAAATAATGTAGATTCTGTATCCACCCCAAGATTTACTAATTAATTAACCCACCCGATTAATAAAAATGTTACCTAGCCAATGCAAACAAATAAAGCAGCGTTTATATCTACCAGTCTCCGTTAATCCATGAGACTTATATGCACCTAGAATAGTAGAAATGACATCACACAGACAAGGAAAAGCAAAACAAGCACATGCTTCTTTAAGTTTGCAGCAGTTAGTAATGACAAAAACGAAAACAATAAATTATTTTATTATTTTGCACGAACAAAAAGATGCAACAATTATGCACGTTTATGAGCACACATGTTAGTCCCCCCATGTGTAAAGTTTAATCTAAGTTGTATTATCACGACAAATCACAAATCATTAATATTATTATTCATGTTATGGAAATGTGACTTCACGAGTTTAAACAAAATTTTGTTTTCTATCTCGCTCCATCACATGTAAAAGGAGGGTTTCATATAGATCTTGTCAAAGGGAGAAAAAGTGTTATCAAGAAAATAGCTGGTCACCTTAGTTTGAAACATGGCTGAGAAAAATGTGTTAACTCCTTTTATGTTGCAGAAATTATTTGGATGCAAATTCCACCCTTAACTTAGATCTAGTGGATGCTCTGCAGCTGACAGAAATGAGATTTCCTCTACTCAAATCTAATATACAGCGGTTAGCAACACTTTATATGAGTGGATATCATGAAACAAGAGAAGCAAAGAAGCAGGAGGTAGAGAAGCTGGTGCCCCAGCATTGTTGCTCCATTGTGTATATTGTTTGGATTTGGGAAAACTGGAAAAACACTGCCACACTGTTCCATTATCAAGAAAACAAAAAGACTACACCCCTAACTCGCCCTGAGGGAGTGGTGTTTTCACAGGAAACAGGAAAGAAAGGTTCTAGTATTTTCAACGGTACTGCCACCTTCCCTATAGATATCTGTGAGTGTGTTGTGAGACATTGAGGACTGAGGCATGCGTCAGTCTAGCTGAGCACCAGGCATGGTGCATATTTGGAGGACCACATGGAAGCCAACTCTGTAGCTCCTCCAGGAAAGAAGGAGACTGTAAGAGCCATTGGGATTTTCTTTAATGTGGGGTGTTTCTGTTTGTCTTACTGGCTGATTGCCTGTGTACGAGTGTATAAGTGGATTTAATTTGCAGTCATCTGAGTTGGGAGTGGGACTCCAGAAAGGATCTGAGTGGCACTCTTACGTACTGCCTGAGGGTCAGCCCGGCAGAGGCTCTGCCCTGTCAAGCTTGGGTCAGAGGCCTATAATCACCTCTGAAGTCCAGAATAATCAATGGCCAAGAATAGCTGGATCCAATGAAACCCACGAGATGGTTGGCCAGGCAGTAGGACTCAATGAGCCACAAGCAGGCAGATTCCCTGAGATGTTCTGTCTCGCTTCATCACCAGGCACAGATGGTTGAGAGAAGTTGCTGTTTTTAGGCTCAACATTTCTTTGGGGGGCAGAAAATGACTGCTATGCTGCAAGTCAAAATATAAGGTTATCGCCCCACAAGTGAATTAGTGGGCACAAAGGGGAGTGCATATCCTTTTAGAGGGGTTCCTTTAAGAAGGCTTCCCCACAAAGTGTTTGCTGTAAACCTTTGCATTTCCCAGTTAGGGAACATTGGCTTAGTCCAGCTCCTATCTGGACCAGAAAGGGAGCTTAGGGTGGGCCATGATGCCCTGAGTAACTACCAGTGGCTGAGATAAATTCAAGCATTCTATTCACCAATTTTTTTGTATTCTTCATTGTGACGCAGTAAGTGCGATGGGTATCCCCAGACGTGGGTCCCACTGGAGACAAACTTCATCTGAATAAAGAGGGTCAAACACAGAGTAGCTGGTCTCGGGTTGCTAGTTTTCTGGTCAGAGAGGACCTGGGTTGGAAGTTTAGAACGAACTGCTCCTTTTGGACCAGTACCAAGAATGATTTGCATATGGCTGCGTCTAATATGAGATGGCATGGGGGGCAAAAAACAATGGACTGGATGTGGCCCGAGTAATTACCAGTGGCTGAGATTAATTCAAGCATTCTATCCATCACTTTTTCTAGTCTTCATTGGGTTTATAGTAAATTATGTCTTCCCAACAATTTAAAAAAATGTTGTTCACAATTACTGAAGGAATATCATGATATTTATGGGATGTTCCTCATTTGAAAAGTCGGGGATAGTTAAAAGTTAATCAGGATGGAATTAAGTAAAATATGTATTTATTTCTTAATTTGATCTTTTGGAGATGATTATCTCAGTCCAGAAAAGTAACTAAATATGCAGATAATAAATAGAGAATTCTACTGTGACACAAATGACCTCCTTAAATCACAGACCCAGAACGTCAGATTGGCTGTACGATGGAACTGAATGAATGAAGCTCTAAACTCCTGGTAAGTCTCTTTTGCCCAGAATCACTTTTGAAGTTTACATTATTAAGGTAGCTACATGTGTGCTTTTTTAAGGAAACAGTTGCAAGCTCAGGCAGTGCACAGAGGTGAAGTCAAGTATTGTGAATAAACAACTAGGCAGCTCTTTAATTGCTAGAAGTTCACAGATCTTGCACTTCAGAATGCATTGTCCTCAAGTGTGGAGGGAATCAAGTTAGGGTGAACGATTTGCAGGATATGGTTCCTAGTGTACTGGTGAGTAAAGTTGTGGTTTAGTGTCCCTCTAACCCAAAGCTTCAAAGATCCCCTTTGTTTCAGTTATTTTTCAGCTGAAAACCCCTTCTGTTTGCAGCCTTTGCTCTTTGCTGCTCTAGCTGAGGGAGTTCAGCCTCATATTGTGTAGGCTGAAATGAGTATTAAACACTGAGCTGGGTAAATTTTCCTGCTTCCTGCATTTCTCTTTTAAAAAAAAAAAAAGTTGGGTTCATACAAAAAATAAAATCAATCTTGCAATTGCAAGTATGAGGACATCTGTCTGTGGTATCGAACAGCTTCCTGCATACCTTCTCACTGGGCTCAGTAATATAACCGGCATCCATCAAAAGTGTATGTGCACAATTTTTCAGTGTGCACCTGCATTTTGCAGGTGCAATCTTTGAGTGTATGTCTAAGGGTCTCCAGGTCTTTGAGGCCCCTCAGGCAGAAAGTGCCACTGTATATACAGACTATGCAGTCGTGCTATCTACCCAGGTCACCAGGGGTCTGCCTATGGTAGAAGATCAGGATCCCACACGAGAGGTGCGGCGTCACTGAAGAACCGTGGGAGTTTTTTGCACTCAAAGGGTAGTGCAACTTGTATATGGATGGATGCTGGGATAGAAATATCCACTGCACAATATCGGAGAGTGTTCCTCTATCATGGGCGCTTGACTGTGTGTACAGCTGGTATTGTCACTTTTATTTTGGCCCTGGCGCTACACTAGTCTAGTAGGTTCGAAGAGGCCAAGGGCTATCCCTGGCTAAGCAAGGTCTAGGATCTCTTTTGTGACCTGAGGTGAAGCACCAAGTGTGCCCGAATTATGGACAGATGACTACTGTCCCAGTCCTGGGTACAGTGCATAAAACGGTGGGGGCAGCATACAGTGTTTGAAGTTGACAGTGTGATAAGATCTTTTTTTCTGAGTCAGTGAGAGTGTAGTCTATTGGCCCTCTCAAGTAAAGTGCCACTATTATAATACCCTATCCCTCGCGCTGACATCCTGCATGTACTTAAAGTGCTTGCGTAGTGTATGTGTGGCACTTGTGCAGTTGTAGGACTCTATGTATGTATGCTTCTGTGAGATCCATTTTGGATGTTCTGGTTTACCGTAGCACACAATGGAGAATGAGGACAGCTTCCCCAGACAGTGGAAGTGTATTGCTTGCATTACTGTGACTGGAGGGTGCGGCTCTGAAGTGAGGAACATTGACACAGTGCTACCTTTAGAAATTCCATGAAGTCTTTGTTTAGCAAGGAGCTGCTGATCGATACTTCTTCCGGAGCACTTCCAGTTGGTAGATGGTATCGACCAGTGGAACGTCTTTTCCTGTTGTTTAAGGTATGGAAGCTTCGAGGTCAGACCTGCCCTTTTGCCTATCCATGATTACAACATAAAGGAAGTGGAGGACAGCCAGGTGAAGAAATCTTTTAAAGATAGCTGCAGTTACACCAGGCATATGGTGCATGGCTCGACACAAAGACTGTGATCCATATGTTCCCTCTGGAAAATGTAGATAAAAGTTGTACCCAAATCATCCCACTTCACTCCGGTTCGAAGCTGAACATGGAAGGGAGTGCTCCACCGAGTGCTCAAATAACTGCTTTGTTTTTTTTAATTTATTAAAATACATGAGTTAGTAGGAAGTGAGTCATTATAGCACATCACATATACACTTGATAACAATTGATACAAAACCATGAAAAAGAAAAAAAATTCAGCACACAGGAGTTGATAGCCATAAGACAAACGAATAACATAGAAGGCAAGTTAAACATTAAATCCCATAGTCATAAATTCGATTAATTGCAAGGGAGCAATCAAAAAAGTAAGGCTCTAGAGGATAGAAATGATTAACCACCAAGTATGGGATGGGGGATCAGATTACGGATTCGAGATAAGAGGTAACACTGCCCCAGATTTGCTCGCCCAGCTTCTTTTTTTGATGCCCTTTAAGGGCATATAAGCTATGCTCCATATTGTATACTGCAAAGAAACGTGCCCTCCATATTTCAAAAGAAGGCGGTTCCTGCTGTAACCAAAAGGAGGCTATAATAAGCCGGTACACAGCTGTAGCTAAAAATATTAAATTAACATGTTGCTGTAATATGCCAGTCGCTACTGACCCCATTTCTACATCTAGTAGAATCTGCGTTGCACTTAATTGTAATGGAGTACCAATAATAGCAGATAAGCATTTCTCCACATGTGTTAATAAACATGTTAACGATGGACACCCAAAAAAAATATGAAGATCATCCGCAGATGGATATCCACACCGGAAACATTTCCCTATCGCATCCCCCTGCCATTTTGAGACCTTATCAGGTGTGTAATATAAGTTAAAAATTGATTTGAAATGCTGTGCCGATAACTTTGCAGACAGGAAGAGATGTATAGCCATTTCCAAAGAAATTTCTATCTGTATAGCCTGCCTCCCCAATTTACACCCCCATTTAGAATTTTGTTGCTTTATATCATTCACCTTAGTACCTAACATATGACCATACAGCACACCTATCTTTGCAGCTTTCATATTATCTTCTATCAAGGGGTTAGCTTGAAAAATTCCCCCATTATTCGACAAATAATTCCTAATCTGCAAATACTTCACAAAATTCTCCCTGAGGAGCTGGTATTGTTCGTGGAGTTGTTCAAAAGATTTCATACAGCCATCACTATAGAGATCACCCCCCACCCTTAATCCTTTTTGCCTCCATCTATACACCACTCCATCCCATAAGTCAATTGGTAAGAATGTTGAGGATGCCAATGGTGTATACCAAGACATTTTATCCAAGCCAAGCATTCCCCTTAATGTTCTCCAAGTCTTATATGCAGCCGCCAAAACCTTAAATCTTGTCCGTTTGTAATAACTCCACTCTTGGTACAGGAACAAACAATTTTTAGCCTTCACACCCAACAACATCTGATATATAGACGGATATTCCGCCCTATTCACGGGGGCTGTCCCTGTTAACAAAACATTCATACCTTGAATCATGCAAGCGTAATAATACAGAACAAAATCTGGTACCGACCATCCAACTAACTTTCTTGGTAAAAACATATATCGCCCGGCGCAACGGGCCTTGCCCCCAGCCCACATAAAGCGCATACATAGCACCTGAAGCTGTGCCAAACAAATTTCTAGAGGGACACACCTAAAAAAATACAATATTTGCGGGAGTATCATCATTTTTAATAAACTACATCGCCCCACTAAAGAAAGATGTAGGCATTCCGCCTGGTCTAGCTGTTTCCTTACCCCCACTAAAAGATCCTCCCAATTTGATTTGACTAGGGCCGTTGTAGAAACCCTTAACTTGATTCCCAAATAAGTAGCCTCTTCGCATACCCTCGGGTCAAAATACTTCACCATATTAGCGCATAATAGCTGGGTTTTGGCCGCATTCAACTTGTAGCCGGAAACTGCACCGAACTCTGCAGCTAAATATTCAATCTCCTCCATCGCTACTGTTGCACTCGGCGTCACTACAGCAACATCGTCCGCATAGGTGAGGACCTTAAACTGATAAGTTTGTATAACCACAGGATAAATCCTGGAGCTAGATTCCAGCATTCTCAAAAATGGCTCGATATTTAATGAAAATAAAAGGGGAGAACAGGGGCATCCTTGCCTAGTACCCCTCTGTATTTGAACCACCTCAGACTCGAGTCCCATGGTGCTAATGCAGGCAGTAGGTTGGTGATAAAGTGTCTGAAGTGATGTTATAAACTCTGGCCCGAAGCCCCTCCGCCTCATAACATCCCATAAGAAGCACCATGAGACCCGGTCGAAGGCCTTTTCGGCGTCTAATAAATTTAAACATAATGGCTCCCGAGTAACTTTAACAAAACCAAATAAAGTAATCACCCGGTGGACATGTTCTGCCGTTCTGCGATGCAGAATAAACCCATGTTGTATGGTAGAAACAAGTGCGGAGATAACAGCAGACAGCCTGTTAGCCAATATCTTCTAATAGATTTTCCCATCCACATTCAAAAGCGAAATAGGGCGGTAGGAACCCGGCATATTCGCGGGTTTACCTTTTTTATAAAACACTACTATAGATGCTTCATTCCAACTCCTAGGGGGAGCACCTTTCTGAGCCATTCTCATTGTCGCAGGAAGATCTGTTTTTAAAATAACTGCTTTGTAATGAGTGCTCATTTCCGTCTGAAAGCCAGTCTCCCAGAGGTGAAGGGACATCATCATAAGTTTGCACTTTTTATTAAAAAATGTGAGGATCTGTCTGTGGAGAATGGAAGCCTGCCTACCTTCTGAGAGAGGAAAGCAGTATGCCTGGCCCTGCTGAAGAAGAGACTGTCCAGCTGGAGACAGTCACAATGCCCCCAATGTGAGGGCCTCCCATATAAAGTTGACTTGCCAGGAGCCTGCAGCCAGCATTGAAATGTGTCGTTGAGGAGTCCTCCAGGTCACTCTGCACAGGTTCTGGGTGAGTTGCATAAGGCTGTGCCAGAACAAATATCCTGTGTCACCTGCCAGTTTGTCACAGCCTCAAGAGACGGGGCTGCTGCTAGTGATGCTGTGAGTACAAAGTTCTGTCTCTACTGAAATGGGAAGCCTTAATCAGGCTGGAGACGGCAACTGACAGGAAAACACCACCACAAGGGATTCAACCTGGAGGCCGCAACTTCCACACTAGAACACACAACTCTAGTCAGCATGGGAAATCTGCTGACGCTGAAGACGTGAAGTGCCGCGCAGATATGCTTCACGAACCGCCTCTGTAAACCTTTGTCCCAGGTGAGGTTGCTGACGCAGACCCTCACAGGAGAGGTTTCTCTACTGTGAGGGCAGGAGCCTGGACTGCATTCATCACACAATCCTGACTGCTAAACTAACCAGGAGGTGGAACGAGGGGCCAGTGGCGTAACAAAAGCCCACTACTTCCCGCAGTGCTGGGGGGGCCCCCCTAAGCAAACGTTGTAGGTGGCAGGCCGGGGAGGAGGGTCCACTACATGTACTTTGTGGGGGGGTGGGGGGGACTTCAATTTTCTTTACGCCACTGTAAGGTGCTTAGCCTGCACTGGGGACATGAGACATGGGGCCAGATGGAGGTCGCCAATATCGGTCGGTAATGGCCGAAGTTACCGAATTTCGGCCGTTACCGACCGATATTTGGCATTTGGAATGTAGGTGGCATGATTGTAGGATTTGGTATTTTACTGAATCGGTAACTTAAGGAATCGGTAAATTACAGAATTCTTAACATACCGATTCAGTAAATTACCGAATCCTTAATGTAGGAAGCACTCAAGTGAGTGCTTTTCACATACAAGGATTCGTTATTTACCACCAACTACAAGTTGCTGGTAAATAAACTACAAGTTGGTGGTAAATAACGAAAACCGTTAATAAAGCAAATTTGTGCTTTTTTAACAGTGCCATGTGGCAGACATACATGCCCTTAGAGCATGTATGTGTGCCACATGTGCACCCATGCACTATTCAGGGGTGCAACAGGGTGTCAATGTGACACCCTGCCACCCTTGTAAGTCTACCCCCTAATACAGATTCGGTATTTACGAATCGGTAAATACCGAATCGGTATTTACCGAATTTTACCGATTCGGTAAAATTTACCGCATCATTAGCTACGTACTATTTACCAATTCTAAAATACCGAATAGGTAAAATTCGGTATCTTAGAATCGGTAAAAGATATTTACCTACATATGGCCCTAAATGTGCCATGACATGTCTGCTGCACATGTTAAGACTTTTTGCTGAAGAGTTGGAGAGATATTAAAATGAGTTGCTTATTTGACCTCTGGAAGTATGCAAGCATCAGCACCTGCGCTTAAGCGTACCTACACCCACACATTTTTGTTGGTGTCAATCCTAGCATCCAAATTCATCATTATTTTGCACATCACGCCACCTCAGTTTCGGCCCAGCTGTTTGCAAATCAGTTGTGACCCTACTCCAATGGGAACTATCCTGCCTGAACCAGACAAACAAACTGAGGTGCACAATAATGATGGGCTAGGATGTGGTCCCGATCAATTACCAGTGGCAGAGATTAATTCAAGCATTCCATCCCTCACTTTTTGTATAATTTAGTATGTTGCCCTTGAACACACAGCATCTGTATGCAAAAGCAAAGTTATATCAGCAAGTGCTACATGCAATCAAGTCTGCATTGCATGTAACACTTAGTCCTGAGGTAAAAGACCTGCCATACACATGAGATGTAAACCAGGGTGGAGCCACTGTCAACATGATAAGAGGAAATATGTCCCCTATATGGCATTCCGATGACCAGGCAAAAATCAATTTGAACAACATTTTAAACAGAATCTTAGGCTCAAATGGGATTTTAAATCTATTTTGGAAACTTCGATGTCCTCTCTCAGGAATAGCCTGTGGCAAAATTTCGAATCAGTTGAGGGTGACCACCGCCCTCTAGGTCATTACGGAAACTATTTCCAGTCCAGGACTTTTTTGTGAGAGCCTAATGCTTTCTTGGTTATTTTGCTTCCATTGAACCTATTAGACTAACACACTTGAAATCAGTGACTTGTAAGTTAAAAGTTCAGGACTAGAGACAGTGTCCATATTGACTCAGAGTGAGGCAGTCACCCTGAATCAGTCTGCAAAGACTATAACCTGAAATCTAAACATAACAATAGGATTTTCATCCTGCTATGCTTACAGCCAATTCTGAAGTACAAACCGGAGTGTATAAGAAACAGCTCAGTTAATATTGAAATAACCACTCATTAGAAGGAAGAGGGAGTGTGGACAAAGGATTCCAAGCTCAAGTGACAATCAATCCCATAGCCCTGGGTACATGAGTGACCTAATCACACACATGAGAGGCTGAGTTGGTTTGGTTGGTATCATTACTTATAATATTAAAAGTAAAGTGCGGGTGCCACTATTATACCAAAAGT
Source organism: Lissotriton helveticus (assembly GCF_964261635.1). Lineage (NCBI taxonomy): Eukaryota > Metazoa > Chordata > Amphibia > Caudata > Salamandridae > Lissotriton > Lissotriton helveticus. The sequence goes on along the minus strand of NC_136067.1, from coordinate 153,823,162 downwards.
AAAGAAATCGAAAAAAAATCTATTTCTTTACTTTTGGTATAACCGCAGTACCCGCGCTTTACTTTTAATGTTAAAAGTAAAGCGCGGGTGCCGCGATTTTACCAAAAGTAAAGAAAACAAGCGGCACTGAATGCGATCGTGTTGCGATCACTATTGTCAACAACTAGTAGTGCGCGTGCACCACAGAGGAGCGGGGGAGGGAGCGCGGCAGCAGGTGAAGACGCGCTACGGCGCGTGCTAGCCACCATCGGGAATGGGCGTAGTGAAGGTGGGACATGCGCCCGCCTTTTCCCAATCGTGTGCCTTCTTTTGTAAAAAAAAATGCGAAAGCCAGTGCCAGACAGCGAAAGATGATCACACACACGAGCGTGTGGTCAGCTTTTAAAACCCCATACAAAAGGCTCTCGCTGCGGAAGCAGGGCTGCGCACTGCAACGCAGGCGCGAGCCCTAAAAAAGTTTGGGAATGAAGGCCAGCATTTCTGTATTTGTAGGCAATACGAGGGTAGTCATTCATTGTGATTTTCTTAATTGACCTTCATTAGGCAGGTCATTCTGCAAACATACCTAATAGTACATTAGTTGCTTCATAAATTCAAAGACCGGGTGCCAAAAATCAGTACTTGATTTGCAACACATTTTTCCAACCACTATGGTAGTACCTCTGGGGCAACATTTTTAACAAGTGCAGTAAGCAATTGAAAATGATATTTCGGGTAATGTCCAAACTTGTGTGACTGGATTTAATCTGAAATGTGACAAAAGCTGACTACTATATGATTATTAATATGTGAACTCTCCAGATAAAGGGCGTTTTAATTACTTAGCCATCTTAAACGTGATTAGCTAATTTAATGCAATCTTGAGAGCGTAACAGCCATTTAGGTTGCTTGAAATGTGATCTGTAACTGCCATTACTGACCAAAATGTATTGTTATGGTGTTAATTAACTGAAACAATAAACTTTTCTTTCTTCTAATAAATAAAGCTGCGGTACTTCATGCTGTGTTATTTTCCCATTTTCATGAGATTGAAGGAACGTTACACTAAACTGAGGGTGTAGTCTAATGGCTAGTCTACCAAAACTTGGGGACTTGGATTTGAATTCCAGCCTCGGCAGTTTATTGAAAATCATTTGATTACAGGCAGAACAGTTAATCTAGGTGTCAAGAAAAATTTAAATATGTGAAATGCAATGAAAATTCCCGGAACTGTAATAGAACTGAAAGTTGTGAATCCATATTTGAAGCACACAATCTTACATCATTCCCCAGCACCTCACTCCCATAACCTAAAGTGCTTTGGTGCACCTACCCTAGGCTTTCCATATACAAGTATAAATGCACGTGTTTGAGCTACATACTGAGGTGCAATTTAACAAAGTTCATAACCTCTCAGACACCTGCATCTTGTACATGAAACTCTCAGACCTATACAAATGGAAATGTTAATCACAAAACAATTAGCTTGAAGATCAACCTCGTCTGCTTTTCAATGGTTTGAATATAATCAATCAAATGCGCAAGCGGATGCACTTACCACAACAAGCACCACCTGCCCGGGGTGAGCGAGCACCCACTTCTTAAACTCTAGTTGGTTCCAGTCCGCGACTCCAGATTTCATAAGTCTGCAAGGACCAAATATACAGAAATTAAGTAAATAGAGGCAAATGTTTTCATAAAATAAAATTCACCCCTACTGCAATTTCTGGGCTTTACTTTTAGTTATCTAAACATTTGGTTCGTTAAACATATATTTTCAAAATGTTTATTTCCTAACTTTCAATTTCAAAATTTAGATCTATCAGGGAAATATTTCCCAAGTTTTAAATCCTATGTTCTGTTCAGCCTTGTGGGTGCAATGGAGGGTTTTCAACAGAACTATTGTGGAATGTTTACATAGCAAATTTCGCTGGACCGCTTTCTTATTAATTTAAAGCATAGCTTGATTTTGTAGCCGTAAAAACCTGTCTAACCGCTTTACTAGGAGTGCGTGTGCGCACACATACATGTGTTTTCTGAATTTTGACCAGGGCCTAGTGGACATTTGGAATAATTTTTTCTTTTAAGAATGCCTGAACAAAACAGACATCTTACCAGTGGCCATTTTAGCTTTTTTTTTAATCATTCCCAACATGGCCAATGGCCATTTTAAAATGGCAAAGTAAAAATAAAAAATAAAGTACGTGGTAGCAGCAACAAATGTGAGCCAAGCAGGAAGCACTTACTGTCGGTCCTCGAAAAGAAATACATGAAAATTATTTTTAGAAAAGGGAGGCAGAATGCGGAAGGAGGCATAGAAGCACTGTGAGGCAGAGGCGTGTAATCATACATAAAGAGAATGGCAACATGGGCTCCCGGGGAGAGAAAAAAGGATTTCACAGAACTGAAAAAACAAGATGTGGCACACCAGATGAGTGATATGTAAAAGCAAAAAGACAGAGCAGTGCAGGGGGGAGACATTACATCGCAGTTCCTTTACAACGCGGTTGTTACCACGACCGCGTTGTTAGAACGCGATGCCTTTACAACGCAAGTCATTAGATCGACTTACTGTAGGGGGCGCTCTACTCTAAGGAATAGTATCATTTACGATTCCAACACCTTCCCTACTGTTGTGCAGGCTGGAGTTGGAATACTAAATTATACTAATCCTAAATCCAGCGCGCCCCCTACAGCAAGTTGATCTAATGACTTGCGTTGTAAAGGTATCACGTTCTAACAACACAGTCGTTGTAACGACCGCGTTGTAAAGGAATGCGATGTAATAGCATGCGATGTAACATGCTATATTTGTGCAGGGGTGCTTTGGAGAAGATGTGGGCGGGGGAGAGGAAGGAAAGAAGAAATGAACTCCTATGGAGTGCTGAATGGAAAATCAAGGAAGAGCCCTTTTAAGTCAGCAGTAGAAGTCTACAACTCATCCAGTCAGATGTAGTGTAACGTAGAAAGGTGCCAGAGACGGGACAAACATAACAATATTGAGGAAAACCATTGAATCAGGAGCAGGGAACCGAAGGCAAGAATGATATTTAATCAAAACCACTGTAGACAACTGGTCTTTGACAACAGACACTTAAACCTGTCTATAGGCTAGACCTAAAAATAACAATAAGCGAAGTAGGCACTGCCAAGAGTAAGGAGAGGCAGGAAAGAGAGGGAGCACTGGGGTGACAAGGCTAGCACATGCATGTAACAATGAATTCGACCTCGAGGCTGGACAATAATGCTATTTAAGGTTCCTTGTCCTCCATTATTTCCTGACAGTGCAGCCTCGTCACATGAAATAGTTTAGTGAAGGAATGGCATTTTAGGCACATTGTTGGCAAATATACATACCTCTTTACAATATCGAACATACTGCTCTCCACATTTCCAAGCCACTGCTCCACAGAACCTCTTACACGAACTTTTCTAAAAGATAATGGTTGAAAATGGGCAACATTGAATATTGAGTGACTCGCCACCTTATTTTCTCAAACTTTCTAGCTCATGCTTCATTCCAAAAACCTCAGCATCTGTGTACTTGTATCTTCCCTTAACAGGACAGTGATGTACTACACAGACAAGCTCAGGCCCTAAAACCCGTCCACTACCAAAGCCACTGATAAGGGCGACTTAAGAGGACCCTACAGTGCCACCTGCTTCTATGTGTTATGCTAGGCCTGCAAAGTTTACTTGTTTCCACTTGGAAATGTTGTATGAATCCGTACTTGAAGCATCCAATAAATAATAAACTGCCTTTTGTTCCTGGGACCAAAAAACTTCTCACACTGCTCGTGCAGCTGGGCAAAATGTTGTCCTCAAGATTGAAAATGTGTTTATTTGCTAAACAAAGCTCTTGCAACCACTATAGGGGATTTCTATATTTATTGGTATATCTGTCATTGATATAATCTACATCATAGCTTCTAAATGGTCCCTCGTCTCTTGTGACATCTTCACACTTGCATAAAATCCACACTCTGTTGATAAAGTCACTACCATGAGCACCGCTTGTGGTGCAGCGCAATAGCAGACCATAAGCAAGGGTTACCTTTTAGTTGCTGATCGCTCTGTTTAAATATTTAAACTGTAGGAATGTGGGTAAATGTTTGCCCGGACACTATTAGTGTGTTTTACAATTACAAAATGGTGAACTAATAGAACGTGCCACATTTTCTTGCGGCATAATTTAGTTAACCTTGCCACATAATATGGTCTTCCATTTCCACATAATTCCATTGGCCAAACTTTAACAATAAAAAGTGAAACAACATGTCAAAGCATGCAACGTTCTGCTGGCTAAAAAGTTAAGGTGGACTGAGGTTGCCGCACATTACATGGAGTCGTTTTGCTGCTATAAAAAAGTAAAATGATAGTGAAGAAAGATATGACTGCAATAATACTATAAATTGACAAGCATGGGCTTTCACCTCTCCGATTCACTTGACAATGAAATGTTGGGCCAACTTCAGCTTTCTAATAAAGTGCATTGGAATTCATTAAAATGTTGGAACTCTATAGAGCTGCCTATTTACAAGAGATAAGTTACTGGATGTAGGTACCATCTGCAGACCCCGCATACACCACAGAATTATGGATGATGGGCGAAGCCTCCCCCTGCACTACTTTTATGGTGGAAACTCTCCTTCCACAGCTGGGTACCGTCAGAAACTAAAGTGCCCTTAGATACCTGGATGGCATCCTGGTCACCTAACGGCTGGACCAAGAATTACTCCCCTTCAGACAAGGAGCTGCTTCCCTCAGGTTGAGGCTCTAGGGGGGTTTTGGAGGTTAGGATCAACAGGGCATTTCTATCTTGAGGTAAATTGCCACTTCAAACCCAGGTAAATCTTTAACCGTGATCTACAGAACAAACAATAAGAACCTGGTCTTCAACAGGCTCCGCTCGTCCGTATTTGCCACTAAGAAATGCCATTTACACATAACTGAGCTGCTTCACGAGATTCCAAATTTAGACCATTTGAGGCCAACATCACCATGTCCCAATTACCACAGACAAGGTAAAGTATCCTCAATATATTAAACCCATGTTATTAATATACTGGGCACATCCAATAAACTAAGAAACTAACATTGGTTCCTTAGATGATGAATACTGGACTTTTGCACTAATGCCCATTAGAGAGGCGGCAATCTTGAAGCGATAGGAACTGATACAGTTTAAGTATCTACACAGACTGTACCTCACTACAGGGAAATGAATGAACTAAAGCCCTGATCCCAACTGTTTTAATATGTCAATATGAGGAAGGACAAAAAGAAGGATCTTGGTGGTGCACTGCTCGTGTTAGACAACGTTTAAATGATGATAGAAGGTATGGGTGCACTCGAGGGTAGCGTTACCGTCAACGCTTGATTTGTAGAACATGTAGTGTACGCATAAACATGCGAGTACATCCCCCAATGAGGCACTCCAAGAAGGATCAAGCAAATTGATTCCAAAGTTTTTCCTTTGCAAATTGAAAAGTTTTTTTATTCCATGATAGTTATATCGCGTTTCTCACTGATATTTACGTCATATCAAGGGCGATCATTCAATGCATGTATGGTCATTTGTAGATACGAACTCCAATGCATTGGAGTTCGTATCTACACATGACCATACATGCATTGAATGATCGCCATTGATATGACGTAAATATCAGTGAGAAACGCGATATAACTATCATGGAATAAAAAAACTTTTCAATTTGCAAAGAAAAACTTTGGAATCAATTTGCTTGATCCTTCTTGGAGTGCCTCATTGGGGGATGTACTCGCATGTTTATGCGTACACTACAATATGAGGAAGGAGACATACACCAAACAATATGGCAGTGTAGACAAATTCGGGTTCATGAAGTTGAAACAAAGCGATGAAGGTCTTCCCACCATCAGCTATCCGCAGGCTCCCTGGAAACCTAAAAACATATCAATCTAAGGGTGCAATGAGATTCTGGACAGTAGCTGCACTTTGTACATCCCCAAAATAAAAATAAATCTAAATGACCTTGAGTCTGAAGTTATCCTAAAAATTGAAGTCCACCTGCTGCTACTTATTAGTTGTTTATCTACTTAATAGGGAGTTAACAAATGCCAATACACTTGCCACCCAATTAGGCAAAGTCACTTTTCGCTGGGTCCAGTTAATAGTAGTTAATTAATACCTTCAGAGTAGGGCAATAATGTCTCATTTGTTAAGACCAGGTCAGTTCAGTAAGCAATTCATATTGAACACTGAGGGCCCAATTCACAAAAGTAATCTGACACAAAATCCTAAACTTACTACTTCATAGAAGGCATTTAGTAGTAGTAAAATTGAAATTCCTAACTTTACTGCTACTAAACTGAGAAAAATCCGAACTTTACGAGTTAGGAGTTCTGTGATTCGGCCCCAGAGTAAATATTCGAAACAACATATCAAGTATGGACTCAATAGGGAATGTAAATAACTGTACTTTGTCAGAGGGATGGTTTCTCCCTCTGCAGATCTGATCATCACCACTTCTGCCAGACTCGCTCCCTGTTTCTGTATATCCATCCCGCGTATGTTCTCAAAACATTTCACAAGGTGAGGCTGCAGGGGAGAGACATGCAAGCAGAGAAACATATTTGATCTGGTAGTTGGGTCCAGCCTTCAAATGAATTGCAACATGCATCCAAATATTACCTGTACTACGTTAGGGTTTTTGCTTTCAGCCAAAATATCAAGGAGTTCTTCGTTGCTGAGAAAATAAAAGCGTGGGAAACCCCGTCGTTTGATTTCCAGGTAGTCCTGCAAAAACGAAGAGGGTTTAATATAATAAATAACTGCATGATTTCATAGCAAAGGATGCACACGATGCTTGCGAAGGAAACACACAGAGCCTGATTTACAAAGGTTCTTGTGCGACTTACTCTTATAGTACCCCTAGCTTATTCCAAGAATTCCAAGATTATGACAGGATTAGCCCAGCTTATTTCTAGGGCCTTATTCAGAAAGGTAACTTACAATTTTGAGTAATTTTACTTTTGAGTAAGTTTACTACTTTTTGGGGATTCACAAAAACCAAGTGTAAAGTTACTCAAAAGAGTAACTTACATGTGTAAATGATTGAAAAGTGTAACTTACATTAGTAAATAGCTCTTGCAGTTTGTAAATAGCCCACAGGCTCTTTGATATCGTGGAGACATGTAAGTTATATTTTTGGAGCAAATTTCCACTCAGATTTTGTGAATCATGAAAAAGTAGTAAACTTACTCAAAAATGTAAATAACTCAAAAGTGTAAGTTATTTTTGTGAATCAGGCCCATAGAAACCTAAGTGATGGACTTGGACCTCTCTGCAGGGTCACCCCCAAACCTTTTGCCTTTCTTGGTTTTTAGGACTCTGTGCACTTTACAATTATCAACCACTGTTAACGTGCATTTGCTGTTTCCTTTAAACATGATGAAATTGGCTTGCACCTGATTGGCACATTTCATTTATTTGTAAGTCAATGTATGCAGGGCCTGATTATTAAATGCCATTAAGAAGCCGGCAACACAGATTGTTCCACCCACTTAAGTAGCCTTTAAAAACATGTCCCAGGCCTACCATTAAAGCCTATATGTGAAGCTTTAAACTGCTATTTCGATCTGGCAAATAAACCTTCTTCCTGGCCTAAACCTTCCGTTTTATAAGTCTCCCCTAGGATAGGCCCTAAACAATCATAGGGCAGGGTGCATTGTATTTAAAAAGTCGGGCACATACTTTTAGGTTTTGTATGTCCTGGTAGTGAAACGCTCTTAAATTCGTTTTTCACTATTGCAAAGTCTACCTTTCCATAGGATAATATTAGGATACCTTATTAGATGTATAAAGTGACAAGCTTTGTGAGGGTGCAGGTCATGTTTGGTGTCTGGGAAACTGTAATTCAAACCCCTCTCAAATGGTATAGTCAGAATTTAAGTCATTATTCTGGAAATGCCACTTTTAGATAGTTTGCATTTTCTTGTCCTAATCATTTGGTGCCTATAGCTTATTCCTGGGTCATATGGATAGGAGTAGTTGGCAGTTGGTCTTTGTGTATTCCTCCCAGACAGCATCACAATAGAGGGCCTGGGTGCTGGCAGAACGGGCCATCCTGACAGAGGTGTCACTTACCACACTTGTACTTTAAAGGCTCTGGCCCAGCTCGCATACAAAGTACCTAACACTAGCCTATTGTGCCCCAGGCAGACTAGGACCAGGGCAGGGAGGCAGGAAATTTCAGACACTTCTGCAAGGGGAAAACTCTATAAGCTTCTGCTACTTCAAAGAGGATATTAGGTATAAAAATATGACCATCATAACCACTCTTCAGTACACTCCTGGACCTGTGGAAACTACAGAAGAAGAACTGCCCTGCTGCTTGCAGCCTGCCCTGCTGTCTGAAAGGTAAGACAAGACCTGCACCCTTAATCCTACACTGAAGTGACTCCAAGGGTCAACTGACTGGCCTCCTTTTCTGAGCTACAGGGAGACAACAAGATCCAGAGGCATCCCTGCAACTGCCACGTGCTGAACATGCTGCATTGGACCTGCCTGGATCTGCAACTGGACCTGCCTGAGCCCTGCTGGCCTTTGCTGGAGTGAGATCCCCAAGAGGTGCCTCCCAGGCCCTGGACCCTTGGTGGGGAATCATCTGAATACCTCCTTGAAGATTAAGAAGAAATCCTAAAGTTTTGGGATATTGGCGACCACTAATGGGCCCATTCACCACAAGATCTTGCAGCAAGCACCAACTGCCAACGGTAGGCTTTAGTGAACCTGACTCGCTACAGTGACAGCCAGTGCCAAACGGCAATTGGAGATCTGCACTTCGCTACAGCATCTACAGCCCACAGTGACCGCCTACACGATTCTTCAGCAACGACCATCTGCAATAGCCAACAGAATCTTCATCGCCCGGCCTGCTCTGGACTACAGCGACAACCATCCTGCACACTCTCCCTGCTCCTCGCAGCCTGTTCACCAAATCAACCATTGTAGGAGTGGAATTCCCCTTTCCTCTGCTCTGGTCGGATCATAATTTGTTAAAATTCTCTCTACCAATAGACACTAAAAAATCTTTTCCCAACAGTGAACTTACATGGAGAAGGCCATGGCGTAAAGTCACGCTAGCTACCTTTTCAGCTCGCTTTAACCCCCCACCACTAGCTCACATTGAAAACATTGATCATGCGGCAATGGCTGTTGAGGACGCCATCTCATTGGCCATGAACACAGTAGCACCTTTGTCCAAGGTGAAGGTTAGGCCCCGAGACTCACCCTGGTTCACAGAAGCCTTGAAAGCTGTAAAAATGTCTAGTAGGAATGCCAAGCGTAGATGGAGAAAAACGAAGACCATAGAAGATCGTTAAAAATATAAGCAGATTCATCTAGGCTATTTAGACAGCATCCGATATACCGAAAAGCTGTATTTCATTGACAGGATCAATAAAGCCGCCAACTCCAATAAGGAGCTTTATAAAATATTGAATGAGTTTACTACTCCCGCTTCTGTTCAGAATATAAATTTACCATCGCAAGAATGGATTGACACTTTGTCAACATTTTTCATCGATAAGATCCAATCTATCCATAGATCCTTTCCAGTCCACGATACAAAACATTCTGATAACAAATCAGCCACCAATCTGGATCCCACCACCCCCCTTTCACTAGAATTCACTATGTTTACCTTAGATGAAGTCTTAACCGCCCTGGCAAAGGTCAAATCAGGATCTCCAGCTGATCCATTCTCACCTCGCCTCTTTCCAGCTATTGCCCCTGTGCTTATGGATAAACTTACAGACCTATTCAATATGTCACTAGCCCAAGCAAAGATACCGGTCGAATGGAAAGCAGCACAGGTTACGCCCATCCTAAAAAAAACTTCTGCCGATTCAAAGGAACCTAGTAACTATGGGCATATCTCGTTGCTCCAGTATTTTCGAAAGGTACTTGAATCGTTGATCAATAAACAGCTTACCATCCGTTTGGAGAGTCATGGACTCCTTGATCCATCACAGTCAGGGTTCAGGGCAGCAATTCTTGCAAACACAGCAGCTAGACTAATGTTAAACCTCCCAGCTAGAGCACCATCAGTGCCCAGTCTGAAGACCCTCCATTGGCTCCAGATTAAAAAGCGCTGCCACTTCAAAATCCTTTGTCTTGTTCATAGGAGTATATATGGAACTGGGCCAAGTTATTTGGCTAAGAAACTTGGCTTGTATCAACCAAGTAGGACGCTTAGGTCCAGTTCCAAATGTCTTCTTACACCTCGTAGAATCCGCACTGCCAGAAGCGGCGGTTGATCTTTCTCCTTTCTCGCACCTGCATTCTGGAACAAACTGCCATCTCATCTCCTCTCCATCACAGACCATAAGCTTTTCCACAAAAAACTAAAAACGTGGTTGTTTGATCACCCATAATTTGCTAATCTGACTGTAAGTCTCCACAGAGTCCTTCGCTAGTGCCATAAGACCCTACGGTGACTTGACTTGACTTGACTTCCACTGTGAATGGTCTGGCAGATACAGAAAGGCAGACAAGGCTGAAAGGCATCCTTTTAGAGTGTCTAGAGCAGAGCCCTGCTGGGCAAGGGTTACAATTAAAAGTAACATATCAGATAGGGAAGCAGAGAGAGGGTCAATGGACTTTTCTGGACTGTATATTACTAACTTGTTCCATCAGCGGGCATACACTGACTTAGTAGAGGGACGCCTGGATTCCAACATAATATCTTAGACTTTAGGAGGAAGGTCAAATGCTGTCAACTGCTGCCGCTCAATCTCCATGCAAGAACGCATAGAGTTGATAGGTTTGGATGGAGAACCCTTCTGTGCTGCTGTGACAGAAGATTTTCCTGAAGGGCAGCCTGATTGGAATATCGATGCTCAGTTGGAGAAGCTCAGGATACCAGAGTCTCCATTCCAAATCTGGGGCCACAAGGATGGCTTGGGCCCAGTTGGTCCTGATCTTCTTGAGAACTCTGGGCAGGAGTGGTATGGGCGGAAAGGCATACAGGAGGCCATAGTTCCACTTGAGAGCCGCATTGGAAACACCAGCACGTAAAACTGCTAACATTGGAATGAAGGCAGTCACCACCTGGATGAAGGACAGCTGCCTCAAACTCAACTCTGACAAAATGGAAGTCCTCATCCTGGGAACCTCTGCCTGGGACAACACTAGGACTCGTAGCCCCGCACCCCCACATCCACCAACCAGGCATGTAACTTTGGCATCATCCTTGACTCCTCGCTCTCAATGAACTGCCAAATCAACACCTTCTTATCCTCATGCATCCACACGCTCCATCTGCTTTGAAAGCTTTTTAAGTGGATCTCACTGATTCCAGAAGAACGGTCACCCAGGTGCACGTCAGCAGCAAACTCGATTACTGCAGCACACTCTGCGCTGGCACCACCCAGAAGTTCCAAAAGAAATTGCAAAGAATCCAGAACGCCACCATCCCCCGCTGTATCACTGATCACCTGAGAACCTTCCACTGGCTCCCAATCAACAAAAGAACCACCTTCAAGCTCCTCACACATGCCTACAAGGCCCTCCACAACATCGGACCTGCATACCTCAACTACATCCTCTCTTTCTACACTCCTACAATACCTCTCCGCTCCGCTAACCTTGCACTGGCCACTATCCCACAGATCCAGAAGATCACGGAAAGAGGAAGATCTTTTCCCTACCTCGCCGCAAAGACCTGGAACTCTCTTCCTCTACATGTCATGAAATGACCCTCACTACCTCTATTCAGAAAGAACCTCAAGACCTGACTCTTCAACTGAATTGGCTCTTTGACTGAACTGCAGAACCCACCTCCCAGCGCTTTGAGACCCTAAAGGGTGATTTGCTGCACTCTATAAGAACCCTGATTGATTGATTGATTGACATTGCATATTCTCTTCGGAAGCTATCCGATCTAACCAAGACAGTTAAAGGAGACCCTTTGCCACCTCCAGATGATGACACAATTTGTGAGCCGCTAGACATCGATGGCTGAGTTTTATCCGCTCTGGCCTTGAACCTGCCAGGTGTTGAACCACCAGGGACATGCCCAGGTGTTCCCGCCAAGTCCAGAGATGCAGAGCCTCTTGATAGAGGGTCCACGACCCCAACCCTGTTTGTTGCAGTACCACATGGTGGTGGCATTGTCTGTGAACGCTTGTATGAGCCTCCCCTTGATGGAAGGAAGAAAGGCTTTAATGCCATGCAAATCATTGGGAGCTCCAGCAGGTTCATGTGGTATCTGGATTCCACTGGAGACCAGACTCCTTTGATTTTCACCTCTCCCAGGTGGCCGCCCCATCACAGGAGTTACGCGTCTGTCACTACTGTGAGTTCTGGTTGGGGAAAGGAGAGGGGTTTGGCTGTGACCCAATCGCGGTTTGTCAGCCACGACTGCAAATCCTGTACAGTTCCCTCTGAGATTTGGACCATATTGGAGAGGTTTCCCTGAAGCTGCGCCAACTGGTAAGTCAGGTCCCACTGCAGAGCCCGCACACATGCCAACTGGCAGTTGTCACTTGCAGGATAGAGGCTGAAACATCGGTATCATAGCTTGAATATCCTGGACTCGTCGTTCAGGAGTATATGCCTGAAAGTGCACTGTGTCCAGAACAGCTCTGATGAAAGGGAGCATCTGAGAGGGAGTCTGGTGTGATTTCGGCACATTGATAGTGAACACTAGCAAGTGCAGAAAGTCCGCCATAGCCTGGAGATGGGAGACTACAGTCTGGGGAGAGCACGCCTTCAATAGCCAGTTATCGAGATAGGGAAATACTGACACCCCTGATCGGTGCAGGTGAGCTGCAACCACCACCTTTACCTTGGTGAGCACCTAAGGCACGTTGGTAATGCCAAAGGGTAGCACGGTGAACTGAAAATGCTCATGACTTACTGTAAAACGCAGGTAGCACCGATGAGCAGGCATGACGGGAATATGGGAAAAGTCATACTGCATGTCCAACACTACCATCCAGTCTCCTAGGTCCAGGGCAGCCAGGACCTGAGCCATTCTGAGCATCTTGAACTATTCCTTTTTGAGGAAGCAGTATTAGGACCAGAAAGTGTAGAGAATAACAACCATAGCCTACTTCTGGTGCCAGAACTCTCTCTATGGCTCCCTTGGCCAAGAGAGTCATGACTTCCTCTTGAAGCAAAATAAGATGATACTCCATCAGCTGGTTGCAATATGGGGGCATGGAGGGAGGAGTAGACTCAAAGGGGAGGAAGTAGTCCCTTTGTACTATCTGTAGGACCCACCTGTCTGATGTGATATCGAGCCAGAGGGGGAGGTGATAGCAGATCCTGCCACCAACTGGTCGCCCATGATCTTGAAGGGCAACACCAGAAGGGTTTGGAGGCTAAGGCTGCAGGGGTGGGGGGAGGGTGGTAGACTGACCCAACCTCTGGCCGCCTGACCCGCTATTCCAAACAGAGGTACACTCTCGGCCGCACAGAGGTTGCTGAACCCATGTGGGCTTGTGGCTGGGATAGGGCTGGCACGGCTGAAAGCCCCTTCTGTAGCCATGAAAGGGGCAAAAGACCGACTGGGGATAAGTGACCACTGAGAGGGCCAAGGACTTGCCTGTAGCCAGTGAATCCTTATGTGTCCCTTGTCTCCAAAGTGATGGATGCCATTAAAGGTCATGTCCATGAGAGAGGCCTGGACATCCCCCGAAAAGCCAGAATTCCTCAACCAGGCATGGCCTCGAATAGCCACCGTCAATGACATCTCTCTGCTCAGCAAGTCAGTCATGTCGAGACCACAAGGGATCGCCAACTTTGCTGCATCTCTCCCATCTGATACTGCTTGGGAGTCTCCTCTGGGACCTGTGGCAGCATTTGAGCAACCGTTTCCCACAGGGAATGGGAATAACGACCCAATAAGCATGTGGTGTTCACTGACCGCAATGCAAGGCTGGTGAAAGATTTTCTTTTATTACCCCAACTATCCAGCCTCTTGGATTGCCTGTCCAGGGGAGCGGAAGGGAACGTGCCACGGAAAATAGAGGCTTGGACCACCAACTTCTCTGTGGTAGGGTGGGGGGGGGGCGAGGAAGCTTTGGTCACACAGAACAGGGTGGTTGCGGCGGGTGATTATCCTATTCACAGGAGTCCCTGTGCTGGCTTTGGACCAGGTACACTCTAGGACATCCGTAAGGGCCTCATTAAAGGGTAGCAAGGGTTCCGAAGAGGAGACATCTGGCTTCAAGACCCCCATCAACATATTAATCTTGACTTCCTCCAAAGGAAGCTAGAGGTCTAGAACCTCAGTCCTTCGCACCACCATAGCAAATGACGCTCTCTCCTTCGTAGCCACAGTAGGGGGAGAAAGCATGCCAGAATCTGGAGAGGTGGCCAGTCTACTGGTCTCGCCCAACTCCTCACACCAGTACATTTCATGATAAAGCTGGTCTTCTAAAGGGTTCAGAGACCCCCTCCCAATCTTCTTCCACTCATAGCCCTTCGGAAAAGCTGGTCTAAAAGTGATAGAGTGGAGTTCTCTTCACAGATCAGCGCTTGACTGGCGCAGAAAGAAAAGAACCCACGTCAGCGCGCCAAGGTGGTGCCTATGGAGGTGATGCAGCCATCACTACAGTGTAGAAGCGTTGACAATGTCACGTGGAGCCAACTGATGCCACCTATTAGCACGCAGCGGTATTGCTTGAAGAAAAATCTTCTGGATCCAGTCTGATGCCTGGCAAATTTAAAGGTAAGGAATCTGCGGCAAGATGTCTCTATCAAATATTTGTTCATTATCAACAGCAAACATTTTCTTTTGTATTAAATGAGAAAGTTACAGAGTAAAACTTTTTTTTCTCTGATTTTGTCATAACATTTTTCAATTTTTTTTTGTTTTATTATTTACTTTATTTGCCAGGTCTTAGTGTAATAATTATCAGAGCACGATCTTTGTTTTTCTCTTTTCGATTCCTGCATTTGGCTGTGCATTTTTCAGTAGGAATGGTGAGGCCTACCATTAGTTTTATAAGGCAGACTCTAGCTAGAGGATTTTGACAACTGTGAAGTGAAATCTCTGAATTACAGGATTCTGAAAATATTTTGCTGATAATTGACATATATATGAGTCATACACATCATTTAAAGAAATACACGGCTATGTATGAACCAATGTGCTGTTGTCAGCAAGGAGTTCCAAGTGACATCTTAGACAAGGATCATGTGGATTCAACTGTCAATAAAGTCAGGGGCATGATGCAGTAAACATGCTCCACTATATAATAATACTAGCAGCCTGTCCCGACGTTGTCCGGGTATGAATTGCTGCCGGCCAGTAGTATATTGTTTTGTAGGATTTCGTTTAGATAGCATTTCTTATCTGTGACAGGCCTGTGAAACGCTCCGATTCACAGTGCACTGCTGATGCACTTAAGAGTGCGTGTTCAGTAGTGTGTGAACTCGAGTTTCCCTACTTTATTTTTCCTTTCAATATTATATAGCGCAAACTCGACAACATGGCATGAGCACAATTTACATTACAGAAGAACACATTCATTTGTGGTAGGCATGGGGAGACAAAGCGATTTGCCTGGAATCACAGGATATTGAGCTGATGCCGAGATTCGAACGTAGCTCCCCAGCTCTAAAGTTTGCAATTCTAGAACTTGTGGCGGGAGGTGTGTCTAAAAGTGTATGTCGGTGCTGGCCATCAATGAGAGAGACCTGTGCATTTTTCAAATGGGTGGCGAAAAAATATGAGTATGTTGCTGGAGATGTGGGCCGCCGTGCCACCAATGTACTTACCGGGGGAGGGTAAACACCCATTATTCTGCAACTTTCTTTCCGCATACCATCACTTCGCATACTTTCATTACGAAAGTACCATGACTCCGCAATGCCATTATAACGCATGGCATTACATTTTATATGCTTTTACCACGCATACATTTACAACGAAATTCGTTGTAAATGCATAAATGGTAAAAGCATGTTTTTTTTAAAATGTTTGGATAAGGTAAGTATGGGTATAGGGGTATATGTTTTGGGGTACTGAGGTATATGTTCTGGGGTGTTTGGGTATTTTAAGGGTTCAGATATAGTTTTGGGTTATGGAGTACAGGGGTAGTTTTAGGGTTTAGGGACAGGTATGGGTTTTGAGGTACAGGGGTATTTTTAGGGTTCAGGGCTAGGTTTGGGTTTTGGGGTATAGGGGTATTTTTAGGGTTCAGTGGTAGGTTTGGGTTTTGGGGTACAGGGGTATTAAGGTTTCAGGGCTAGGTTTGGGTTTTGGGGTACAGGGGTATTTTTAGGGTTCAGGGCTAGGTTTGGGTTTTGGGGTACAGTGGTATTTTAGGGTTATGGGGTAGGTTTGGGTTTTGGGGTACAGGGGTATTTTTAGGGTGCAGGGCTAGGTTTGGGTTTTGGAATACAGGGGTATTTTTAGGGTTCAGGGGTAGGTTTGGGTTTTGAGGTACAGGGGTATTCATAGGGTTCAGGGCTAGGTTTGGGTTTTGGGGTACAGGGGTATTTTTAGGGTTCAGGGGTAGGTTTGGGTTTTGGGGTACAGGGGTATTTTAAGGTTTAAGGGCTAGGTTTGGGTTTTGGGGTACAGGGGTATTTTTAGGGTTCAGGGCTAGGTTTGGGTTTTGGGGTACAGGGGTATTTTAGGGTTATGGGGTAGGTTTGGGTTTTGGAGTACAGGGTTATTTTTAGGGTTCAGGGGTAGGTTTTGGGGTACAGGGGTATTTTATGGTTCAGGGCTAGGTTTGGGTTTTGGGGTACAGTGGTAGTTTTTAGGGTTCAGGGCTAGGTTTGTGTTTTTGGGGTACAGGGGTATTTTTAGGGGTCAGGGGTAGGTTTGGGTTTTGAGGTACAGGGGTATTTATAGGGTTCAGGGCTAGGTTTGGGTTTTTGGGAACAGGGGTATTTTTAGGGTTTAGGGATAGGTTTGGGTTTTGGGGTACAGGGTATATTTATAGGGTTAAGATGCGTTACTGTTTAAGGGTGTTGGGGTATTTTAAGGAGTAAGGGTGGGTTATGATTATGGGGTGCAGGGGTATTTAAAGGGAGCAGGGTGGGATTAGCACACGATATGAGACATGGCATGAAGGGCGGAATGTACCACACGCCCCCAGCGTTTGTCACGCCCCCAGCACACGCCCACAGCACAACGCAGACACGCCCGCAAGGGACTACTTTGCTGGCACGGTTCTTTTACCTTTTAAATGTATATGGTGGGCGTCTGCATAGCCTATGTCCTTCTGCTGCAACTGCCCTTTCCAACGCTGTATTGGGTGTTGTGATTGGTGCTGTGGTTCCTGAAATTATCCGCCTCAAAGGTTTGGGCTCTCTCTTTATTACATTAGTATGGATGCATATTATGTCTACCTTTGCATACCCTATCCCCTTAGCCGGAGTAATAGACAGAGTAGGGGGCGAGAGGTGTCCTGGAGCAGCTATACTTTCTCTGCTACAATCTCTCTACAACGAATACACATCACATGGCATGCCACCTCTCCACCTACCTCGGGGTATCCTTAACTCTCAGAGCACAATACCTGGCCTCTTGCCACTCACAATTCACCCATCTGTGCTTTTTCTCCCTGTGTCAATGGAGAGGGCTGCTACCAAGCACAGCCGAGTGGATCTCGTGTCTACATAGAAATGCGGGTGGTGAAATCTCATGCAGGTTTTGAAGCTACAATGGGCACTAATAGTAATGACCATCAGAACTGTCCTCCAAAGCCTTGCTCTCTGGAAGGACATTAAAAGTTTTATCTGCCCATTGACCCTGTATTCCTTCATCTGCCCAAGCACCTTTATGAAAATAGCAGAGTTTCCAACCATAACATGGACACTATTAAGATCCACAGTGAGGTGAAGGGACTCTAGGGCAACTTGTCAGTTCATAGAGACAAACGGAGTGAATTCCTCCACCATCATGGAGAGTGTCTACAAAGCATTTTCCTCCCAAGAAAACATTGGGCACGTGTATCCTACTTCTACAGCACTGAATCAACACAACCCAACACCTCCAGGAAAATGATGGATTTAGGCCCAGACCTCTGTACTGGGGTGAATGTATGACATTGTTCTGTATTCTGTCCATCAATTGTTCTTTTTGCATCCAGGATCCTAGGCATTAATGGCTGCAAAAACCTATACCTTCACTAATCCATTAGAAATCAGAGGATGAGCTTTTGCGTGCATAAGGCAGATGAGCTTTTAATTATAAAACGGTTAAATGTCGTCCTGATGGCACCAGGTAGACTTTCAACCTTGACAATCAGGTACTTGCCCATTGAAGAAGCCTAAGAGTGCATCTCCTGTACCCAAAAGGAGTTCTCAACCAGTGATGGGCATCAGCTCACTAGGAAAGGAGGAAGTCCCATATAAATTAAAGGTATATCCCTTGAGTATCAGATGCTAAAAAGAAGAAAACCTGATCAATCAATCAATTAATCAATCAGGAATTTATATAGTACAGCTACTCACCAGTCAGAGTCTCAAGGCGCTGATGGGGAGGGGATCTGCTGATCCATCTGGGTGTGGAGTTCCAGCCAGAGAGTCAGGTCTTGAGATCCTTCCTGAATTGGTACAGTGAGCGTGATTGCCTGGGGTGGTGGAGCAGGGTGTACCAGGTCTTGACAGCGAAGTAGAAAAAGGATCTTCCTTCGGTTCTGGTCTTGTGGATCCATGGGACAATGGCCAGGGCAAGTTGGGTGGAGTGAAGTGTCTGGCAGGTGCATGGAAAGAGAGGTGGTGGTTCAGATATGCTGGTCCTGCGTCATGGAGAGTGTTGTAGGTATGTGTGAGGATCTTGATTGTGTATCTCTCATTGTTTGGGAGCCAGTGGTATTGATGGAGGTGTTGAGTGATGTGGCTGTGGTGGGGGATGTCGAGGACCAGTCTGGCTGCGGCATTTTGGACTTTCTGAAGTTTCCTGAGCTGTTCCTGGATGATGCCGTTATAGAGTGCATTGCCGTAGTCTAGTCTGCTGGTGATAAGTCTGCTGGTGGGCGACCGTCTTTCTGGATTATATGGCGATCCAGAATGAGTGTCTTTTGGAGTGGGCGGAACATGTGGAAACAGGATGAGGATACAGCATTGATCTGATGGTTCATTGAGAGTGAGGAGTCTGGTAAGATGCCGAGGTTTCATGCATGATCTGTGGGGGTGGCAGAGCGGCGGACCACCAAGAGTCGTCCCGGGCTAAGTGGGGGGGTAGTAGGATGAGTACTTCAGTCTATTTCGAGGTGAACTTGAGGCAGCTATGTTTCATCCGGGTGGCCACCGCCTTCATCCCGTTGTGAAAGTTGGTTCTGAAAGTTGTAGGTTCGTTTGTGAGGGAAAGGATCAGCTGGGTGTCATTGGCGTAGGAGATGATGTTGAGTCTGTGGTTTCTGACGATGGCCACGAGAGGGGGCAAGCAAATGTTGAAGAGGGTGGGGCTCAGGTAGGAGCCTTGGGGCACTCAACTGCTGATCTCCGTAGATTCTGTGAGGAATGGAGGTACTCTGTCTCACTGTATTCGGCCAGTGAGGAATGAGTGGATACAGTACAGGGCCTTGTCGCAGATGATGGCGTCATGTAGTCCCGTGATTAGAGTGCAGTAGGAGACGGTAGCAAAGGTGACTGAGAGGTCCAGTGGGATGAGGGCTGCAGTTTTGCCGTGGTTGAGGAGGGAGCGGATGTCATCGGAGGCTGCGAGAAGAGCGGTTTCGGTGCTGTGTTTGCTTCGGAAGCCGGGTTGAGATTTGTTCAGGACGTGGTATTCCTCAATGAACTGCAAGAGCTGGGCGTTGATGGCTTTCTAGATGGACTTGACTGGGAAGGGGACGAGGGAGATGGGTCTGAAGTTCTAGAGGTCTGTTATCTGGGGTAATGTTGGTGGCTACTCTATGGAAGAAGGATACGGGCAAGGGTCCGGTGGGGCTCTGGAGTGGATGCTCTTCATGATCTTGAGTAGGTCTTCTGTGGTAAGTGAAGTCCAGTTGAGCAGGGTCTGTTGCGGTGTGGCATGGTTGCGTGCAGTGGTGATTGGTATTGAGGCAGGGTCTTGGGTGTCGAAGCTGTCGTAGATCTGCCTGATTTCGTGGATGAAGAAGGTGCCAAGTTTGTTGCAGAGGTCTTGGGAGGGTGGGATGTCTGTGGTCTCTCTGTTGAGCCTGGCGAACTCCTTGATGACGGTGAAGAGTTCCTTGCTGTTGTGTGCGTTGGCGTTGATTCTGTCTTGGAGGGTCATTTTCTTTGTGGTTTTGAGGAGGTGTGGTATGTGTTGATGGCGGCTTTGAAGGCTGCGTGGGTTTCCGGGGTTTTGTATTCCTCCATCTCTTCTCGTGTCGTCTACAGGTATTCATCAGTTAAAATAGCAATGCCACAGAGAATCAACTCATTTTCAGAAGTTCCTGCATTATATCATAACTAACATAATGCAAAGTGCCTTGGAGACAACTGGTGGAACTCAGCCATAAATGGTTAAGTATGACAATATTTAATGAGACCTTACTTATCTAAGGAAAGCCCCAGTGGGCTGTAGAACATCCTATTACCTCTACTTTATATGGTACTACCTTCTTGCAATTTATTGTATTCTATTATGTTATTGTCTACTAAATATTCGATTCAATTAATGGTCCTCTGATATCAGGTGCTTCCATGTTTGTGCCAATGTCAAATATTGATCCACGTTCACCAAAGCCATGGAAGATTTTTAAGATATCCACTTATAATACAGTGATATAAAATGTGTCTAAATGATGAGCAGTGTTGTCAGGGTAATCTGACAAAGATTGTGCACTCAGGGACAAAGCAAACACCTCCAACATGGATGCTGAGCTAATTATAGTGATATATCATGAAGAGACACACAGTGCTTTATCAAGCTCACTGCTGCCCCTGCACTGGAGGCGTTATATTTACATCTCACCTATCCACAAACTATACTTGGTACTTCCCAAATTTTGATCCTGTAAAGAAATAGAATCCAAGAGAAATTGTGAAGGCAATACGTTTTTTTTTGCAAAAACTTTAATATAATCCAGTTGAATAAATACCTACTGAGACATGCCTTCTTTAATAATGTAATTAGAAAAAGCTAGCCTAGATACCATGAAAAAAAATGCAAGGATGCACTTATTTTACTTACCTCCAGACACTTTTGAATTTTCTCCAGATGTGCATTGTTAGTCTGCAGCAACTCCAAGACCCCTGCTGCTGTGGTGGCTCTTAAGGCATTTGGCAGGTTTTGTGTCCGTTGCATTATCTCCTTCCATGCATAATCCACCTGAGAGAATAGCTTGGCTTCTGCTGGAAGCTGCCTAATAACATCAGAGACAAAGAACAAAATATAGATAATAAAGTCCACAAACATCACTGCAGGACTGAAAGGAGTAATCATGTTCTATGATAATTTCATATGATGCACAAATACAGAAAGAACATTGTTGTTTATTGAAGAGAACAGTCTTGAAAACATATTGGGACATTTGTTTTGCAAGATTAAACCACTTATAGATTTAAAACAAAACAACTGTGAATAGGTGGCAACAAAAACCTCAGGACCAGAAAAAACATGGGCAAGTAGTGGGGAAATCCGACTAAATATATTGTGCTGGAGAAGGTCCCTC
This sequence comes from Lissotriton helveticus, assembly GCF_964261635.1. NCBI lineage: Eukaryota > Metazoa > Chordata > Amphibia > Caudata > Salamandridae > Lissotriton > Lissotriton helveticus. The sequence continues at coordinate 153,801,583 of NC_136067.1, read as the reverse complement.
CTTTTTGAAAGCACTATGTTGCTACTACATCACAGATGGTGAGTTTGCTAATATGGGTGCGCACATGTATGTGTGTGCTTGTGTGAGAGCTTGTGCCTCAGTGAACCCACAAGGCCCATTTCTCAGGAACACTGATCTGGATTCAAACCAGATGCAGACCTCTTCCTTGGCTCCTACAAATCGACAGTCTTCTTCTATAGTTATTGCAGCTTAAACCCCTCCAAACCATTCTTGCCTTACGTCCGCAAGTGGAGTTTCAGCTTCCTTGTTCCTAGGCATACCACAAATGGCATGCGGGAACTCTGTTTAGGTGGGTCTTACCAAGACTTCATTAGGCAGGCTACAGGATTGCTTTTCAGGGGACTTCCAGACTCACTTCCATCGGTGTCCCTCAAGATACTTTATGTTGCACACCATAACATCTATGTCCAAGCACCCAATCTTCTGGCCAAGGTCTATCTTGTAATTGACACAGGACCAAGCTGCATTACAAGTCCCCTGAGTTATGACACTGTAGACAGGTGTAAGGGCCATTTTGGAGCTGGCTCTGTTAGCTTAGAACAAATTACCATGAACTGTATGCCAACTATCTGATCCTTCGGCTGCCAGGTGGAGCGCCTCAACAGGAGACAAGATACCTCCAGGGATGTGTGAATGCTTTCTAAAAGCTTTTTCACATGACTTAGGACACAACTGTTTTCTGCATATGTGTGGAAATCACTGCAGTTGAAACATAATTGTTAATGCAGGTTGAGAGAGTTGATCACCTACAGATCCTGTGTAACTAGTAATCCAACTCATGTACCTTAAAGGTTTCCCAACCAAGAAAAACAGATAAGGCATTTCTCATCGTTTTTTTTTAACACTAAGCCTTGCTTTAGATTTGCTTTCACCATTTTTGGATTACCACGGTGTGGGAAAGGCAGGCCAGATAAAAATTAAATCTGATCCCACAACTGGAGTTTCAGCCATAATTGCCTCATGACATGGCCAATCAAAACTCTGTGCCCCAGGTACCCTCTACCTACCTTGAACAGATCAGTGGGTGATAATGAGGGTTTGCCGTAACCAAATGCTACAGACACCTCTGAAATTAAAATATACTTAGAACACATACCCCTGCACAAATGGCCCCAAGTGCCGTCTTCAGTGCAAGGGATGGACCATGCTATGGTATTATAGAAGGAAGCACAAGCCTCCTTCTGTAATTAAATTTGATGGAAGCTGTTGCAGCACCTGCACATTGCAAAATAGGTTCTCTCTGACTTGCATTAGTAAGTGGACGTGCCCCATGCAAATCATGGATGAGGCCCTTTGCCGTTAGCATGCCCCAATATATGGAACCTGCACCCTGTCAATTTACCATCCGTAGAAGCGGCAAATGAAGACCACCATTTGCATACTGAAGAGGCTTGGAAAGAGAACAAAAATATTCTCAAAAATGGTCATTGGGCAGTTCTCCCACACTAGTTCGGTCACAGACTACATTCCCTTCTGCCTTGTAGGGGGCGAGTTCCTTACATACTTCCAAAGAACAGCTGATGAAGAGTATCTACAGATTCGACCTGCACAGCTGCTTGCACTCCCATTATCTACAAATGCTGACCATACACTTGTACTGGAGGAGGGCTTTCACTCGCACACTGAGAGAACAGCAGACTGCCAGGACACCCACATGGGGTAGCAAGTAACACCACCTCACCACCGCACTGTGATGGTGCAAGTTGATCTTCTGGACTGTGTACTAGCATAGCCTGCCACTGCAAACATGAATGGGCCTTCAGGGAAGGAGCTTGAAGGTGGCCAGAACATGCTATTCTTCAATTTAGGCAATACAGACCATGCTGCCTCTAGTGTATTTTTCGATATTTATTAGGTACCTGAACCAAAAAGTTAATGTAACTGGGTCTGGATTCAATTGCACAGGTGAAATTTGCGATTATCACAAATTTTCCATTCAGTGACATTCAGAAATTCCACCAGATTTCACATTATGCGTTTTCATGGAACGTTTTGCACCTGAGAGCACACAACATGTAATACGGTTTCTCTAGATACCAGCGGGAAATTGATTTAAAGAGAAAATGCCTTGCATAGAATGTGTCTCCTGCTGCTATCTTCCAAAACGTTTTATTATGCAAGGTGCGAGTCCCAGTAAAAGAAAAGTGATACAAGATACTGGCAAGCCACATTTCGCAAAACAAAAGTGGACAATTCTACGATTTTGCACTATCCTAAATATAACGCAATCTGATAAACTGTCTTGATATCTTCTTAAAGTAGAAATGTTGTTTATTTAAACCAAAGCACAGGTGGTCAATATATTACAGAAACAGATGCTGTACCTTTGAATGTCCGGAGCCAGAAAGATTTGCTCAAGGTAGAGCCAGTTTCTTTGACAAGTCATCCATTCTTCCAAGGTATGAGAGAATAAATTCAGCTTACGATCCCACTCATCCACCGTGTTCTGGAAAAGACAGAAAAAGAGGGGTAAGTATTTTCTTGTTTGTCATGAAGTAGAAATCATGTTTCCTGGCCAGGGTCAGCAGGGGAGAGAATTACTGTTCTAATCAAATACCTAGCTTCTTAGATCTGTATAATCTGCAACATTTTAAATCGGAAATCTAAATTTTCTTGCCACTCATAGCACAGCATGGCTTTTGACAATTGAGCTGTGTATCAGTGAACGAATAGATGAGTGAATGGTTTTCATAATCTCTTTGGATCAAAGAACAGGTTGGAAGATTAAAGAAATCAGTTCTTCCTTAATCACGTTAATGATAGGAATGTTCAGCTCTAGGCTGAGGCAGATCCACCAAAGAAAGCTCTATACTCTTTAGCTTGGCCATTTCTTTTAAGAGGGTGTTTTCTGACATGGCTCTATAGACTGGGCAGCTGACCTTAAACTGAACTCTGGTGACCACAGGAAGCTAATGGAGGCATTTCTAGAGGGACTTTGAGCTTTGGGGATTACCAACAGCTTATGGTGTCATGAGTGTTTGCTATTATTGATATCAGCCAGGTGTGCAGGTACATTGCATTGGCTACCAAGTCTCTTCAGCAGATGTGTTTTGGACTCTATAGTAGCGTAAGTGGATGGTGGTAACCACAGCATATGTCTCTGGAAGTGCCTTAGCTGCTGCTGTCCACAGCTTCAAGACTGCCTACAAATATTGAGTTTATTGGCTTGTATCTGTCCTTTTTTAAATTGATCCACTCACATAGATGATAAACAATTCAAAACCGAGAGGGCCTCACGAGCACACCAGAAGGTTACTTAAATCACCACATCATGTGTTGTTGTGGTAAAGTGTGATTGATTGCACAAAACAAATTTTTAAGAAATGTGTGATTTTATGACTATATGGATTATGAAACATTTCAGAAAACAGGTGCTGATTAAATTCTTGCAAGTCCAAGACTTTCCTCTGATTTTTACCTTAGCATTTTTGGCCAAAGGCGCTATGGGCTATAAAACGTATTGCTATTTTGTTTGCATTATGTCACAGTTGAATATGGACAAATTGTGGAATGCCGTTAAATTTTGTCCAGCTGTGTAGAAAGGACTGACATATCTTTCCTACGGTGCAGTCAAATCCTATACCACTCACAGTGACTGGTTGATCTAGGATAGCTTGTCAGACAAGACAATTCGTGGACCGTTCTGTGGCATGCAGGTGTCCAACATGCCTCTCACCACTAGTACAACCAATGTCAAGGCTTTTAGCCATAAACCTGGGACTATGATATCCCTGTGATCCACTCTTGGCATGATTACTAATGTTCATCTGCCTGTTCGTAGAGATAGAAGGGCTTTTTTAAACAACATGTTGAATAGTTAGCACTCTGATCATCATATTTTACTCTTATGATTTAACTAGAATTCTGCATTTTGGGAGATTCACAAGAATCCATAGGTTCACTTAAGGCAATCTGTATATTCCAATATGTACTCCTCTAGACCTACTCAATCAACAAACAGGCATTATTATGAACAGTTTAAATTACAGGTTTTTTCAACTTTAAAATTATGACAAAATGATTCACCACCTAAGGATTGAAATCTTTGTCTTGCAGGTGTTCGGGCGGGCACACTGCCCATTGAGCGATCATATGGGGTTTTCGGATTTGAAATCAAATAGAAAAAAACATCAATCTATTAAGCATGGACTGGTTGTAGCGCTGGGACACATTAGTATATTACCCTGTCTACTGCTCATCATGCAGGTCATCCATCCATTCCAGCTCAAGTAACATTCAGAAGAGCCAGTATCCAGTAGTCAAGTTCACTGCCCAATCCACCCCACCGGACTTAGCCAAACTTAGATCTCAGCTCAGCAACCTACCCAGCCCAGCTATCATACACGTCTAGTCAAGAGCACAGCCATGCTCAGAACATAGCTTATTGAAGTCCATCTCAGAGCCCATCCAAGGGCATAGCCCTACTTAAAACCCACCACAGCCTAAGTGATTTCAAGACTCACCTAGCACAAGAGATTCCTAGCCCGCTGTTCACCCCGAAGCCCAATCTAGCACCTGTGGACTGTTGCAATTATGCATCACATGAAAATGCTTGGGACTGTGAACCCTTATCCCCAACACTGGTGGTTATGAACTCAAATGAGGGTATTGCAATTTATGTATGGATCTAGTACTTCCTTGCTTTGAGATAATTTTAAAAGGGCAACTTTATTTAAAAAAAGTAGTACCATTTGCGTAAGAAGCTGAACTAATTCCTTCGCCTTGCTATCCCCACAGACAGACAGGCTTCTAGCCAATTGGTACCACATGCTATAATGTTGTCAATTAAGCATATCAAGAGACAGTGCACACAGCAACATTTGCCTAATATTGCAAAATGAAAAAGACGTATTTTTTAATCACAATCTTTACTACTCCTGCGTGTGGCAGTTCTGACTCACTGTCAAGATAGGACTGATGATCTACCTCTTCTGGGATTGACTTTGTTAGGGCACTGAATATTTTTCCCTCCCTCCCCCTGTCGCACTCACCCCTTCCCCCCCTCCTTCCTACGTCTCTCACCTTTTCTTCCTCTTTCATTGTGTTACTCATTTTAACGAAATTTGTAATTATTATCATTGCCTGTAACATTGTGTAACCAAATGTAAAGCACTCTGATACCTACGGGTATAGCCAGCGCTATATAAAACTCATAAAATAAAATAAATAAATAAAATAAAATAAATATTTTGTTGAAAAGGCCATTAGTTTTGTAGGCAATTCACAAGAGACACTAAACTATTCTTGTATTTCAGGATATGGCACGGAAGTGCTTTGTATTAAATCAAGTAAGTCGCTATGAGAAAAGCTGTGTGCTGCACCCTCAATCCAGTTATTTAGGGCTGGATGGGCTGCAGATGACTCAGTTGCTTCCAGATGTGTAGTAGCCCATCATTCTATAGCTCTCAAAGAATTTCCTTCTTTAGGCCAGCTCAGCCCTGTCTCAGAAAAAAGAAGTAACTTGTGCTTATTCCCTCACAACAACAACTTACAAACGTGCAAACTGTAACATAAAGAAAAAACAAAGCAAGACATAACAGATAAACGCATAAATAAATTGTTTAAATAACAAATAAATTATTTTTGAAATTCATTAAAACATGTATTTCATTGGCTAATGTGCTAAAAATAACAAAACGTACACAAATAGGGTCTAACGAATGTGTGCAAAGTGAGGTCATCAGGGAAAGGTCTTAGGTGCAGGGTGTGGCAGGTGAATGCATATTAACTCAGATAGGTGAAGAAAAAGTGGGCAGGGCAAGATAGTGAAAAATCACATAGATGCTAGGCACAGGAGGCAAGCATTAACCCGGTCTTCAGCCCTCTGGCAATGAACAGCAATCATGTCAAATGTGAAGGCTGCATGATGATATTCAGCACTCTCTCAAACAAACCCCCCAAGCCACAAAAAAGAAGCAGCCAGCAGTAAAAACATTATAGTGGGTGGATATATAGGTTGTCAAAACCAACAGGAGTGGCATGGTATTGGGGAGATAAGGGAATTCTAGAGGAAATATTAATAGTTCTGTCAAAGAAAAAAGTGTAAATCTAGGGCTCTATAGGATTTCCCTTAATCAGGAAAAACGATTTTCATCCCACAGATTAAAAAAAGGAGAACATTAGTAGAGGAATCATTATTACAAGAACCATAAAACATTATTGTTTCTTATTCTATATTTTGAAATCATCATTTTCAGAAATACATTGAAAAAGATTCTTTATTTCTAAACAGAACTAATTCAATTCACTTTACCTTAATTGGTCCGGCATAGCGAGATCCCTTAATTGTAGAAATGATGACCTGACTCTCTTCTAGCTGAACCATTATATCTTCAGCAGATGCAATAATCATCATGGGCGAATTGTCTGAATGGTGGACAGCCAACTGGAAGTCGGTCTTGCTCCAGAGGCCAATAACCTTGTTCAGCATTCCTTCAAGCGTGGCTTCATTGGTGGCTGTGGTCGAGATATCACTGATTTTATCTTTATGCTGAAAAATCTAAAATTGAATATCAAATTACTTGGTGCCCTTTACAATTTTAGTTGTAACATGTATGGAAGTGCGCAGGACTCCAATTCTCAGGTCCTTATATAAATGTTATCAATGTAATAATTTTTGTGAAATATCTGTCAATAAAACCATACTTAAAACACTAACTTCTTTACCACAACAAATGTTTTTATTAACAACATTTTAATATTATATGCAATCAAAGTAAACAATCCAGTACATTGCTACAGTGTACCTTTCAGATAGAAAGCAGAAGTGACAGTTCTAAACTTTTTAGCTACCTTTTATCGACTCCTAAAGTGCCTTAAAACATAAGGAAATGCCTCTTTAAGTTTGGCCTCTTCAAAACTCGGAGAAGGAGAGTAGTAACTTTATCAGCTGTAACTATAACCCTATATTTTTCATATATAAAGTTACTACAGGATTCGAAATTCACAAAAACTGCAAGGCAATGCATTACAAAATCTACAAAAATCATAGATTTGTGTGTAGACATATATGCATAGATTCATCAACCGAAATTGCGATCGCAATAGCTGCGATCGCAATTTCAGCTCCCGCAACTCATGAACCCAAAAACCATCAAATTGCGAATTCGCAAACATAAATTCGCAGAATCAAGGTGGAACCCCCATTGCAAATCTGTAACTGCAAATTTCCACATTTTCTGCAAATTATTTTGCGAATTCGCAAATAAATCGCAAATGCAATGCATCAAAAATCGCAAATTGCGAAAAACACCAAAATCGCAAATTGCGAGTCGCCATTTAAGGAGAAGTCAAACCAGGTGGTAACCATGAAGTACAATTGTGGAAAAATAAAAAAAGTCAAACGAGAAACAGGTGCGGGGTAAATCAAACACACTTAAGGAGACACAGTAGGAGCATGAGGACATTCACAATGCCAGGTCTCTATATCATGGCAAGGCGGCTGAGGCTCCAGGCTGCAGCCCGGAACCGACGCAGGATCCAGGTGCGCACACTCCCGGGCCAGACTGAAGAGGAGATCTACTCCAAATACAGGCTAAATGGGGCAATGATAACTAAGCTCATCAGAGACCTTGACCCCCTGATGCAGCACCCAACAAGGAGGACCAATGCCGTGCCCACCCATGTCCAGGTCCTGTGCTGCCTGCACCTCCTGGCCTCCGGAAGCTTCCAGGGGATAGTTGCATATGCAGGGGGGATGTCCCAGAGCACACTGTCACGCTGCCTACGGAGTTTCCTGGACGCCATGCTGAGCCGGATACACCACTACATAACCTTCCCAACAACCCAACAGGACTTAACCCAAACAAAACTGGACTTCTATAACACCGCCCAATTTCCCCATGTAATTGGCTGCATTGACTGTACCCTCATCCACATCTGTCCACCCGCTGAGACAGAATACATGTACCGGAACCGCAAGTCATACCACTCACTCAACATCCAGATGGTCTGCAATGCGAAGACCATCATCACCGACATTGTGGCCCAATACCTGGGGAGCATGCATGATTCTTTCATCTTCAGGCACAGCGGCATACACACCCGCTTGGCCAGGGGTGACTTTGGCGAAGGACATCTCCTAGGTAAGTACACATGCCCACATACAGTATGTCAAGACCATGTAGCTGCGCATAACTGGCACTGACCCTCTGCTCATATCCTTCAGGTAACAGCACCTACGGCCTCTGTGAGTACCTCCTCACCCCATACCTCAACCCTGCTACACCACAGGAATGGCATTACAATGCTGCTCACATACACACAAGAAATGCCATTGAGCGGACATTTGGGGATTTTAAAGAGCCGATTCCGCATTCTACACAAGACTGGTGGGGCCCTCAAATACCAGCCTGAGGTCTGCTGCCGCATCGTGGCCGTGTGTGCCATACTCCACAATATTGCCACCAAGCGGAGGATACCTGTGGAGATCTCTGGTAGTGAGTCGGAGGGGGACAACCGGCCACCTGCACATGTGCATCATGCACGCGGGGAGAATCCTGCAGAAGGACACAGACGCCGCAACAACATCACACTGAACTATTTCTAGTGCACCCATACCCCTCACACAACACTGCACTCATGCATGCCACATGAAAGAATGACATGAGGAAGATTTCTGTTACAAATAAATTCTTATTCTTATGTTGAACAAGATCTATAACTTTTTTAATTTTTCAAACAACATAACTACTGTATTGCGTCATACAGCCTCTTGTATGCAGAGCAGGCGTGCTCGGTACATCAGCATGGCACTGCTGGTAATGTTCAGTCATTCACTGGCGCCTCCTGCCGGATGCACTCTGTCGCCTCTCGAACTCCACGTTGGGAGTATCTGGCCGTGATGCTGCACTGGGCCTGGTACTGCGGCACCTTTCTGGTATCACCGGAACAGACAGGCTGCTCAGGCTCGATGTGCCCTCACTGGCATCATTACACCCCCCCCCGCCTCCCCTCCTCGCATGGCCATGGCCACACACCTGTTGGTTTTGAACTGCGGTGGTGAACTGTTCCAGGGCCCTTGCTACATCTTGGCAGCATTGCACCATTTGTATTTGCATTGCCAGTGACTGGCGCGATAGTTGAGATGTTGCGTTCCCTATCAGGTGGTTCGACCGGGTATATGCCGATAGCCGGGTCAGCAGCTGGCGGTGGCGTCGGCGGGTGATGTCCTGCTGCGCCACCATCGGTTGGCTGTTCTCCTTCAATGCAGCCGTTAACTCCTGCACACTTTTGGTAAGCTGATATATATTGCGTGCAGTCTTGTACAGCTGCAGCTGCATGGCTGCCATGTGCTGTGCCTGCTTGTGGTGCACAGCTAGCATCTGGGCTTCGATTCCTAGCCCTAGATCTTGGGCCTGTTGCTCCCTGTCTGCTCGTGTGGCCACGTTGCGCTGCTGCCTCAACCGGCCGCTTGCCTGCGACCGCACAGTGGCTGTGCGGCGTGTCTGCCTCCTGGGTGGTGGTGGGGCCTGTTCCACTGCCATGTGTGACGCCTGGGGTGGTTGCACTCCTCCTGTGGCCGCAGGGGTGGCCCTGTCCATTTGGGAAGGTGGTGGTACTGGTGCAGGTGCAGGTGTATGTGACGGTCCAGGTTGTGGGGCTGGATGGCTCTCTCCCTCCATCTCCTCTGGAGTCTCCTCGATATGGAGTGCCTCGCTATCTGAGGTCTCTGCATCTGCAGCACCTGTGATGTGAATGGGTGCATGATTAATTATATGAATCTTGCACAAGGGGTGTTGCAACATGCATGCAGGCTTGCATTCCCAGACTGGCTTTAGGGATATGTTACACTTGACAGTTCTGGCTGTGTGTGGCTATCAGGGAACATTGTCACACTACAGGTCCTACAATGCAATAGGGCGTTTCTGATGTACAGGGACTGCATTACTGGGGTTATCAAATGGCTACCTCTGGGGGCATGGGCATTGTTAGGGGACGGGGTCGCAGTTGCATGGCTCTTACCTTGTGATTGTTGTGTGGGTCGGGAGGTGTCCAACTGAGTGACCCCCTCGCAGGCTGCAGGGTTGATGGTGTCTTCAACCAAGTCCTCGAGTGGTGTGTTGGCGCCAACTGTGGGGTCTCCTCCTTCCGTGGCAAGTCTCTCCCCCAGCCTCTCTGCTATGCGCTCCTTGGCACGACCTCTGAGGTCATACCACCTCCTCTTTAGGTCATCGATTGACCGCTGGGTCACTCCTACCGCGTTTACCTTCGCCCTGATGCGCAGCCAAATGCGCCTTTTGTCAGCCTCGGGCACCTTCCTGGATAGCTTCCCAGAAAGCTTGTCATGGTCCCTGCTGACTCCCTCAATCACGTACTCCAGCTCCTGTTCGGAGAACTTGATTTTTCTTTTCCTGCCAGTTTCACTGGATCCTGCTGCATCCTGGGACATTGTGGGTTAAATGTATGTTCTGTTGTGGGGCTGCAGGGTATGTCTCCTAGACCTCAGTGCTGTGCCTCCTCCTCTCTCCAGCTCTGTGTTCCAAATGAGTAAGGGAACTGCCTACTTCATGGTTGTGATCTCATCATTGTGCTCAAAATGGGACTTCCCGTTTTTGCGATCTCGCAATTTGCGAGATCGCTATTTGCGATTTCGCTAATTGCGAAATCGCAATTTTGGGTTGGGAAAACTGATGATTCTGCGAGTTTTTAGCGATTTTTGTAAAATCGCAATCGGCGATTGCGGCCGATTGCGAATCGCATTTTTTGGGCGCATTTTTTGATGCATCCCATTCTGCGAATTCCAATTTGCGATTCTGTATTTTTTTGCAAATTGGAATTTGCTGAATGGGTGCTTGATGCATCTGGGGGATACTCTTAAACCATCCAATTTGCCACCAGAGGAAAATTGGACTATAGTGTAAACTCACTTGAACTCTGCCCCCCCCCCATGAAGACTCTTTCCAAACGAAAAAAATCCTTCCTCTAAATTTTCTAAAGATATGGGTATATTAGGGAATTTTTCTTTTACAACAAATGTGTACACCAATGCCTTTAAATACTACTATAAAAAATAATTAAGAATATTCATGAATGTATAGAACGTTACAGCTTTGTGGGAGTTTCCTGCTTTTGCAATAGATACTCAAATATCTGTCCCATAAAGGAGCACCTATGTTCTTAACCCTAACAGTAGGGCATAGATGCATCAAGCTAAAAACCGGTCGCAAATGGGCAGATTCTCAGAATCTGCCCCTTTGCGACCGGTATTTTTGCATTTGGGATGCATCATCCCAAATGCAAAAATCGCAATTTAAGAAATCGCGAAATTACGATTACTTAAATTGCAATTGCATTTAAGGAATCTCAAATTGAGATTCCTTAAATGCAATGCATTAAAATAAAAAAAATTGCGATTTCGCTAATAGGGGTAGCAAATTACCATGAAGTTGAACTTCAAGTTCCATTTTATACACAAACATGCCCTTAGGGCATGTGTGTGTGCAAGATGTAAGAAAAACCAAAGGAAATGATGGACGGAGCGTTGACAATACAAGCACTCACCCCCAGTCAACTGATCTGGGTTTAATCCATCACCGTTCTTTAGCCCACTCTGCCACCCCAGTTCAGACATAGCCTTATGCAAATCAGTCTGACCCTGTGCCTCATGGGAACAGTCCAGCCCGAACTGCTAAGTGCAAGATGTACCCATATGCAGATTTCAGGGGTGCAACAGGGTGTCCTTTTGACACCCTGGCACCCTTGAAATTGCAATCTCAATTTGCGATTCTCTAATTGAGAATCGCAAATTGAGAATGTCTTCCCATTCATTCCTATGTGCCTCTAGGCCCATAGGAATGAATGGGGAGGTATTCCTTAATTGCGACTCGCAATCTGCGACTCGCAATTAAGGAATGTTAAGAAACCGCAATTTTTTTAGCAAGTTCTTCATGCATAGCCTTTTGCTATTCCTTATTAGCGAATCCTTATTTTTCGCTAATAAGGAATCGCAGAATGGATGCTTGATGAATCTATAGGTAAATGTATAATTGGCGAAAATCACTGCAACTGTGGACTTTTGTGATTGTAAGTTCCCTCTAAACACATCAATTTCTGCATAACTCGATTCAACCAGGGTGTTATTTATGCTCACAAATGACAACTGTCAAATCTAGGTGCTCAAAATATTTTTTTAATCAGGACTTCAGGAATTAGTTTTAATATAACGCGTTACAAAAAAATTATATATATATATATGTATATATATATATAAATATATATATATACATATATATATACTAGCAGCCCGTCCCGACGTTGTCCGGGTATGAATTGCTGCTGGCCAGTAGTATATTGTTTTCTAGGATTTCGTTTTGATAGCATTTCTTATCTGTGACAGGCCTGTGAAACGCTCCGATTCACAGTGCACTGCTGATGCACTTAAGAGTGCGCGTTCAGTAGTGTGTGAACTCGAGTTTCCCTACTTTATTTTTCCTTGCAATATTATATAGCGCGAACTCGACAACATGGCATGAGCACAATTTACATTACAGAAGAACACATTCATTTGTGGTAGGCACTGGGAGACAAAGCGATTTGCCTGGAATCACAGGATGTTGAGCTGATGCAGAGATTGGAACGTAGCTCCCCAGCTCTAAAGTTCGCAATTCTAGAACTTGTGGCGGGAGGTGTGTCTAAAAGTGTATGTCGGTGCTGGCCATCAATGAGAGAGACATGTGCATTTTTCAAATCGGTGGTGAAAAATTATGAGTATGTTGCTGGAGATGTGGGCCGCCATGCCACCAATGTACTTACCAGGGGAGGGTAAACACCCATTATTCCGCAACTTTCTTTCCGCATACCATCACTCTGCATACTTTTATTATGAAAGTACCATGACTCCGCAATGCCATTATAACGCATGGCTTTACATTTTATATGCTTTTACCATGCATACATTTACAACGAAATCCGTTGTAAATGCATGAATGGTAAAAGCATGTTTTTTTGGGGTTTTGGGGTACAGGGGTATTTTTAAGGGTTTAGGGATAGGTTTGGGTTTTGGGGTACAGGGTATATTTATAGGGTTAAGATGGGTTAGTGTTTAAGGGTGTTGGGGTATTTTAAGGAGTAAGGGTGGGTTATGATTATGGGGTGCAGGGGTATTTAAAGGGAGCAGGGTGGACACCCGGAGCTGGAATGTACAGAACCTGGGAAGAAAAAACAATGAAATATTGGGCAGAACGCTGGCTTTTTTTTCCCATAATCCCGCGCCCCGCACACGCCCACGCCCCAGCACACGCCCACAGCACACGATATGAGACATGGCATGAAGGGCGGAACGTACCACACGCCCCCAGCGTTTGTCACGCCCTCAGCACACGCCCACAGCACAACGCAGACACGCCCACAATGGACTACTTTGCTGGCACGGTTCTTTTACCTTTTAAATGTATATGGTGGGCGTCTGCATAGCCTATTTCCTTCTGCTGCAACTGCCCTTTCCAACGCTGTATTGGGTGTTGTGATTGGTGCTGTGGTTCCTGAGATTATCCGCCTCAAAGGTTTGGGCTCTCTCTTTATTATATTAGTATATATATATATATATATATATATTATGCTCCAAAAATCTTCGATTTTACAAAGAATTATCCGCACTCACGGGGTAAATTTCTCCAAGGTTGCTTTTATTTGCAGACAAGACAGACGCCCTCGCGTTTCGGCACACAGCCTTTCTCGATGTCAGTAGCCACTAGACATCGGCATGTTTTTAAACAATATCCACACAATCAAGGAAGGACTACTGGTTTGCTGACATTTATCAGCGCCATCTTGGAGTGGTGTGTTCGTTTATAGATGTAATCACCTCTTTGTGTGCCATTTATTAAAGCATACATTTTAAACCACACATTAGTTCAAGTAATCAAGAATTATGAATCGCAAGCAATTTGCCATAATATCACCAGACAGTTTACGATTTTAAACCAAGCTGGATTACTTGATATTCAAACACAAAATTGAGCCGTGTATCGGCCATTATCCTTCCTTAGATGTTATTCAAGTCTGTTTTTCAAATCAAGTCAACCATTAGCATTTTCTTCTCTATATACATTATCATTTTTTCTAACTTATATCAAATTTCAAGCTTTCTTTGTAGTTTTCTAGTTCATCTTATCAAAGTCAAATCATTTCATTTCACGGTTACAGATGTACCAAGGTGTAGCTCATAACTTCAAGTTCGATTTCAAGATTACGAATTAATCTAATACCAAAACCAAAATTCAAAGTAACGTTATTCCATCCTAATTATCCTTGAAACACTTATCCTTCTATACACATATATATATACACATATATACATATATACAAATATACAGTCATGCAGATAGTGGTGCCATAGATGAAGCCTTTAAATTTACTTCATATGATGTTACTCTTCACTTATGCACCAATATGAACCATCAGGTCTTCGCCACTATTCATACCCCAAGGTGTTTTTGTATGGAGGTCAATAATATACCTCAATTCCAGTTTTCGAAGTTTCTTAAGTCTATTCCCTCCTCTAATATTGTCAGGGACTGAGTCAAGTCCATCGCACAAGAGCAGATTTCTATCGCTTTTATGGTTTTCCGCAAAATGTCTTGCGACCGGATACGTTTGGTCTACCTTGTCTATAGCCCTCATGTGCTCTAATATCCGGATTTGTAAAGGATGCACCGTACTGCCTATATAACGCAGCCCGCATGGGCAGACAAGACAGTACACCACATACGGAGTGCTACAGGTGATAAACCTGTTGATTTTTCTGACCATACCAGTATCTTGAATAGTATATGTAAGCGTTCTTTTGCTGTTACAACACGCTTTACATTTGTGACAGGGGAAGAAACCTTTCATACTTTTCAGGGTGTTAGTTTTGGGAGTAACTTTTTCTAAGTGGCTCCGTACCAATTGGTCTCGAATGGACCTAGCCTTTTTAAATGTGACCAAAGGATGATTGGGGATATTATCACCTATAACATTATCCGTTTTCAGGATATGCCAATTTTTTCTCAGCATTTGTTTCAGATGATTAGCTTCTGCCGAGTACGGGGTGATCAGTCGAAATTTACCGGTTTTGGTTTTCTTATCCCTACTCTGGTCTAGTAGATTGTGTCTGGTCATGGCCCTTACTTTGCAGAGTGTTTTGTTCAAGGTGATGGGATTATACCCTCTTACAATGAATCTTTCTACACTTTCTGAGGCTGCCACGTCGAAATCACAATCGCGTGTGCAATTTCTCCTGAGTCTAAGTAATTTCCCATAGGGGATACTTTGCACTAGTTTGGGGGGATGGCTACTTGTTGCATATAATATCGAATTGCCAGCAGTGGCTTTTCGATATAGAGAAGTCTCTATCTTGCCCTCCACAACTTGCACTCTCAGATCTAAGTAGTCCACAGATGTTGGACTAATTGTCCCAGTAAAGTGCAGATTTAAATCATTTGCATTCAGGTTGGCGATATAGTGACGTGCAGTCTCCTCTGTACCTTGCCAGATGATAAATAAATCATTGATGTATCGATGCCATTTTACAACTGAACCACTTGACATGTCGTCCCTGTAGGTTCTGGGCACCTGCTCCTCCCACCAGCTAACGAACAAGTTCGCATAGCTGGGAGCGAAGCAAGTGCCCATCGCCGTACCAGACACCTGTTTGTAATAATCCTCCTCAAAAAGGAAAATGTTGTTATTTAAGCAGAAATGCAGAAACTCAATCAATATACAATTATGTTGTGCATATCTTAACTGTCTTGTTCTTAAATGCACAGTTACTGCTTCTATTCCCTTTGAGTGCTCAATACAGGTGTAGAGGCTCGTTATATCAAGTACAACAAGTAAATAGTCAGATTGCCATTGTACATTTTGAATCTTGGTCAAAAAATCCTTGGTGTCTTTCACATGGGAAGATAACTTGATTACCAAGCTCGCCAGAAAAAAGTCAAGAAATCTTGAAACGTGTTCAGTCAGTCCCTGAACTGAAGAAACAATTGGTCTCCCAGGGGGATGCAGATTGTCCTTATGGATCTTGGTAATGTGGTAAAAGGTGGGACAAGTGGGATTGGAGCTACGTAGATATATATGTTCCTCATTACATATATATATATATATATATATATATATATATATACTATTCATATTAGACTTGCAGAGCATAACCCGCTAGGAAATATGACCAGCCTTAAAACACTTTCAGCTTTGAAACTCTAAACAAATATGGGCTTCTGCCAATGGCCAGTAAGTCAGAACGACCATTTCCACACACAAGATGCCTTTCCTATGTAAGGTAATTTGTCAAAGAAGATGTAAATTATTAGCAAAAATTAGCAATCTTTGGACTAATGAAACAGATCATGATTATCAGACACCAAGCAGAGTCCTTTCTCGTAAGTGACAAGAAAATAAGAGATAAGAAAATTGCCACAATTCACACAACAAACATATCTCAAATTATTACTTTTGTTTTTACCCATTGAAATGTCATTGCCACTACTCTGCTAAATCTCTTTGTGTATTTTCTACATTCCTTACAATAATTAAGTCTTTGTTTCATGCATTACTAGGTTATTTCCACAAACATAATGTGGCTATAAATTAGACTTATTCTGCAATAAATTAGAATAGGGATCAAAATTCCCAAAATGAAGACATATAAAATCATGATTCAAGTTTTTACCCAAAAATAAATTATTAGCTACCACCTTGCCCAAACTGCTGCTAAAGCTCTAAATTAAAATCACCCACAG
This sequence comes from Lissotriton helveticus, assembly GCF_964261635.1. Classification (NCBI taxonomy): domain Eukaryota; kingdom Metazoa; phylum Chordata; class Amphibia; order Caudata; family Salamandridae; genus Lissotriton; species Lissotriton helveticus. The sequence continues at coordinate 153,784,838 of NC_136067.1, read as the reverse complement.
CCCCTGCTAACAAGTTTGACTTTAGCAAGCTGCAGGTGTCGGGTCTACCATCTACCATTCAATAAATAGGATAGCAGTCTAGGAGGTGGGGTTCAGAGATTACAGAAAATATCTGCAGTACAGGCAATAGAGAACACTCTCAAGAACATTAAGTATAAGAAGAATCTTACATATGTAGTGAAGTATCTATAAAAGTGGATGTAATAGCAGATTTTGTTGTGAACAACCTGCAGGAATTGATTGGTGTCTCCAGCTCTTTCTCCCACCTTTACAATAGAACTTCTAAATACCCTACTGGGGATTTGACCCCTTCATGTACCTGCAACTAGTCCCATCAATGCCAAAACTTTCCACTAACTTAACCATGAGACCCTTTAAGGCAACCAAGGAAAATTGTAAACTGCGACATGTTAAACAACCTGCCAGGCTGGTGGTCTGGTGTTGTTTGGCTGGCCTATCCTGATAACACATACATGTTACACAAAACATACAGGCCTGATTTTATGCTAACATGAGGGTGCAAACTCTTTAGAGTGTGTGCCTGTCAGGCTTAGGGCGCTCAAAACTAATATTTTGAACGGTAATGTTAACAGTGTGTGCGGGTCTGCTTTATTATTTTCATAGCTACAGCAAAAAATGATGGACGGAATGCTGATTAAATCAAACACTCACCCCCAGTCAAGAGATCTGAGTTTGCTCACTACGCCACCCAGGTTTGGATCTAGCCATATGCAAATCAGCCTTGGCCCTTCTCTTCATGGAAAGAGTCCAGACCGAACTGCCAAACCGGGTCCTCACTGGACCGGAAACAACCATCCTGGGACCGGTTTCGCGGTTTCACCCCGCATCAGCCAGGCGAGCTTGATTCCAGTGGCACAGTGAGCAAGGGGCCCATGTCTGGACATACCCTTGACCACTTAGGGTGAACAAAGCAAACACAACAAGATGATGGATGGAGTGCTGAAACTTTTCACCCACTCACCTCCAGGCAAGAGATCTCAGTTTAATCCAATGTTCTTTTACTCACTATACAAAAACGAATAGCGCATAATAAATAAACTTTTATTGTAAAATACTATTTGTGTGTGTCTAATATTTCTAGTGGCTAGGGTGGTGATCCGTATCCACATAAATTACTTCCTTTGCAGATGAGTGTTACTGTCGCAGGGTTGTCTATCTCCTAACACTCATTATGCACATAATTATAAATCATTGTGAAGAGGATTGAGAGACACCTGCCCGTTCTTTTTTTTCTCCAAAGAGGGCATGCTATGCATAATTCTTCTTGGGACTTAGGAGATCTACCTGGATGAGCTCCTCACTATTTCCCACTGAGAAGTGGGGTTCAAAGCCTGGCGCCTAGAGTGTGGGGTTCCACCCTTACAGGCCCTGGAGGTCTTGGGACCCTGGAGAGAAGAGATACACTCAGTCTTTACTGGAGACATCTGGAAACATTTTGCCAACTTCCCGAGAGGAATGGAAATGTGTTTCCATCTCCTGCTGGGGTTTGCTAAGCTTTACAGATATAAAAGATTACCGCTATTGTGAGCACTGTTATTGAGGCATTGTGAGTATATGACTGCGAATCAAAGGTATCTGAAATGGAGTAGATTGTATTGCATGAAAACAATTGGCCAGCCTTACTCCCCAGGTGTCGTAGAGGGGGTTCCCATTAACTGGGTGGTGAGTTAATACTGGTGGTCAGAGCAGACCCAGCATATACTACATGAGTATTATACTCCTGGGTTGACCTAGAGGCTGTTGAAGCAGCACTGCTATTCATAAAGTGGGCAAAGATAGAGTAGATATATTATCCTGTGAAAGAAAAGAGCTTGTAAAAGGCTCTTGGAAACACGGAACTACAGGCATTAGTGGGATTCCTGAATTTTGGCAGAACATATTTAGCGCGCTATCTAGAAACGGTGAAATACTTCTATCAATTATTAACTCCTTCATTTACCAGAAAGGACTGGGAAAAAAGAACATACACAAATCCTTAGAGGGTTAAAGAGAGAAATGCTTACAACAGTGCATTTGAAACACAAGAACACAAATTTGATTTAGTAATGACGATGGAACCCAGTGGATACACTTATATCTTATACAATGAAGGAAAACTATACCCATTACCTGCAAATCCCGTCTGTCTAAAGCAGCGGAGGAATCATTTGCTCCAATAGAAAAAATACTAATTTCTGTGCAAACAGAAATTACTAACGAATGATCCACAGCCTAGGGAAATACATTAATGGTGGTAAAAACTATACTTTCTTTGGAAGCTGCAATTAAAGCAAGTATACCAAACCCACATTACACATGAGTTGGGTGCAATAGGCCGCAAGTCAGGTACAGAAGGATGTACAATTTTAATATAACCCCACAGTAAGAACACAGGAATTCCTGCATTATTGTTGGAGGGTAATAACTGCAACCCGTCTAAAAGACAAGTGCATGTATATTGTGATTTTTTTTATACTAATAGATCAGCACAGCTGACAACAGGCAAAAAAGCAGTACTCTGCTGCTTGTGTGGCCTTGTAAGGAAAATGTGGGGTTTCAAAATTCTAAATCAAGCACATACATGTTATTCTTATAGGTGGCTCTTAGGATTAAGCCAATTCTAAAAAAAACACTTCTGCTGACCCTAAGGTACCTAGCAACTACCACCCAATTTCTCTGCTTCCTTATTTTGGAAAGGTACTTGTGTCCTTGGTCAATAAGCAGCTTACCACCCATCTGGGGAGTCAGGGACTGTTTGACCCATCACAGGGCTGCCCATAGCACTGAAACCTCACTGGTGGAGGTTGTAGACAACATTAGACTGGCCTTGGATAAAGGGCAGTCAGCCATGCTCGTCCTGTTGCATCTGTCAGCCGCCTTCAACACCATCTCCCATAGCATTCTAGAACAACAGCTCTGGGAGATGGGTGTCAGGGGTGTGGCCTTGGACTGGTTCAGAAGTTATCTAACTGATCGAACTACCACCGTAAAAATGGACAGCCTGGCCCCCTGCAGTGGGTCTGTAAACATAGGAGTCCCTCAAGGCTCCATCTTAAGTCCCAAGCTTTTCAACCTGTAAGTGACACCCTTGGCCAGGGTGATCAGGTCTACGGTTTTGATGTGGTGTCATATGCTGATGACACCGAGTTATTGATTACCCTAGGCCCCGATCCCACAGATGCAAGGATCAGTTTTAAAAACTGCATGACCCATATTGGCAAATGGATGCGTACCAATCACCTACAACTTAATGGAAGTAAGACAGAGGTCATTCTTTTTGGTAAGGCTAACAAATCCTGGTTTAGTGACAGGTGGCCTCGGAATTCGGGTCCCTGTCCATCTCCCAAACCTGTGGAGCAGAACAACGGTGTGATGATTGACAATCAGCTGTCAATGAAAAGCCATAAAAATCACGTAATCGGAATCTGTTATGGCATTATGCATAATCTACGCAAAATCTTTCAATGGATCCCCATTGAATCTAGAAAACCCCTTGTCCAGGGACTAATCATAAGTCGTATTGACTATGGAAATGCCCTGTTAGCCTCCATAAATGAGGGGCTCTATTCCAAGCTTCAAGTCTTGCACAATACCGCAGCTAGACTTGTATTAAACCTTCCATCGAGAGCCCCCTCAGTGCTTAGTCTGAAGACTCTTCATTGGCCTTCTATCAGGAAGCGAATCCACTTCGAAATCCTCTGTCTTGTTCATAAGAACATGTATGGAAATGGGCCAAGTTATTTTGCTAAAAAACGTAACTGGAATCAGCCGAGCAGGATGCTTAGGTCAAGTAGTAAATGTCTCCTTACCCCTCGCAGAATCCGCACCACCAGGAATGGCGGTAGACCTTTCTCCTACCTTGCACCAGCTTTCTGGAATAAGCTTACATCACATCTCCTCACTATCGCTGACCATAGCTATTCCGCAGGGAATTAAAAACCTGGTAATTTGACCATCTATAATGCCTGTATATCTGACCAGTAGTCTTTATGGAGTTTACGCTAGCGCCATGAGACCTCAGGGTGATATGTGCGCTTAATAAATCCCTCTGACTTGACTTGACTCAACAGTACAAATGGAAGAATTGAATACACACCTTTTAGCCTTGCAGAAATCTGATAAATTTGTTTCTCCTATTATTGTATCCAATACATCATTTTGGGTTGAAAAATACAATGTTGATATGACACATTGGGAAACTAATGATTACAAAGACTTATGGGGGAAAGACAATAAAAGCTAAGCTTTGTGGTCTGATACCTGCCCTCCAGAGACAGCTTCAATTCGTGGACGTTCAACACATGTTGGCACACCTTAGTGAGTATGTTTATTCAAGAGCACATCTGCCACTGATCAGGCAACAAACTCTGCAATACAGATGCAGGTTTGTAAACTTGCAGCGATGACTAAGAAGAAAATCAAGACTGATCAGAATATGCACTGTGCAGTCCAGTCATCACACAGTACAAACGCCCTGCTTCCCTGATTTCTAGCATAACTATGCCATGGGATAAGATGGATATTTGGGTAAAGTTCTGCAAACCATGGGAAGTTGACTAATCTTAAGCCCCTTATCAGAGACAGAGCACTCCACACAATCTCTAATCAAACACTCTACATTGTGATCAAGTGTAGGCCACCAAAAATCTCTCCAGAGCCTTCCTTTAGTCTTAACAATACCCATGTGTCCTTCATGGGCTAATCTTAAAATTTTCCTTCTCAAATTTTCAGGTGGAATTAATCTCGTCCCCCTCAACAGGAAACATCTATCAACAGCAAGTTCGCCCCAGATCTTTTCCCAGCATCCAGAAAATTCCTTAAATTGGGAACCCCACGTTGTACCAGAGGCAACAATGTTTCTAATCTTGACTAGGATGGTATCCTTAATCAGCTCATCCAACCACTATGCCTCGCTAATGGATCCCTCAGTCACTTCACACACACACACACTCACTCTCTCTTCTAAATCCAGATCATCACAGCAATCAGACTGAACATAGTCTAAATCAACAAGCCTAGATAGGCAATCTGCTGAAAAGTTGCCTGCACCAGGAACATACTGAACAGAGAAGGAAAAATCCTGTAGCCCTACTACCCATATTCTTATACGTGACCAAATAGATTCAAGACCTTTCTTAGCAAAGACCTCGACTAAAGTTTTATGATCAGTTTGTACACAAAATTTGATACCCCAGAGAAATTGCTTGAACCTCATGATGGACCAGAAAACAGCCAACGACTTGCGTTCTATCATGGAATAATTACGTTCTGCATCCCTAGGAGTTCTTGAGATACAAGCAATTAGATTCTCTTTTCCGTTTCTAGTCTGAATTAATAAAGCACCTAAACTTTTGCCACTCTCATCACACACAACTTTGGTGTCGGAAGACGCCTGAAAAGATTGTAGAGAGGGAGCATCGTTTAAATCTTGCTTCACATTAATGAACTCTTGATTACATTCTACATCCCACACAAATTCCGTGTATTTCTTTAAAAGTTTCCTCAAGTGACAAGTTTTGCTTGCAAAGTCCTTTATGAAGCGACTGTAATATTCTACCATTCCCAAAAAAGATGAGAGTTCCTCTCTTGTTGTAGGCTCTTTCAATGTTTTAATTGTATCAACCAGCTCTTTCTTTGGTTGAATCCCAGAAGCAGTAATTTTATAACCTAAATAACTTACTTCATTGACTCCAAATCTGCATTTTCAGCTTTGAGAGTAAGACCTGCGTCTTGAAGTCTTTGTAAAACTTGAAGAACACATATGTCATGCTCTATGTTGTTTGGCGTATAAATGATAATGTCATCCTGGTAATATTTTACTCCAGGCTGTCCTTTCAGAATTATGGCCATTGCTCTCTGAAAAACTGCAGCCGCAGAAATCAAACCAAAAGGCATTCTTTTAAAAAGAAAAATACCAAAATGAGTCGTGAAGGCTGTCAAATCCTGTGAACTTTCATGTAGTTCAACCTGATGATACGCCGACATCAGATCTAGCGTGCTGAAAACTTTAGCATCCGAGAAGGTGGTGATCATCTCTTCTATGTTGGGAAGCGGGAATCTGTCAACCACCACCTCTTTCTTTAGTGCCCTCAAATCCACACAAAGACAAATGTCGCCATTCCCTTTGCGCGCAACAACAATAGGAGCTAACCAGTTTGTAGCTTCTACTTCTTCAATTACTCCACAGTCTATTAATCTCTTAAGCTCCTTCTCAACTGCAGCTTGAAGATGAACAGGAATCCTCCTTACTTTGGCAACTACAGGGACAGCATGATCTCTGAGTCTAATTTTGTGCTTCTAGCCAACACGTTCCCCAAGTTTATTTTAAAACTAACCACTAAATTCTTTGACAAACTTGTTATCACTGTGTTCAATATGATCAACCTGTACCTGTGGACTTTTGCTCGGATGTAGACTGACACCTAACTCCTTCTGATGAGCCCAACCCAAAAGATCATCACCTTTGCAGGATACATAAATCTTTCCAGATGTGATCTTCCCACAAACACCAATTGTTGCAGTAAAATAACTCAACATGTCAATCTTGCTCCCGCCATACCCCCCAGGTTGAATGAGCGACGTATCACCCGGAAACAGATTTACTAGCGTTTGTCTCGAGATAATGGTGATACGAGAGCAAGAATAAAATTTCATCAGGATCTCCTTCCCATCAATGCTGACTATCTGAGAAGGGAACATTTTCCATTGCTCAGTGACTTGTAATAATATCTCATGACAAGGCTCTTTTTCTTTGCTCTTATAACCCTTCCTATTTCGATTCCTACAGCATATGCTGAAGTATCCTCTGAGACCACAAAAGTTACAGGATTGCAACAATGCAGGACAGAATTTGTCATTAGCCTTATGACTGCTATAACCACATCTGAAACACGTGACATTGAGACTATTGTCTTTACTCTTGGCCCCTTTTACTTCAACAGATTGTTTCACACTAGGTTCACTCTGGGTTTTAACTCCACTAGATCTAACCACCTGAACTTCAGCAGTATTCTCTTTCTCTGTAGAATTGGATATATCTGTTTCTTTTTCTACCTTAAGCTCACTTACACATTTCAACATGTGTTCTATTTGCTTTGCAAAAATAATTACTTCTTCAAGAGGAGGATCGTCTTTCATCCAAAGTTCCTCTCTTATCTTATTACTGTTGCAACGAAGTAGAAATTGATCCCTAATTCTTTCATCTAACAACCCCCCAAATTTACACTTGGATGCTAACTTCCTTAGAGATGTTATGTAATCTTCAACTGATTCTTCCATACCCTGACATCTTAAACCAAAGTGATACCTTTCTAAAATGGAATTCACACGTGGTATGTAATGTTGGTCTAATTTAGTTATGGCAATTTCATATTTATTTAAATCACGTGCTACTGCATGGGGAAGATGAGGTAGGTTCTCCAAAACATCTTGCCCCTCTGTCCCTAAACAACAGTGCATGTTTCCTTTCTGCACTAAGGTTAGTGCCACAAACAAGCGCATAGTTGCTAAATACTTTTTTCCACTTTGACCACTCTATTGATGGTTCATCAGGGGAAGAGAGGAAAAAGGAACAGATGTAACATTCTGCATTTCTATATTAATTAGTCAATATTGGTATTAGGTAAATTTAGTTATCAAGATTTAAATAATTTTATCCTCACAACATATACTAAATATTGTCTAAACACATGTTGCTGTTATGACGATAAATAAATTGAATTATTAAATCTGGATTCCTTCAAGTCCATAAAGAACAAGTTACTTACCTTCGGTAACGCTTTTTCTGGTAGATACTATATCTGCCTGTGGATTCCTCACCTTGTGAATATCCCCCTTGCGTCAGCAACGTTCGGAAATTTTCTTCGTAGTACGCCGACGTGGGCGACGTCACAGGAGCATGGCATCGCGCGCGACTCCGTCTGACGTCACCGACCCCATATCAGGCCCACGCCGGCGTGATGACGTCAGTTCCGCCCTTTTTTCCGTGCCTTCGAGGCACATGGACGGACCAACGATAGCAAATATGCAAATATACAATGTACACAGTACATATAGAACAAAATCAATACAATAGTATAAACCATATATACAGAAAGACCAGGTATAGCAGAGTGGACAACGGGGAGGCGGGTGGGTCAGTGAGGAATCCACAGGCAGATATAGTATCTACCAGAAAAAGCGTTACCGAAGGTAAGTAACTTGTTCTTCTGATAGATACATCTGCCGTGTGGATTCCTCACCTTGTGAATAGATTCCCACAGCAGTCCCCACTCCAAGAGGAGGGTGTCCACTCTGCTACACCAGGAAATCTTGGAGGACAGAGCGCGCGAAGTGGCCATCCCTCCTCACCTCGGTATCCAAGCAGTAATGCTTCGCGAAAGTGTGGAGGGAGGCCCAAGTCGCGGCCTTGCAAATATCCTCAACAGGTACACCCCTAGACAAAGCAGATGTTGCAGACTTTGCTCTAGTTGAATGAGCTCTAATACCCTCAGGAGGGTCCTTACCCGCAAGTGAGTAGCAGATTTTGATGCACAGGATTATCCACCTGGAAAGAGTGCGCTTGTGCACCGCTCTGCCCTTCTTGCAGCCAGCAACGCTAACAAACAGCTGGTCGTCCATCCGGAAGTCCTTAGTCCTGTCCAGATAGAAAGACACCGCCCTCTTAGGGTCCAGGCGATGCAGTCTCTCTTCCTCCTTAGACGGGTGAGGGGGAGGATAGAAGGTAGGAAGGGTAATGGACTGCCCAAGATGGAAAGGAGTCACCACCTTAGGCAGAAAAGCAGCCCTGGTCCTAAGAACCATCCTTTCAGCATGAATGGTCAGGAATGGGGGTTTGGAACTTAGAGCTTGAAGCTCACTTACCCTCCTTGCCGAGGTGATTGCAACGAGGAAGATAGTTTTAAAAGAGAGAAGCCTCAATGGACACTTGTGCAAGGGTTCGAAGGGAGAACCCATTAAGAAGGTCAGCACAAGATTCAAATCCCAATGAGGAACAACAAAAGGAGTAGGAGGGAACATATTTATGAGACCCCTCAAGAATCTCAAAACCACCGGAGATTTAAAGAGAGATGGCTGATCAGGCAAACATAGAAACGCCGATAAGGCTGAAAGATACCCCTTGACCGTGGCCACAGCCAAACCTTGCTGCGCCAGATAAAGGGCAAATTGTAAAATATTAGACAAATGAGCCTTCAAAGGGTCAATATCTCTCTCCCTGCACCAAGAAACAAATTTTGACCACCTGTAGGAGTAAATGGACTTAGTGGTGTCACGCCTGGCAGAGAGAATGACATCCACTACCTCGTGAGAGAGAGAAAAAGAACTCAAGTTGCCCCGTTCAATCTCCAGGCATGAAGGTGTAATGTCTGGAGGTGGGGGTGTAAAACCTGCCCCTCCATCTGAGAGAGGAGGTCTGCCCTGTGAGGGAGACGGAGCGGCGGGTGAGAGGAGAGGTGGAGTAGGTCCGAATACCACACCCTTCTTGGCCAATCCGGAGCGACCAATATGACTTGGGCCCGGTCTTGACGAATCTTCCTCAGAACCCGAGGAATCAAAGGTATGGGAGGAAACGGGTAAAGGAGTTGATCTCCCCAACTCAACTGAAACGCGTCCCCCAATGCTCCTTGCATCGGATACTGGAGACTGCAGAATGAAAGGCAGTGCGCATTCTCGCGAGTGGCGAATAGATCCACCCGAGGAGTCCCCCACATCTGAAAGATGTCGTGAACAACCTCCGGGTGAAGCCGCCACTCGTGGTCGGCAGAGAACTGCCGACTGAGACTGTCTGCACGAACGTTCAGAACTCCGGCCAGATGATTTGCCACCAGACAAATCTGATGGTCCTGGACCCAGGACCAGAGACGCAGAGCCTCTCTGCAGAGACACTGCGACCCTACTCCTCCCTGCTTGTTGATGTACCACATCGCAGTCGTGTTGTCCGTCAGGACTTGAACCGAACGACCGCGAAGGGAAGGGAGGAAGGCCTTGAGCGCCAAACGTATCGCCCTCAATTCCAGAAGGTTGATGTGAAGCAACCTTTCCTCTGGAGACCTTTGACCTTTGACCTCCAGGTCTCCCAGATGAGCACCCCACCCGAGAGTGGATGCATCCGTTATCACTGTGGCCACTGATGGAGGCAGTTGAAAAGGCTTTCCTTGCGACAGATTGCCTTCCACGCCCCACCAAGACAGATCCGCTGCAGCTTCTCTGGAGATCTTCACTGACTCCCTGAGATCTCCGTTGTGCTGATACCACTGCCTGCGGAGGCACCACTGGAGTGCCCTCATGTGCCAGCGTGCATGACTGACCAACAGAATGCAAGAAGCCATCAGACCGAGCAGACGAAGGACCTTCAGGACCGGAACAACCGCTCCATTGTAGAATAAAGGAATCATCTCCTGAATGTCGTGAATCCTTTGAGGTGGAGGGAATGCACGACATACAGTAGTGTCCAGTACCGCACCTATGAACAGGTTGCGCTGGGAGGGCACCAGGTGAGATTTGGGTACGTTTATCGAAAAACCCAACCTGTGTAACAACTGAGTTGTCTCTTGTAGATGATGGAGCACCTTCTCCGGCGACTCCGCCTTGATCAGCCAGTCGTCTAGATAAGGGAATACAGGAATCCCTGACCTTCTGAGATGCGCAGCCACCACTGCCATCACCTTGGTGAAAACTCGAGGCGCAGTAGTAAGTCCAAAGGGAAGGACCGCAAACTGGTAGTGCTGCGATCCCACCGTAAAACGGAGATACTTCCTGTGCGACTTCAGGATTGGGATGTGAAAATACGCATCCTGCAAGTCGATTGACACCATCCAGTCTTCTTCCATCAGCGCCAGAAGAACCTGAGCAAGGGTGAGCATTTTGAACTTCTCCTGTTTGAGATAGAGGTTCAAAATCCTGAGATCCAGGATCGGCCGAAGCCTGCCATCCTTCTTGGGAATCAAGAAATACCGGGAGTAGCACCCTTGACCCCTCTCCTGCTCTGGAACCACCTCTATTGCACCCTTTCGAAATAGAGCCAGGACTTCCTCCTGCAGGAGAAGCAGGTGGTCCTCCGAACAATAACCTTGGCAAGGAGGGTAATTGGGAGGGAACTCCTGAAAAGGAAGTGCATACCCATTCTCTACGAGATTGAGAACCCAAAGATCTGATCTAACTGATTCCCAATCTCGTAGAAAATGAGTAAGCCGACCCCCTACCGGCCCTACATGATCCAGAATGGTGGATCTAGGGCTGCTTTGCTGATGCGGGCGGGGGTTGGGCATTATTGGAGGAAGTGGAGGAAGAGGAGACTTGACGTCCACGTCCACGACCCTTCTGTCTACCTCTATAGGACTTATATAGAGGGTTCTGCTGCTGCTGCTGTTGCTGTTGGCCCTGCTTGAAGGGACGAAAAGAAGATCTACCGAATCCTCTGAATTTTCTAGTCGTAGACCCTCTCATCTGCAGACCCAAAGATCTTGCGGTGGCACGGCTGTCCTTAAACCTCTCCAAGGCTACATCAGCCTTCTTACCAAAAAGGCCAGTTCCTTCAAAAGGTAAGTCCAGCAATGTAGACTGCACATCCGCAGAGAAATCCGAGGACTTTAACCATGCGGCTCTCCTGGTCGCAATAGATGAACCCATAATTCTAGCAACAGAATCCACAGTGTCCATGCCGCTCTGAATGACCATGCGGGCAGCAGCCTGGGTGTCAGAGATCACTTCATTAAAGTTCTTCCTATCCTCCTCAGGAAGTTTTGATGACAATTGCTTCACTGAGTCCATTAGTGCATGCACATACCTACCTAAAAGGCAAGTAGCATTTGATGACTTAAGAGCCATGCTCCCAGAAGAGAAAGTCTTCTTCGCAGACTGATCTAATTTCTTAGATTCTTTGTCAGCTGGCACTTGAGGGAAAGAGCCTGCAGTCCTATTAGAACAAGCCGCCTGTACCACAAGACTTTCTGGAGATGGATGTGTAGAAAGAAATGCAGGGTCATCAGGAGCCACCCTATAGCGCCTCGCAATAACTCTTGAAACTGCAGGAGCAGATAATGGCCTCTTCCAAATCTCCTTTATTGGATCCGTCAAGGCATCAGTAAATGGCAGTGTAGGCTCAACAATTGAAGAGGGAGAGTGCAAGACTTCAGTGAGGATGTTGGGCTTGTATTCCACTGTGGGCAGCTTTAAGTTAAGAAGATCAGCAGCCTTCCTAATAACCACGTGATAGGGTGCCACATCCCTAGACGGAGCATCAGAAGTCGAAGGTAGACCCCACTCGGGAGAGAGTTCCAGACCACTAGCATCCCGAAGTTCTTCGAAATCATCATCATGATCAGGAAGCTCGCCTTCTTCCACATCAGAGCTTTCATCATCTCTTTGCTCAAGAAGACGCTGAGCTCTTCGCCTCGACCACTCCAATCGAATCGAAGTCGACGGATCCGGTAACGACTCCGACGGAGCCGGTTCCGACGTCGATCGAGGAGCCGGAGTAGTAGGACGAGAATCATGAACAGGTGTGGTACCTCGATCTCGACTACGAGGTCGATCCGGAGTCGGCGAAGCCGCATGCGGAGTCGAAGACCTCGGTGGAGCCGTACCGAGCCAAAGTGGAAGAGCCGCCGGCATGAAAGGCATAAATGGAGCTGGGGCGTACGACTGAGGAATACCCAGATTGTACGATAATGGACCCATGGGACCAACAGGCGCTCCAGCGAGGTACATTGCCCTAGAATATACTCCAAACATCGCATTGAGAAAATGCGCGGGATCCTGACCGGGACCAGGAAAGGGAGGGTACGGACCTACCGGATGTTCCAATGGAGGCCGTTCCGACACATTCTCACTCTGACCTTCTGGGTCCACAGGAGTCTCCATTGGAGCCGGATCTTGAGGAATCACCTCTTCTTCCTCTTCATGCTCCGAAGGATGCGAGGATACCGGATCCGGCTCCGGCTCCGGAGTCGGAGAACCTTCTTTTGACAAGGCAGGCGAAGGAGAGACAAAGTCTTTACGGTGTTTGTGAGACTTTTTCTTCGAGTCAGAGGATTCCTTCCCTGAATGATGCCTTGAACTGTGCTTCCTCCTCTTATGCTTTCTCCTCGAGGAGCTCGAAGCGTGACCTGAAGCCGACTTAGATCTAGACCTAGATCTTTCCCTGGATCTTGACTTCGCCTTAGATCTCGACTCCTCTCCAGATCTCGAACCCGCTCTGGATCTCGACGCCGATCCCGACTTCGATCGAGACCTTTGCTTCGACTTCGATCTTCGTGACGTCGATCTCGAATACCTTCCAGTATCCTGTTTTACTTTCGCCAAAAGTAATTTAGCTTCACGCTCCCGAAGCGCCTTTGGATTCATTTTAAAACAGGAATTGCAGTTTTTGACGTCGTGACCCGAACCAAGACACCACAAACAATCCTTATGTGGGTCAGTGATAGACATCATGCGGGCACAAGACCTACATTGCTTAAAGCCTGTTTTCCTCGACGACATCTTCGATGAAGAATCAAGTCGCAAAAGAGAAACAGTGATAAATAATTAACAGCTAGATACTAAGTATCGCAGAAGATCCCGAAAACCGTTAGCGGCGAAGACGCGGAAAAAAGGGAACTGACGTCATCACGCCGGCGTGGGCCTGATATGGGGTCGGTGACGTCAGACGGAGTCGCGCGCGATGCCGTGCTCCTGTGACGTCGCCCACGTCGGCGTACTACGAAGAAAATTTCCGAACGTTGCTGACGCAAGGGGGATATTCACAAGGTGAGGAATCCACACGGCAGATGTATCTATCAGAAATACTCTATATATACATAGATGAGCAAGAACAGATATTAAGACTAACATTTGCTTCCACAGACTGTAAATAAAGTTAATGAAAACCAATCTTTGTGAATGTAACTTTAAATCACATAGTTCACTTCATAATTCTCACTTTCTGCTTTAAATAAAAGTCAGTCAATCACCCTGTTTACAGAATAATATTTTGAAAGTGAGAAAGCTGTGGTCTTCTTACAGTCTTTAAACGTGCTCTAGTTGTGCCAAATTTTGAGACTAACGTAGCTGTGATTGCTCTAAAGTCTCTTACACGCACTCTAGTTGTGCTGGATAATACACGCGCTCTAGTTGTGCCGGATAGCTTCCTTTTTTTTTTTTTTACTTTATTGTAAATAAACATGCGACATTCCTGCCGGAAGAGCATGCGCAAGGCACATTATGTCGGAGGGCGAAGAGTCATTCCTCCCAACGTAAAAGAAACTCGGGCTAGAGGGTGAAAAGCCGTTCCCCTGAGCCCTTGAACAAAAAGAGAAAAGCGTACATGAATGCAGTATTACACAAACTGCCAACACCCCCCGTATCTCTGCTTGACACGGTGAGAAAACAGATGCCGTTAAACCTCCAATGCAACTCTTGGCTCCACAATGGCTCGCCTTAACTTGTAGACTCCGCCGTTAATCCTCCGATGAGATACTTGACTCCACAATGGCTCAATTAACATAATCTCCGACACTAATACTTGACTCCACAACAGCTCACCTTAACTTAGACTCCGCTGTCAGGAGAATAACAGACGACGTCAGAGACCAAGATAACGTCTTGTTGGGGTGCAACTCAGACACAAGAACAGGATCCCGTCCTCCACCGCCAAGTTGTGGCGTAGTTTACAGACGACAAGTAGACCAGGTTAGATTTAGCTGAGTTTATTCACAACACCCCATCCAATGACGATCTCGCAGCTACTGTCAGTTCTCGGAATTCTCAGAGCGAGCACCCCAAGAATGCTCACAGTGACCTCAGTGTCACATCATAACAGTTCCCGCAGTCAGTATTCCTAAAATATATCAAATGCGTCTAGCTGATTAAACCTAATAAAACCTGCGGATGAAGGAATAGGCCCTGTGTAGGCTGGGGTGTCTGCGATGTTATGCATCCAATGAAGGTAACTGGTGGCTATTAATGCCAAATTAATGTGTACTATTATGTTAAATCTGTCGAAAAATAAACAACTCTACAATTGTGAAGCCCCTACAAGCTCCATTTGAGAAACAGAGCATCTTGTGTACTTGGACGTCGGTCCGCTTTAGCCAGTGGATAAATATAAATGTATAGTGGTAGCGGTTGACTTGTGCACAAATTTCCATACCTCTTTCGGCCCAGTTCAAACATGGTCATGGAGATAGCTAACTAAGCCTGGCCTGCGAGGGTTCTAGATAATGGTGGATTATAGATCTACAAATGACATTGTGCACTGAGATCTTTATATAATTTGTCAAGGCATTCACTGTTAAAACTTAATCCATATGAGATGCTATTTGGTGTCAAAATATATGTAACAGACCTTCCAGGATGAAGGGATTCACATGAATAATCAAGTCCTGCTCTTCTGTAGGAGTTAAAGCATCCTCAAGATGGTCTAAGCCAGACTATAACTCTAATAATGTATCCAGTGACTGGATAGCTGCCGACGTTGGTAAACCTGTGGTAGAGGGATTAGTATTGAGGAGTTTGGTTCAGCTTATTCGAGACCATGTGATTTGGCAAAAGGAACAAGAATGGTTATACTATCACCATTACTCTGGGAAAAAAAGAATTTGAATGGTAGCTGCGGATACAGGAAAGCTATTGCATGTGACAAATTCTGTACATCAGACCTGTAATACTTCTGAACCTCACTAGTGACTGTGAAGAATTAATCAGTCCTAATCAAAGATCAGCAAGTAGTACGCACTGAAACCAACCGCAAGTGTGTACAATTAACCACTGCACCCCTTGTAAAACTTGAAAGTGAATCAGGTAAAAACTTTAAATGTTCATCTATTTGTAATTCACAAGATGCAGCTGCAAAATTGTCAGATTGTGAGACTATAATACCTGTTTGAAAATATAAATAACAAAGTGAAAAAGTTTTTAAAGTGACTTCCGTGAAACACAAATGGATGAAACTCAAATGCAGCATAGAGGAATATATGAAACCGCGTTTGACAAATGAGTGTCTCAAACTAACATTAATTTCACTGCTATTGTGGTTCATAATGGTGATATTCCCTGAGAGGAAGTTGCATGGAGAATCTATTCAAGATATAGAAAATCCAGTTGCAACAATAAAAATGTTAAATAAAATACAGGACACAGAGTCACCTGGAAAGTTTCTCAAAGAAGAATAACAGACACCCTGCTGCAAAATGGTATCTATTGGGAAGAATTAGACTGTCACGTTCTAGGACTAGCCATGACTATCCAAATCCAACGCACATTTCATCTTGATTTAGATGATATATTGCCTCCAAATGCTTTTTCTGACAAATGGCGCAGAGACTCTGTGAAGAATCTACTGACAGAACCACAAATGCATGCTTAAATGTACAACATCGATCCTCATCTCACTTTAGAGAACCATAAAAAGACATTCCACTGCAATCAGTATGATGGATAGTACCTGCATACATCAAATAAAACAAAAACGATATTTAATATCAAAGGTGGAGCCACTTTCCAGTTCATTTTTTGTGTAGGAGCCTGAATATTAAGCAATATTCACGCATTGTAAGTCTTCATTAAGAATTCAAACTAATGCTTAATCATTTTAATAATCAGTATGCAACAGGTTTCACTTGTATATTTATTTCTAGGCATAGAATGATTTAGTTTAATCTATTTCTTTGATTAATACAGTGAGAAAGGTTTTAGAATACGGAATACAACTATACCAATAAAATCGGTATGGGGAACTGAAAGTTGGCAAACACATGGGTCAGATGCATTACTTCATGTATGTTATTTTTGTAAAGTATTTGACACACTTTAATGATACTACAGAGCAAATAACCTAGTCAGGTTTTGCTATTGTGAATTGATTATTGACGTCTTCAATACCTAAACATAACTATTCTAATTTTTTGAACGAGGAGTGGAAAATAGCATCACGTGAACATTAAATGTAACTGTTAATTGCTAATAGCACATTTAGAAATTTGTCTCCTGTATCTGGACTTTTGTGTTTGGAATTCCCAAACAAATGAATTTTATAAAAGATTTACTAAATGTGTAGCTGGGCCACCAGCAACGAAGTAGCCCAAAGGTATGATACAGTACATATTGCCACTTTTAATGTAGCTAAACTTTGCCAGAGCTGGGTAAATGATTACTCATTAGATCTTGTAGAACAACAAAGAGTTATATCACAAAAACACATTCATGTTTTCTTTAGAGGTCCTTAGCAACAGAAAAGAAAGAAATGTAACTTGAATTTGTTAAATGTAACAGCTATGATGCAGAGAAATGCAGCAGAAGCTGTAAAGAAAAGCAGAGAAATAGACACTAAAATATGTATTTAAAGTAATAGATAAGTATCTATAGATGGAAATTGAAAATATATTCAATTTCAGAAATGACTTTGATTGCTTTTAAAGTTATCAGAAGTCCATTAGAAAACTATAAATATGAACAGGAATGATTCAAATCGATATTTATCCTGCAAGCTTCTTGAAATCGCACAGATTTCCATGGAACATAATTGATGATGAGGTTGAAATATTTAAGCCCTGTAATTTGAGAGATGCTATAGTTTACTTTTGATGCATGCATTTGAATTGCTGCCTTACATACTTTATGACAGAGCAAGTATTACATAGTTAATTCATGGCAGTATTATGATGCCTATTAATGTTCTGCAATCGGAAAAGAGTCTTATGAAACAAGTTCTGGATGGTACACACCACTGGGAAATTAATTTTGAAATATACTTGGGAGATCCTATACTCAATTAACTGTTAGCCTAAGGAACAACCATATTTTAAACAGCAAATGGCTGAACTAGTCCTTAAGAAACATCACTCCTACGTAAACAGATACTTGTTTTTATAAAGAAAGCAACACCACAAATGCCAGTGATATTTGTAAGCTGAAGGTATCATTTAAAACATAAACCGTTGGTATTTTAGAATCTAGGCATAAGGGTTTGAATATTATAAGGTTCACAAACAGTAGGTGTTCACTCAAGAGAGGTTACAAATATTTATTGACTGTGAGTGAGTCAATTAATTGTTGTGCTTATATGCTACACCCACCAGCACAAAAAGTAGTGACTACACTTCAATGGGCAAATACTAAAAAGCTCTTCTATGCAAATCTTGGTAAATTGACCAGAATAATTTACTTATTATCAAACAAAATGTGTGCTAGAATTAATGAATGGTTATTATGCAATGCGAGTTACACTTGGTGCAAATCAAATAACCCAGTTATAACAAACAAAATAATCAAGGCAAGGGAGGCGAACTATGGCACAATATATCAGCTGCTAATGAAAAAAGAAGAGCCCACAGCCCCACCATAACAAATCACACTGTAAAGTAATTACATGGATTTAGCAGTACATGTGTAGTAAAAGAAACTGAATTAACTAGAGCCCGATTTACAAACTTTGTATTCACAGACATAACTTATACTTCATATAACAAACGGTGGAAAGTCAAACATCATAATTTACAGAAATTTCCTGAAAAGACAACATTTCTGGGCTTGTTTTCAAGCCAAATGTCTGATCACCCAGAAACTGTTAATTGTTTTATTTTAAAGTCCTTCCCCACTCTAAAAAGTTTTCAATGTGAAGAGCAGGTGTAAATCAATTTCAATGGTTGCAAAGGAATGATTAGACGGACCGTATTTCATGGGGCTATAGGATGAGGGTGTTCTACAAGTGAAAACACGTTTACTCCATAGAGAAAAAAATACTACTTACAAAACCTTTGTTTTTACACATTTCCGGCAATACATACTCCATGAGACTGCCTGTTATGCTGACAATCCACTGGAGTACTCTAGTGAACCATGAGCATACTTTGAAATCCAAGGTCTGCATATATTCTCAGTCGCACTCTCATTGGATTCTGTGTACATCTTTGCAAATCTATGCAAATCCTAAATTTAAGTTTACTACGTGTATTTGTATTCATATTTTACGAATAGGTGACTAAGCAGGCTGGTCAAGGACCGCAATCCTCTTGCTGGAGCCAATCAAAGAGCGCCTCTGTTTGAATTCAGCATTTGATTTGTGAAAATGTGAGCTGTTTCCAGGCTTATTTCTTCTGGTACAATTACAAGACAAGGAATATTTACCCATAAATGCAATGCTAAATAACAAATTGGATTCCTTTTCAAGACTATTGTAGTGATGAAAGTCCCCAATCATCTATGCAGACATTCCATACCCCCCATTTTCACATTGTGCCTGAGGCCTCCTTTTTGGCACATGTTGTGGGGCCCTGATCCACTCTGATCCCTCAAAATATAGGACCTGTGCCACATAAAGGTGACCTCAGTAGGGACTCTGGCAAGCAAACTGCACCATGTTTAAAGTTTTTTTATCATCCATTGCCCCTGATCATGCAGTGGTCTAGCACCTAACTGGCCCGCGCTCTAGTGAGACAAGAAGACCCTGTGATCTGCTTGTGGGCTCACACAACTTTTACCTTTCTGTGTCAGACAGCAATCTATTCCCCCACCATTCTTTCATGATTGGTCCCCCTCAGTGTGGAGATGCTGACTCTGCACTGCACCAACAACCCCTAAACTGGAGGATAAACAGATATTTCTGGTTGCTTTGTTTCCACCTCAGAGTTCAGAGATCCATTTTGCAATGGCCTTTTGGAGAACATAAAGTAGTACTCCTTTCCATACTCATATATACCTTTGTGCATTGGCCTCTAATCAACTAAAATGGACATTAAGGGAGTTTTCATATACAATTAGAATGAATCGATAGGGCTGTGCCCTCTTTGCATTTGCATTTTTACTTAAAGGGAGATGGACCTTTCATGGGACAATTTACAAAGGGATTTAAGAGTATAGAAAAGAGTACTTTTATAGTATTACTTCCTGTATTCATGAATGCTTTTATGAATTGGACCCAAAGAATGCTCTTTGTTGATCCAGTCATTTTGCCACTGTTTCCTATGTTTCCTTTGTTTTAGCCAGTTTTCAATTTTCACATTCACTATCATCACAAATGCCAAAGGTTTGCAAACACCTCACTACGTAACCGTGTTTAGGGTAGAAGACTGCTATTTTACAATGCAGGGTTCTCAGATGGGAACTTTATGCTACTGTTGTGCTTTATCCAGCAGCTTTTACAGTACCTTCAGTGTGTTAATTTTTCACACTTATTGATAGAAAACAGGGGCCCTTCTTTACCGCTATATTTTTGCTTTATCATCTATTATTGTGTTTTTGAGGTATGCTTTTTTCCGTGTGGTCTTAATTTTTTAACTATGCATATATTGTTATATTTTAAATTATAAATGTTTTGTGTTATTTTACTAAATATCACAACCCTGCCTGGACATTTACATCTTTATTGCAACTAACTTGCAATGTACTCAACTCCACTTTACACAACTATCCTTTAAGCTAAGCATTGACTGCTTGTGCAATCCTACCCAGAGTGTACAGGAGGTTTGGCAGGTCAACTTTCTATTGCAGTCAATATTGCTTGGTTGTCCCTGTGACTGGAAGGATAAGGGGAGAAAGCCTGACAGTAAGTGCTTTGTAGTTCTATTCATGAGGACATGATTACATTTAATGTATGGGTAACATCAAGGGATGCAACTGCCAAAACATTTACACTTTTTCTGAATTACTACGATAAGTAAAACGCTAGTAAATATCTACCTTAAGTTCCAGGAGGTTACCCAATGTAAAGCTTTTATCCTTTGTAATTGAACGGCCGATAGTATACTGGATAATATCCCAATGGCGTTGCTGCAGGAAGGGGTTTCTTAAAGCCACAATAACAGGCAAACCTTGCTTAAAATCCACAACATTTTGCTTTAGACTTGACAAAATGTCATTTGCTGGAAGACCTGGAACAAGCAAAAGGTATTAAACGTATGTAAGCATTTATAGTTACAATTTTACTAAACAGATCAACATTGTTTTTCCAAACATCACAAAACGTTTATTGAAATCCAAGCCATTATGTACTGCTTGTTCTAATATGGCTTTTCAACTTTTCTGCAGTTGGTGAGGTCACACCAAAGGTACTTAAATGATACATTTATGTTCAACTAAATCATATAGTAAAGTTAGATGTACATCATGGTCTTCAACACTAGGGGGCCGATTCCGATCCGGTAAAAAGCGCTCCAAATTGCCGTTCGGAGCGTTTTTCCCATACGAATCGTACCCGGCAACGTCTCCCGTACGTACGACGAAGTACGATCCGTACCAGGAGCTGGACTCCGTACGAATCGTACAGGGATGGTACGAATGAAATCCTCGTACGAATCTCCCTCGGAACCCGCTGTACGCGAAATCTGTACGGTTCGCGGCTGCTTTTTCCGAACCGGCAAGTACGATTCGTGTTGGGTACGCACCGTACAAGCCTTTTTCTACGGGAGCTGAAAACAGCCGTAAAAGCAGAGTTCGCCCCGAAACAGGTACGGAACGCCCCCCGGTACGGTGCGAACCCCCCATGATTGCAGGGGTACGGTGCGTACCCCTGTGATTACGGGGTGTACGCACCGTACCCCGCGAGCTTGGGGTGTACGCACCGTACCCCATGTACGCTGGGTGTACGGTGCGTACCCCATGTCCGCTGGGTGTACGGTGCGTACACCCCATGATCGCAGGGGTACGCACTGTACCCCTGCGATCATGGGGGGGGTATGCACCGTATGGTGTGTATGTGAATTTGCGCTTTTCCGTACGAATCGCCCTTACCTGACATGGACCGTACGAATCGCGTCCTGATACCCCAGTCCGGATCGTACTCGTCGAGTCGTATGGTGTGTGTACGAGTCGTACGGAAACGGCTCCGGATGTGAATCGTACGGACGAGAATTTTACCAGAGCGAAATCGGCCCCATTTTCTTAAGGATTTCAATCATGCATGGTTTTCTGGATTATTCTGTGGAATAATTTGCCATTTGACAAATTACATTTAAAATAACTGTATGTAAGTAAATATTGTGTGCATTTCCTGAAACCCAGAAAGGATCCAAACTTCAGCAACCACAACTGGATATCCTTTACAATAATTAAGGGTGTTGTAGACTTTAGTGTTCCACTAGCAAGCTGCTGTGGTGCGGAAGTCATGCCTGCTGGCTCAGGGATGGCTGGACCTCTAGCTTCTCAGATCTACATGCCTGGTTGGGACTTTTTTACCAAAAGTACTCATGCAAACACAACAGCAGCACTTGCAGATAAATGCATTTTCAGTTGGGCCACCATATCATGTATTTCAATCAGTCTTTTGCTTGTTTTACAGAAACAAACCCAGAACATGTGGTGTGTGTATGGCTGTGAGAGGGGTTACCGAAACACCGGGAGTGTTGAAGTATAAGACCTTTTGGAATGTGTGTGTGCTCAAAGAATGTTCTGGATGGTGGCATTTCAGTCAGACAAGGAAAGCATGGGAGTGTTGTGACTGTGGGTGTTAGACTTGTGTATGCCAATCTACCATCCATAGTGCCTTGTGTCGCAAGCCATCCAGACGTTTGTGATTTCTTTTTTTTTTTACTGTTTTCTGTTGACTTACGTTGCGTTTTGCAGGAGCCTATGCTAAAGATTGCTCCAATATACTTTCACTGGTACAATTAAACCCATTGTCATTTACTTTCCTTTTATTAAGTTTCTTCAAACCATTGTTAAAATTAGCTAATTATTTTATCCTTCTGACCTTGGTGTGTCCATTGTACTCTTCCACCTTACTCACAATAGGTCTTGAGATACACCAAAATTTGTATGTAGTGAGACAAGGGTACTCTTTGTTTTGCATATTGAGTGGCCTTTCATCACATTGCAGGGTGATTTTAGTTATAGCACATACTTCTGTTTGTAGTCATTCTAAATCTTCAACTGGCTAGAGTTTTTCCTGCTGAGTAACACACATGATTATAAAGAAAACAGCAAAAGGTATAAATGCTTGCTATCTTACCTATTTTCCTTAAGAAAGGGATTAGGACCTTAACGTTTACTTAATCTATGGATCAATTATTGAAATTTTCAAAAAAGAAACTGTTCCTGCCAATTGTAAAGGTAATCTAATAATATCCTATAAATTGGTGTTGGGCGAAAAATGTATTCCTTACAAATGAAGAAGCGGGAAAACAGTAATACCATAATAATGGCTTACCTTTCTCCAGCATAAATATTGTATGGGTCAGCCTGCTAACGTCCCTCTGGATTAAATCGACATTCAGGTTATCGAAGAGGGTGAGCTTCCACTCTGTTGATAACTTCCCCCACTCTTCCTGTGATTCCCATAGCACTCTCCTCAAACCCAGGTCACATTCTATTTCCGCAAGCTCTGAGTTCACAACATGAGCACTAGTAGGACCTGATGCGCTTTTTTGAGACAGTAGAACATCCAGCGAAGACTGTTTCATGGCGACCATGGAACTCCCAAAACGATCTTGGTAACTTGAGTAACTTCGGGCTTTGTTGGATATGATTTCTACTTCCTCCAAAAGATTCTGAAGTATTTCTTTAGCAACTCCAGGGAAAGTATCTGCATGAAGAAGAACAGGATTCCTGACCTGACAAAATACAAAAATAAAATAACAGTTCCATAAAGGAAAGTGTGAGATTATAATCAATAGAGGAACATACGGAGCCAGAGAGAAGATAAATGGGTCCTTTATTATGTAGAGAGAAACTCCATACAGAGCAGCCAAAGGCATAGTCCAGCAACTGTTATCATAGCTCATCTTAACAATAAACATGCGATGTGGAATATACTTCTAAAGTGCCAACCAGGTACATAAAAAGGAGTAACCATTAAGATAAAAAGGTAGAATAATACCATACCACATACCCCCCCTCTCGCAGGATAATAATAAGGAAAGAAAAACAACAAACAGAAGAACAGAAGCAAAGCTAACAATACAATAGCAGTGTACAAGCCAGCATTAGTTATTGACAGCAATTCTATTGACGTTCTGTATTCACCCATCTCCACCATCCCATTAGTTTTGGGATGATACAAATCACATATAGGGGGAATTAGTCTCCTCCTAAATAAAAAGATGTTACTAACTGATAGTTCATCTAACATTTTCCCAAATACTGCCATTCTCGCACCTCTAAGGTAATCATTCTTACTGCAGACAATGGACTCATATACATGCTTCAAGATGTCATCTTTCTGCATTTCAGTTAACCACTCATCCTTAGATACACATTCTCATGTAAGGACACCCAATCTCATCATCCTTCCACCAAGTGCCATCATGAACATCAAAACACAGAAATTCCAACAATAATCTGGATATTCAATAGACAGCTTTATTATCAATTCCTGGTATTTATATTAGCACAAAATGATAGTCTTTTGGTGCTACCAACCACTTACAAATCTGGGAAGAAATGAAGTCAAAGCCTTCTTTAAGGAGTTTGTGATTAGTCTGACAAACAACCTCATACCCTACAATAACTGCTCACATTTTCTAATGCCTCTTTTTCGATGGTTGGAAAACAGACTTCAGCACCCCTCTTATGCTAGATGCAAAATCTATTGAACCTGCATTCCCATGCTGCCTTTGCTTCAAATCAGCAGTTAAACATTTATCACTGGTATCAGGCAGTACCCAACCAGGTAAACCAGGAATAAAGCTTTTCAGACTTTGCACTAAAGCCAGACTTGACTTTGTAACCGAAAAGTCCTTCTCACACTCTTCAGTCCAAGCAAATTGGACACCTTTCCTAAGTAAATCTGGCACAGAACTCAGCCATTCTAAGAAAAACTTGCACATCTCCTTCTTGGTAGGATTAGGTAGAGTAGAGATGGTCCTAATTAGATCATCCCTGGGTTTAACACCATTAGCAGTGATAAAATGCCCCAAATATGTGATCTCAGGTTGACAAAAAACTTGCATTTACTGACTTTAACACTATCAATGCTACAGCAATTCATCCTCTGTGCTGCAGATCCTTGAATTTCATTGTTCATGACGAGCTCATCTCGTCATGAGCACACAAGCAGTGTACTGCATGACGAGCTGAGCTCGTCATGATCATGGAAGGGGTTAAGAGTAATACCTTGTAAGCTGACTGTGCTTAAATGTGACTCAAAGATAGCTTTACTATGATGACGATCATTAATCTTTCGAAAACAGATATAACTTACTTGAACATGTCAGTGGGCAAGAACAGTTTAGAAATCTTTGATACACTATGCGGGGTGGAGCCCGATATTCTCCTGCTGACGGAAACATGGAATTTCAATCTACAACAGGGCATTACGGGAGGAGGGGATGCTGCCCTATTAAAAAGTCCCACGTAGCTGCCAAACTTGAAATTGCCTTGATATTGATGTCAGATCTCCTTCTGTTTAAATTAGAAGCTGACAGCTCATCAGTAACATTTTTGTTAGTCTACCGCCTGCCACATTACACAATTAAATTCTCTATGATTTTTATGATTCTATATGATCATTAGTAATAGAATATGGCAATATACTGATAATAGGGTATTTCAATTACTGGGTAGACAAGCCGAATGCATGCTCTAAAAGGTAAACGTTTTTTTGAGTTGATGAACTCCCTTGACTTAATTCAACATATAAAAGAACCCACACACTGCAAGGGGCATACACTTGGTCTTGTGTGGTCCTAAAATGGCAAAATTGTTAAGCATAATATTGTACCCTGCTGTTGGTCTGATCTCAAGGTGATTCATCATTCTTCAAACATACAATGGGGGAAAGAAAAACAGCCTCCATTTTTATAAAGAAACAATGTAAATGGGGGAAAAGGGTTAAGGAATCACTTACCAGAGACACCGAAGTCTACAAAACCAATATTAAGTGATATTCCTAATGTGACTGTCCAGGAATTCAACAGCTGGATTGATAAGGCTGGGCTTCAACATGCCCGGCCAGAATTAAAATGAAGCAAACAAAAATTACTACCTGGTTCACTAAAGAACTAATCGGAGCGAAGTTACAGCTCAGATGCATATGTACAACTAAGACGCTTTAAACAGCTTTGGAGGAGAAGTTATGATGATTCCAGTAAGTTAGCCTTTAAAGAAGCTACGCTGAAATACAAGAAACCTATCCACGGGCAAAAATTATCCTTTTCACAAATTCAGTTTCCACAGCTCATAATTCTTAGAAATAGCTATTTGACATTGTGCATAATTTCTCGAATACTGATAGAATCACATGCAAGACAGTTGCAATGAATCATTTCAGGAATATAATAGGTTTCATTAGTAAGTGGATGCAAAAAAACCATCTAAAATCAAATACGGATACAACCGAAATTGTGGTGTTAAGCCAAAATCGTTATTTATGGAGTTCTGAAATAAGTGTGCCTCCTGCCGCAAAAGTCTGGCTGTCCGTGTTGATAAACATCTCTCCTTCTAGCTACATATCAGATTAGTGGCCTCTAAAAGTGTCTTCATTCTAGGAATAATTAGAAAGATTGAACAGTTTTTGACTGTGGACGCTATTAAGAACTTTAAGGCCATTGTTACAGGAGCCAGATTAAACTATGGAAATAGTATATATCTTGGCCTCCCAGAAAATGTTCCAAGGAGAATGCAGCTGATTCAGAATGCGGCGGCCAGACTGGTCTTAGGAATCCCTTGAAGAACATGAATTACTCCCTATCCAAAGAACCTTCAATGGCTGCCAATTAAACATTGAATCACATATAAAGTCTGCTACTTAATTTGTAAGTCTCTTAAGGAGTTGGCCTCAGGGTTCTTGAAAGATAGTTTGTTAAGAAATCCCCCTAAAAGGACTCTTTGATCTATATCCACAAACCTTTTGGTGGTGCTTAGATGTAAGAAAACAAGGGTAGTAGGGCATCGTTTTTCAGTGCTTGAGCCTAAAGTGTGTAATGCTCTCCCAAAATCAATTCACTTGATCAATGAATTGGTTACCTTTAGGAAAGCACTAAAGACATGGACCTTTAAGCAGGCACTTGATAAACAGCTATAGTGTATCATCTGCTTGCTTGAACTGTCAGTGCCAAGATAACCCTGGGTGAACAATGCACTTTAGAAATCCCTCTTAACATAACATTACAACATTAGAAACATAACTAACATTATTTATTAATTGAAGGGCAACTTCTGCATCTTCAAAACTTACTTCAAATACCTTTTCCTGAACCAAATTACATCTATAGCATTTAGTCAAGTGCCCTTTCTTTCCACATAATTTACAAGTCCTTGAAGTTGACAAAATAATTAGAGTCATCACACCTAAAACAGGAATTTTTTTCTTAGAAAGAGATAACATTTGTTTCTTCTGTTTAGAATGAACAGAAGAGGTGACATCTCTGTTTTTCTATAACTCATGAATACATATAATCAAGTGTTCAACACGCTTAGCAATAACTAAAACTTTACTAAGTTTTGGATCATAGTTCTTCTCTGATTTTGTCACATTTGTACTCTTACGCTTATTCTTTTTTCTGTATTCTCACCAAATTTATACGTGGAGGCTAACTGTCGTAGCACTGTTAGGAAACCTTTAACTGATTCTTCTTCACCTTACTTCCTTTTACCATAATGATAAGGTTGGAAAATAATAGAAATTTTGGGTAGAAAATGATTGACCAAGTTCAAAATGAATACCTCAAATTCATTAAAAGATTGCAAATAATCACTTCCACCATCACTATCTAAATCTGGCAAATTCTCAAATAATTATTCGCCTTTAGCTCCCTAACAGTGTAATAACATGGAGGCTCTTTTTCTTAAGATAGATTTGGGCCACAAACCTTTACATAATTTGTTGAAACTTTTTACCACTTTGATCACGGAAGTAAAAGTTAACCAGAAGACGTTAAATAGAAAGTAGGAGTAATATTTTGCATGATGAAAACTAGGAAGAGAAATAATGTCCTAGCAAGAAGAGAAAAAAAACACACCTTTACTCAAATTAGAACCCAAAGTCCTCCTGTCAAAAAAACAATTAACATAACGCAAGATATAACATTAGGATATACAGAGCATTATAGATAAATATTGGGAAAAAAGTCCTTCTTCAATGTTAATGAATATGAGGATGATGTCTCTTCTCTTTTGAGGACCGTGTACAAAGTATGTAGAAAGTGGGAGGAGCAAGAAGAGAGTAAGAATATGGTCCTGAATAACAACACAAAGACTGCCAGACCAAATGATGAAGTCAGAGCAGGGAAGAAAATGCAAATGATTCTATCTAATAACTTCCCACTAAAAGGGTCATGGGGCTTTAACTCAGGACCGCGAGGAGAGCTATCCACAAGAAATTAATGGTGTACTGGTTTCCAGGTAACCTCTGATAATAGGTGCATTTCCAGGGAATGCGCTTGCGTAGGAGAGCGAGGCAAGCATGTAAAGTGTGCACTCATGCACGTCCTAGGAAATCACTCGTACTCCATGGAAATTATAATCAATAGAGGACTGTCCGGAACTACAGAGGAGATAGATAGGTTCTTTGTATACAGAGAAATCCCAGGCACAGCAGAGCAGTGAAAGGCACAGACGAGCAACTGTTATCTTGGCTTCTCTTTGACAACATATGTCTATGTGGAACATGACAGTACAATGCTACACAGGTACATAAAAAGGAGAAACCATTAAGATAAAGAGGAAGAATAATAACAATTCTACACAAAGTCAAAAACATAAAAAGCAGAAGAGAGATCCTAAATGTTTGTGTAAGGCTGAAGGGACAAGAGGTAGAAGGGGTGTCGGACATCAAAAGGCCAAACTGTATATTACTGCAGAGGTAATCATGCATAATTTCTCAACATCATCATTCCCATCATGAACTGGTACAAACTAGTATTTGCAAAATAACAGATTTATGTTATTGTTACAAACATTACTTAGGGCCTGATTGTGAGTTTTGTGGTGTGGGAGCGGGGTGGCATGCCACCGCCCCACTCCCACACGGCTAAAGCTCACCGCCGGCTGCCCTTCAGATGAAGAGTTTTCTCGTTGTCTGGCGGGTGGTCTTTTGGCATTCCCATGGCCGTGCCTTTGAAAAAAAAAGGCACCGCAATGGGAATCCCATAGCATGTTCCTGCTTGGCATGGTGGAAAGAGGGTGCATGCACACCTGGGTATACAGCATGTGCCCCCCTGCATGCATCCCCTTGGCCTGTAGGGCCCGTTAGTTTCTTCACTGCCAGCAGTTTCATGGCATGAACACTGCCATTAGACCGCTAGAAGTGAGGAAACTCGTAATATGCTTGGCAGGGATGCAGCTGGCCCGCCAAGCACATTTTGGCCGCACACTGCCACGCCACTGCCAGGGACCATGGATCCATGGCGGTCCAACCGCCAAAGTTGTCATTCGGGTGTCAGACATCCGGTGTGGCCGTGACCACCGCATCACTAGAGGTTTGGCGGTCCTATGGACCACCAAACTCGTAATATAGCCCTTAATCCATAATATATATATTATGAACAGGAGACGACCTTTACATCGCGGTCATCACACCACAATGCCATTACAACACGGTTGTTACGACGACTGCGTTGTTATCATGCAAAGCCATTACTACGCAAGTCATTACGTCGACTTACAGTAGATGGCGCACTAACATTAGGAATAGTATAGTGTACTATTTCAAAACCTTCCCTACTGTTACATAGGCTGGAGTTGGAATAGTAAATTATACATTTCTAATGTCAGCGCCCCATCTACTGCAAGTCGTTGTAATGACTTGCGTAGGAATGGCTTTGCGTGGTAACAACGCGGTCGTTGTAACAACCGCTTTGTAATGGCACACGATGTAATGACTAACGTTTTAACGAGTCATATTCAATATATATTATGAACCATCACTTTGCAACATGGTGCAGAGTCAAGCAGATCATTATGAAAATATTTAGACTGTTGGATTTCTCCTCCCAAGGGAGTTTTCAGCGATGTTTAAGTTTATATAAATCTCAAAATCTAATTGTACGAGTATATTCCCGATTAATATCTGCATCGGAGCTCCATAGAGGCCTGTGCTGGATGATCAAGTACAGGCTGCCACTGTTTTCAATAGTTCCTTTCCTTTCCTTCCAGTGACTAAGCAACGTCTTGTATTCACCAGCTTCACAGCTCGGAGGAAATGAGAAGCAGTCTCGCTTAACCTGCTGGTGAGGCGGTACAATTGCTCAGAGGACTGGCCCAGTAAAATCACACTTGTGGATCGTGGGAGTGTCAGACCTATGAATGTCCCAGTCTCTGGCAGTACTTCTCCTCCAACAATTTGAATCTCGGAGCATGAGAAAATTATGTAAGTAAACAATCTACCAACTCCCCTTCAGAAAATTGCATCCTTAAACAGTAGCGGCTGGTGACGGTGAGGAGTAAAAGTTTGGTATGACTTTCATGTAGTGAGCGACGCAAGCAAGCTTAATGGACAAATGTGGGGTCCAGGTTGGGTCCTCCTCCAGAGAAATAATTTTTTTTAAGTTTGGCAATCTATGCATTTTAAAGCAAATTAATTTACTGATAACGCATGGGTTATAAAGCAGAGGGAATGTATAGTCTTGAAATATTAAAAATTGCCCTATATCTTACTGTTGGACTTGGCCCTTCTGGCAGGTTCACCCCTAAACTTTTTGCTTTTAATGGTGACCTGGTGATGGTGATTTTTGGTTTCTGCGCACTTTCCCTGTGTCCCAGTGGAAAGTGCGTGCGCACTCTGAGTGCATGTGGTGAGATAGGCCTGCCCTCCCATAGGAATGCATGGGGAATATATTTGTCCCTGGTAGTTCCTGATGCGTGGGGTGTGCAGGCTCGAGTCTGGCATGTGCGGACTCGTGTTATTGAATGCTGCGTAATGATGTATACGGCGTGTATGTTTCTAGTGTGGAAGTGCCACTTCTAGACATGGCTGTGCGTGTGCTGTAAAGGTGCTGGCGTGTGATTGGCTGGAGCTGGCTGGGGTGCCAGGGTCCATGAGTCATGATGAGTCTGCCCGGTGGTGAGTGTTGAGATTAGCATGTGTGATGTGAGGGAGTGGTGCACCTGGGTCCTGAATAGGGCTGGGCTTTCCCCACACAATGCTGGCTCCGCCCCCTGTGGTGCGTCTAACGACCCTAGCCCTTCCAGTTAAACGAGTGAGGGGCTGAGCACATCAAGAGTGCTCACAAACCGGGGGGGCGTGGCTAGCTACCAGCCAAGATGGCCGCAGAATAACGGAGCTCTGTGACTGAAAAGCCCTCTCTCGATAAATCCGCTCACTTATCCGTGTCATCGCAACCTCTGCTCCGCACCGTCTGACTCGGCTAATCCTCCGGTGCACGGCAAGCCGCCCTGGGTCCCGGTACACAACTGGCTCGAGGACTTACACCGCGGTGGACCCTGCGGCCTATTTTGGCGCCTGCAGCCACGGACTAAAGTAGGAGGCGTACCCGACCAGGCACAACAATCCGAAGCACGGGTGGGCGCGTACCGCGCACGGCTGCGCTACCCTCCCGTAACGATACCAAAGCCTCCATAACCCCAGCGAGGCCCCACGTAGCCCCTGTGCGAACGCTGCATCGAGGGGAGAAGGCACAACAACGGACCAGTGAGGAGGAACGGCCACCGGCAGCCGGGAACCCGCGGAGAGATACGTCGTGCGGCCGCAACTGCACACCGCACCCTAGTGTCTCCCACAGTCGCGCCGACTCCCTAACCGGGCACCGGACCACGGCCACTACAGCGATCCAACCGCCAGCGACCGGACGGTGAGAGGCGCGAAAACCCGCAGCCCGACCTGCCTAAGCCACCAGAGCAACTTACCTGCCAAGCCCTGAATTCTCTACTCTGTGCATATTGCTGCGACGACCTGGCGACCTAACTCACACTGACACTAACTGCAGGCCACATTACTGGCACCAGAGCACGACCGCCCACCCCGGCTCGCCCAGGGTATACGACACGAGACCCGCTGGCCCCCTGAGACTCTGACACAACCAGGGGCGAATATCTACTACACTCAGGGGTACAAATCCTGTGTGAAACAGTATGAGTGGCAGGGGGACAAGGGGCCACCAGACCTCGAAACTAGACAAATTCGCATACCACAAAGACCCACCTGACAATTCCAGAGGGGACGCACTGCGAACATCACCCCAGCCCGGTGGCGCCCCCAATGACACTGAAAAAGTCACCCTTCACGATGTGATGGCCACCTTGAAAATGATGCAATCCTCAATGGGCACCATATCTACGGACGTGTCCCTGATACGTGCCGATTTAGCGAAAATGTCGGATCGCCTTGGGGAGGTGGAGAAGACCACCACAGGACTCGTTGGGGACACATCGGATCTGCAACGTAGGGTCTTACAGCTGGAAAATGACAATACCACGCTAAGGGCCAAACTAGATGATCAAGAAGGGCGCTCCAGGCGCAATAACGTCCGCCTCATAGGTGTGCCGGAAACGGAAGGTGGCCCGGCCCTGGATCTATAGATCGAGGACCTCATACAAAAGCAGCTCAAGCCCAAGGGATTATCCAATTACTTCTCGGTGGAGCGGGCCCACCGGGTACCCGGTGGACAGGCCAAACCGGGCCCCCCCCCCGCCCCATTTTGGCACGCATCTTCAACTTCAGGGACCGGGACGCCATTTTACAAGCAGCACGAACACACCCGCCGATCAAAATTGA